>NC_137114.1:49556407-50756407 GCF_949357685.1 Gobio gobio
TCACTAACATTTTAGTAACAACTGAATTTTATTAGGTTTAGTGACAACATGTTACAGTGTTTACATGGTAAAATTTCTGGTAAGCTACGTTTTTTTGTTATTTCAATTCAATTAAATGATCGTGATTTGATTTAATATTGACTCATTTGGATAAATATTAGGCACACAAGATGTACCTAATCTCAAGAAAAAACAACTCACCTAATGCTGTAAACATAGAGAGAGCCCTATCAGCTGGCAGTGTTATTTAAGGTTAAAAATAACTCGAATTACATACAATGCGTTTTTTTATTATATTAACAACTTTATTTAATGATATAAATAAAAATATAATAAATATGTAATATGGTACATTACACATATTTAGCAAAATACTCTCTATAGCTCTTTTTTTCTAGCCAACTAATGTGCTATAGTCTATTATGGTCATTAAATGGCTTTCCTGAGGAAAATGTTATGTGACATAATTGTTCTCCAGTTGTTTTATTGACCCCTTTGTTAGATTGATTGGTCGATATTATGTATGAGGAATATACATTTAGGTAAGTTGTAGGCTACTGTTTCTTTCAACATTGTTCATTCGTGTTTATTTAGCCTAGCTAGAGATGATCGGTCCATGTGCAGCTAGGGATCTGTCACATAACATTTACAAGCACCAAAACGGCATTTATTGTTTGAATTTCGTAATAAAAGTGACAGAATCTGAGAGCTGAGATTTTTTTTAATATCATAAGTAACCTGCTCTGTCTAGTCTGTCGGTCTCCGTGTCCTCTTTGCTTCGCGATTTTTCTGTGCGTGAGAAAATGTATGTGGCGTGAGAGCGTGAAAAGTGTCAATTGCATGTGTCTCACGGTGAATGCGTGAGATTTGGCAGTTATGGATACAATATTTTTATATGTTCTTGTCTTTACTAAAATCAAAATTAGGCTAATCAAAGGGAAGAGTGCTCTTACGATTCACAACCGCTGATTTTGGCTAACGTAATAGACTGATGATGCTGAATCGTCTTTAGCATACAATACATTCATTACAAATGTAATTTCAAGTTAAACGTGTGTTTAAACTACACCTGGGGAAACTCACTTCACCTTCAGGGGCTCTGGGGCAGCTCAGTCTCTCCAGTCGATTTGTAGGGCGACCGCACCGCAGCAGACTCGCTGTGTGTGAGCCAGACTGAGCGAACGCCGCTGCGGCCGCTCTGCACGTTTGAATCAGGGACGTAGCTAAGTATTAGAGGTGCGGGGGGGAGGAGTATTTTATGCATTTTAATTTTAATACATTTTTTAAAAAAAATTAAATGGTTTACTTTTGGTAAATGTATTGGACATACTGGCGGGTTGTTTTTACAAGTACAGTTTTTGGATTATCAAAGTTAGGGGGGCAGCTGGGGCTCTAGAGTGGGGGGGCACCTGCCCCCCCTTGCCCCCCTGTAGATCCGCCCCTGTTTGGTTCTTTGTTCAATCTCAGACCATTTTTTGTCGTATAGGTCATAGTTTGACTCAAGCTTTTTTGCTTAAAGGTGAAGACCCAACTTTATGCATGTTTTGTAAGATTCCCCTCTCCGTTAAACATGTTTTGTTGGACTGTCCTGGGTTAAAACAAGAATGCTCTTTTATCAAGTTATTTCACTTAAGAACTTATTTAGTAAGATTATGCATGAAAAGGTTTTGGATTTTTTTTTATCACAAGTTGATTAAAAAAAATCTTGTGTATGACATGTGTTTGTTTGCTTGGTTTTATTGTATTTATATGATATTTGTATTTTTGTCATTTAATTTTTGTCATGAATATAGCCTTAGCTGCTGACATGGCATTAAATAAAACAATCTGCATTCCATTATTTTATTTATATTATTAAGATGTCTGCATAAGAGTAAACTCTAATCGGTGCAAACATTAATCTTGATTTGGTCTCTACACTGCGTTCTGGTAACTCTGCTAAACTATAATTACTAAAACTGAAACGAAATATATAAAAACTAAATAGAAATGTGTTTACAAAATAAAAACTAAACTAAAACTAGCAAAATAATTTATAAAACTAACTAAAACTAAACTGAAATTTGTTGCAAAATCGAAAACGATAATAAAATAAAAACGAATTTAAAAATGCACAACTATAATAACCTTGGACCCCAGTGGAACGTGCGTCCTTCCCTGGTCTCCTCTGTCAGGACGCAGCCGTTAACCGTGCCCCTACACGGGACACCCAACAGCCTCCCATGTCCGGGCCGGTAACGCTGCCTCGCTGCCCCACCCTGGGTACGTCTGTCGTCCGTATGACCCCGCTGGTGCAGTTCCTGGGATCCTGGCTTCAGCTTCTGGGACTGTCCCACTGAGTCGCGCGGACCGTCAGGCTCGGCTACGCGATTCAGTTCGCGCAGGCTCCTCCCCGCTACAGGGGAGTCTGCCAAACCGTGATCGGGGCCAACGCCCCCCGTCATGCGTGCAGAGATTGCCACCCTGCTGGCGAAGGGTGCGATCAAGCCTGTCCCTCCAGCCGAAATGAAGTCGGGGTTTTACAGCCCCTACTTCATTGTACCCAAGAAAACCGGTGGGTTACGACCAATCCTGGACCTTCGCATCTTGAACCGATCCCTCCACCGGCTTCCGTTCAAGATGTTGACTGCGAAACGCCTTTACGAATGCGTTCGTCCTCACGATTGGTTTGCAGCGATCGACCTGAAGGACGCCTACTTCCATGTCTCCATCCTTCCTTGACACAGACCGTTCCAATGGTTTGCTTTCGAGGGTCGGGCATATCAGTACGCGGTCCTCCCATTCGGGCTATCTCTGTCCCCTCGCGTCTTTACGAAGATTGCCGAGGCAGCCCTTGCGCCCTATACGGCAGCACGGGGTTCGCATCCTGAACTACCTCGACGACTGGCTCATACTGGGCCACTCTCGAGAGCAGGTTTGCGGACACAGAGATCGGGTGCTCCATCAGTTAGCCTGTCTGGGCCTTCGGGTCAACTGGGAGAAGAGCAAACTCTGCCCAGCGCAGAGGATCTCTTTTCTCGGTATGGACATCGACTCAGTCGCCATGTGCGCACAGCTTTCGAGCGAGCACGCGCAGTCTCTGCTGACTTGCCTCTGTCAAATCGAGAGCAAGAGTGAGGTTCCACTGAAACTATTTCAGAGGCTCCTGGGGCATATGGCATCTGCAGCCGCGGTGACGCCGCTCGGATTGCTTCATATGAGACCGCTTCAGCACTGGCTTCGCGTTCGAGTCCCGAGATGGGCATGGCAGTCTGGCACGCTCCGGGTCCAAGTGACTCGGGCCTGCGTACAGACGCTCACCCTGTGGTCGAACCTCAGTTTTCTACTTTCTACTTTTCTACTTTCTACTTTTTCTACTTTCTACGTATCGCTGCCTGCCTAACAGACATTTCTGCCTGGATGAAGGAACATCACCTTCAACTCAACCTTGCAAAGACAGAACTGCTTGTTGTCTCTGCCAACCCAGCACTTCACCACAATCTCTCCATTCAGCTAGGTTCATCAACCATAACTCCGTCCAGGACAGCCAGGAACCTTGGAGTTGTGATTGATGATCAGCTAAAATTCACTGACCAGAACCCGGTCACTCTACACACCCTCCTGTAGATTTGCATTATACAACATTAGGAAGATTAGACCCTTCCTATCAGAGCATGCCACACAACTACTGGTCCAAGCTCTTGTTCTCTCCAGACTGGACTACTGTAATGCTCTTCTAGTGGGCCTTCCGGCATGCACTATCAAACCCCTGCAACTGATCCAGAATGCAGCAGCGAGGGTGGTCTTTAATGAGACGAAGAGAACGCACGTCACGCCTCTCTTCATCGGTCTGCACTGGCTGCCAATAGCTGCTCGCATCAAATTCAAGGCACTGGTGCTCGCCTTCAAAGCAACCACTGGCTCTGCACCAATATACCTAAACTCGCTCGTTCAGACTTACACACCCTCCAGGAACTTACGTTCTGCTAGTAAACGATGCCTTGTGGTGCCATACCAGAGAGGCATGAAATTGCTCTCACTGACCTTTTCCTGGACCGTTCCCACCTGGTGGAATGACCTGCCTATCTCAATTCGTGCGGCCGAGTCTGTAGCCATTTTCAAAAAACACCTAAAGACACTTCTCTTCCAGCAGCACCTGACCAATCAAGAATAGCCCTTATCATTCTATTCATTTTCTGTCTGTCTAATTTATTTAACAAAAAACAAAAAAAAACTGTCCTGTGTGTTCTGTGCTAGATTAACTGAGACTTGCTACAGCACTTGCATACTGTTGCCCTTGACTGTTCTAGTTGCTTCTTTTGCTCTCATTTGTAAGTCGCTTTGGATAAAAGCGTCTGCTAAATGACTAAATGTAAATGTAAATGTTCTACGGGCTGGTGTGCCCTTAGAACGAGTTTCCAGGCATGTTGTCGTATCGACGGATGCCTCTGCCACGGGCTGGGGTGCCATGTGCAATGGACAAGCAGCCGCGGGCTCCTGGACAGGACCCCAGCGCCTTCTGCATGTCAATTGCCTCGAGTTGCTGGCAGTACGGTTTGCCCTGCACCGCTTCCGAGCGTGGCTGAAGGGTCAACATGTGCTTGTCCGGACAGACAACACGGCCGTAGTAGCGTACATCAACCACCAGGGCGGTCTACGCTCCCGCCGGATGTCTCAACTCACCCGCCATCTCGTTCTATGGAGTCAGAAGCGCCTGAGGGCCTGAGGTCCCTTCGTGCTGTCCATATTCCGGGAGTCCTGAACCTTGCAGCCGGCGAGCTCTCGCGGTTTCAGCCTCTCCCGGGCGGAGAGGCTACATGGAGACTCCATCCCCAGACGGTCCAGCTGATTTGGGAACAGTTCAGGGACGCGCAGGTAGATCTGTTTGCCTCCCACGACTCTTCCCACTGCAGCCTGTTCTATTCCCTGACCGAGGGCACGCTCGGCACGGATGCACTGGCGCACAGCTGGACGCGGGGCCTACGCAAATATGCGTATGGCACCCCCAGTGAGCCTACTCGCACAACTCTTGTGCAAGATCAGGGAGGACAAGGAGCAGGTCCTTTTGGTCGCCCCGTACTGGCACGTCCGGACCTGGTTCCCCGAACTCATACTCCTTGCGACAGCCCCTCCCCCTCCCCAGAGGAATAGCCCCTCCCTGGCCTATTCCTCTGAGACCGGACCTCCTCACTCAGAAGCTGTCTCTCTCCACCCTCAAAGTTTATGTGGCCGCAATATCTGCCCACCACGATCTCTTGGAGAACAAAAAGGTAAGTCAGCACGACCTGATCATCAGATTCCTGAGGGGGGCGAGAAGACTGAATCCTCCTCGCTCTCCTCTCGTACCCTCTTGGGACCTCTCAGTAGTTCTAAGTGCTCTGCAGAGGCCTCCCTTTGAGCCTTTGCAGTCAGTCGATATTAAGTTCCTGTCGATGAAGACGGCTCTGCTGACCGCATTGGCCTCCGTTAAGAGGGTCGGGGACCTGCAGGCATTTTCGGTTGACGAAGCGTGCCTGGAGTTTGGGCCGGCTAACTCTCACGTGATCCTGAGACCCCGGCCTGGATATGTGCCCAAGGTTCCCACCACTCCGTTCAAAGACCAGGTGGTGAACCTGCAAGTGCTGCCTGTGGAGGGGGCAGACCCAGCCTTGGCACTGCTCTGTCCAGTACGCACTCTCCGCGCCTACGTAGACATGACGCAGTGTTTCAGGACCTCAGACCAGCTCTTTGTCTGTTATGGTGGAGAGCGGAAGCGAAGTGCTCTCTCAAAGCAAAGGCTGTCTCACTGGATAGTGGACACCATTGTTTTTGCTTACCAGCAGCAAGGTCGACTATGTCCCCTTGGGGTTCGGGCTCACTCCACTCGGAGTGTCGCCTCCTCTTGGGCTCTAGCGCATGGCGCCTCGCTAACAGACATCTGCAGAGCTGCAGGCTGGGCGACACCTAACACATTCGCCAGATTCTACAATCTCCGAGTGGAGACAGTGTCCGACTATGTACTCGCCCCCCCGAGGGGCCGGTAATGGGCCAGGCTGAGGTGTCTTCGCTTGCTCGCCATTCCACTCCTCGGACTGGATACGTGCAATATATTTCCTCAGGTGATCTCCCCGAGAGCCCTGAGTCCCTCCAGCACTGCTTACGCCGATACCTGTGTGTCTGCCCTCTAGCGAGCCCAGACCCTTGTGTCCGGCCAGGTGCCCTGTGTGCATGGTTCCCCTCCGGCGACCCCCACACGTGTATTTCACCGTAAGTCTCCGCAGTGAGCGGGTTTCTTCCCTTGGCGTGTCCCCGCCACCCCTAGGGTTAAAAATCCACCTTCGGCTGGTACCCTAGAGTTTTCCCATATGCAGCCCTTAGCGGGTCATATGTGTACTCTTAAGTCCTCCCCACGGGTAGGCATCTTGGCATTCCCTCACTGGGATATGCTTCCCTGTGTACCTTGGTATTCCTGTGATAAGTGGGAGTCCTTCGTCCGTACTAGTCTTACGACAGGGTACTCACACTTACGCAGGGCACTGGAAGACAGCTGAGTGGCGGGATTATATTGGGAGCCCCATTCGTTAGTCACTAACGTTACGTCGTAGTGACTGAATGAAAGG
Source organism: Gobio gobio (assembly GCF_949357685.1). NCBI lineage: Eukaryota > Metazoa > Chordata > Actinopteri > Cypriniformes > Gobionidae > Gobio > Gobio gobio. Next base: position 49,562,986 of record NC_137114.1, read on the forward strand.
GAACGTCTCGGTTACGGATGTAACCCTCATTCTCTGAGGAGGGAACGGAGACGTAACGTTCCGTTGCCACATCAGCTGTGCTACCTGGAACGCAGGAGTTCAGTCTTGGCTCCTCAAGCAGGTAACATAATGCGATATTGCCACGTACTTCCTTATATATGCGGTGAGGCAGAGTTACGTAGGCAAATACCGCATGCCCCATGGCATTGGCACGCCATTGGGCGTTTTCTCTAAGCTCGAAGATGATAGGCTTCTAAGCGAAACCCCCATTCGTTAGTCACTAACGTCCCTCTGTGAACTTCTCTTTTACACTTCAGGCTGTAAAACATGTCTTAATGAAAGCACTTTTCCAGAAATACACAGAAATGCCCTGTTATTTTTGTCAAATTATCAAATTGAACAAACCTGTTAGGACAATCAGGAAATATTATTCAGTGAAAATGAAGTAAATGTAAGTGTTAGAAATGCAGTTTCTAATTCAAAATTTTGTTTCTAATAACAAAAAAAGTTTTGTTTAATTCTGCAATGTACCCTTTAAAACTAAGGAAGGAACAGTGGTGAACCGGCGACAGGACCTGAGGGTCATGGGTGGCCAAGGCTTATTGATGAACATGGGGAGCGAAGGCTGGCCCGTGTGGTTCAAACAAACTGAAGAGCTACTACAGCTCAAATTGCTGGTTCTGATAGAAAGGTGTCAGAAGGCACAGTGCATCGCAGTTTGTTGCGTATAGGGGAAATTTGAACAAACATGAATGATATTAACCTCTGAACCCGATGAACGCGCCATCACATTCTGCTGAATTTCTCCTTATGACAGCGTAAATCAACTTAATCACTACAAATTTTTGGCCACACAACCATAAGAGATATGTCTTTAAAAAGCTTGAAGTTTCTACTTTTATTTTGACTCACAATTAGTGTGGCCATTTCCATAACACCAAAAAGGAGGACACTTGCGGCATTTAGTGAGGCAAAAATAATTGCATAGGACTCACATAGGTGTACTCGCAACTACAATGTACTCGTAGTCGTAATACAATTTTGTCCATCATATCGATGGTATCATGATATAGTGATTCTGAAATAGCCTACTCTATTAATTGCCAGACTATTTGATATAGACCCATGCGTAACAGAAGAGGCAAAAAATTGTTTGTTCACAGTATTTGTATGTATTCAAGACATTGTGATGTCTGTTTCAAAAACTGACCACTGAGATGAACTTGCAAAGTGCACAGTGCCAGAAAACGTAACATTTCTGGACTTCTGGAAATAACAGAAATACATAAATAAACAAATAATGAATGCGAAAAATAAATCTAAAATAATTCACCCTCAACAGCACCTCTAGGGTCATCATAGCCACCAAGGCAAGCCCCCATTGCCCCTGGTGTTCATCTCCTGCAGGGAGTGGTACACATAAAAAACATGGCAAAAATATTGTTAACAGCCTTTAAACATCTGTATTGTTTTAAACCCAATACATATTCATATTTCATATAGCTCATTCATAAAATCAAAATGCTGCATTAGAGATCAATTTTGCTTAAGAGCTTCTTGCAGGAAATTACATTTATTTGCTTCATTAAATACAATACACAGAAAACTAACTGCATCAGATTTGGGAACACATAAGACTAGTGTACTTCCCAAATAGTTGATTGTCTATCTGCAATACTTCTGCCCTTTCCTGGCTGCATCCAAGAGCTTTTTGTTTCCAAGGAACTTCTTGTACACGTCTGTGCAGGGAAAGGTGAAATTGACCCAAACTTGGAGCTCAGCCTTGACGCTGTCCACATCCAGACGATTCCTCTCGTTTCTCCATGCAGATGTCATCATTGAAAACACTCGTTCTGTGTGCGCATTGCTGCATGGGATGGAGAAAATGTAGGCGCTGATCTTCCTGAGATTCACAAGTGGTACATCTGCTTGGGAAAACAGTTTCAGATGTCGCTACTCACTGGGTTGCCATTGACGGAGAGGTGAAGAAAGCTTCCACCATGGCATATTCCTCATACAGTCCATCCATATCAATGTCTTTCAGATTGCAAGCCTGGACAGCATCATTGCATTCATATGACACAGCAGTTGTGAGGTCAAGCTTTGCCACTTTGCTATGAAAGCTGTTCTCAGAGAAGTCATATCGTTCACTGATGTATTTCTGGGCTCTTACATAGAAACCAAGAAAATCCACCACACATTTATTTGCCAGTAAGGGGGTAGCTGCTTGTGTTTGATGTGCACAGTAAAGCCAAAGAACCTGTCCGTGATCCTTCTCTCAAGTTTCTGTTTCAGTTCAGTCATTACCTTAAACACACGTTATGCTGAACGATTTGGCTTCCAGTGCTTCAGTGGTGTCTGAGAAGACTTTTAGATTGTGACTGAGGGAAAGAAAATATGTCTCAGACACTTCAATGCTTTCCTCTCCAAAACATTTCCACAAAAACTGGGAGCATTGCTCCTCACCTTCACTCTGAAAGTAGCTGGTCAGGGGCTTCCAACAATTCAGTATTCTGTCAATAGATGGAATCAGGGGCAACCACCTTGAAACGACATGCCGTAGCAGGTTGCATTTTTCCACTTCCACAAACCCACAGAATTCCTTCAGCTGTGCTTTTCTGCTTGCTGACGTGCTAAAATGGCTTTAAACCTTGAGCACAACATTTTCAGCATCAAAATCCAGGCTGCCTGCTGCATATCTTGTTGCATTGTGTAGGATATGGGCTAAACAGTTTGCACTGTAAACACTGTTGTGTTTTCCATAGTTGACACTGGCGTTGTCTGCTGCACATGCAGACATGTTTTTCACATCAAGACCAGACATCTCCAGTTAAGTCAGCATCTGGTTTGTTAGCCTCTGAAGTTTCGTTGCTGTCACTATGAAAATCTAACAGTGCATGTTGCACGCCTTCCTCAAAGTGCAAATATCTCAGTACAATCGTGAAACACTTGGTCGTACCTTTGTTTGAAGCGTCCGTTGCCACTGAAAAAGGCAGATTGTTTAGTTTGATGTAATCTGAATGTATATGTACAGAGTAGGGCGCTAGGACATTCTCACACAAAGCCTTAGCTTTTGTTTTCCCACAGGTCCTCTCCTTAGCTGTAGACGAGTCACTAAAGATCTCTCTGTCAACTTTCACTCCACAGTCTACACTGACTGCATGATAAACTTTACAAAGCTCTGCAGCTGAGATTTTGTCATCCTGAGGTGATGTTGCTTTTCGAAAAAATGACCTCAGGGAAGAAGTACCTGTGGCTCGTCGGTTACTTTTATGTTTTTCCGTGCTTGCATGTCGGTCAGTGGCATCTTTCCCTTGACTACTAACATCCATTTCACAGCACCTCTACTACTTTTTGCTATAAATTCGTGCTCTTTTGTAGCCTGACGCCGTCATACTCAATTTCAGTCAGAATATGAGTCTGATACTGCTCCGTTGGGCTGTGATTATGGGGCGTGTTTCAACCGAACCAGGAAAGACCTCAATTGGATAGACCTACAACCAATCAGAGCAACGGAGCGACGCATAACGTTAGTTATCAAATGTCAACAGAACTCAACTGCACTGTGTTGCCAGTCCGCGTGTTGAAGCACCCCAATTATGTGATATACATAGACACACCACAAGAGGGAAACAAATAAACACATAACTAACGTCATATAATGGATTCAGTCAGAATTTTTTCTTATCGTTAATAAAGATTCATGTTAAACAAGAATTGTTTCAAACAGTTGAATGATGATCACATATGGTTTGATACCAATTAAAAGAGCTGTGAAAAATAAGCAAATAATGTATAGATATATTAGCTACATAAATGCAGTCAGATTATAATCTTGTACAGCAGTTATTCATATTTTGACTGTTACCAAGAAAATGACAGAACTAAACTTTGGCTTTTTTTCTGATATTTGATAGACAGACACACAATCTCTTGTTTTCTGTGATCAAATCAGTAATAATAAATGCTTGAATATTCACATTTAACCTCCTTGAACTGATTCCAACTACTTAATATGTTTATTTAAGACCCAAGCAAAGACAAGACTTTGCTCAGTTGGGGACCCTACATTTTCAACTAAATATCCAAATAAATGTTATTACTATTACTTTTATTACTACCAACTCAATTAAATACATCAACTAAATTACTGATCTGCCCACATTGTCACTGTATGATAATGGCAATTAGCTGGATGTTTTCTCCGGAGCGGCTGTACAGCCAAATCAAATTCTGTTGCATACTTGCATTATTTTCCTGTTTAACACTGTGAAGCTGCTTTGAAACAATCTGCAGTGTAAAAGCGCTATATAAATAAAGTTGACTTGACTTGACAGGAACTGGAGTGAAATTTCAAAGGTGATGATCCTGTAGTTTGTTTCAGCCGTTCGACACCAATATAATGTGCCTAATGGGCCAATTTACAGAAGATCTCAGACATCACCATAATGAATGATCTGAAAACAGGGAACTCTTGGCTCAGTTAAACATAATGGCCTGTCCTTTTTAAATGCAGATTGAATCAAGACACAAGCCGCGTTTCCACCGCAGGAACTTTACCCCGGAACCAGGAACTTTGGGGGGGAACTCGGTGTGTTTCGACCGCAGGAACCAGGGTCTAAATGAAGTTCCGGGTAAATATTTCCCCCTCCAAACGGCCCTGCTTGCGAGGTGGGACTTTTCAAAAGTTACCGAACTTTCGGGGGTGGAACTTGGGCGCTGAACATGCTGATTGGTTGAGCTCTCGCAGCTATTTTTTTTTCCACCGCCATATTTACAAGTCTTTTGCGAGGTGGGTTCCGTGGGTTTTGCGTTCAGTAAATATTTTTTTTGCAACAATGGAGTTCAACAAAAAATTCGACCGATGGACCGATGACGAGGTTCAGGCTTTATTGAGCATATATGCGGAGGAGGACATCCAGCGGGAACTGGAAACGGCGACCCGCAATGAAAAGGTATAACTGAAGATATCGACTCGGTTCCAGTCACACTGGAAAACAGTGCAGAGAGAAGTTGAAGAAATTAGACAAGATTACAAGAAATTAAAGGATCATAACAACCGGAGCGGTTCCGACCGGCATATCAACAAGTGGTATGACCGCCTGGACGCGTTGCTGGGACACAGACCGTCCTTTTCTGGCGCAGCGGTAACGAAAGACTCGGCTAGTGCGTTGTTGGAAACCATCCAGGAATCCGAGTGGGTTGAAGGTAAGTTAAATACATCATCTTGGTATCATCTATTAAACTCGTTGCAGTGTTTAAACACGTTGCAGTAACTTTTTTCAACGTGCTTTTCCAGGTGTAACGAGTGGCCCTGATGAATCGCAGGCAACGGAGACCAGCATGTTTTCCCCCACGGTCACCAGTACGTTATAAAGCTGACAAAAATGTGTATATATTTAAAAACTGATGTGTAATCCTTAATGGTTTTGTTGTTTTTAATTGTAAACTTAAATTGCCCATGATAAAAATTGCACACTGGGCATTGTTCAAGCTGGGCAAACAATTGTTCATTATTTGTAGTGAAAACACTTTAAATAATTAATTGATGGTTTCTATTGTTTCATGGTTGCCTTGTGTATTAATTTCCATGTGTTTCTGTGCAATTTTTCTACTTAGAGAAAAGGAAAAGGGACTGTGACTTTCTTGATGCACTGAGGGACATGGAGGATGCTAACCCTGCAGCATGGACAAGAACTGACCAATATATGCAGCTGTTACTGGAGAGCCAGACCGAGGAGAGATGAGGAGGCAAGAGTTGGCATTCCACCAGTCAGAAGCGGAAGAAAGCAGAGGGACTTTCAGACCGGGTTTCTGTCTGTTCTTGGACAGTTTGTCCAGTTGTTCAAGAAGTAGCCACAATGACCAGCCGCTTGAATGAAGCATTTGCACTACCACATTTGTACTTTATATATTGTACGTGTTGGCACAGCTCTTGGACAGGTTACTGAAAAATACACTTTTTTTATATTGTTGTTTTCACATTTTATATTTTCATTTTATTGTTCTAGTAATTTTCTTGTCTTTGCACACTTTTATTTTAATTTTGTAAGAACTAATCTGTCTAAAATAAAGTAAAATGTGTAAAATGTCACTGTGTCTTTAATTTCCACATTCTAACTATATAACCACATTCTAATTGTATTCATATAGTGTAGGAAGCAAATAAAAGGGCTGCTGCTCGCAAGTCTTTCTGAATATGCACATAAACATATCTAGAAAACCCAAATATTATATTTTTAAATGTATAACTATGTGAATGTAGTATAATAACTTATAACCACAACTTAAGTGAAGCCATAAGTGTGGTCCTGCTTCATTTCAAATTTGAGGAAGAAGTCTCTAAAATTATGCATTTAATGAAGCATATTGTAATACTAGTCATGTGATTTTTTTTTTTTTTTTTGTGAATGTTAAGAGATGTTATTGTGATAAAAAATAAAATACTTGCAGTCTAGTACCTAATCTTTCAACCGCTTAATTCAGTCTATTGTTTTCATTCAATTAACTTTTCACACATGAATGACTGAAACCTCATTATCCTTTTATAGAAAATGTTTTGTTTTGGAATTGAGCTATTACAACACATTCAGATTTTGGATTGCCCATCATCCCATTTTGCATTAAAATGGTCAAACCAGGTGAAAGTGCACGTTTAAATAAGCAGTGTTGGTAATGTGTATACATAATCAGCAAAAGCAGCGCTGCTTGCATCTCCTCCACTTGTTATTGTTGCAGACAGTATCGCGCAAAAGTGATTACTGTCCGTCGGTGACTGGGAGAAGCAGTCGCGCGCATTCCCACGTCACCGGACTAATTTGCCTAATCTCCCCGGTACTTTAGACCGCGGTGGAAACGCAGATTGTAGCAGGTCTGGGGGAGAAAAAGTTCCTGGGAAAAAAGTTCCTGGTACAAATAGTTCCGGGTAATTTCGGTGGAAACGCGGCTACAGTGATCACAGTTCACACCTGCAGTGAAGCCCCTCCCACAACAATTCACCAATAAATACTGGGAATATCCACATCATCCTACAAGAGAAGAACAAACTCCAGGTGTAGCAGCTGAAATCTGTGTGACTGTTAAAGGTCCCATGGCATGGCATTTTTCTATTATTTTATAATGTTTCCTGAGCTGTACTTATATTGTTAGTATGACTTTTACATCATAAAATGTCATAATTTAGAAATAAAAGGCATTTTTTCTATACTGCTGTTTGCCCTGTGGCTGAATGCCCTGCTTCAAGAGGCGTGTCTGCTGTGAGACTTCAGTAAAAACACCCACTGTTGTGATTGGCTGACATCTTTGCATTTTATATGAGCGGAGGGGGCGTGGTTTAACGAGGCACGAGCAGGCACGAGTCTGCCAGGGAGACGGATGGACCTGAGTTCACTTCACATCAGTTCTCAGCATGTCTGAACTGTTTTAGTTACAGCATATACTTTAGGTTATTAGTCTATTTCTAGTCGGAGGGACTGTCACTCATGTCAGAAAGTTAGTAACTTTAGTAAATTATGGATCAGCGCTGACTGGAGACGCGAACCGTTTAGAACGATTCAGTCCGATTTGGTGAACTGATTCGGTTCACTAAAAAGAACTGGTTCAAAAGAAAGATCGTTCGCGAACCGGACATCACTAATGTATCAGAGACTGAGCTCAGCGATTGCTAACAAAGTTATTTATAGTAACTACTGAGTTATGAGAGCGCTGTCAGTCAGCGCGAGTTTATTGTGTTTGTATCTGAGAGTTCTGAATAAACACGAGTCCCAGTCACACCGAGTCCGTCTCTTCATCATTATTCTACCAACTTTGTAACACATGCAAAGTACCATTACAGCTGTCGAGATGAACGAGTTAAAAGTAAGTGTTGATAATAGCATTATTTTTAAAATAAAATAAAAGCGTCAGTGACGCGCGTTGAGTACACAGCGCAAACAAAGACACAACAGCAGTAATCGGATGTAATCCAGTTTATTGTGGGGCTAGGCTGGCTAGCCCGGATATGCTCAAGCTTACCCCCCTTCTGCTTAATCTCACGCCGCGTTTGGTGCCTCCGCTGTGGGCCAGATGCAGTACTGTGGGTCGGGGATGTTGAAGGCCGAGCTTCGGCGTGTGTGAGGTTTATCTCTGCTGATGTTGAGCAGAAACTCATGACTGTATGCACATTTTAGAACCGATAGACGCGACGAGGACGTACAAAAACACTGACTCACAAGATATAAAACACGAAAACACCGTTCTGTCTGGAGAGAGAGAAGCCGCATTGTGTGCACGAATAATAAATAATTAGCTACACATCAGAAATCACTGATCACAGATCAGAAGGAACTGAAAAAAGACTTCTGTTTTCATTTGTACATCCAAACACTGAGAAACTGCCAGCGTTCACTCGTTCACAAGCAATGATGCAATGATCTCTCGACGAGCGTTTGCATGGGCGTGCCAGATTCTCTGGGCGGAGGAAAGGGAGGAAACCGTGCCTGCTTGGACGTCAAACCAGGAGACTTCAGGATTGGCTAGTCGGGCCTGTCATTTTCTCAAAGGCAGAGAAAGACAGCCAGAACTCGGTTTTACACCGATCAACATTTCTATCCACTTGGGGACAATATTCAGGCTAGGGGAACTCATATTAATGTTGAAAAACCTCATAAAATGAAAATTTCATGCCATGGGACCTTTAAAGATGGAGTTTATTAAAGAGGAGATTGAAGACATGAGTTATCCAGATCCATCCAGAATAAAACATGAAGATACTGAGGAACAAACAGGTTGGTGTCCATTCTTGACTCTTCATCGTTGACTGCTTTGGTAGATGTGAATTAATAAGCAGTATATGGATGATAAATGATAGAGAAATGCATCTATGATCTTAGCCTTGAATGACAGAACAACCCTTATGAAAAAGTTTATTCAAGTGTGTTAGTAGTATACTTTTAAACTAAAAATAAGTCTACTTTGTATGTACTTCTCAGAAATATATACAATTACACTTAAGTAAACTTGATTTATACTCTCAGAAAGGTCTAAGTAGCCTGTTCTTGTACTCAATCTTTTGATCAAGATATACTTAAAAGTAAAATTAAGTATTCCAAGTTTACTTGACTTGAAGTTGTTTAATATTTTTCACATAGTTTTACATTTTCTTATAAACTTACATTGAAAATATTGATTTTTAAAGAAAACATATGTTCGGAATTTTTGCATAGGCTAGTCCACTGGTAGTTTACATAGGGATTTACTTCAAAACTTTACTCTTTCCCTGCTGCAGACTGAATTTTCACTGTTTTACAGTAGAGGGCACTATTACAGTTTGTTTTAGTACAGAATCTCCAGATCAAATCGCAGGCGAATAAGAAGCATAAAAAAGTGATAGAAGATTGCTTATGCAAATAAGTAGATAAATAGATCTTCAAATCTAGCACATCATCAAACATTAAACAGAAACCAAAAATACCAAATGTTACCGAATTAAATATCAGACATAGGAAGGGTGTGAAGGACTGTAAAGCTTTGGGAGTTTTGATGGACTCAATCTATGCCATCTTTATTTTGATCGTTCTCAATTCTGATCTGGACGTAGTCTTTGATAAAAATGTGACTTTCTCACATTCAAGTGTTGATAACAAAGGATGCATGAAGCTAAGATAAAATGTTAAGTGGAAAGATTTAAAGTACAGTTAAAGGTATATTTCAAGTAGGCCATATAACATTAATACGTCATTTTTATAGGATACTTAAAGTTCAAAAACAATACATTAATAGTAAACTATAAGTATGATGTTATGTTCACTTAAATAAAACTTACAAGTATACTTGCAGTATAAAACTACTAAACTTTCCTGAAAGTACACTACAAAGTGTATACATAAACTAAAAATAATAACTTGTAGTATTGTTGCTGTGCATGTGAGAAACGTAGTTGTGAACTAAAGTGCACTTAAAGTTTACTATTGTTACACTTTTATAGTACATTTAAACATATACTTTTATTTACTAAAAATTAGGCTTTTGTTTTAGGCCAATTTAGTCCCAAGTAGTATTGAAATAGTACACAAGTTTACTACTAGTACATTGATATTAGAATACATAACATATTCTTAAAAAATAACTTTACTAAACTAAACTTCATAAAATATATTTTGAAGTATACTTCTTTCGTAAGGGAAACACTTACCACATGAAAGATCTGACACCTGATATCTGCTGCTTTCTGCTGTTAAATCAGGGTTCACTTGAACTGATTCTAACTTGATGTGTATTTTAGACCAGGTGGAAGTGAAACGGCAAAGACAAGAACTGAATGAAGTGGAGGAATATCATACCTTTACAACTCAAAGAACAAAAGCCAAAAAGCTGCACACCTGCACTCAGTGTGGAAAGAGTTTCACACAAAAAGGACACTTGACTAGACACATGATAATTCACACTGGAGAGAAACCGTATACCTGCAATCAGTGTGGAAAGAGTTTCACAAGTAAAGGATACCTTAATATACACATGAGAGTTCACACTGGAGAGAAACCGCACACATGCACTCAGTGTGTAAAGAGTTTCACACGAAAAGGACACCTTAAAAAACACATGAGAACTCACACTGGAGAGAAACCACACACCTGCACTCAGTGTGGAAAGAGTTTCACACAAAAAGGAAACCTTAATATACACATGAGAACTCACACTGGAGAGAAACCGTATACATGCAATCAGTGTGGAAATAGTTTCACAAGTAAAGGAAGCCTTAAAAATCACATGAGAATTCATAGAGAGAAACTGCATATATGCACTCAGTGTGGAAAGAGTTTCACATATTTACCTGCGCTCAGTTATCATCTGCGCATTCACTCTGGAGAAAAAACATTTAACTGTGATCAGCATGGTAAAGTTTTTATTTCATCATTGCCATGTAATGTGATAATGTGTACTGTTGCACTGTTGGTTTAGTTCTGAGTGACGAGACGTAACAGGGAAGGGGGGGGGGTCTAAAAGGAAGCGGGGGGACATCAGTATGTCAAAGTTATAGTGGTTGCTGGTTGTTAATAAACGTTGTTTTCATACGAAGAAACTGCCTCTTTACTGTCATTTTACAATCATCAAATCTAAAACAGCACCGGCAGTTCATTCAGATGAGAAGCCTCATGTGTGTTCTCTCTGTGGAAAGAGTTTTCCAAGGCTGCACAGTTTTAAACAGCACCAGAAAACACAATGAAGTGAGAGATCATGTGTGCTGTGACTCAAATTAAAAAGCATTGTTCTGGGTCACAGTGAGCAAATGTTTTCTTCAGATGCAAAACATTCAAGTAAATCATGTGAGATTCACATGAAGTTAATGTGTAATTAGTTAATCAATAAACTACACTGTAAAAAAAAATGTGTTGACTTAATATATTTTGTTCTCTTTTTGCATGTTTTTTTTTGTGTTTTTCTTACTTATTTTGATAAGTTCTCTGAATGAATTAAATTTAGTAATGAAAACTTTCCCTTTAGTTATCTGAACTTAAATCTGATAGTCATTTTAACTTCCCTTTAGTTTTCTGAACTTAAATTTGAAAGTCATGAACACTTCACTTTAGTTGGTTGCAAAGCTGCTTTAATCAGTATTAATTGCATTACTATAGTCATTTGTAAATTACATTTGATTTAGACTAAAATTATAGCTAATTAAAATCACAGCAACACATATCAATACACAATTACATTTATTGCAAAAACAAACACAAAAAAAAGGTATCTTATGCCTGCCTCAATAGCTGTTTGCATCCAAAGTTGCGAGTTTAACTTGTGCGTAAAATATATACAATACTGCATTAAAAAAAAATGCAAATAAAGCAGTGTTTCCATTGAGTCAGTCAAAGAGAAGAAAATGATCACTTCCTGATAAACTGGTACTAATTATCACTAGGAAAAGTAAAAGAAGCCCCTGTATTTAATATCCCAAAATGCACATAAAAATAGGTGGATGGAAATATAGCTAATGTATGTCTTGTGCTTGCCTCAATTTTCAAATAAAGCAATTTGTTTTTAAAAATTAAATAAAACAATCTAGGACATCTTCTAGATCCAAAACCACAATCTCCCCTTCCAGTATCACAGCTACACCCACAACATCATCTGGGAAGGCACTATCATGTGTGATGTCATCTCTCACGGTCAAGATGCCCTACATTAACCCCACGAACAATGTCTCTCATCATCAGCTGGCTGACAAAATGAGAGAGAGAGATACAACTTTTAAGTGGTGCTGTCATAAAAAAATATAAATACTGAAGAACAATAATACAATAACTATACAATATAGTAAATATACTGACCAAAATGTTCTTCTCTAGAGTAAATTTTTCTAGCTGACTAATTAATTTTTGGACAGAATATCTTTTCTGAGGTAAATGTGACATGACATTGTTTAAAAGGTATTTATTGATGTTTATTAACGTCTGCGCAGTTGAAACCCTGATTGTGCAATTACATGAGACGATACAGATTTAATACATTGTACTGTGTCTTAAAACATAATTCTCTGATGTTCATACATGTTTATTTCATGCTATATCTACTAAAGTGCAATATTCAAATGAAAAAAAGCAACAAAAACAAAATTTAAAACCACTGTCATATTAAAGGGTTAGTTCACCCAAAAATGAAAATTAGCCCATGATTTACTCACCCTCAAGCCATTCTATGTGTATATGGCATTCTTCTTTCAGACAAATACAATCAGAGTTATATTAAAAAATGTCCTGGCTAACCCAAACATTATAAATGGCAGCCCAAAATTTGAAGCCCAGAAAAAAGTGCATCTATCCATTATAAATCTGGTCCATACGGTTCTGGTGGGTTAATAAAGGCCTTATGAAGTGAATCGATAGGTTTGTGTAAGGAAAAAACAAACATATTTAACACATTATAAAGTAAAATATCTAGCTTTTGGCAGACCGCCTTCCACATTCAACTCACGAACGCCTCTCGAAGTTCAAAAGGTTTACGCCACGTCCGACGTCATCGTCACACCAGTTACGTTTTTTTACACCATGTCCGACGTCATCGCCGCGCCAGTTACACTTTTTAAGTAGGTTGAATACGGAAGGCGGTCCGCCAGAAGCTAGATATTTTAGATTATAACTTGTTAAATATGGATATTTTTCTTACACAAACCCATTGATTCACTTCAGAATGCCTTTATTAACCCCCCGGAGCCGTGTGGATTACTTTTATAATGGATGGATGCACTTTTTTCTGGGCTTCAAATTTTGGGCTGCCATTCACTGCCATTATAAAGCTTTTGATTTTTTAATATAACTCTGATTGTATTCGTCTGGAAGACACCTAGGATGGCTTGAGGTAATTTACATTTTTGGATGAACTTACCCTTAAATAGTTATTTATTTTACCTGTATCGATTCAAATAATTTTCAAGGATTTCCATGAAACTTACCTGTATCTGATGGCGATCTGAGAGAGACCATGCAGTGAAGCGAGATGCAGCTTCATATTTCAAACCGCTTTTCTATCCTCCTCCAACCATTCGAACAGATAGACGGCGCGAGTTGTTGAGAGCTCCATGAACCATGTGACCGCGAGATCAAAGCGTGTTGCAAACTCTGAATTTCAACGGCTCTGGGAGCGCACAGCACAAAAAATATCATTATAAAACAATATAATGTCATTAATACACTTTGTAGATGAGGTTAAACACTTACTTTGTGTTCTCTTGGTTAAAAGTAACCTCCATGTCTGCACTGCGAGTCATGTCCCCTCACTCCTCTGAGAGAAAAGTTTTGGCTCGTTTAAACGCGCACAGCATATACATATTGCTATAAATCAATACATTATATAAAAAAAACAAATGGTAAATGAGATAAAACATTTACTTTAGGTTTCCCTGTTATCTCGTCTGTTTCCCTCGTCTGCTCCGCACCGTCCGTGAGTCAAAGAAAATATCTCTGAGGAAAGTTTAGGTACGCGTGGACACACACACACACACACACACATCTCCATGTACCCCTTGCCCCCCCCAAAAATTTTCTTGGGCGGGACAGCGGGCTCGCGGGCCGGAGCCTGGACTTGGGCCGCGGGCCGGAGCCTGTACTTTGGCCGGAGCCTGGACTTGGGCCGGAGCCTGGACTTGGGCCGGAGCCTGGACGTGGGCCGGAGCCTGGACGTGGGCCGGAGCCTGGACGTGGGCCGGAGCCTGGACTTGGGCCGGAGCCTGGACTTGGGCCGGAGCCTGGACTTGGGCTGGAGCCTGGACTTGGGCTGGAGCCTGGACGTGGGCTGGAGCATGGACGTGGGCTGGAGCGGGTACTGTGGAACAGTGGAGCTCCTCATCCACCGTTCCCACAGTAAACGAGGAGCCACCCAGCAGGAGGGCATGATCAATATACTGGGCCAGAGTCCACGGCAAAGTGCTCTCAGGCATTAAATAAGCTAGGTGCTCATTTAGTCCAAAATAAAAAATGTCCTTGAGTGCCTGATCATTAAAATCTACTTGGTACGAAAGTCCACAGAACTCCTGAACATAATTTTCCAGGGGACGATTCCCCTGGCGTAAACACAGCAGAGCAACTGCTGGGTCCATAATGGATGATTCGTTCAAACATAATTCCATCCTTACATCCCAATTCAACCCCAGACCCCAGGAAATCAACCATCTATTACCAGAGAGACGTAGGCTCCAGTCTGTCAGAAGGAGAGACAGAGTATTTTATTGCCCCAAAAACTCTGAGCAACCCCAAAGAGAACAAAAGACTCTGTGTGATCACAAGACAAAGAAACAAAGCAGATCGCTGTCTTCTCAATGACCTTAAAATGAGCTCCGCATGACACAGCTAAAACCCTACAAGAAAACTCACAGAAACTAAGTTACAAACTGCATCAAATCATCGATTATTGGACTTGCATTCAAAAAGCCTTAGTGTGTGTTTTTGTCATGTGTGATAAATGCATATATTGCTACCAACTTGGGATCTCATCATTTCTCTCTCGTAAAACTCATTCCTTCCTCACTTCCTTTCTTTCTGCAACGCGTGTGAATGTGTGTGTTTGTGTTAGATATTAGTTTTATGTGTTAGAGTCATCAATAAAGTTTCATTTGAATTTAAAGATAAGTGTTCTTGTGTTATGTGCTTACGAATTTAATGTCTTAAACTGCCGATCTATGTTACCTGGCTATTTAAATAGTGTTTCACTAATTGTTTGGATATTAATATCCGCTGCAGAGTTGATAGTTACCGTTCAAATTCCCTATGAATTAATTAATTCATTCATTTGAGCTAAATAGAGACTAAACGAGTTTCCCTTTAACAGAGTGTCCTTTAAGTTCTTACAAAGAGAACAAGAAAATTATTGAATTATTCTTTGATTGAACGCTTACTCAAAGAAATACCAAAAATAAAAGAGACTGGAAACAAACGTAAACAAAAACAAAAAAAGTTATTTGTCAATATATGAAAAAAGTACCTCAATATTAAATCATCTGATGTTTCACAGTGGTTGGTTCAGCTGGCTGGTGTTTTACTCAGAGCTGCTGAAGTGAGACACCTTTGTGAACCTCTTGCGCTTGTGCATTTGAAAAGCAAAATGCGGCAAATATTACTTACCTCATAATGGCATAACTTATGAAAACATTTGAAGTAACTAATGATAATATTATATATATATATATATATATAATTTAGGCTATTTTTCTCTCATGTGGTGCCGACTGAAGTGTTTCCTTTCTACTGATTTATGATTATAGGCCGCCTGTATTTTTCCCAAAAAAATATAATTTTTCTATAAAGTAAAAATTATTATTATTGATATATATTATTTTATGCAAGTACGTGCCAAAAAAAGCACAACAAACAAATCTTTTTTTTTTTACCAAACTGTGCACCCCTGATATCAGCATGTTCACAGTTCTGACTTTTTGTCCTTCTTTATGTTTATTTTGATTATGTTGTGTTGTAAATAAATGCAAACAAATCAAAAACCCATTCTTTTAATCTTCCGCACATTCTTTGTTCAAGTTACCCCACAGTCCCATTTAGCTGATAGGGCCATCAGGGGAGGGTCTTTGTCTTCCCAGCTGTGAAACACATCAATATTCATGATGATTCACGCCCTCCCTGCATAAGCCTTCCTAATGCAAAACATGTCTTACAAGTTTTAAATCAATATATTGTTTTATGTGAATGGGGGGGGGGGGGGGGGTTATGTTGGGTTACACCATTTTGAAGCAAAACTTCTAGCCTACGTGATCCAGTTTTCAAATGTCTTGTGAACAAATATTCAGTATGGGTTTCATGGCCTTATTTCAGTGACTTAAAAACATTTTCTCAAAACTACAAACTTTTACATACATGCTGCTCACATAATATTGTAGCAGACATTTGAGTAAAATCTCAGGACGTGAACAAAGAATCAGACAAGGAGATGATTAGACGATCAGACAAATCAGGTATCATATTTAGGTGTTATTATAACAAAAAAATAATTAGAAAGATGCTCCTTAAATTTGAATCCAATTAAAAAAGTTTAAAGTTTAAAATTCGAATTAACCTGTAATTATAACATAATGAAAATCCCTAAAATGACGTACATTTTTACATTTTATTGTGTTTGAAAAACAAAGACAGTAATACGTGGTTAAATAAGTATTAATGTGTTCATCAGGAGAGATTTTTTGATTAAAAATAACAGCAGTTTTGCTTTGTTTGGAACAATAGTTATATTCTTTTCCTGGATTTTTATAAAGCTTTTGATTCAGTAGAACATAATTTTATTTTTAAAACAAAAACTTGGTTTTGGTGAATATTTTTGTAAGGCCGTAAAAACTCTTTATTACAAATGTAATAGTGCAATCAAATTAAAATACGGAAAATACATGAGAGACTTCATACTGGAGAGAAGCCGTACCACTGTACTCAGTGTGGGATGAGTTTCAAATGTAAAACTGTTCTCAAGTATCATCTGCGTGTTCACACTGGAGAAAAACCATATAACTGTGATCAGTGTGGCAAAGATTTTAGACTAGCATCAAATCTAAGAGAACACCGGAAAATACATGCAAACGAGAGGCCTTGTGCGTGTTCGTTTTGTGGAGAGTTTTTTACGCGACAGGATCATTGTAAACGACACCAGAAAAAACACAACAGTGAGAAAGACAATGTGTGTTTGGAGTGTGGGAAGAGCTTTACTAGAGCTGACCATCTAAAAAATCACCAAAGAATTCATACTGGAGAAAGACCATACAAGTGCTCATATTGTGACAAGAGGTTCAGTCAGTTGGGACACCTGCAATCACACGAGCGAGTTCATACCGTAGAGAAGCCGTACAACTGTACTGAGTGTGAGAGGAGCTTCAGCAGTAAAAGAAGCCTTCTGATTCACATGAAGAAATGTTGTGAGAAGGCGTCACAATGAGGAACAGTTCATTTTCATGTCAAACGCTTTAGAGTAAATGGTGTGAGATGAACTAAATATAGCATCAGGTTTAATTTAGTGTCAGCAATTATTTGTATATTTTCTGGATAATTACTTTGCAAAATCTGCTTGAATAAGATTTCCCATGTCCATGCAACTTATTCACTAATGTTTGCCAAATTGTTTCCTGATTTTACAAGAGTCATTTGCTGTAAATAATAGCTGTAAAATGTTCAAATAGTTGGTTGTTTTCTTGATTTGCAGATGTTTTAAAATGTCATTAAAACTGCTGCAGTAAGTGTGCACAAATATAAACTGTTTGTAGTGTTGAGAGTTTTTTTTAAAATATTTTATATAACGTTTATTTATATTTTATTATTGAATTGGTAAAGTTGTTTTTGAAACAATTCAGTGTTAAACAATTAATGGTTTATATTGTTTTACTTTATGTTCATTATCTTCGTTTTGTTCTGCAAGACAGAGGGGAAATATGCATTTTGAGTTCCTTCTGTGAGTGACGTCATTTGTAATGGTCCGGTCGCGCGCATGCTCAGTCAGAACAACCCGTGAATGGAGAAAGTCAGCCAGGTACGTCTCTGCTTTAGAGTGAAACTATGCTGTATTAAGTGACTTTTCGAGTTGATATGTATTATAGAAGTGCCACAAAACCGGAACACGTCTATCTATGCGTTTTTCCATCAACAGTTCGATGTATTTGTGGAGTTTTATTCACGCTTGTGTTTGTTTTATGTTGCCGCCCACGCGGCGAATTAGAGCCCGGGGTTTTCCCTGTTAACAAGTTTCTCCACACATATAACTTTATTGGCTTAAGTGTGTGGAAATGTCGTTAGTGTAGTAAATGTGTGTAGTTTTCATTTTGATGTTAAAATGAATGTTTATAGCCATATAGGTGACCTGTGTATTAGATTAATTGTTACTGTTAGGGAGGACGGGACTTAACGGGTCTTTTCTCATCATCCTTCAGCTGAAAGACTGAATGTGTGTGTATTGATTGTCTGTTCTCTGTCAATAAACTGCAGATGTGGTCCCGAAGAGCCAGAGGGTATTCCAGAAAGCAAGATTAACTTACCGCCACATATACCTTGAACTCTTAGTTGATTAACCCAAACCTTGCTTACTCGAGGTATGCTGGTTCCAAAAACTTGTCCGTGACAGACAACTCGGAGTATGTTCCCGGTTAACACACAAGACAACTGAGCAGCTAATCACCATGGAAACAGACGCCAAGACAAAGTCTTCTTTTGTTTAAAGGGGAACTAAACCGTAATACAACTTTTTTTTTAGTTAATGATTTGCAAGACTGGAGTAAATGTTTTGACATTTGGGTATAAAGTGTTTTAATTCCACAATATGGTGTAAAAACGTCTGAGTGCTGCCCTCTTAAGGTTGAACGGTGGCTACTGCAGTCGAATTTTCCTATTGGATGTTGTTGGCCATCATGAGGTATGTTGTCTCTTCCACGCCCCTGGCATGAGCTCAGCCCCTGGTACCAAAACATCTTGTTCCGTCAAAACCACTCGTCAAAAGCGTGTATGATCAGGATAGCGTATATTAGCATCTAGTTAGCATAGCCATTTATATAGTTAATTAAAAATGATTTCATGTAGCCTAGTTAGTAAATTAGCATAGTTGTTAGTGTAGTATTATTAGAAGCATAGTATTGCATCAGTTAGGATAGCTTCAAGTTAGTGTATACTTTTAGCATTAGCTTTACTTGTATTTAGACAGTGGTTAGGATGGGACGTCGGTGTAGTATCGCTGGTTGCAACAGCACTGCTGGACTGCATGGCTTTCCAGCAGACTTGGAAATTCGGCGCCAGTGGTTGCATGCACTTGGCCTGGAAGACCGTGAGTTCCCGCCTAGAGCTGGAGTGTGCAACCTGCATTTTACGCGGGATTGCTTCACCAACACAATGGAGGTGGAAATGGGCTTCTCCAAACAGCTCGTGCTGAAAAGCGACGCAGTGCCAACCCCTGCTTCTCCTGCATGGACTCCTCCACCGCAGCGACGTATTGTGGTGAGTGAGCGCATATCTTCATTTATGTTCCTTCCCTATTAAAGGGTTAGTTCACCCAAAAATGAAAATTATGTCATTAATTACTCTTACCCTCCCGTAAGACCTCCGTTCATCTTCGGAACACAAATGAAGGTATTTTAGTTGAAAGCTGATGGCTGAGAAAGGCCTCAGATAGGCCTCCATTGGCATTCAGTACATTTACACTCACAACACCCATAAAAGGCACTAAAAACGTCGTTACAAAGTCCATCTCACCACAGTGGCGCTACAATAATTTTACCATGCGACGACAATAGTTTTTGTGCGCAAAAAATAATTAAAATAACGCCTTTATCCAACTTGTTCTTGTCTTCTGTGTATGCCTCCACGACGCATGAGCGAGAATATGACGCAGATCCGGCATTCGGACACATGACACACAAGCGATTACTTTACAAGCAGAGGAAGACGCGCGTATCTAAGCTGTTGAATTCTACATTGATCATGTAGTGCTCAAAAAGTGTGCATTTCAAGGATTCCCGAACGCCGGCGCTACGTGATATTATCGTGCATGCGTCGTGGAGGCATACACGGAAGACAAGAAGAGGTTGAATAAAGTCGTTATTTTGATTATTTTTTTTGCACACAAAAACTATTGTCGTCGCTTCGTAAAATTATTGTAGAGCCACTGTGGTGAGATGGACTTTGTAACGACGTTTTAAGTGCCTTTTATGGGTCTTGTGAGTATATATGTACTGAATGCAAATGGAGGCCTATCTGAAGCCTTTCTCAGCCATCAGCTTTCAACTAAAATATCTTCATTTGTGTTCCTTACGGGTGTCGAACGACATGAGGGTGAGTAATTAATGACATCATTTTCATTTTTGGGTGAACTAACCATTTAAGCTAAAGTTAATTCATCAGTTTGTCATGTTACTAAGTTAGGCAATGTATGCTAAACGTTAGCATTAGCTACTCCTGACACCGGGGCTAAGGCACCAATGGGGTCTGCTGCTGTGTTAACATGTCCTTTGGACAGATAGTGGGTTACAGGGATGGGAGGGGTTAGCTTGGCAGAGTTCACCGGGGGTCATTTGTTCACTTTAGCGGGTCGGCAAACAAAGTGGGTTTGTGGGACAGGGGAATCGAGAACGTGGTCCACCCCCAGACTATTTAAATGGCCCAGGAGCCCATTGCAGTGTAACAAGGTTTCTGTTTAGATATGTATTATTTGAGATTTTTTTGCTTTGTGAGAATATTCATGTCACTAATATTATTTATAAACATTTTAAAATCTCTAAAATGCCTAAATATAAGACTGTAATTGTAAACGATAACATTATTTTTTTTTTAGCCTAAGATGACCAGAGAAATTGGGTGCCAGACTGAATCAGTCAGCTCCAAATATGCAGGTGTGCAGGCTAACGTGAAGCCCATCAGGAGAAGCAAAGGTGATTTTGAATACTATGGAGCTTTTGTATGTCTCATCATATAGTCAAGATGATATCATTTTGTTTTGTACTTTTGCTGCCTATTGATAACAAATCTATTATTAATTTGCGCAGCCACCCAGGTCAGAATGCCTAACAGGAGTGTGTCGTGTGACACAGTCACACTGATGGGTAGTCCCGGGGCAACCTCTAAACCAATAAAGAGGAAAATATGTGAGGTGTCCACTGATGACTCCAGCTACCATCAAGATGGAAGTGAGAGCACCATGAACGCCACAAGGTAATGCGTTTAGTCACGTTAGGTTTTTAATTTAGGTTATAATTTAGCTATTACTTGTTTTTAAATACTTTTGATTGTTTGTCATGAAGTTATTTCTGATACATACACATTACATAATCAAATTATGATTATTTATGCTTTTATTTAAAAAAATGTTTGCTTGTACACAGTGTCTCCAATGAAGTATTACCCCACAAAGACACTAAGTACATTGTTTATGAAGAGAAACTGCTGGAGCTTTTTAGAAGATGCCCGGTCTGCACCCAGAGTTGGGTTGTTTCAAAAACAACCATTGGGACACTTCTCAGTGTCAAACAGCACTGTGCTCACTGTGAGTACTCCAGTGATTGGGCGAGCCAGCCAATGGTAAACAACATACCAGCGGGTAACCTACAGCTCTGTGCAGCTGTTCTGTTCACTGGCTCATCATTTTGCCAGATATCGAGGGTGAGTGACAACAATATATGGCGCTGTAATGTGTACACACCCCTCAGGTAATTATATGAAGATGTATTTTTGTTACTTTAGTTTTTGGATGCCTTCAAAATCCAGGGGATCTCTGAGCAGTGCTTCCACAAGCATCAGGCCAAGCTCCTTATCCCCACCATAAACTGGCAGTGGAAGATTGAGCAGGATGCCCTTATTGAAAATGCCATTGCTGATGGGGCTGTGACTCTTGGTTGGGACATGAGAGCTGATTCACCTGGTAATAAACAAGTCATTAACTACATATACAGACTGCTGTCAGGATTTGTTGACTAAAGTGCAAATAACACAATTGTAGGACATTCAGCAAAATGTGGCAGCTACACCATGATGGACCTCAAAGCCAATAGGGTCATAGACATTCAACTAGTCCAGGTAAACAACTACACAATGAAAACATTTTATTTTGTGAATTACTATATACTGTGCATTGTTCTAAAGCAGTGGTTCCCAACCTTTTTTACTTGAAGGCCCCCCTCCTCTCCAAATAAATACTGCAAGGCCCACTGACCCCCGCCAATGTTATAAAAAAAAATCACGATATATTAACATTCAGTGTTCTTTTTTGCACACATACTTTGCAGACATTCTTTACAACTTAGAAGTACTTACTCTGCTCAGTTATACAGTACAATAAGTACAAATAAACAAAAGTCAACCTGCCATACCAAACAAGACCACAGGGAGATGCCAATGAACACACTGTTTATACAATTGAAAAATACAATTATTCTGAATGTGTGGAAACTTAGCCATCTGAAGTCGATGTCATCAGTGAACAGTTCCTCTGTCAGAACAAACAATATGGAGCTGATGGCCGTGTAACACCACTGATACTCACACACTTCTCCAAAGCACACTTCTTCGGTGAGCATCCATTATAAAACACTCAGAGTCCATTCATTTTGACAACTACGTGTATGTGTATATATATATATATATATATATATATATATATATATATATATATATATATATATATATATATATATATATATATATATATATATATATATATATATATATATATATATATATAATATATTGTAATGCGTTCATGCAGAAATACGATGTTATATCGATCAGTGAGCAGAGAGTGCACGTTTTTGTTTGAGCATCAATAATATAATCGCGCGTGACTAATGTATGACTCCTGCGTGTCACTGTAATCGTCTTTACCTTCATTACAATCGTCACCCAAACAAAACTTTATTCAGTGATCCGAGAGCGCACTTATCAATTATAACGGACATGTGCATGCCTAATGGATGTCACTGCAATCGTCTTTACCTTCATTACCACCATCATCCATCAAAACTTTTTAGCGACACTGGTTTGCTTTATCCAACTGAAATGTGTAGTTTGCGTATCCTGTGTTCATGAAGCGGTTGGGTGTTTTGAGCCGCCGTTCAGTCAGTATTTCACACAGCGCGATTAGGAACGCCTTGGGCTGCTCCGAATCCAAAACAATCACAGAATACGGACGAGAGAGGTGGTTCTTTGTTGTAATTTATATAATTTGTGTTTTATTATTTAACTTGTCAATAATAAAATGAATGAATTATATGAATATATTCAAATTAATTTTAAAGCTACACTGTGTGATATTTTCCCCCATCTAGTGGTGAAAAGGTATATGACCATCCAGTGAATTTTAGTTTCTGTTCCTCTCAATTCCGATTTCGTTTCGACTCCTACGGTGGCCGATTTAGTCCAAGATTAACATGGCTTCCAGTTCGACTTCGTCCACATTCGACACGGTGCCTGTGGGATATTCTGTGCGCAGTGGGATGGTTGGAACTCAACTGGCCTAATTATTCGGCTAGAAAGAACTGCAGCTAATCCAGAGTGAACTTTGATGATAGTAATGTTTATTCAGTCATCCAATTGCAAGGCATAAACAGGTTTGCGTGGATATGTACATAAATGTGGTTTCTGTGAGAGAACAAATAAGGATGGTAAATATACATACACAGTTAAGAACTGTATAACTATACTTATAAGTTACATTTGTATAATGTATCCGTAAACCAGAGCTTATTGTACCATATATAGACGCTAAATGCAGCTGCATTAAAAGGAGAGGAGCTGCCGCTGCTGCTGCTAACAAGCGGTGTCCGGTTACAAAAGTGTGTGCACCGCTTTAACGTTAGCACTGCAGTGCGCTCTGTATAACAATTGTTAATATGCCGATCAGACCTGATACATATTTCCATCAACATACATTACAAGCAAATATTTTCTAAAAACCAATAAACATTGTTGATAACAAAATAACTGAATGATTATTCAAATAGGTGAGCATTACGCTATTGTATGTTGACAAAAATACTTCTGAGGTGACATCAACTGAATTACGCGATGACACACTCTGAAACACATCTACAATGACAATAACTATTGTTACTTACGGAGTTATTAACGCACAGAAATACCACACAAGGAAAAACAGACTTTTGAGGAATAAACAAGCCAGGAAAACTCTGTATAACTCTGTTACTGGATGCTGCTGAGATGAAAACTCTCTGCACATGCACCAGACAAGTCTGAACAAGTTGACGCGCACATGCGCGAGGCAGAGAATTTTGTACAGTGCCATCGAGTATTAAAACCGGTTAAAACGCGAAAGGCGAAGCTTGAATTTACGGCTATGTCCCTCTTTGGCTAATGTACTTTCAAGATGGAGGGGCAACATGACGACTACCGTTAGATCCCATTACCTTATGTATTTTCAATGGCATATTATAAACTTACGAGAATACTTTATTACTTGAAAGAAGTAAATATACATTAATGAGCACATATATTTTTGAAAGAACTAAGTGTATTTAGCTAAGAATAGACTAAAAAAAGTTACACAGTGTAGCTTTAAGTTATCTCGCGGTCCACCCGGAGGGCCCACAGGTTGGGAACCACTGTTCTAAAGTATTTTTTGTGTGTTTGCAGAGAAATAAAGTTGGAAACAGCCAATGGCTGGAGAAGGAGGGATTTGAAAGGAGCCTGTCTCTTCTTGAGCAAAGAGGTGTTGTGGTCAAGTCTTTGGTGACTGACCGTCATAAAGGGGTACAGAAGTTCATGAGGGAGCAAAAAAAGGACATTAGACACTACTTCGATCTTTGGCATATGGGAAAAGGTTTGTATTTTGAATCGAACGAAAGTACCAGCATTTCTAACAGTTAAAGTGGTAGACAATTATACTTGAACATTGCACATTCATGTCATTAATACACTGTGCTTATATCTTCTAAATGCCTAAAATATTTAACCTGTATTACATTTTTAAGATGGCCCAATAAGGTTGATTTATCACACAAACTGATTTTTATTATATAACCTATACTGAATGTTACTCCACCATGTTGGTCTATACCAGGGGTGACCAAACTTGGTCCTGGAGGGCCGTTGTCCTGCAGAGTTTAGCTCCAGCTTGCCTCAACACACCTGCTGGAAGTTTCTAGTATGCCTAGTAAGACCTTGATTAGCTGGTTCAGCTGTGTTTTATTGGGGTTGGGGCTAAACTCTGCAGGACAGTGGCCCTCCAGGAGCAGGACTGGACAACCCTGGTTAGGGATGGGCATGGCCGTCATGGAGATAATGAAAATATCTGAAGACTGTAAGGAAAATGAATGTTAAAATTAAAAATATGACATCAAAACCTGAACACGTGATTAGAACACTGTTCGATTATGATGCAGCAATGTTATTAATATAGAAGCATCTATAAAGGAATGGCTACCCGAGGTGAAGTGTCTTTTTGCCAATAAACTGAAGCCCGTTCTATGACACATCCTATAATATAAATCAACTGTAAGTTATCTTTAAGATATAAAGATAACTTGGATACATACGTAACATTACAACTTGTATCGGCACAAAAGGATGCAAATGCCAGTGAACTTTAAGTTACGTGCTATAGCGGGAGTGAGAGAGAGTTCGCGCCGTGCGCTCCCATGAGAGCGCGCTGCAACGGGCAAGGACAGAATTTACTATAGATTTCTATAAAGTTCTCATTATAATGCTATATTTATACAGATTTGTGCTATATTCTCTATTTTATTATTTGTCTGTGTTTTTATTATTAAATGTGATTTAAAAATGAACAAACAAAGATATTTTTGCTTTTATTTTACTTTATTCAACTGTAACAAAACATTTTGTTCAATATAACTTTAGCAAGAAAATTTCAATTCAGTGGTGCATTTGAAACAAAAAATTTACTTCGTTTTTTCAAAGCTAAAGAAAAAAGTTCAACTAAGTTAATTCAAATAACTGCTTTAAGGTGTAAAACAGAGACCAAATAGCTCATTTAACTATGGCTGCTATAACTCAAAACTAAAAAACAAAACAAACTAAAAATATATATTACATTTACCCAGACTGATGAAACTAATAACATAGGCTAGATTTTTAGCCTAAACATTTTTGTACAAAAAGATGAGTCGGTCTACGTGCTCAGATGAGCGGCGGGTGCGGAGTGTGTTCACAATTAGGCCGGCGGTGGAAAAAACGCGCTCCGCTGGAACAGATGTTGCAGGAACCGCCAGGTACCACTGGGCAAGGATGCTCAGCTTTGTAAACCGATTCTCATTTACCTTCCACCACAGTAAAGGATCCTGGTTCACGGGGGATGCATGGTTCACTTAAGTGGCTTTCGACTTTAGTGTCACGCGAACAAACATCACTCGCACTGTAATCCTCACCAAAAAGAGTGTTGAGCGCTGTAGCTGCTGCTCCTTCAGGCTGAGGGTCACTTTGCATGGGTGTAACAGGATTTGTGACTGTCGTAAAGCTGTTTGAGATTCTCCTTTACTCGCTCTCAAAACTCTGCCTCAAGAACTTCAGGTGCTTATGTCTTGGATCCAATGTTGCGGCAATCAGATGTAGTGGCACTTTCTCAGCATCTTCAGCAACAGTGATTATGTGCCGTTTCAGCGATTCTGCCACAGCAGTCTTGAATTCCGACACCTTTGGAGACTCGTCGGTTTGTGTGTTTAGGTGTCTCCTGATGAGGCTGTGTGTGATTGGATAGACCATCGAAACGCAAACGTGCGTCTTACTGCACATTGCTGTTGTGGCGCACTTAAGAGACGGAAGAACAGGTATCAGTTCTTCCACAATCTGCCAGTGCTCGTCTTTCAACTCAAGCGTCTTCGCATTAGCTAATTTGGTGAAATTGCGATCTGACAGAACAGCGCACACAGTCCATCTTTGTTCAAAAAGACGTTCAAACATATCACAAACAGAATTCCACTGCGTACGGCAATACTGGATAAGTTTGTGTTCGGGTACCTTCTGCTGTTGTTGTTTCTGGCGAAGTGCGACTGTAGCCACTGTGCTGTGGTGAAAATGTGCCACTAAGCGGCTGCTGGCAGCTATCACGCTTTTAACGGATGCAACACCGAAACCTTCGTTGATGGCTAACTGGAGGGTGTGTGCGAAGCAGGGCACTGATTCCCAAAGTCCTCGATTCGCCCGAACCATATTACTCGCGTTATCATGAACGCACGCAATTACTTTGTCCGAGCTTTACAGCCACTGTTCTGTGGCATCTTTTAGGCACTTGGCAATGTTCACGGCAGTGTGTTGTTCATCGAAACTACACATCTGTAACACTGCACTTTGCATTTCCCATTCAGCAATGTAATGGCAAGTTAGCGTTAAATATGAATCCGTGGTCAGCGAGGTCCATGAATCAGTAGTGACAGCCACCCTCGCTATCTTTGACAGTTTGTCTTTTAGTGAAGTAGCAGTCTTTTCATAAAGAGCATCTATTCTTGCCATGACTGTTTTGCGTGACGGGACATCATATTGGGGCTCAACGTAGTGCATGAAATCTTTAAATCCTGCTCCGTCGACTAAACTAATGGGCAGCAAATCTTTCACTATCATGTCAGCAATTAGCTGTGTCATCATCTCGGTACTTGTTGTAGATTTGTGTGACAGCTTGGCGCTGCACAGTTTGCATTGAACTGTAGATTCATCTACCTTTTCAAAGTGAAGCCAGACATCGCTACGTGTCTTCGAGGCCATTGTCTCTCTTCTCACGTCTTTTGACGCATGCTGTGGCAAACTACACGATCAGAGCTCAGGGCGCTGCCCAAAGTGCTGCTTTAACCAATCAGGAGAAGGAAAAAAAAAAACATTTCGATCATCGTTTACATGATCGATCGTCGCTGTCACGGTCGAGTAATCGAGTACTCGGTCGCTGTTGCACATTCCTAGTATTTAATCATATTCTCATGGTGTTTAAACGGTTGCAAAAATAGTGCAGACAGCAAAAGTAAGAATCCCAACCATGTCTTCAGATTACAAAAAAAAATGCAAATATGATTTAATGATAGAACTTCCGTAATTTGAACTAAAACTTGGTAATCATGTGCGAATGAATATGTATGAATGCATATGTCATTTTAACTGAACTTCGGACTGGGGGTGGTGCTGAAGACATTGTTGATCATTCAGTGTTTCTGTAAAAAAAACTAACAATAATATTGATAAGAATACTACGAATATAAATAATAGCAATATAAACCACACTAAGGATTGATGAACTGCTGGGCAAGCTGATTTGCTGAAATCAAAACAGGGACAGTATTAGGTGCTTGTCAGCCAATGATATTGCCGTTTGCGCATTCGATTCTTCTTGTTCATAAAGGCTGAATAATTCCAAACGAACGCCGTTATTTTACATGAAAATACAACAAAGAATATTGTTTATATGTAGCACATCAATTCTGCGTGGTATGAAACTCCTGCTCTCTCTTTGAGTGTGTGAGAAGTAGGGGTGCTCCGATCGATCGGCAACCGATCTCGATCGGTCGATAATCGCTTTGGGATGATTGATCGGCGGTCTCCAAAAAGGCCGATCTCATGAACCGATCGCAGCTGACGACACATAAAACCCGCACCTGCCGTGAGAGCGAGGGCATGACATGCAGCTACATCGTCTCATTCTCTTTCCAGCGCGGGTAAAATAATTATAATGCTGAAGGTGAGGTACAATTCATATTTCTATATTAAATAACTTACGCAGTCATTTGAAAACTTTCTGTGGGATGTAAGTTCACAAACAGCGCACGTGAATCACCGCGTGCGCGCGCTCTCTCTCCCTTTCAAAGTGCTCAAATGGCTTCACATCAGCGCATCGCATGTGCACTAAAATCGAGCTGCACAGTTGACACAGGATTTGCCACTTTGCACAATCGAGGCAGTGTCGCATCGTCACTAAAGTTTATCATTTGCATTTATTGCATACTTGCCAGTGTTCAAACCGCTCAGCACTCGCGCGCACGGTCTGGAGAGACACTCACACACACACACACAGGCCATCTCACAAAAAGCTTGCGAGTACAAATTGCGCTGAAATGGTCAGATACACCCAAATGTATGTACTAAATTACCGTCTTGACGAGTATGCACGTAAACCCCGTCGTGACTCGAGAGTGAACGTTAACGTTTGTGCAACTGCATGTAACTGTATCCGTGTTCGCTCTTAAAGTGACAGCTGTCGAATAAACTGCTGCTGTCTCTGAGTTTCTCTGTCTTGTGTTGTTTGATGAACCTTTATGACACTCACTGCTCTGGAATGACTAACTTTTGCAACCTTAAGTGTAAGGATTAATCTAATTTTATTTATTCAGGGAAGACCAATATTAATTTACATTTGATTTTTTATTAAATGTCTTTAGTATTTCTTACCTCAATACTAATGTTAGACCTACCTGAAAAATTGTTTTTTAAAACAAAAATGCACTGCATGATCAAATATTTAGGTGAGATAATTATATACATTTAATATATACATTTATTTGGGAAAGATGGCCTAAGTAGCCTTAAGTTATCTAATTTTCTAAAATAAACACTTGTTGGTTCTTCAAGATCTTGACTCAGTTAATTTAGAGTTAGTTTCATTTCTACAAATGATGCAAACTCTGCGAGATTATAGATAAAAGATTGCCATTCCCCTGCCATTCTGTGATCGGCAGTGATCGGCAATCGGCAGATCATGATCTTGGTGATCGGCCCCAAAAATGCTGATCGGAGCATCTCTAGTGAGAAGCACTAAGTGCTCTCAGTCGCGCTCACATTTACTGTGCGTCAAATACACTCTGCATTCATTGAGGTGAACTGAAAAAGCACGCTTTACGGATTGTCCAAGTGCTCAGCGAGTGAAAATACATCTGTGTGTACAGTTTCCAGATTGTAGAGATAGCTCCTCGTTTAGCAATAAACTCCTCCGCAGCTTCCGCCATAATTGTTTTCACTTTGCACATGAGCTTTGAATGGGTTGTGTCATCCACTAGGCTTTATCGTTATTATTGCGGGAAGACTAATTCTTATCGTGCGGAGAATTTTTTACCGGTATATCGCAAACGTTAAGATATCGCCCATTCCGACCCTTGGTCTATGCGGTAAACACTGATTAAAGTAATTGTTTTTATCATTCTTTATGTGCTCAGGGCTTGGTAAAAAAATGGATGCCCTTAGCAAGGGTAAGGGACTGCAAAACGTGGGGCTGTGGAGAAAAAGTGTGGTCAATCACCTTTATTGGTCTGTGACCACATCAACATCTGGGGAGGAGGTAGTGGCCAAGTGGAGCTCTGTAGCAAACCACATTCAGAACATCCACAGCCACGAAAACGCCCTGTTTCCTTCTTGTCTCCATGAGCCTCTGGTTGGTGATCAGGCAAGACACTGGCTCAAACCAAGTAAGTACAGATTTACTTTAGTACATTTGTAGTCACGTCACTCTAGATTTATGTTGATCTCCAACATCTCCATTGCAACAAGTCAAATTTAATCCATATTATAAAACGGTATTGACACATATATTCTGGTAACGTGATCGAATTTAAAGCTTTCTTGACACACTGCCATCTGCTGTTGTATTAACAACTTTGCATCTTTTGTTTAGGCACAGCAGCATGTGAGAAATTCACAGCAGTTTTGTTGTCACCACGTCTTATTAAAGACATGCTCAACATTAGTCCAGAATACCATACCTCTGGAATCGAGTGTTTCCACAGCCTCATTCTGAAGTACTCGCCCAAAAATGTGATGTTCTCCTCCAAAGGAATGTTGTGCAGGTAGACAGGATGATGGATTACACATTTAGTGCTGCTTACTAAAGGCACTACAACGTTGTAACCTCTAAATACACATTTGTTACTTATTGAAGTTATCTTAAGTCATGTTAGAGATTGTTTCATTATAATAGTAATTCATGTATGTTTCATTATAATAGTGATTCATGTATTTTTTTCCTTTCAGACTACAGCTTGCTGCGATGCATTATAATGAAAATGCAGGCAGATCACAGGCATCTACTGCAGCTGATGATCTGCGATACTCAATTGTTTTCCCAAAGTTTAAGCATGGCGATTTCACAGTGAGAGCTCTGAAGAGCAATCCCACCACAGGTAACTTATACTTGTCTTGAGTTATCCCAGAAAAAAAAAATATATATTATAACAGTTCTCTTTCTGAAGGCTACATTGATAAATTAATGGAGCTGCTGTTCCACCATGTGGTGGAAGACCCTCAGCCGTACCTGGACTTCTCTGGACAAATAGGTGTGCCAGAAAAACTCTGTGCTCCGTTTATTCGGCCCAACGAGGAGGCAGTGAGTAGACACAGGTTACAGTTCTTTAAGAACACATGAGGTGTGTGATAATCTTTTAATTTTAATGACAATCAGATATGTCTAATCTAAGAAATTAGTGTGAATATTTATTTATTTATTTTTTTTTTCCAGAAGGACATGGTTTCTGTTCCTGCATCTCTTTAAAGATACTTCATCCTCACCCTTAAGTTTGCTGCTAGTCACGTCACTCTCTAGATTTATGTTGATCTCCAACATCTCCATTGCAACAAGTCAAATTTAATCCAAATTATAAAACGGTATTGACAAATATATTCTGGTAACGTGATCGAATTTAAAGCTTTCTTGACACACTGCCATCTGCTGTTGTATTAACAACTTTGCATCTTTTGTTTAAGGCACAGCAGTATGTGAGAAATTCACAGCAGTTTTGTTGTCACCACGTCTTATTAAAGACATGTTCAACATTAGTCCAGAATACCATACCTCTGGTCTGACTCAAGATGACGCCGAGGATGGCTGCTGCGTTGCGAGCTCTGTCACAACATTGTAGTTTTTTTTGTTTGTTCTGTTTACAGTTCGAGTTTTTTTTGACTTGGATGTTGTCTGTCTTACTGTGTACGACAGACAAACACTTTTGGACACTGGTTCGGAAATTGCACACCGCAAACCGGATTTTAAATTCTTCAATGACGACCCGCTGTTTACAAACACGGCAGCGGAGCCCTTTGTCTGGGCAGCCCGACCGCGGAAACGCAGCCGGAGAAGGGGAAGAAGAGCCGGCGTGCTCATCAGAGTAAGACGGCACGCAAACCGACCCCCGCTTCCCAGTATTTTACTGGCAAATGTTAGTCTCTGGACAACAAACTCTGCGAGCTGAGAGCACGGATCTCTTTCCAACGAGAGACGAGGGACTGTTGCATTATCTGCCTTACAGAAACTTGGATGTCTGCTGAGATTCCAGATTCGGCCATCGAAACCACAGGGTTCTCCGTGCATCGAATGGACAGAGAAAAAGATCTCTCAGGGAAAAGCAAAGGCGGGGGTGTATGTTTTATGATCAACAGATCCTGGTGTGATCAGAGGAACGTACATTCTATCAATTCTTTCTGTTCTCCTGATCTGGAATTTCTCATGGTTCTGTGTCGACCATTCTGGCTACCGAGGGAATTCACAGCGGTCATCATCACAGCTGTGTATATTCCCCCACAAGCCGACACAGACCGAGCACTAAAGGAACTGTATAGGACAGTAAATGAGCAGGAAACTGCGCATCCTGAGGCTGCGTTTATTGTGACCGGGGACTTTAACAAAGCCAACTTAAAACGTATTGCACCTAAATACCATCAACATGTTTTTTTTTTTTTCTGTGAGTAATTGTGTGTGCATCAGATGTGTAATCTGATGTTGCTTTAAAATGTTGTACGTCTCATGTCATGTCATGACTGCTATATTGCTTGGAACTGCGCCTAAGAATTTCACCTACTTGTGTATATGGTTGTGACAATAAAGTGATTTGATTTGATTAGATTTTTTGCTATGTTCAGGGCCGTTTGAAGGAATTTGGGGGCCCCAAGCAAAATGGACATGGATGCCCCCCCAATACCAACCCCTACTACCCAATACCAACCATTAGGTACTGTACTGTAAAAATTGCCACACAGAATAGAGTAACTGTTCAAGATCCATTGGTAACTTATAAAAATAATGTCATATTTGCATAAACTATCACTACCGTATATCCCGACAAGCACATTAAGATAAGCAATGAAAAAATCATGTTCCTCTGCCTCTTTCTGGTTAAATAATGTTTATAATAATATTTAATATAGAATGCTATATTATTAACTTTTCCAGGTTATTTATGCATAGCATAAATAATAGTATAGCATGCTATGCCACTTTCATCAAAACCTATTACAAAGTCAAGTCAACTTTATTTATATAGTGCTTTGAACAATGCAGATTGTTTCAAAGCAGCTTCACAGTGTTAAACAGGAAAATAATGCAACAGAATTTTATCCAGCCGTATAGCCATTCTGGAGAAAACGGTGATGTCATCAGTTCATACAAAGCTATAGCAATGCCATTAAATACGATAAACAGTGATTCTGGAACAGATCTGTGTCTTCCTTATCCCATTAAAATACATATTACAGTATGTAACCATATTCCGTCCGTTCAAAAAAAAAGTTGCACTAACTGTTCGGTACAAGCAGCATTTGCCGTCAGGCAGGTAACGATAGCAAACATAAACATAATTTTGCTAGCCTACCTGCTGCAAAATTACACCATTTTTGTACAAGAAAAGTAGAGCTATTTTACCCAGTGTAATTTATCACTTACCACTATCTTGTTTTTTCTTATCCTCCTCTTCCTTTCTCTTTTTTCTTTTCTGGCTTCCTGAAGCATAATTCCGCTTCATGATAACTACCGAGGAGCATGGGCGGATCTACAGGGGGGCAAGGGGGGGCAGGTGCCCCCCCACTCTAGAGCCTTGCCCCCCCAACTTTGATGATCCAAAAACTGTACTTGTAAAAACAACCCGCCAGTATGTCCAATACATTTACCAAAAGTAAACCATTTAATTTTTTATTTTAAATGTATTAAAATTAAAATACATAAAATACCCCTCCCCCCGCCCCTCAAATACTTAGCTACGTCCCTGATTCAAACGTGCAGAGCGGCGTTCGCTCAGTCTGGCTCACACACAGCGAGTCTGATGCGGTGCGGTGGCCCTACAAACCGCCCGGAGAGACTGAGCTGCCCCAGAGCCCCTGAAGGTGAAGTGAGTTTCCCCAGGTGTAGTTTAAACACACTTTTAACTTAAAATTACATTTGTAATGAATGTATTGTATGCTAAAGACGATTCAGCATCAGCAAAAACAGCGAGTCTATTACGTTAGCCAAAATCAGCGGTTGTGAATCGTAAGAGCACTCTTCCCTTTGATTAGCCTAATTTTGATTTGAGTAAAGATGTGGTGGTTATAAAAATATACAAAACTAATAATAATTAGTGTCATCAGAATATGTCGTCATTGAAAAATAAACTGAATGTCATTAATGCACAGTGTATGATTTTGGATGATGGCGATTGGTATTCCTTGCCTACTATTGATGATCGATCATTTGATTATTTTTGTCTTGGGACTTTCACCTGCTGGGGGAGGGGCGCGCTGCTCAGACAATACAGAGACTCAGAAGATATTGCAGCAGCCGTGTTCCTGTGTCTTTTATTGACTTTATATCTCCCCTAATCAGGTATGATTTTAGCAAATTGTAGTAAAAATACACTTTATATAAGTCAAGGCTGTGAAAAATGGCAAGTGTCATTGTTTGAAGTGTATTCATTGTATATATATATGTGTCTAAAAGTTCGGTTCAAGTTTCCCGCGTGTGTATCACATGTACAACTGGCGAATGTTAAATTAATGGCAGAGACCATGCGGTCATATAAATGTGAAAACGGAGTGAATTAATACCACATTGGTGTTTTTGAGAACTAATTTAACAGTTAAGTTACAGGTGACAGTGCTTAAAAAAAAAGGAATCTGTTGGTTCAGAAGGGAAAGTGTAATATGTGTTCATGCTAATGGTGTGTAAAGAGATTAGTTTTGCTGATATGCTATAATTCCTGAGTTAATTTAAGAAGTTTAAAAGAGTTGAAGATATGGTAAATGGCACATATGTTTAAAATGTAGAGTATCATATGTGAATATTGTATGTAATATGCAGTACGTATTATTAATATGCATTGTAATTCAAGTTTCTATTGAAATTATTCGTTTAATTGATGGAGACTGTATCTGTTGAGAAGCTATATGTGAGTAATTCTATATTTTATTTGTCTGTATATTGTTTTTCTCTAAAAGAGATATGTTGTTATACTTTTCATTGATATATGAGAATGCAGAAATATTTGCATTAATGTCAGACAATACAGAGACTCAGAAGATATTGCAGCAGCCGTGTTCCTGTGTCTTTTATTGACTTTATATCTCCCCTAATCAGGTGGTTAGGGTACTACATTTTGGAGGCACCGCTGGGATGAAATGCAGTGAAGGTCGGCGTCCACAGATGATTGTCTACCTCCAGTGTCGTTCATTCTGACTTGCGGCTGAGGAGCACAGCAGAGTGAGAACGGGTGGCGTCTACGTTGAGTCCGGAAGAACAGCACGTGCTATCTGAGGTTGATCGTTGATACCTGGAGCATTGTCACTTTCCAACCAGCTAAGACTACTTTTCTGCATCACACTGCACACACCCAAAGCCCAAGTGAACCATGGATCAGTTAGAGGACTTAAAACTTGAAGTGATTGGAGCGTTGTATTCACTGTCAAGAGAAAATCTAGTGAAATTGTGTGACTTTTTGAATATTGAAGGGAGGGAACATGTCAACAAAAGCCGCTCATTTGTCATTTCTGCCCTCGTGAGACATTTTGAGAGGGAGGGGTTACAAGAACTGGAAGATGAGGGCATGTCAGAACTTTTGTGTGTAAGAGACAAAATTTGTGCAATTCAGCAGGGTGGTGAAAATGTCTCAGAGCAACAGATCACACAGGTGGTTCAGAGAGTGACTGTAGACTCAGTAGTACAAATCACAGAGCAAGAAAAGCTACAAAAAGAAATTGATACATTGCAGTTAGCTTTGCAAAAACTAATTGAACAAAAACATACAGTTACAAGCCCACAGCAGAGTATTAGTGCTTCAGAGAGTTCAAAATTTCTGGCCAGATAGGTGAACCTGGGCAAAAAGACAAACTCTCCTTCTCAAGTCTAGCTC
Organism: Gobio gobio; assembly: GCF_949357685.1. Classification (NCBI taxonomy): domain Eukaryota; kingdom Metazoa; phylum Chordata; class Actinopteri; order Cypriniformes; family Gobionidae; genus Gobio; species Gobio gobio. The sequence continues at coordinate 49,599,002 of NC_137114.1, forward strand.
ACCAAATTGAACATGGGCTTAGCAGAGGTTTCTCTGAGCTGGAAATCGTTGATGCTGTAATACGAGCAATTGCACCAGGTATGCAGCTTCGTAGCTACCTAGAGGGAAAGACCAACCTTACACTGCCCACATTACGACGGATACTCAGAGCTCATTTCCAAGAAAAGGGTGCGACTGAGCTGTATAAACAACTTACCTCAGAGGTACAGAGCAGCAAAGAGACCCCACAATGTTTTCTTGTCCGCTGTCTCGATTTAAGACAAAAGATTCTCTTTGCATCACAGGAAGCTGAATCCAGCTTGAAGTACGACCCAAAGTTAGTCCAAAGCATGTTCCTCCACACTATCCTGACGGGTCTACAGAATGACAGTATTAGAGGTGACCTGCGACCCTATTTGACACAAACTGATGTGAGCGATGAACTACTCTTTGATAAAGTCAATCTGGCATGCGCCCACGAAACTGAACGCCAAAGTAAAAAGAAACTTGTCCAGCCAAGCGCCACTAAAGTGCACACAGTTCAATCGAGTGATACTGCAATGGAAAAAAGGGGAAAAGCACCATCTCAGCACAATCCAGAAAAGGCTGATCTTGACATCCTAAGTGAGCTGAGGGAAATGCGTTCCGGCATGGCACTGTTGAAAGACCTCAGTGCAGAAGTATCTCAAATTAAAGAGTCAATCAAACAACCTCAGGTCATGTCCACTCAGTGTCCTCTTCCAACTAGTGCGTCCCCGCTACAGACTCAATTCTCACCTCAATGTTACTGGCAGCCTTACGACCAGAGGAGAGAGATGGCTCCACGACCACAATGGTTCCCAGTACAACGCTATCACCCTCCTGCCACCCGAGTAAGGAAATGCTTTGCATGCCAACAAAGTGGATTAGATGTCTACTGTAGTCACTGTTACAAGTGTGGTGGTAGCGACCATTTCTCAGCAGGCTGTCGAGCACGAATGCCCATGACGCATAGAGATGGTTCTTTAAACGAGGCTGGGTCACGGCCGCGGGACGGGCAGTGACCAGTGCTATGGAAGGGTCCCCTCAAAGCTGTACATATTGTGGCACCACCCGCCCTGACTTAATTTTGAGACACTGTGCGACTTGCAAGCAGATGTTGTATTGCTCCAAAGCATGCCAGGCAGGTCATTGGACAGATCATAGGAAACAGTGTAAGCCATATTCCAGAACAAATGTGAATCCTGTCTCGACTACAAAACCTCAGAAGTTAAACAAACCCACATGTGCCGCGCTAGTAGGAAAGCAATGTCTTGTAAAATGCTACATTCAAGGTTTGCTCATAGATGCACTATGGGACACGGGCTCTCAGGTGTGCATTGTCGGTGAGGCGTGGAAAAATGATCACTTGCCATTCCACGTGTTCAAGACATCATGGACAGCCTTGGGGGAAACAGCTGGTTTTCGTTACTTGACCAAGGGAAAGCATACCACCAGGGTTTCATGGCCAAAGAGAGTAGACCCATGACAGCTTTTGTAACACCATGGGGATTATACGAATGGATTCGTATCCCTTTTGGTCTAATGAACGCTCCCGCAGCCTTCCAACGCTGCATGGAAGAGTGCCTGGAAGATCTCAGAGACAATTGCTGTGTCCCCTACCTTGATGACACGTTAGTGTTCAGCAAATCTTTTGAAGACCATGTCAATGATGTGAGAAGAGTTCTGCAGCATTTAAGGCGATATGGGTTTAAACTCAAACCTAGTAAATGTGAGGTTTTTAAACGTGAAGTTCGTTACCTGGGGAGGATTGTGTCCATGGAAGGAAGTAAAATAGACCCTGCTGACACTGAGGCTGTAAGAACCCTGAGAGAGAAAAGGCCCAGCACAGTGGGACAGTTGAGAGCAGTACTTGGCCTGTTGAGTTATTATAGGCAGTACATCAAAGATTTCTCCAAGATCGCTGGGCCACTCTATGACTTGCTGAAAGGAGAAGTGGAGACAAAGGGGGGAGGACCTAATGGAACCACAACCAGGTGTAAAAAAAGCAAGAAGAAAGGAGTGCCTTCCCAGAAGCTGCCGTTTATATTCCATACAGACGCCTCAAACCAGGGACTTGGTGCTGTTCTGTACCAAAAGCAAGATGGAAAACTTCGAGTCATTGCTTATGGATCCCGTACACTGACAGCCTCTGAAAGAAACTATCATCTTCACTCAGGGAAATTGGAGTTTTTAGCCTTGAAGTGGTCCATCACAGAGAAGTTTCGTGATTATCTGTATTACGCACCTACCTTCACAGCATACAGCGACAACAATCCGCTTACTTATGTACTTACCAGTGCTAAGCTCAATGCGACTGGATGCAGATGGGTTGCAGAACTTGCGGACTTCCATTTTACCATAAAATATCGCCCTGGCAAAGAAAATGTTGATGCAGACAGCTTATCCAGGCTACCACTGGACGTTGGAACCATGATGGAGCAGTGTACAGAGGAACTTTCATCTGATTGTGTCGAAGCGACCATACAAGCTGTAGAAGCCCAAGATCTCGCCATGTCATGGACAGCCATGACCTTGCTTGATGATCCAATGGAGTGTGCAGAGACAAGCCAGTCTTTTTCTACCGATGACATACGACAAGCCCAGAGAGGTGATGCCCACATCGGACCTGTAGTACAACGCAAGATGGCTGGCGAAAAACCCTCCAGACACTCACTGAAGACATTCAGTGCGCAGAGTAAGAGTTTGCTGCACCACTGGGACAAGTTGTGCGTGGGAGAGGATGGAATTCTACGCAGAAAGACAGCTACCCGAACTCAGCTTGTGTTGCCAGAAAAATATAAACAACGTGTCTTGCAGGAGTTACACATTAAAATGGGGCATCAAGGAGTGGAGAGGACGACATCATTGATTAGAGACAGATTCTTCTGGCCAAAAATGCAGGGTGAAATTGAGCATTTTGTGACAAAAAGTTGTAACTGTTTGAAACAAAAGAAACCAAACAAAGAAACCAGAGCACCACTCATGAGTATTGTCACCACTCACCCATTCGAACTCGTTTCCATTGACTTTTTGCACCTGGACAAGAGTAAAGGAGGATATGAATACATCCTGGTGATAGTTGATCACTTCACAAGGTTTGCACAAGTTTACGCCACCACATCAAAATCTGCCAAAACTGTTGCTGATCGAATATTCAATGACTATGCTCTGAAATTTGGATTTCCCCAAAGGATTCATCATGACCAGGGAGCTGAATTTGAGAATCAGCTGCTTTCTCAGTTAAAAAAGAATGGTGGAATTGCAGGATCACGAACAACCCCATACCATCCGCAAGGAAATGGACAGGTTGAACGTTTCAACCGGACGTTGCTCCAAATGTTAAAGACTTTGACAGAAACACAGAAGTCCAACTGGAAGGAGTCATTGAACAAACTTACCTTTGCCTACAACAGTACACGATGTGAGGTTACTGGATTTTCACCGTTCTATCTCCTGTTTGGGAGATCGCCCAGACTACCTGTTGACTTGCTCTTTGGATTAACGTCAGAGGAAGGGACCAACGACCATAAGGAATATGTGAAGAGATGGAGGCAAGGAATGCAGGAAGCGTTTGAGATTGCTAAAGAAAACAGCAAGAAGACAGCAGAAAGAAACAAAAGGAACTATGAGGGTAAAGTAAGGAGCTCAGTGCTGCACCCAGGAGATCGTGTTCTGGTGCGAAATCTCACACCCAGAGGGGGTACAGGAAAGCTTCGCAATCACTGGGAAGATGCTATACACACAGTTGTCCGCCGAGTGGGAGAAGAAGGCCCTGTTTATGAAGTAAAGCCGGAACGAGGAAAGGGAAGATCAAGGGTTCTACACCGAAATCTCTTGTTACCGTGTGACTACCTGCCACCGGAAATGGAGCTCAGAACACAGCCAAGAACAAAGAGAAAAACGGATGAACCTACCTCTGTAGAAAGGGATGATTCTAGCTCAGAGGAAGATGAAGGATGTAGCCACTGGTACTTACCTGCGGTCCAGTCTCAGCAACCTGTGAGAGAAAGTAGTGAGTTAGAGGATACAAACCTACCAGTTGTTCTGCCCAGCAGACCTGAAAAGGAAAGAGATGAAGTTGGTACAGAGATGAGAGTGAATAATGATGAGGCAAAGAATCAGCCAAATAATAAAGGGGTACCTCGACAGGGAGAAGACGTGATGGAGGTGAAACAACCTGAAGACGTGATGGAGGTGGAACGACCTGGCGGAAAATCTGACGATACAGATGGACAGCTAGCCCTGTTGGAAAGCAACAGTGAAGAAGAACTGGAGTGTAGATGGCCTCAGAGAGAGAGGAGACCACCAAAGACATTCACCTATGATTACCTGGGAACCCCTGCATGCTATAGTGTAGATCATACAAACACTATGGCGTTCCATCCCACACCATATGAAATGCAGAACATGACTCCATGGACTTACCCAGCATCACACTATCAGCCAGTATACCTTTACACATACAAAGATTTATATGCACACTGAAAATAATGGATTGGGAGGAAGAAAAAAAAAAAAAAAAAAAAAAAGCAGTATAAAGACAACAAGAGACTAGACAACTCCCAACACACACCTTTATGGAAGAATAGCAAATACAGTTAATCTGCAGTGCATACATAAATTAAAAGTTTAACCAAAAATAGTATAGCAACATGAAACCGAGTAATGTCGGGACGACATTGATTTTCGACGGGGAGAGTGTGGTGGTTATAAAAATATACAAAACTAATAATAATTAGTGTCATCAGAATATGTCGTCATTGAAAAATAAACTGAATGTCATTAATGCACAGTGTATGATTTTGGATGATGGCGATTGGTATTCCTTGCCTACTATGGATGATCGATCATTTGATTATTTTTGTCTTGGGACTTTCACCTGCTGGGGGAGGGGCGCGCTGCTCAGACAATACAGAGACTCAGAAGATATTGCAGCAGCCGTGTTCCTGTGTCTTTTATTGACTTTATATCTCCCCTAATCAGGTATGATTTTAGCAAATTGTAGTAAAAATACACTTTATATAAGTCAAGGCTGTGAAAAATGGCAAGTGTCATTGTTTGAAGTGTATTCATTGTATATATATATGTGTCTAAAAGTTCGGTTCAAGTTTCCCGCGTGTGTATCACATGTACAACTGGCGAATGTTAAATTAATGGCAGAGACCATGCGGTCATATAAATGTGAAAACGGAGTGAATTAATACCACATTGGTGTTTTTGAGAACTAATTTAACAGTTAAGTTACAGGTGACAGTGCTTAAAAAAAAAAGGAATCTGTTGGTTCAGAAGGGAAAGTGTAATATGTGTTCATGCTAATGGTGTGTAAAGAGATTAGTTTTGCTGATATGCTATAATTCCTGAGTTAATTTAAGAAGTTTAAAAGAGTTGAAGATATGGTAAATGGCACATATGTTTAAAATGTAGAGTATCATATGTGAATATTGTATGTAATATGCAGTACGTATTATTAATATGCATTGTAATTCAAGTTTCTATTGAAATTATTCGTTTAATTGATGGAGACTGTATCTGTTGAGAAGCTATATGTGAGTAATTCTATATTTTATTTGTCTGTATATTGTTTTTCTCTAAAAGAGATATGTTGTTATACTTTTCATTGATATATGAGAATGCAGAAATATTTGCATTAATGTCAGACAATACAGAGACTCAGAAGATATTGCAGCAGCCGTGTTCCTGTGTCTTTTATTGACTTTATATCTCCCCTAATCAGGTGGTTAGGGTACTACAAAGACAAGAACAACTTAATAAAAAATATAAAAATATTGTATCCATAACTGCCAAATCTCACGCATTCACCGTGAATTGACACTTGTCTCGCTCTCACGCACAGAAAAATCGCGAAGCAAAGAGGACACGGAGACAGACAGACTAGACAGAGCAGGTTACTTATGATAAAAAAAAAATCTCAGCTCTCAGCTCTCAGATTCTGTTTATTTTTATTACGACATTCAAACAATAAATGCCGTTTTGGCGCTTGTAAATGTTACGTGACAGATCCCTAGCTGCACGTGGACCGATCATCTCTAGCTAATAGTAGGCTAAATAAACACGAATGAACAATGTTGAAAGAAACAGTAGCCTACAACTTACCTAAATGTATATTCCTCATACATAATATCGACCAATCAATCTAACACAGGGGGCAATAAAACAACTGGAGAACAATTATGTCACATAACATTTACCTTCAGGAAAGCCATTTAATGATTATGATTTAATGATTTAGCCATTGGCTATAGCACATTAGTTGGCTATAAATGTGCTATAGTCGAGAGTATTTTGCTAAATATGTGTAGTGTACCATATTACATATTTATTATATTTTTATTTATATAATTAAATAAAGTTGTTATTATAATAAAAAAACGCATTATATGTAATTTGAGTTATTTTGAACCTTAAATAACACTGCCTGCTGATAGGGCTCTCTGTATGTTTACAGCATTAGGTGAGTTGTTTTTTCTTGAGATTAGGTACATCTTGTGTGCCTAATATTTATCCAAATTAGTCAATATTAAATCAAATCACAATAATTTAATTTAATTGAAATAACAAAAAAGCGTAGCTTACCAGAAATTGTACCATGTAAACACTGTAACATGTTGAGAAACACATAACGCTGTTTTTGAAACATTTTGCTGCAAAGCAAAACAACAGTCGCCTTAAGCTTTCCTAAAAAAGATGGGTGATCATGGGTCATTTCATTTGTGAACTGTAATTATACGTTTTTAATTATAATAAGAACTTGAGTATTGTCCACTGTTGTATACTGCATCTTGGACACAATTATGGTACTTTTTTTATATTTTCATTTTGCTTTTTATACTGTTTTGTTTTGTTTGAACACTGGGCTTGTTCCTGTTGTGAATTAAAAACCTTTGTAGTGTGTAAGGGCATGATTAAACAATAAGTACTGTAATTTAAAAGGGATTCACATATAGGGATTTCCATGTACCGTCTACCCCTGCCACCCTGCCAAGACCTCTTGCCACCCCTTTGCCCCCCCATGTAAAATTTTCTAGATCCGCCACTGCCGAGGAGGTTTTGTATTTTGCCGGCAGCAGAGATCGCGTGGTTGGCTGGCTGCTGTCAGCGACTACTGAGAGGGGCCCCCTTAAGGGGGTTCCCGATAACTGTCATTGCACTTTACTGCATTGACTATCAAAGGGGCGCTCACACAGTTTGTCGTTGCATTTTATTCTTAACCTGTCATTGTCCTGGGGCCCCAAGCAATTGCTTGGTTTGCCTGCCTTGTCGCAACTGGCCTGGCTATGTATCATCTCTTCAGTTCTGTCTCTCAAAATGGCTTCACTTTGCTTCAACAGCTCCAATTATCACTATAGGATCTGAGACTTTGCTTTGAAGTACTCTCTGACTAAGGGTGCTTTCACACGTTTGGTGCGCACCCGGGTTCGATTGACCTCAGAGTTCAGTTCGTTTGGATGATGTGAATGCTGTCTTCCGAACTCGGATGCAAACCCGCAAACCGTACCCGAGTCCGCTTAAAGAGGTTGTCTGGGGTTCATGTGAACTCCGGTACGGTTCGCTGCTGATGTGAACGCAATCGTACTAAATCACGTAAGTGAACTGCCATTCACGGCGGATAGACGCAAGTGCCATTACGTACTGAAGCTTTGGTAACAAAACCAACAGTTCAAAAATATGAAAGTGAGGTGAGCAACGCTATGCATTTTGCCACCTTGTCGCTCGTTGTCGCTACCAAGCAACCGGGTAAACATCTGCTGCTTTGACGCAAACGCACCCCGGCTCGGACCCAAATAATATAATATGAACCCAGTCCAGGGAGGGGGGGAGCAATCGAACTCTGGTTCGATCCAGACAATTGAACCAAGTGTGAAAGCACCCTTAATGTATTAGAAACTACAGTACTATACCTATACCTAACCCTAATACTATAATCTTTCGAAACTGCGCATTAAGTTATGATCACTTGTACAGGCTGCTCAAGGTATCTCCCACCTAGCAAATTCTCTTTATGGAATCAGCCTGTTTAACACTGACTCATTTGCATTTCAACACTGTAGCTACTAATAAGTTCAATGGACAGCTTCCATCAAACACAAAGTAAAGAGCTACTTAAAGCCTGACATGGATGTTATACCCACTCTGCCAGCTTGGACACGTCTATCTGTCATCTACAAGTCAAGTCAAGTCAAGTCAACTTTATTTATATAGCGCTTTTAACAATGTAGATTGTTTCAAAGCAGCTTTACAGTGTTAAACATGAAAATAATGCAGCATAATTTTATTCAGCTGTATAGCCATTCTGGAAAAATTTCAAGTATCATACAGTGACAGTGTGGGCTTTAGATCAATAATTTGATCAGTAATTTAGTTTAAATGGTTAATTTAGTTTATTATTTAGATGTATTTCGATGTTTAGTTGAAAAATTTAGTGTCCCCAACTGAGCACGCCAAGCCAGAGGCAACAGTGGCAAGGAAACCAAAACCCCATTAGGTGACCTAATGGAGAAAAATAAACCTTGGGAGAAACCAGGCTCAGTCGGGGTGCCAGTTCTCCTCTGGCCAATTAACAAACAGCGTATTATTATTATTATTCTGGCAGTTTTACAGCTCGGAGGTCATAATAGATCAGAATATTCGAGGGACCGGGGGCAACATGCTGGAGACGGGTTTATTGAGGATGATGTTGATTAAATAATTATTAAAGTGCAATATTCGAATGATCGGAGGCAACACGCAGGAGACGGGTTTATTGAGATGCCGTGTCGATGAGGCAGTTTCAGGGGGAGTCTAATCACGGTCTCTCAGACACTTCGGGGTCCTGTGTTGGTCTTCTCTGGGCGCAGGTCCACCATCTGATCTGGATACGGCCCGGATCCGGCTGACTGCAGTAAACCTCGGGATAAAACAGAGAGACTAACATTAGCGTAGATGCCATTCTTCTGATGATGTAACGAGTACATCAGGTGTTATGGGAAGTGTTCCCGGTTCCGGCTGACCTAGTTAATGCAGCCTAACAATCATTTCATTGAAAAAGTGTTTTATGTGTATGCCACAGTAAAGAGATGTGTTTTTAGTCTAGATTTAAACTGACAGAGTGTGTCTGCTTCCCGAACAATGTTAGGAAGACTGTTCCAGAGTTTAGGTGCTAAATAGGAAAACGATCGACCGCCTGCAGTTGATTTGGATATTCTCGGTATTATCAACTGGCCAGAATTTTGAGACCGCAGTAGACGTGATGGAGTATAATATGTTAAGAGCTCGCTCAAGTATTGGGGAGCTAAACCATTTAGTGCTTTGTAAGTAATAAGTAAGATTTTAAAATGTATGCGATGTTTAATAGGCAGCCAGTGCAGTGTTGACAGAACTGGGCTAATATGGTCATACTTCCTGGTTCTAGTAAGAACTCGAGCTGCTGCGTTTTGGACCAGCTGGAGTTTATTTATTAAGCGAGCAGGGCAACCACCCAGTAGAGCATTACAATAATCTAACCTTGAGGTCATGAACGCATGAACTAACTGTTCAGCATTTTGCATTGAGAGCATGTGCCGTAATTTAGATATATTTTTAAGATGGTAGAAAGCAGTTTTACAGATGCTAGAAACGTGGCTTTCAAACGAAAGATTGGTATCAAAGAGCACACCCAGGTTCCTCACTGACGACGAGGACTTGACAGAACAGCCATCAAGTGTTAGACAGTATTCTAGGTTACTACTTGTGGAGCTTTTTTGTCCAATAATTAAAAATTCCGTTTTTTCTGAATTGAGTTGCAGGAAATTACCAGTCATCCAATGTTTTATATCAGCTATGCATTCCGTTAATCTTGTGAATTGGTAAGTTTCTTTAGGGCGTGAAGAAATATAGAGCTGAGTATCGTCAGCATAACAATGAAAACTAACGCCATGCTTCCTAATGATATCTCCCAGTGGTAGCATGTACAGGGTGAAGAGTAGCGGTCCTAGCACTGAGCCTTGCGGTACTCCATACTGAACTTGCGATCGGTGTGACATATCTTCATTTACTACTACAAACTGATAACGGTCGCATAGGTATGATTTAAACCATGATAATGCAATTCCACTAATACCTACATAATTTTCGAGTCTATTCAAAAGAATGTTGTGGTCGATAGTATCAAATGCAGCGCTAAGATCGAGTAACACTAATAGAGAGATACAGCCACGATCGGATGATAAGAGCAAATCATTTGTAACTCTGACGAGAGCAGTCTCAGTGCTATGATACGGTCTAAATCCTGACTGGAAATCCTCACAGATACCATTTCTTTCTAAAAAGGAACATAATTGTGAAGACACTGCCTTTTCAAGTATTTTTGACAGAAAGGGTAGATTTGAGATTGGTCTATAATTGACTAAATCTGTAGGATCAAGTTGCGGTTTTTTAATAAGTGGTTTAATAATTGCCAACTTAAAAGTTTTCGGTACATATCCTAATGACAAAGATGAATTAATGATATTAAGAAGAGGATCTATGACCTCTGGTAGCATCTCTTTTAATAGCCTAGTTGGTATAGGGTCGAGCATACATGTTGTCGATTTTGATGATTTAACGAGTTTAGCCAATTCTTCTTCTCCTATAGCAGTGAATGAGTGTAATTTTTCCTCAGTGACACTACAACGCTCTGTCTGATGTGATGCTGTTTTAGACGGCTGCATGGTTAAAAAAATTTTCCTAATATTATCAATCTTACATGTGAAGAAGTTCATAAAGTCATTACTGCTGTGCTGTTTACAATCATCAGAAGTTGAAGCTTTATTTTTGGTTAATTTAGCCACTGTATCGAATAAATACCTTGGGTTGTGTTTGTTTTCTTCCAAGAGAGTTGAGAAATAAGCAGATCTAGCAGTTTTTACAGCCTTTCTGTATGTGATCATGTGCTCTTTCCACGAATTACGAAATACCTCTAATTTTGTTTTCTTCCAGCTGCGCTCCATTTTTCTGGCTGCTGTTTTAAGGGCCCGGGTGTGCTCGTTGTACCACGGCGTTGGACTATTTTCTTTAATCTTCTTTAAGCGCAGAGGAGCAACTGTGTCTAAAGTACTGCAAAAGAGAGAGTCAATAGTTTCTGTTGCAACATCGAGTTCTTCTATACTATCTGGGATGCTGAGCAGATGATACTGATGAGGGAGATTATTTAAAAAGCAATCTTTAGTAGCGGCAGTGATTGTCCTGCCATTTTTAAAGCGAGGGGGCGGCTTTGCAACCTTAGCTAAATTAAGTATACATGATACTAAGTAATGATCTGAGATGTCATCGCTCTGCTGCAGAATTTCAACGGTATCAACATTTATTCCATGTGACAATATTAGGTCTAAAGTATGATTATGGCGATGAGTGGCTCCTGACACGTGTTGCCTAACTCCAATAGAGTTTAGTGTGTCTTTAAATGCTAATCCCAATACGTCTTTTCCGTTGTCAACATGGATATTAAAATCACCAACAATTAGTACTTTATCTACGGCCAGTACTAACTCTGATAGAAAATCAGCAAATTCTTTGATAAAGTCTGTATTATGCCCAGGTGGCCTGTATACAGTAGCTAACACAAATGTTGAACGGGTTTTATCATGTACACTACATAGCGTTACATAAAGCACCAAAACTTCGAAGGAATTATATTTGAAACTAGACTTCTGAGTAATACTGAAGATATTATTATAAATTACAGCAACCCCTCCCCCTTTACCTTTCAGACGCGGCTCATGTTTATAACAATAATCTTGGGGGGTGGACTCATTTAAGGTAATGTAGTCGTCAGGTTTTAGCCAGGTTTCTGTCAAACAGAGCACATCTAGATTATTATCTGTAATAATATCATTAACAATAAGCGCTTTTGGGGAAAGGGATCTAATATTCAGCAACCCAAGCTTTATCAATTGTTCATCTGTATTATATATTTTGTTTATTTGTTGGACGTCAATTAAATTTTTACTGTTGAATGGTTTTGATGTTTTTTTGTATTTACTAATTCGGGGAACAGACACAGTCTCTACATGATAATATCTCGGTGAAAGAGTCTCTATGTGCTGGGATTTATCTGACTCCGGTAACGTGAGACAGCTAGCAGACGGTCGGTTTAGCCAGTTTGTCTGCTTCCTGACCTGGGCCCTAGTGAGTCAAGGTTTAGCTCTAAGACTATGTGCCAGATTACTAGAGAGAAGAGCGGCACCACCCCAAGAGGGATGGATGCCATCCTTCTTCAACAGGTCAGGTCTGCCCCAAAAACTTTTCCAATTGTCTATGAACCCTATGTTATTTTGCAGACACCACTTAGACAACCAGCCATTGAGTGATGATAGTCTGCTAACTATCTCATCACTCCTTTTTACCGGGAGCGGTCCAGAACAAAAAACAGCCTCAGACATCGTACTAGCGAGTTCACACACCTCTTTAATGTTAATTTTGGTGATCTCCGACTGGCGAAGTCGAACATCATTAGTGCCGACGTGAATAATAATCTTAGAGAATTTACGATTAGCTTTAGCCAGCACTTTTAAATTTGCTTTGATGTCAGGTGCTCTGGCTCCCGGTAAACAAGTGACTATGGTAGCTGGTGTCTCTATCTTCACGTTCCGTGTAATAGAATCGCCAATGACTAGGGCACTTTCAACAGGATACTCAGTGGGTGCTTCACTGAGAGGGGAGAACCTGTTTGATGTTCTAACCGGAACGGAAAAGCGGTTCTTTGGTCTGCGACTATGCTGCCTCACTGTTACCCAGTTTCCCTGCTGCGAGGGCCCTGCAGCCGGAACCGAAGAATGTACAGAGTTCACTAAGCTATTCGCATCCAAATCAGTGTCTAAAGCTGTTACATCCTCACTACTCTCAGATAAAGTATGGATGCGTGTTTCTAATTCTGAAATCTTCTCCGTCAGCCTAACTATCTCCTTACATTTATCACATGTGAAGCCCTGTTCGCCAGCGGAGAAGCCTATACTGAACATGTGGCATGCACTGCAGGTGATAATGACAGGAGAAGACATGACTTACCGTGTTTGTTGATTAATCCAATTTACCACTTACCACAATCGTTTGCTGGACACAATTTACTAATCCAAGTTATGAACTCAGAAAAAGGGAGGCCCGGGTGCAGAGATAACAAGCTAACAGGCTTGCAAAATGCTAACGTGTGATGGTGATTTAGATTAAAAGCTAGCGATGTCAAATTTAACGTGATAGGCAATTTTTAAACAATGTATGGTGATGAGTAAGTTATATTTAGCAGTAGAAGAAAGAGGAAATATCAAAATAAAGATTCAAACGTAAGCAAGGCTCTACAGAGCTACAGACTTGAGCTACAGAGCAACAGACACAGCAGGCAGACAGGAGCAATCGATCAGCGAGCAATCGATCCTACAACATTCAACAAAATGGTGTTCACTTGAAAAGCCCTTTTAATGATGTATGATAATTGTTTTATTGGTGGAGAGTGTCTTGAATCTGATCCATGCCTGTTTGATTTTGCAGTAAAATGCATTATGCTGTGTTTTTGTAGAATTTACAACTCTACAAGGTGTCTGTAACCTTTGAAAGAGGTGGTGCATGTGTATGTTGACGTGGAGGGTACTTCTTTTTTTATTAATTTTTTATTATTCATAAAAACATTGATCTTCTTGGAAGTGTCTCTTCCATGTCACCCAGAGATGTATAGTAACGAAGTAGAACTACTTCACTACTGTACTTAAGTACTAAAAGGCAGTATCTGTACTTTACCAGAGTATTATTTTTTTCTCTTACTTCCACTTTTACTTCAGTACATATTTTCGATGAGTTTAATACTTTTACTCCGATATTTTTTTTATGTGCTGCATCGTTACTCGTTACAATTATAAAAATGTTACGAATCATTCCATTCCAAACCCACATTACCGCGCATGAGAGAGAGAGAGAGAGAGAGAGAGAGAGAGAGAGAGAGAGAGAGAGAGAGAGAGAGAGAGAGAGAGAGAGAGAGAGAGAGAGAGACACACAGACACACAGACACACACAGAGAGAGCGCGCAAGAGAGCCCCGCGAGCGCGCATTCACTGTCTTTAAAACAACAGGAGCGTCTTGCGCTCAAATTGCTCTCTATTTGTTTACATAGTTAATGTGCACTGTGAAGTAACATATACAAACAATTAACAGCTGTATTTTTATTAACTAAGATTAAGAAAAATTAATAAATACAGTAACAAATGTATTGATCATGGTTAGTTCATGTTAGTTATTAGTCTAATACATTAACTAATGTAATGTTAACAAATCAAACCATATTGTAAAGTGTTACAAACAAATAATTTACTCAGAACACCTCTTGAAATGAGAATATAAGTGTGCTTACCCCATTTTTTTTTAAGTAAGAGTGGTTATAGTAAGATTTAATCTTAATGAACTACAGTATTTTCAGGTTATTTATATGACAATATGTAGAAAAATTACCTACCAACATTGTGATTGTCCTTTAGCTTAATCATTTGAAATAATAAAAACAATATGATGTTCAAACTTTTGACTACTTTCTTTAATAACTACATAACACAATACTTGTACTTTTACTTTCAGTACTTGAGTAGTACATTTTAAAATAAACTACTTGCAATACTTAAGTACAAAAAATGTTGAATACTTTAGTACTTCTACTTAAGTGTGGTGCTTAAAGAGCACTTCAACTTCTACTCAAGTCACTTTTTTGATAAGGAACTTGTACTTTTACTCAAGTATGTGTCTCTAGTACTTTATACATCTCTGATGTCACCAAATAACTGGAGGTAAGTGCCATATACAGATTGTATACCTTGCAATAAATAAATAAGTGGATAACCTCAACTTTCGGTTGCAAAAACAGAGGTAACTTTCAGGGTATGTCAGTAGCCATAGCAACTCTTTGAACATGACCTGTTTGGGAGCAGCTCATGTTCCAGGGTTAGTTTGCTTGAGGTATTAGATGCATGTAATATAATTAATATAGTTATATTTATATAACACAATTTGTTTTATAGTTATACAATATTATATATTCTAAAGCACTATTACAACAAGGTAATGTTTAAATGTTAATTCAATTCAAATATATGTATTATGTATTTATTGTCATCTCACACATGGATCTGCATTCAATTAATTAGCTTCAAACAAACAATATAATCCTTATTCTCAGTGAATAAAGATTACTTATTAAACAAAGAGATTGAAAAAAAATATTGCACAGCCACCAAATAGATGTGCAGTGCACTAAGTCAAGTCAAGTCAACTTTATTTATATAGCGCTTTTAACAATGCTGATTGTTTCAAAGCAGCTTTACAGTGTTAAACAGGAAAATAATGCAGCATAATTTTATTCAGCCGTCTAGCCATTCTGGAGAAAAAATGTCATCAGTTCATTTCAATTATCATACAGTGACAGTGTGGGCTTTAGATCAGTAATTAGAGCAGTAATTTAGTTGATATGGTTAATTTAGTTTAATAGTTAGATTTATTTCGATATTTAGTTGAAAAATTTAGTGTAAAAGTAGACAAGCAAAAGTAGGATGGCACGCTCTTTCTTTAGCGTCTTTCTTTCTTTGCGTGAATTGTCGATTTGTTGCTCTGTTGATAATGTCTTGTGTGTTAACCGGGAACATACTCTTGAGTTGTCTGAACTTACTCACAGATGCATTTTTGGAACCAGCATACCTTCAGTAAGCAAGGTTTGGGTTAATCACCGGAGAGTTCAAAGTATAGAGTTCAAAGTATAGAGTTCAAAGTTTCAGACTCCGCGTGTGAAGACCGACGCGGGTAAAGACATCTGTATTCGACTCTTCCTCTGCGCGACTCCTCCGAGGCAGGGACTCCGATAAGGCACCGAGTTATCTCCTTCTTCTCCCTTCATCTTTCTTTCCTTCCTCTCTCTAACCATGTGCGTCCACTCCATCCCCGTTATCTCGCAACCACGACCCACTATTACACGTAGACGTAGACGGCACCGTAACACTGCTAATCTACTTCCTGTTCCCTCCTCCTCTAATGCCCCTCCGTCTCTTTCTTTTTCTGTGGGGCTATGGAATTGTCAGTCAGCTGTCAATAAAGCTGACTTCATTCCTGCCTTTGCCACTCAATCCACTCTCAAAATCCTGGCCTTGACTGAGACCTGGATCCGTCCAGAAGACTCAGCAACACCTGCTGCTCTCTCTAATAACTTCTCTTTCTCCCACACCCCTCGCAGGACTGGGAGGGGTGGGGGCACGGGTCTTCTCATTTCTAACAATTGGAAATACTCATCTCACACAGCTCTTTGCAAAAACAACACATTTGAATATCATGCTATAACGCTTTCAGCTCCCACTAAAATACATATTGTAGTCATTTACCGCCCCCCAGGTCCACTGACCACCTTTGTTGATGAGCTAGATGTTCTGCTGTCCTCATTTCCAGAGAATGGCTGCCCACTCATAGTACTCGGCGACTTCAACATTCACCTGGACAAATCTTATGCTTCAGATTTCCACTCCCTCCTAGCTTCATTCGACCTCAAACGCCTCATCACGTCACATACCCACAAATCTGGTAACCAGCTGGACCTCATTTACACACGCAACTGCTCCACAGACAATATCTTGGTCAAACCTCTACACATCTCAGATCACTTTTTCATCACATTTAATCTTCAACTTACTACTCACACACCACCAGTTCCTCCACCAGTTACTTTCAGACGAAACCTGCGCTCACTCCTTCTCATCTTTCCTCTGCTGTCTCTTCCTCCCTTCCCTCATCCACACAATTCTCTTCTATGGATGTTAACACTGCAACTGACACTCTATGCTCCACTTTAACTTCATGTCTAGACGATATCTGCCCTCTTTCTTTTAGGCCAGCACGAGCTACTCCCTCTAACCCTTGGTTATCTGATGTTATTCGTGAACATCGGACGACACTCAGGGCAGCAGAGAGGAAATGGCATAAATCAAATCACCCATCTGATCTAGCTAAGTATCAGTCTTTGCTCTCATCCTTCTCGAATGAAGTACACGCAGCTAAATATTCTTATTTCCAAAACAAAATCAGCAGCACCTCAAACTCACGCACACTATTCAGAACATTCAACTCTCTGCTCTGTCCTCCTCCACCACCCCCCACCACCTCCCTATCTCCAGACGACTTTGCACAATTCTTCACAAACAAAACAACAACTATCAGCAATCAGTTCTCACCCCCACACACTGTGGATTTTAGATCAGCCACTTCCACGACCGAACATACTCTCTCCTCATTTTCCACACTCACTGAGGCCGAAGTATCTAAACTTTTCCTCTCCAGCCATCCTACCACCTGTCTTCTCGATCCCATTCCCTCACACCTCCTTCAAGCCATCTCTCCTACTCTCCTTCCTGCACTCACACACATCATCAACACATCGCTCTGCACTGGCACTTTCCCTACCACTTTCAAGCAGGCTCGGGTAACTCCACTGCTTAAGAAACCCACTTTAAATGCATCACTCATAGATAACTACAGACCTGTCTCTCTCCTGCCATTCATAGCAAAAACTCTTGAACGAGTTGTTTTCAACCAGGTTTCATCCTTCCTCTCACAGAATAACCAGCTGGACTCTAACCAATCCGGTTTCAAAAGGGGCCACTCCACAGAGACCGCATTACTGTCGGTCACCGAAGCCCTGCGGATAGCTAAAGCTGAGTCCAAATCATCAGTCCTCGTCCTCCTTGATCTATCTGCTGCCTTTGACACGGTAAATCATCAAATCCTTCTGTCCACCCTCTCATCACTGGGCATCACAGGGACTCCGCTCCATTGGTTTGAATCTTATCTCACAGGTAGGTCCTTCAAGGTTGCCTGGAGAGGAGAGGAATCCCAAGCGCATCAACTGACCACGGGGGTTCCTCAGGGCTCAGTGCTTGGACCTCTCCTTTTCTCCATTTACACTACTTCATTAGGTCCCATCATACAGGCACATGGCTTCTCATATCACTGCTATGCTGATGACACTCAGCTCTACCTTTCATTCCAACCAGACGACCCCACAGTAGCTGCACGAATCTCCAGCTGTCTGGCTGACATCTCTGCATGGATGAGTAAAAATCACCTACAGCTCAACCTGGCAAAGACTGAGTTCCTCATCTTTCCCGCCAGTCCCACTATGCAACATGACTTCACCATCCATCTAGGTGCATCCCTGATCTCCCCTTCAAAATCAGTCAGAAATCTTGGAGTTACATTTGATGACCAGTTGTCCTTCAGAGATCACATTGCTAAGACAGCTCGCTCTTGCAGGTTTGCGCTCTACAACATCAGGAAGATCAGACCGTTCCTAGCAGAACACGCAACACAGCTTCTTGTCCAGGCCCTGGTTATTTCTAGACTTGACTACTGCAATGCGCTTCTGGCTGGACTCCCCTCCTGTGCGATCCAAACACTTCGAATGATCCAGAATGCAGCGGCACGTCTGGTCTTCAACGAGCCCAAAAGGACCCACGTCACACCACTCTTCATCTCTCTGCACTGGCTACCACTCGCTGCTCGCATCAAGTTTAAGTCGCTGACGCTTGCCTACAGAGCCACCACGCACTCAGCTCCTGCATACTTTGACTCGATTCTACGTCGCCACACCCCCACCAGAAGCCTTCGTTCAGCTAAGGAGCGAAGGCTTGTGGTACCTTCACAGAGAGGCAAAAAATCCCTTTCCAGAACATTTTCATTCAACGTTCCCAGCTGGTGGAACGATCTGCCCACCGCCATCCGAAATGCGGATTCATTGACAACATTCAAAAGTCAACTAAAAACTCATCTCTTCCATGAGCACTTAACCTCCTAAAAAAAAAAAAAAAAAAAAACTTTCCTTTCCTCTTTTCCTCCTCTTTCCCGCCCTACTCTAGCCTGTGCTACACTGAGAAATGTACACGGACCAAGTATTTCAGGCACTTGTTGCGCTCACTCGACTCTCCACGACCAATCGCTTATTGTCCCCCCAAGTTGTAAGTCGCTTTGGATAAAAGCGTCTGCTAAATGCATAAATGTAAATGTAAATGTATATATGACGGTAAGTTAATCTTGCTTTGTGGAATGCCCCCCTGGTGTCTGGTTAATTTGTGGTGCTGGGTGAAATCCACTACATATTTATGAGACATGTTTTGACAACATTCATTGGTGTGTAATTTGATTTTTGTAAAGTTCAATGACAAAATATTTAGCCTAATATCTGAATCACCAGAT
The DNA here is from genome assembly GCF_949357685.1 of Gobio gobio. Lineage (NCBI taxonomy): Eukaryota > Metazoa > Chordata > Actinopteri > Cypriniformes > Gobionidae > Gobio > Gobio gobio. The sequence goes on from NC_137114.1 coordinate 49,618,217, forward strand.
TCTCGTTAAATTCTATAGTTTCCTACTACACAGATTCATTTCAACGTATAAAAAAATTTGTTTAAATGCATGATGATCACTGGCTAAATATTGTTAGATACTATAGGGATGTCAATGATTAATCAACGATCTATTAATAGTTGATAATATGTTTAATCGATAAAACTTATCGATTAGTCAGGGTCATGCACGTGCATTCGGCTCAACTGTGAAACAGGAGGAAAAATAAAGCGAGCGCGCCGGAGTTATATTTGGGACCATTTTACAGCTGGAATTACACCTTCATCTTGTTTATAAGTTTGCGTGTGCTTTCACAGCGTTTTGCTTTGTGTAAATCCAAGTTGTAATGTTGTGTTTCCTATCTATATCAGATTTATCTCATATAGGATGCATCTGGTTAAGAATTAACGCGGTAATGAATTGTGCCGTGATCAGCTTCAGCGCGCGCAGCTCAAACAGCAATGCATTACTAATAATGACTATGATTGGGACTGTCATATTACATAACGTTGATGAGAACATTGTAATACATGAATGTGAATTCAGTGGGTTTAGTTGTCCACACATTCTGACTAGCAGGCATCTGAGGCGGTGTTGGGGACCCGTATTAGTCGTTATATTTGATAATTAAATAATTAATTTAATTGTCAATCACAATCAGTACGTTTATATGGACAACAATACTCCGATATTAAGCTGATTAAGACCATACTCTGATTAAGAAACTACCATGTAAACAGCAATTTCTAATTACCTTAATCCGGTTAAAGCCATACTCGAATTAAACAAAAAACGAATTAAGACATGTGGAGTATGCCTATTTTAGTCGCATTATCTAAGTGCATTGTAGACATGTACACACCTTAATCCAGTGGTTCTCAAACTTTTTTGGTCATTCCCCACTTTAGACAAGGGGGAATTTTAAAGCCCCACCTACCCCCATCGCCCCAACACAATGCTAATGAAATGCGCAACAAGCTTAACATGTTCCAATTTATTGAACTAACAAGTATTATCAGAGTAACAAGTTGTATCTAAAATACAAACTATATACATAAAATAACAGAATGTTCAAAAATAAAGAAAATAAAAGTGCAGCTGTGTCATCATAACTTGCATGAAATAAAAAAAAATTGAGAAAATAAAAGTGCAGCTGTGTCATCATAACTTGCATGAAATAAAAAAAAAATTGAGAAAATAAAAGTGCAGCTGTGTCAAATTTTTTACTAATTTCAAAAATAGATAAGATATAAAAGTGCCACTTTGCAATCTGTAAAAAGAAAAGAAGAGAAATCCGTTCGGCAGGTTATCACTGCATTAGTGGCTGCAATGGGCCTGTTTTGCTTGCACAATTTCTCAAAGCGGGGTTGCAGGCTTGATACTGCCACTCTCAAGTCATGCTCAATGTTCAGCTGAGATCTGTACTTCGTTTTTAGTGAAGCAACAGCTGAAAACCCCATCTCACAGAGATATGATGTGGCAAAGGGAAGAAGAATGCACACAGCTCTCTGCCCGATGAGTGGATACTCCCTCTCCACTCCAAACCAGAATTCACTAAGATTCTGAGCTTTAAACCTGAGCCTCAGGGTGGAGTCAGATGTCAGATCAATAAACTGGTCCTCCTCAGCAGACCCAAAATCAGCAGGTGCTGCAGACAGAATATAAATAAATAGGCTTACTTTATTTGTCATTGGATAATAAAGACAAAGAAATATGTTTGACAACAGTCTATTCCAGTTAGTAAGTAGCATACCATAAATAAAATGCATGTATAATATATGAGTATAATATTCAATAAAATGTCAAAATACCAACCTGCTGCATTGAATGGATCCATAACCCAGGCATACTGAGCACTGTTGTTCGGGAAGTATTTTTGAAACAATTCTTTGAGGGAAGAGATGTGCTGCTTAATACAAGGGATAACTGTGGTGGCTCCAGAATCAGTGTTTTCAGCAACTTCACTCAGGTTCTCAAAGACATCTATGTTTTGCTGATCGAGGCGCCTGCCCCATACCTCTAGCTTTCGGCTGAATGCATTGATCTTATCTGCCAGGTGAGGTATGTGCTTGTCTTTGCCTTGAAGCTGAAGATTTAATTCATTCAGCTTGCCAAACATATCGCTGAGGTAGGCCAGTTTAAACAGAAATTCTTCATCAGTGAACTTGCTTGCAGCCTCATACATGCGCTCCTCCTCCAAGAACATCCGAATCTCTGCCCTGAGCTCAAAGACGCGCGACAGCACTTTGCCGTGGGACAGCCACCTTGCTTCACTGTGAAACAGCACAGATGTGTGATCAGCTCCCATTTCCTCACAAAGTGCGGAGAACAGTCGCGCTTTCAGGGGTCGGGTTTTGATAAAATTTACCACGCTCACTACTTCTGTCAAAACCTCATTTAATTCAGGGCTGAGCTGCCTTGACGCCAGCGCTTCCCTGTGAATGACACAGTGCGCATCTGGCGCAACCCTCTTTATTAGTGCCTGCAGCCCGTTTCTTGACCCTGCCATGGTCTGTGCGCCATCAGAGCAAAAGCCCACACAGTTTTCCCATTTAAGGCCGTGTTCTTTGAGGTAACTGTCCATGATCTTAAACAGCTCATCAGCGGTGGCTCTATTTTTTATGTATTTGCAAAACAGCAAATCCTCGCACAGTGACTCGCCATTCACAAAGCGGACGTACGAGATGAACAAGCAGTCTTTATTGCTGTCAGTAGCTTCGTCCACTTGTAATGCAAAACGACTGTCTTTTAATTTCTACGAGTTGTTCCTCAAGATCACTTGAAATGTTGCATATACGTCTTGCAACTGTGTCGTTTGACAGGGGAATAGCTTTTAATTTTGCTGCGCTTGTCTCGTCGAGCATAATTGACACCATGTCTAGCGCAGCGGGGAGAATGAGCTGCTCTGCAATTGTGTGTGGTTTTTTGGATTGTGCAATTCTGTATGCCACTCTATATGACGCCATCTGTGCTTTACTGTTTACTGAGGCAGCTTTTACCATGCGAGTCTCCTGTTGACGGTATTCTTCAAGTTTTCTTTGAAAGAAAAAAAAAGTGGCTTATTGACGTGACTGGGGTGTGTGGTCTCTAGGTGTCGTCTTAATATGTTGGGTCTCATACTATCTGCTGCTAGCGGTTTAAGACACAGAACACACATCGGTCTCTCCTCTGCCCTCATCACCGCTGCCGTGAATCCAAGAGCAAGATACCCATCATCATATCTTCTTTTCGGTTGGCTTTTTGGTTGATTAGGTCCGTCTGGCTTCTGTCTCTCTGCTGGCGCTGGCTCGACAACTTTTGAGGTCCGTGTCACAAATTTATCCATGTTTTGTAATAGTTTTTTTTTCAAGGTGACTGTTATTTTATTTTTGTTATTGTTTTTTTCAAGGCTACTGTTTTTTTTAGAACATTCCCGCTTAATTTTTCCATGGCAACGCGTCATTTGTCACGTGACACACCGCAGCCACAATAACAGATCGCCTTAATTTCCTTTTTCCTTTTTTATTTCAAAATATTCACAAACTTGCTTACCATGTCATCAACTATCTGATATTCCGATTCTCAAAAATTTGTAAGTGAGTGTGTTTGGTCGTTTAAAAACCTTTATAAATAATCTTGATAACGTGAGATGGGCGCTGCAATGTTTCTTTGCGACGCAGTTCAGAGAATCCTGTCTGCCATCAGTTTCTCCCGAAATACATGCAAGAAAGTGGCCGGTGAACTCCGAGAAGAATAGAGTACACTTTATAGTTACTTCCACTATGTTTGTCTGATGTGAATAACACACGTCGGCAAATTATATTTGAATAGATTGTTATTGCTGCTTCCACAGACATCAGTGTGTATTACAAACTCCAAATGTATTGTTTCACTAGTGCTTATGTGTATTAAAATGGCTGAAAACTAAAATAAACATTATGAGGTTGAAAACACTGCATAGTTGTGATAGCCTATATGACAGCGCTGAGCGCGTCCGTCTCTGGCTCAGCGCCAACCAACGCGCAAAAGCACAATTTTAATCTGGCAGTGATGTCACGTCACTGAACATTCTAAATCCCATAATGTGGGACCGTACTCTCAGGGGCACAGAAATAAAAATCCTATATATGGGACCAAACCGGATACCGCTCAAAAGGTTAAACATTTCATTTGTAACCATTAATACAAAAATTAAACTGAGATGACGTGTTGAACACACACACACACCGCGCAGTCACTCTTTAGTCTAGTGCGCGGTCTTGCTCCAGATTCCGGAAGATTTGATCTCACGTTACCATATAAGGCATAAAAAGGAAAATTTCCTCCCGTTTGGCGCGCCCCACCTGTCACGTCTCTATTCCCCACCAGTGGGGCGCGCCCCACAGTTTGAGAAACGCTGTAACTATTAACGTCGTGTAGGAGTTTTCGCCGCATTTTGTGAAAGGACACACACACACCAGGCAAGTGCAGAGGGGAGGGCTCTATCATCAATAATATTGTGACAAATAAAATTTGAATTATAATTAATATAACCGTGCATACAAAACAGTAACAATGCGCTCAAATTCCCGTTTATCTTTTACGTATCTTTTAGTCTTAAATGTCGTTGCAATGACGTGTTGCTATGGTGCGTGACTGCGTGTCTTGCTTGACTGCTCACTCGGACACGGCCTCCTCTATATTTTTTTTCTTTGTGTTGTAATAATTCTGCTCATTGTAAAAGTAAAATACAATAAGTTTGTATCTGTAATCCCAGATTCATAATTGTCTGCTTACAATAGTGGTCGGGAACCTCTAGGCTCGCGAGCCATATGACATTCAGTGAACGCCTGTGGCTCGATGGCAGAAAAAACAATTCAAACAATCACGATTTTGAAACCTTAATTTTCATCATTAATCGAAGCTATTATTCGAAATGTAGGCTGTCAAGAAGGAGGCAAGATGGGCAGTGTCTCAAAAAAACCTGAAAGACACAATATATAATATTACAAAAAATAAAACTCTCTCTCTCTATATATATATATATATATATATATATATATATATATATATATATATATATATATATATATATATATATATATATATATATATATATATATATATATATATATAAATTACATTAAAAAGTATAAAAGTCACTCGTTTTTATAAAGTCACACTGTCCAACAGCGACACCCACAGGTAAAGTTACAGCGGGTTGCCTTAGCCCATTGATTTGAACAGACCCACGAAAGGCGCGCTATGATTGGACGCCGGACAGCGTATTGTGGCATGGGGACGTAATGACGTACCATTAATCAAGCTATGTTCTGTAACATGTAAAACGGGAACACATTCTAAAAGCAACTCATGCAAACGCCTTAATCAGAATATTGTCTTATTCAGAGCAAGGTCAATAATTAGATTACTGCTGTCCATGTAAATGTAGTCATTGACTCAATTTACAATTATACTAGCCCTTTATTTAGACTAAAACCCTTCTCATTGATTTGGTGTTTTGAGCAACGTTTGCACACCCTGTCAAGATATGCCACTAATGTAGACACATATTGCAGTATTAAGGCTAACGATCGTTAATTTAAACGAAGGTCAATCATGGGAATTTGTATAAATTGACATCCATATTAGATGCAAATAAGAGCTGCAAAAATAAGAAAATCTAGGAATATGAGAAATGCACAGAATCTTGTATGGCAGTTCTCATTCACATTTTGACCGTATTAACAAGAAAATGACAGAACTATCTGTTGGCTCATCATAGATCTGATATTTGATAGACACATGAGCTCTTGTTTTCTGTTATTAAATCAGGGTTCACTTGAATCTTCACATTTAACCTCCTTGAATTGATTCCAACTACTTAATATGTTTATTTCAGACCCGATGGAAGTGAAAGAGCAAAGACAAGAATTGGAGTGAAATTTCAAAGGTGATGATCCTCTAGTTTGTTTCAGTCTGTCGACACCAATAAAATGTGCTTAATGTGCCAATTTTCAGAAGATCTCAGACATCACCATAATGAATGAGGTGAAAACAGGGAACTTTTAGCTTTTCAGCAGCTCATTTAAACATTATTGCCTGTACTTTTTAAATGCAGATTGAATCAAGACACAGTGATCACAGTTCACACCTGCAGTGAAGCCCCTCCCACAACAATTCACCAATAAATACTGGGACTATTCACATCATCCTACAAGAGAAGGACAAACTCCAGGTGTAGCAGCTGAAATCTGTGTGACTGTTAAAGATGGAGTTTATTAAAGAGGAGATTGAAGACATGAGTTATCCAGAACCATCCAGAATAAAACATGAAGATACTGAGGAACAAACAGGTTGGTGTCCATTCTTGATTCTTCATTGTTGACTGCTTTGGTAGATGTGAAATAATAAGCAGTAAATGGATGATAAATGATAGAGAAATGCATCTATGATCTTAACCTTGTATATAGCAATTGTCAAACACATTTTAACAAGTGAATGACATAACCCTTACAAAAAAGTTTATTCAAGTGTGCTATTAGTATACTTTAAATTAAAAATTAGAAAGTATACTTTCAGTCTACTTTTTATGTACTTCTTAAAAATATACTTAAAATTGCGCTCAAATAAACTTGACTTATACTGACAGAAAGGTCTAAGTATATTTGGCATATTCTTGTACTCAATCGTTTGATCATGATATACTTAAAGTAGTTAGTTAAAGTATAGTTAATTAAAGGGATAGTTCACCCAAAAATGAAAATTCTGAGCCCATTAAATATATGTGAAATATTGTCTTGCTCAACAACTTGTGTTGTTTTGAAAATATAGATTTTTAAAGAAAACATATGTTCCTAGTTCTGAGTATCCACTGGTAATGCACATAGGGATTTACCTTCAAATTTATCTGGACACTTGCCCAAACTCCTGTTATAATAAATTACGCTGTTATGCTGCACATCAAAAGCTCTTACTGTATTTATATCGATATTGTGTTTGCTGTTAGTTGTGGGGTAAGCTTGTGAGAGAAAACGCGTTGCAATGCCAAGATCACTGCAATCACGCGATCAACACACTGGTGGTCTAAAAGATCTGAAAGTATTGCTAATCAACACTTTTACTATTTGTTAATCTCGACAGAGATTTAAAAAAAAAAAAAAAACTGCAGTGGGCATTTACACTGAAGCCTTACAGCAGACACGCCTCTTCAAACAGAGAATTTAAAAAAAGCCTTTTATTTATAAATTATGACAATTTATAATGTAAAAATAATACTAACAATATAATTACACCCCAGGAAACATTAGAAAATAACTTTAAGTATACTTAATGAAATTAACTTTCGTAAGGTAGACCTCTGGCACATGAAAGATCTGATACCTGATCTCTGTTGCTTTCTGCTATAGACCCTTTTTCAGTTAGTAAACATTTTGATGTTTTTTTTGTGGGCGGAGCTTAGCTGGAGGCAGAACGATTCCCTTGATCGCTTCACTAACGCTAGCCAGCAAGTATTTTTTATAAACAATGACTTAAGTAATTTTATTTGAATATGTAAGGTCACTCTCTGTCCGGGACCGTTACTGATATTTAAAAAAGTTAACCTTAACGGACGGAACCAGATTGACCGACCAGTCAATTTTTTAAAATGTATTTGCCGATATTAGTAATGATATTTATATACAGGTTTATTTAAAATTTCAAACATTTTTATCAAATTCACATTAAATATCCAAATTTCTTAGTTTAGGCTACTTCATGGTGAAAACATGAATGCGCATAGTTTAGATCGTTAGCTGCCTATAACTGTGTGTTAATGGACACGTATAAGACTTAAAATACACAGATTTAACAGATGAGTTGTGTGTCGTACAATCCGAAGTTCTGCCTAGCCAGCGCCTGGCACACACACTCACTCCAGTCCGCTCATTTTATTGCGTTTAACCACAGCTGTCGTAGTTTTTTTTTTTGTCTGGCAGTAGTAGCAAGTGTGCAGTAAAATTTCAATTTGGAGCCTGTACTGTAAAGATTTTGAGCTCCAACTCTGCTGGTTTGTATTGGCCGCCTCCAGTTTTTCCTTTGTTTTGCCTCAAGCTAACTCCGTGACGTAATTGGGACGTCGACGCAAAAAGGGTCTATTAAATCAGGGTTTACTTGAACTGATTCTAACTTGATGTGTATTTTAGACCAGGTGGAAGTGAAACAGCAAAGACAAGAACTGAATAAAGAGGAGGAGGAGCATCATAACTTTAAAACTCAAAGAACAAAAGCCAAAAAGCTGCACACCTGCACTCAGTGTGGAAAGAGTTTCACAGTCAAAGGACACTTGACCAGACACATGAGAATTCACACTGGAGAGAAGCCGTATACATGCACTCAGTGTGGAAAGAGTTTCACATATTCACCTGATCTCAAGAATCATCTGCGCATTCACTCTGGAGAAAAACCATTTAACTGTGATCAGTGTGGTAAAGAGTTTATTTCATCATCACAGCTAAAACAACACCTGACAGTTCATTCAGATGAGAAGCCTCATGTGTGTTCTCTCTGTGGAAAGAGATTTTCATGGCTGCACAGTTTTAAACTGCACCAGAAAACACATGATGAAGTGAGAGAGTATATGTGTTGTGACTGTGGGAAGAGCTTTACTACAGTTGGCCAACTGACACAGCACCAAAGAATTCATACTGGAGAAAAACCTTTAAAAATGCTCATATTGTGACAAGAGTTTCACTTGGTCTGGACACTTGAAAGTACATGAGCGAGTTCATACTGGAGAGAAGTCGTACCACTGTACTCAGTGTGAGAAGAGTTTCACCCAATCAAGTCATCTAGTGACTCATATTAAAAAGCATTGTTCTGAGTCACAGTGAATGAAAAAACAATCACAGAGAAAAAAACAACAATCAGTTATTTGTCAGTAGTGAATAAATTATTTTTCAGTGGATTTATTTTACAATATGTGGATATTACTTTCATAGGAATAATGATATAAATCATTATATTATTGTAATAATTGTTTGGCATCTTAAAACACCAGTGTCAATGTAATGTAGACTGAGACAGTATATCGCAAATAAAAAGATATTTGAGTCATCTTTAATGTCCAAGGCTGCATTTCCCAAAACCTTCTTAACTCTACATTGTTCTTATGTTATACCTTAAGCTGTACCTTAATTTTAAAGCAGCACTAGGTAGGTTTTGCTCTCGGGGTCCCCCTACAGTTGGGAAACAGTATTGTCCTCTACTACTGTCGAAAACTCTGTCATCCTACATCAGGGGATGCATCGCACGTGCATTTGTTGACATGACAACCATGATAGTCCTGAACACTGCAGCAGGAGTTCACATGCAGGTGTTCTGCTTGCGTCGCGTCTTCATCCCAGGTACAGTGGCATATGTTTCAGCATGTCTTATGAATATAATTTCATGGGTTTTATTTTTTTCAAACGCCAAATGATCGCGATGCTCACGTTTACAAGCCAGCGTCATTATAGTAGCCTAGTCTATTGGTTACCGTTTTATGGAATCTATATGATACTTCAATTAAATGTTTGAGTGGTAGGTAATAACCATATATCGTCAATATTATAATATTAAGCTACCTGCAAATTTGAAAAATCGATTTGCATTATAGCTTGAGGCAAGACAAATAAACAAATATCACAGACATGTTAGGTATCCTAAAATATGATTTTGTACGTCTTATGTATTTACTTGCAAGAATGTAGCCCCTCCTCCTTCAGCTCACGCCAACGAGCAAACGCTGGCCCAATGTTGATCCTCGTCCTGCCTTTAATCCCATCACTCTCTCGTTTCCTCTTTTTGCTTTCCTCCGACAAAACCTTTGCTTTCTTATTTTTCTGTGCTGCTTCGGCCATGACTATAACATCCGGCAAACAAACGATAGTTGGGCTCGCACGTCCGAATTTAAGGAAGTGGGGGTGGTGGTGGAAGTGACTATATGCCGTAAAGCAGTCGAATTTTGTATTTCTTTTTGTTCTCGGGTTACTACCCGAAACCCGAAGTTTAAAAGTACGATTAAAAACGATACAGACCCCGTCAGGCTATGGCAGACGTGTCATTCAACCTATTGTAAGTCGATGTATCATCACAAGAGTCTTGAAAATATATTATGAATGTTGAAAAGTTACCTAGTGCTGCTTTAATATGTGTTTCCCGACACGTGCTAAGTTAATAATGCCTTCTGTAAGTCATTCTTTTATAAGGTTGGTCTGGACCATGGGTTTTTATGCGCAGTGACTTGGGATATTTAAGGACCTAAGTGTCAGGGTTGGTGAAGGGAAAGGAGCGAGGACTCAATGATGCAGGTGAAAATGGGCTTTTAATGATAATAAAAAATAAAACAAAAAACAAGACAAAACAAAACTACCCCGAGGGGGAAAAACAAGACTTGACTTGAGCTTGGCTTGACTTGACTTGACGGGAGCAGGGAAACATGAGGTACATTCGACGACGATTCAGCACTGGACTGCAAACACAAGGAGATTAAATAGGGAACAAACAAAAGAGGGTAACGAGGGAAGACAGGTGGGGCAAATGAACCAATAATCAGGAAACAAGGTGGGCGGGGTTAGACAATGGACACGAGCACATGGCACAAAGAAACACTTAACAAGACATGTGCTCACACCAAACATGACATGAACATGCAGCTAATGAGAACTCACCAGCTGCATGTTCACACAAAACATGACAACATGACGTAGCACGTAGCCAGTGAAAAACACCAACCACGTGCTACACAACATAAGACAAAACATGAAAGCACACGGCCGATGTAAACATGAACCGTGTGCTACACAGAACACAACACAGACAGAAGAGCACACGCTCACATGACAAAACAAACACGCGGAGCATGAATGTCCGAATCCCAACACAAAACTGAAACCCAAACTAGACCGAAGTGCTGGGATCCGAACACCACGCCCGCACACAAAACACAAGGACAGAAGAGCACGCAGCTTGAGCATGCTCAAAGCTGCGCGCTCACACAAGACTAGACAAACAATACAGGAGTGTCAGGGCTCTGTCACAAAACCATGAATAAACTAGACAGAAGTGACAGAACCCTGACACTAAGGGCAGAGGGACATCGGTGAAGAAATTGAAATTGCAAAATGGTCCAGTATCTTGGCCAGGTGTGGCAAGTATAAAAGAGCAGCAAGGGGGGAAGTTTACACAATATAAGATTCTTCATAGATATTATCAGGATGACTCTACAGGATGAAAGTGACAAAGGAGAATTTATGTTGTAAAAGCCAGCTGGAAATAGGTACCTTTCTACACTGTATTTGGGTATGTAGTCTTGTGAAACCATTTTGGAGACAAGTTATGGATACTATAAGTAGCTGGTATGGCTCCAAAATATCTTTAACCCCTAAATTATGCCTATTAGGTGACCGGTCCCAAATACCAAATGTTTAAAAAAAAAAAAAATTTTTTAAAAGTATTTATCTGTAAAATACTCATACGGACTAACCTATCTGGGTAGTAACAACATATGGCAGTCTCTGGGGTGGTTCCAACCTGGTTCTAGGGGGGAAAGAACACCGCCAGAGACGCCAGAGCGGGCTCTGTCAAGGGAAAGACACGGGGCTAGCCGAGTAGGGTAGCAGGTACCGTGAAAATACACATACGGGGTCACCGTGAGGGAACCGCTACATATGGACCCAGCCTAAAACACACGTTCCACAAGCATACGGGTGCAGGCCTGGCGTCAGACGGCCGCCACGTCTGACACCGAAGGGGTGACGGAGGAGCTCGACAGGGTTCACCATTTCTGGGGAACACAACTGGAGAAAAAAAATAATGCACGTATCCGGCCATAGGCGGGAGTGGCGTAGCAAGCCGACACAGGAACAGGCACTTTGCGTCTACCGGCTGTTGGAGGCGAGTACACGGGAAGAAACCGGCTCCACACGGAGGCTATAGAATCTAGCGAACGTGTTAGATGTCGCCCAGCCCGCAGCTCTACAGATGTCTGTCAGCGCCCAGGAGGAGGCAACACTCCTTGTGGAGTGGGCTCGCAACCCGAACGGGCAAGGCACGTCTTGCGATTGGTACTCTAAGACGATAGCCCCCACTATCCGTTGGGCTAACCTCTGCTTGGAGACAGCCTTTCCCTTCTGCTGGCCTCCGTAACAGACGAAGAGCTGCTCTGAGGTCCTAAAGCTTTGTGTCCGGTCAACGTAAGCGCGAAGAGCACGGACGGGACATAACAAAGCCAGGGCTGGGTCTGCCTCCTCCGAGGGCAGCGCTTTCAGGTTCACCACCTGGTCCCGAAAGGGAGTGGTAGGAACCTTGGGCACGTATCCGGGCCGGGGTCTCAGGATGACGTGAGAGTTACCGGGCCCGAATACTAGGCACGATTCGTTGACCGAAAGCGCATGCAGGTACCCCACCCTCTTGATTGAGGCCAATGCAGTCAGGAGTACCGTCTTCATAGACAGGATTTTTAACTCAACGGACTGCAAAGGCTCAAAAGGAGGGCCCTGAAGTGCCCTGAGCACCAGGGCTAAGTCCCAAGAGGGTATAGGATAGGATGAGGAGGATTGTCAAAGCAGTCAGGTGGTTCACTACAGGAGTAAACCAGTGTGTTTGCTTTAGAAGTCATTTTCACGTGACTAGTGACGTAATGATACAAGCTCCAGAGCAGTGGTTCGGAGCGTCGGTGTCACACGTAACATCACTAGCTCCATCGTCCTGTTCACCCAGTCACCTGCAATCAAGAAGTACAGTATTACCCATTGACTTTACCATTCCGCTGGACTCTCTCTTCTGCTACTCACCTCATCTGCTCACTGCCTGGTTCTTTTTAATAAACTCTGTTTACCCCTGCCATCAGTTCTCTGTGTCACCTCTGTTTGTAACAGAAGACCGGACCAACACCACACAGCACCAGGATGAGCCCCCCGGGTACAATGTTCGCTGGTCCTGGAGATGCAGCTGCACCTGTACCCACACGATCGCGCCAAGGTGGCATTCATCACTTTGCAGCTATCTGGTAAAGCGGTCCGTTGGGCAGAATCTCTGTGGTCCAATAACAATCCTGTTATTCAGACCCTCACCAGTTTAATCGCACACTTCAAGGAAGTGTTTGGAAAACCCTCCTGGGACTCGTCTATTGGTGAGCAGCTTTTTCATTTGAAACAAGGATCTCTGTCTGTAAATGAGTATGCCCTCCAGTTTAGAACCCTCGCTGCTGCCAGTGGTTGGAACGAGCAATCCCTGATAACAACCTACTGACAGGGTCTGGATCCTCGGGTGCGGCTGCATCTCGCTGTATACGAGGATACCATCGGGCTTGAACGTTTCATCCAACTCTCCATCCGCTTCACCACCTGTATGCAGTCGTGTATCGAAGAACACCAGGGCCAGCCATCATTTACTCCCTTCCTCCACCGACCAGACTATGTCAGCCCTCCAGAACCAGCCAACGAGGCTATGCAGCTGGAGAATTCCCGACTGACAGCTGTTGAGCGGCAGAGATGGCTGACCCAGAGTATATGTCTGTATTGCGGTACTCCGGGGCATTACATTTCCGAATGCCCCGTCCGTCCTCCACATCCCATGGTGAGTGCTATCATTCCATCCCTACGTAAAATGCAACCACTCACCACTACTGTAAACCTTACTGCGCCAGTATATCCCTTCCAGTTACTGCCCTCCTCGACTCTGGGCCAGCCGACAACTTCATCTCGGGCACCCTCTGCCGCCAGCTGAAGCTCTGCACGACTGCCACTCCGACCATCTAGATCCAATCGATAACTGGAAGGCCACTCAGTTGGAAACAGGTCAGTCGCTCCGTGGGCCCCATCGGCATTCAAGTTGGAATCCTCCATATGGAACGTCAACATCTGCTGGTTCTGGAGGAATCCACCACTGACATCATCCTAGGGCGCCCATGGTTGGAGCAGCATAGCCCCGTCATCTCCTGGAAGACAGGAGAGGTACTGAAGTGGGGCAATAGCTGCTTCCCAGACTGTTTTCCCTCTCCACCGGTACGTCAAACTCCTCGTCCCCAAGATCTCCCAGTCTGCGCCATGTCCATCAAGAGTCCGGTAGAGAGATGTTCAGTGGATGTCCCTTCATGATACGCCCACTTCAACGTCTTCTGCCCCCAGTGGGCTTCCAAGCTGCCTCCCCATCGGCCATGGGACTGTGCCATTGTGGTATATGAAGCTGCCTGAAGTGTACATATGAAGTAGACTCGCTCCCTCTGTCATAATCGAGGGAGCAAGGGTCTGTCCATATAAACTTCCCTCATCCACTTCACAAAGTGGAACGCACTTCAAAATGGCGGCGGGGATTCCCCTGAGGGGAAGTGCTTAGGGAAGTTCGCAAGTGCGGGTCTAAAACTGGAGTGGAACGCAGCACAGGACGAGAGAGTCAGTCAGGTAAGTCTCTACCGATGCAATATATTTTCGACCACAGGTTTATTTCATGGCGCTGTTTTGCCTTTTCCGTGGAGCAGCATTTGAACAGCGAAGTGTCATCTGTCAATCATTCTCTGTAGGATGGAGGAATATTGTTTACATTTACTTAAAAGTTCACACTGTTTTGTTTTATGCAACGCAACTTGCTGAAAAATTACACTGATTTATTTAACTAAATCATGTTTATTTAACTAAATGTAACTGTCCTATTCAGTGGCGGCTGGTCAATAGAGGGCGCTGGGGCGCCGCCCCCATCAAAATTCCAGAAATATACATGTATACAAAAATTATATAAAAGTGAAATAAAAATAAAATAGTTTACTCATACGACGTGCTGGCTGTTAGTAAGAGCCTCAGCATAATAAAAACTGGCTTTGATCGGTTAACTATTTTATATGTTCTTCAATATGTTTCATGCGGTTTCATGGGCGAGGGATGCCGGGAGGGACAAATGGACGTCTAGCTGAGTACAAAAATCTACGGGCAGCATGTGACCTGAAGCTGGTCTCTAATTGGTTTCTTAAAGATCCTCCTCCGGATGCAGGTCGCTGCGTCCCTGGCGAATCAGAATTGGATGCGTGTTATTTTATCCAATCTGATTGGTTCTCGTCACCTATCATTCAACTTTACGCTCTTGGCCACTAAAGCGAAAGTGCGCGGGCGACATCGTCACTCCGACTCCGCCAAAACCTTGTTAGGATGATCACTTTCGTAGTGATGGCAGCAGTTAAACCAAATTATTTCACAAGGCGTTCGTTGGAAGAAAAAATAGGATAAAGGATCCCGAACCGGACCAATGCGATTTACAAATCCAGCAGCAGGCCAGTGACAGGACGCAGCTGCACTCGGAGCTCCACACGCTTGTTATGAGAAACGTAGGTGGCTGGCTGGATGTGTTGTTAGCAATGCCCTTTATTGCTTTCCCTGTCTTTTATTTCAAAGTGTCGGTACTGAAGTTTTGTGGACAACAATGGGTGTAAGAGACCTCAAATATCTGACTGAACAATGCAAACGTCATGACACTACTGAGATGACTGACTTTAATCATAGAGTCATTGAGAAATTTGCTGGCCAGAAAGAAAGGAGAGCAAAATTTATGGTCAAGTAGTCAACATGCTAGTCTGTTGTTGCTGTTTTCTTTTTCTTTTCCTTTCCTCATTCAATTATATGTGGGAAACTAATGTGTAAAAAGATAAAAGTGAAGACACTATTTTCTCTTTAATGCTTGAATTTAGTCAACATGCATCTTGATACTGCACCCCACCCCTCCCCCCGCGCCGGAAAAAAAAAAGATCACCAGCCCCCACTGGTCCTATTGTTTTACCGCGAGAAGTCTTCAGATTTTACCTCAGAGATCAGCTCAATAAGCTGACAAACCAAGCAGGTAAGATTAATTATTTATAATTTTGGAAAATTACTGTGTTGTTGTTGTTGTTGTTGTTGTCTTCATCATCATACAATCGTGTTAATTGGTTTGAATGGTTTGTGAAGTTTAATAGATAAATAAAAACAAATATGATTCTGTTAGCAAAAAAATAAATAAATACAAATGACAGTAAACCAAACTTTTGATAGGAAATACAGTTATATGGGACCCACTTTATATTAGGTAGCCTTAACTACTATGTACTAACATTTTAATTAATAATTTGATACAATGCACTTATTGTGTACATACATGTTTTTACATTGTACTTACATTTTAAAAAATACCTGCATGTAATTACATCTGTAATTAATTTCTGCATTTACATTTGTAATTACACAGTTGACATTTCCCTTACACCAAACCCTACCCATAAACTTACCCTTACCAACACACCTGTCCCTAACCCTACCCGTATCCCACCTCAATATCAGCAAAGGTGTTTTGCAATACAATTTGAACCCAGTATGTACATTGTACTGATTTTTTGTTGTAAGTATATAGTACTTAAGGCCACCTAATATAAAGTGGGGCCATTATATTTAATTGGATTATCTTTAGGTACAGCTAAATGCTTGTTCATTGAACTTTTATCAAATGTTAAATATGTCTATATTATATAAAAACATTTTATAAAAGTTCAATGAACCAGCATTTAGCTTATATACACACACACTTATTTATCCATTTTAATTTTAGCAGTTATAAACTTACTTTTATATACAAACATTTATTTAAATTTGTAGTAATATTTCACAGTATTGCTGTATTTTTGGACCCACTTTATATTAGGTGGCCTTAACTACTATATACTAACATTTTAATTAATCATTTGATACAATGCACTTATTGTGTACATAAATGTTTTTACAATGTATTTACATTTTAAATCTGTTATTAATTTCTGTAGTTGCATTTATAATTCCACTGTTGACACTTTCCTTACACCTGACCCTACACTTAAACTGACCCACACCACCCTAACCTTACCCGTACCGGTTTTGTCTTAACCTTCACTAACCTTACCCGTATCCCACCTCAATATCAGCAAGTGTGTTTTGCAATACAATAGGAACACAATAAGTACATTGTCCTTATTTTATGATGTAAGTACATAGTAGTTAAGGCCACCTCATATAAAGTGGGACCATATTTTTGACAAAATAAATGCAGCCTTGGTGAGCATAAGACATTTTTTCAAAAACATAAAAAAGTTATATTTCCAAGTTTGTAACATCATACATATCTTATTAATCTTTTATGTATGTTACTTTTGATCAATTTCATGTATCCCTGCTGAATAAAAATATTATTTATTTTAAAAAAGTAAAAAAAAATTCGTACTAATGTTTTAATTGTGATATACTATATGTGACAATGCATATCAGCAGATCAACAGTAAAGCCTGAGCATATGGAAGGTATTTGGCTGTCATAAAGAAGAAGCCTCCCCGTCGGGGAATCGAACCCCGGTCTTCCGCGTGACAGGCGGAGATACTGTCCACTATACTAACGAGGACTGGCTCTTACTGCTACTGTTTTCCATCTAAAACTGTTGAGAAGTCACTTAATACTGGATATGCTTTCCATTGTGGGAGTTATTATTTAACCTTTTTATTTTGGCCAAGGCGGCAGGAGAGGAGCTTACCCTGTCCAATGGAGGAATCAACCCACAATGGAAGGAGATGAAGGGTTTGTTCATTTCGCTTTCAAGAAGTTCATAAAAAATCTTGCCAATACTATCACTGGTCGTCAACGTACTATCGGCCTCAGTGACATCCTCTTAGACAGGGTTTGCGGTCATCTGGTGATGGGGTGGATTCTTATTACATTTGCTTCTTCCAATGAAAATGGCTTGATGATTTAAAACAGAAAAGAGCAGGGTGGGAGGAGCCTGCACCAGACATTACCCTGGCCTTGCTGAGCATTGTGGCATGTTGGTGCGAGCACATTGGCCCAACATCTCAGGGGTACAGCTCGAGTTTCTCTTCATTCACGCATAAATATTTTGCCTTTTACTAAAGATTTCCGTGGATGGGAACATTTGCAAGTTTTTTGTATTTTTGGACGCTCTGCTCACAGCAGAGCCACGCGCATTTGTTCAAAAACAGAGAGTGTTTTGAAGCTTTGGGTCAATTGAAACAAACGCTTGGGAAAATGATTCACTTCTTCGAAGCGCCACACGCTGGTGACCCCTGCTGGTCAGAACAGTGCAAATGCCACACAAACCCAAGCCAAACATTCATAAAAACACCTTTAACAAATCCATTGCAAACGTTTTATTGAAAGTAAGACCTATCACGTGCAATCAGCTAATCATCATCAGGTGAGTCTTGAACGGTGGGTTGGCTTTGTCAGCAGATGGACGATAAAGCCTGAGCTTATGCGAGGTGTTTGGCCGTCATAAAGAAGAAGCCTCCCCATCGGGGAATCGAACCCCGGTGTTCCGCGCAACAGGCGGAGATACTGTATGAACAGTATACAGCCCGATCAGGCATAACATTTTGACCAATATGTGATTATCTCTTCATCACCTGTTAGTGGGTGGGATATATTAGGCAGCAAGTGAACATTTTGTCCTCAGAGTTGATGTGTTAGAAGCAGGAAAAATGGGCAAGTGTAAGGATTTCAGGGCGAGTTTGAAAGGGCCAGATTGTGATGGCTAGATGAAGGGGTCAGAGCATCTCCAAAACTGCAGCTCTTGTGGGGTGTTCCCGGTCTGCAGTGGTCAGTCTCTATCAAAAGTGCTCCAAGGAAGGAACAATGGAGAACCGGCCACAGGGTCATGGGCGGCCAAGGCTCATTGACGCACATGGGAAGCGAAGGCTGGCCGGTGTGGTCCGATCAAACAGACGATCTACTGGAGCTCAAACTGCTCAAGAAGTTAATGCTGGTTCTGATAGAAAGGTGTCAGAATGCACCAGTCAGGGTGCCCATGGTGACCCCTGTCCACCGCCGAAAGCACCAACACGTGAGCATCAGAACTGGACCACGGAGCAATGGAAGAAGGTGGCCTGGTCTGATGAATCCCGTGGATGGCCGGGTGAGTGTGCGTGGCTTACCTGGGGAACACATGGCACCAGGTGCACTATGGGAAGGAGGCGTGGCGGCGGAGGCAGTGATGCTTTGGGCATTGTTCTGCTGGGAAACCTTGGGTCCTCCATCCATGTGGATGTTACTTTGACACGTACCGCCTACCTTAGCATTGTTGAGACCATGTCCAGCCTTTCATGGAGATGGTATTCCCTGGTGGCTGTGGCTCTTTCAGCAGATAATGCGCCGCCACAAAGCATAAATGCTTCAGGAATGGTTTGAGGAGCACAACAACGAGTTTGAGGCGTTGACTCGGCATCCAAATTCCCCAGATCTCAATCTCAATCCAAAAAGGAAAACATTTGTAGTTTGGTGTTGATAATGGGCACTTGAGCCTTACTGATGAGGTTTTCTACAAAATGAGCAAGACAGCTTAAATATTATCAAGCCGCAGGAGATTCATTTCAGTCATTGTCAACACGCTACTGTATCACCGAATGACAACTAGGTAGCACAAGGCAACTATTCAAATTAATTTTAAATCCTCACAAGTTTAAAAAAGGCCAAACAGATCAAAGATTAAAAATAAACTGTGACTCACCAGTTATTCGCTCATATTTGCTCTGCATTATCTGAATGTCTGCTAACAATCAGGTAAAACAGCTCTGACGATTTATCAAACTATGAATTGTTTTGAAACTGTGAACAGTTGTTGTTTACGATTAAACACGGAAACTTTTTTTTAACATTTCGAAATAATCCATTAGACAGGAATGTGTGCTGTTTAAATGTGTTATTTGTATTATAACCACAGAAATTGTTTCTATCTTTATTAAGAATTCAAACATAGCTCCATTAGAGGTTTTTGCCCAGCAAGTAATCATCAGTCTGTTCGCAGATGATACGACCATCTTTATGAAGCAGCTGGCAGAGGTCCCCAAAATATTACAAATATCTTCTCTTAAGCCTCTGGTCTGAAAATAAATTTGAACAAATGTGAATTAATGCCAATTTATCAGTGTCACGTAACCGAGGCTTATAATATCCCTATAAAATCTCAAGTTAAATATTTAGGAACGTTTATCTCAAAAGATTCCGTTGAGAATGAAGATATGAAAGTGTGGAAAGTTTTAGATAAATGTCAAGTTAAACTTAATTCTTGGTTATTGCGAGATATAAGCCTATTAGGTAGAATATTTTTCACCAAGATGGAAAGCATTTCTAGATTAATCTATCCTGCATACACTATTGCTATTTCAAATAGAGCTATTAAAAAAATCAATCAGGTTAACTTTGATTACATCTGGAAAAAGAAAACCCATTACATGAAAAGAGTAGAGATAATAAAAGTTTAAAGATGGAGGTTTACAAGCCATTGATTTTGATTCTATAAATGGGACCCTTAAAATTAATAGGCTGAAATCCTTTTTACGCCATAATAATTTTTGTTTTCATATTCCCAGAGAATTGTTCATGAAATTAGGAGGAATATAATTTGTCTTAAGTTGTGATTTCACCGTTCAACATCTCCCAATTAAACTATCCAATTTTCACCAACAGGTTTTGTTATACTGGAAGATAATGTAGCCATACTTTTACACCACACAACACACCACTGTGGAATAATAGATATATTACAGTTAGGAACAAATCACTGTATGACAAGGACTGGATGGAGAAAGGTATATAGAAATAGTGGTATTATATCATATGAGAATTTTTGTACAAAGTATAATTTAATGTGCAACCGGGCCAGATTCAATTCTATTATTAAGGCTATCCCCAATTCTATTATTTTGCTACTTAAAGAAATTCTCTCTTATTCAATCCCTATGGCCCCAAATCTCACATCTCTCTTAATTGAAGGTTGTGATTTTAAAGGAAGTAAACCTGCAAACAAAATGATTAGAAATAGATTTAACAACATTTCGTATCCTTTAATTGCTAATAGAAATTCAATTGCAAAAAAATTCTCAAAACAAACAATTCCCATACTTAGAACTCATTATTTAAAATGTCCTTTACACCCCAAAAT
Source organism: Gobio gobio (assembly GCF_949357685.1). Classification (NCBI taxonomy): domain Eukaryota; kingdom Metazoa; phylum Chordata; class Actinopteri; order Cypriniformes; family Gobionidae; genus Gobio; species Gobio gobio. The sequence continues at coordinate 49,639,130 of NC_137114.1, forward strand.
GAAAGAAATTAATTTCAAAATTTTAAATGGGATATATCCGTCCAATGAATACCTTCGACTTAGATTTGGTTTTGATTCTAATAAATGTTTATTTTGTGATGACATTGAAACCACAGATCATCTATTTTTTCATTGTATTTATGTGGAGGCTTTATGGTCAGATGTTTATGACTGGCTTTTCCCAAAGGTATCGCACCTTGAAGATTTCACTGTAAAGGACATTATTTTTGGAATTTTAATGGACAATAACAAAGATAACTTCCTAGTCAACAACATCATCATGCTGGGAAAATTGTATATACACAAATGCAAGTTCTTAAAGGTGAAACCTAGGTTTTATTAATTTCATAATGAGTTTAACTTGTATACAAAAGCCCGCAAAATTATGAAATAAAAAAATGCAATCAATCTTTATTCCATTATAGATGAAAATGATCTACAAACAATTTTTTTTATTTCTTTTAAGCACCTGATCTGTATTTTCTATTACAAAAATGTTTTGTTGTTGCCATACTGTTTGTACATGATTTCTGTTCAATAATAATAATAAAAAAGGTTCGCTTTTCCTTGCTATGCACAAGGGGGAACAGGGAATAACGAAGTCTCGCGATAGGCGCTTACTCGTACGGCCGCCATATTGTGTGACACTATTTTGATTCTTATCTGTTGGAAGTGTGAAAGGAAGAGAGAAAACAAGGGGGAGCAGAGGGGGAAAAGCAGGAGAGCTGTCAAAAGATTCCTGAGTCGGTGAGACAGCGGGCGGCGGAGGCGGTGGTGTTTCTCCCCTCATCGCTGTCTTTAGCGGAGTTGGGCCTGGGTTCAGCGGCCCGACCCAGTGAGTTCCGCGGCGGCGTCTCGCCCCGGGGAGCGGCGGCTGACACGGTGAGAAAAACTCTTGAGATTAGTGCCCGGTTGCATAAAGCACCTTAAGTTTTCCCTCAAGTATGATACTTAAGGGGCGATTTCCCCTTACCTAAGAGAATAATTTAAGGGTGTTGCATTATAATCTCTTAAATGGTTCTCTTAGGTAAGGGAAACATTTAAGTGTTGCACGACAGCGATCCTGGATTCACGTTGTAAAAGTCTCGTTGCCATAGATACGCAAAAACTAACACTAATGCTGCGTTCACACCAAACGTGAATAGAGCGTCAAATTCGCGTCTAGTTTGACGCTTGAACTTTGAATGCTTGCGCTCATGTAACGTTAACCCGCCTGGAACAGCCTGGACAACTTTGTTGACATTTAGTGAAGTTACTGGGCTTTTTGTGTATTTAGAGCAAACTTTGCAGGTTAGAAGACCTCTGAAATGTAGCCTGCGTCTTCATACATTGAATCGTTTGAATGCTTAAGTGATTAATCGATGGTCAGGTCAATCGTGGGAGTTGATTTTTATTTTATTTTATTCGTTTATTTTACAGTTGTCTTATAACTGTAACTAAACTATGTTGATTAAAGGCAAACAAATTAATGTTTTGCCAATCACGAATAGCTAAAGAATGTTTTTGTTGTACTAAGTTTCTATTATAAAGTGTATAAACGTCCATATTTCATTCAGTAGCTGAAGGCTACAAAAAGTGTAATAACTCAGTGTTTTAACTCTGTAACATTACATTACATACATATTTTTCTTAATTCATGAATCGGATGTTTTTGACACTGAAGCTGGTATTGGCAAATCAAAACAAAAATAGACTTTACTTTAAAACAAACGACAGCACTTTAGTCAAAATGCATATGCCCTATTATTTTACACTCCTAAACTGCAGATTTTAGACAGATCCAGTTATTGAACTGAATTGAATCAACAGTGAACTTACAGCTGAATTGAACTAAGTTTGTATCAATTCTATTTCTTTAGTTTTTTTGTTATTGTGAAGCTGCTTTGAAACTATTTCTATTATATAAAGCGCTATAAAAATTGTGACGACTCAGGTTTTCTGCATTTCTTAAACAAAAACCCTCTACCCTTATAACTATTATTGTTATAAATAACACCCATCACCATCTAGATTGACTACACATCGTTTTATTAATATTTGATGCATGAAACAACAATCAGAATGGTAAAAAGAGAGAAGAAAATACAGCCATACTAATACAGCAAACAATAATCATGGACAGCTTGTCTAAGATTGTTAGAGAGTAAAATAACCTGCTGTAAACCACCGCTGACTTCAGCCCTTCAGCAGACTCGTGTTAAGGTGCACGAGCCAGGCGCCTTCTCTGCGAGACGTTCTTCTAACCATAACTATCTATGGTTCTAATAACGTGCTTGTCTAACAGAACAGTCATTGACAGACGCGCGCGATCATTTCTGTGTTCTTGCTCCACTTCATCTGCCAGTAAACCCATCGCTTTAATTGAGAATGAGGAGATACGTCATGGTCGCTTGCTGTCACGTGACAAATTGGGCGGAGTCTGAGCCCGTCCACCCTTTTGGGATCCCACGCTATCGGTTGCCAGGGGCAACATGAACGATACAGAGATCAGAGCAGGAAAGACGGCGTTTAAGCGGATACATTACGAGAAAACTTGGTTTGGAGAAGAAGAGGTCTCTTACAGGGAGAAACTTACTACCAGCGCCAAGCTGATGTATTTAGAGAAGCTGATATCAAAAACCTTGACCATTACGAGCTGCCACGGCAGAACTCCGAACTCTTTACCACCATGCACTGAAATGTTTCTATAAATATATTTCCGGCGCATTTTGAATAATAAATAAATAAATCTCCCCACTATCCTGCAGCAGTCCAGTGCTCGTCCTCATTAGCAGTGTTTTTCTCTTACTGATCATATTTTATACCTGTTGAGTTTAAATTTTTAAATGAATTTGACTAAAAATTAAAATGATCGTTTGTGTGCGCTGGTGCTTTTATTCCAGCCTTCTTAAGTAGAATGAATGCTCGGTAGGTGCCTTAAATAAATGTAATGTTAACAATGTTAAATATTGAATTAATCTTAAACAGTAATGCACACAGTTGAGGAAAATGACAGTCAACTAGGCCTACCTTGAATATTAATTAAGCGTTTTGGGCATAAACATGTTTATAACATACAGTAAAATGACTGACAATGAAAAATGACAGAATAGTGATCAACATGTTTAATACAAATAAATAAAGGTTCGTAGTAGAGGGCTGCATTGGGATTGAGTCCCGCCGGGTCCCGCGGGACCCAACGCAAATCTCGCGGGAGCGGGCGGTTTGAATTTTGCTGCGGGCGGGAATGGGCGGCTAAAAAAAACACAGCGGGAATCGGCGGGATAGGGAGGTTGCCTAACGACATGATGGAGAAGATGTCAATAGATGATGTAGAAAAGAACCTCAAACGAGGTATTTACAGCACAAAAGCTAAGCAAGGAAAGTCTGACATTTGGAGAAGTTTCTCAATTGTTTTGGTAGGCAAAATCATGCGGTATAACGTTATATGTATCCACATATTGCGCAGCTGGCAAATGCATAGCTACTTGATCATACCTCACCAAAAACGCTCAGCACTCCCTGCAGGTCAAGTTGTTTGGTGTTTTTGACAAACAATACATAGAAGTTTAGTGAGTGGAAATTGATTGTTTCTAAATGTCCGTTTGCTATTTTGTGTTTGTGCGGGTGCGGGCGGGAGTGGACATACATATTGCGGGAGCGGGCGGGAGTGGACATACATATTGCGGGAGCGGGCGGGAGTGGACATACATATTGCGGGAGCGGGCGGGAGTGGACATACATATTGCGGGAGCGGGCGGGAGTGGACATACATATTGCGGGAGCGGGCGGGAGTGTAACACATACGTTGCTGGAGCGGGCGGTAATGGTCAGAAATTCGGCGGGTGCGGGCGGGAGCGGGATGAAGAAAACAGTCCCGCGCAGGGCTCTAGTTCGTATTGATCAAGTGTCTCACACTTCAGCATCGCGGTCATTAGTTTAGACCATGACTGACACCCTGTGGTGAAATAATGGCGTACATTTACCAGCCGCTGCTTTCTCAGATCGGCTTGGGTGGATTAAAACTTCATGTTCAGTTGAGTTTGGAAGACTATGTACATAATAATCATCAGAATATCTCCTCTCCGGTCTCTGTCTGAATCCATTACCTTGCGGGCATACGACATCTCATTCTCAATAGCCCCGGCTTGATGCGATGATTGACAGGGCGGGGCGGAGACTTGATCAGCTCTGATTGCATTTTTCATTATAGTAATAAAATGAAAAGTATAATACACAAATAAATAGAAGTTACTTATTTTTCGGAATAAATAAAGCAATAATGATGTCAATTCTGTAATCAAATTATGAAATGGATGATGAAAATTAATCAAAGGAGCACTAAAATAATTGTATATTTTTTTTATTTGAAGCTAAATACAGCATCAGCTGATGCCATGCCACTCCCACTTCATAGGCACAAATATTATATCCAAAAATAACATATTTAGGTTACAACCGCATCTGTCTGGGGTGATAAATTACTGACTTTATTATTGTTATTTTCAGTGCTTTTAATATACTCTTATTATAAAAAGAGCTTTATTAACATTTATTTATCTTTAACTAGTGTCCTTTTAGTAAGGAGACCAGAATGGAAAATTTTTTTTGCTCAAAATGGTGGTTTCCAAACAAAGGGAAAAAAAATATATACCCAGGGTCTGTATGTATGTGTATGTGTATAATATATATATATATACAGTGAGGGAAATAAGTATTTGAACACCCTGCTATTTTGCAAGTTCTCCCACTTAGAAATCATGGAGGGGTCTGAAATTGTCATCATAGGTGCATGTCCACTGTGAGAGACATAATCTAAAAAAAAAAAATCCAGAAATCACAATGTATGATTTTTTTAACTATTTATTTGTATGATACAGCTGCAAATAAGTATTTGAACACCTGAGAAAATCAATGTTAATATTTGGTACAGTAGCCTTTGTTAGTTCTGGGCCGATTTCTCACCTTTCTTGAGATGAGATTATATATATATATATATATATATATACATTTAATAACTCAAGTTGCCTACTATTTTAAACACTTTATTATAATTTTTAACTATATAGTTGTGCAGAAAATTTCACTTTAAAGGAGATAATTTGCCATTTCCACTAAGGATATCCAACTAAGTGGATCTGTTCTGTCAGTTTTGCCGCGTTCATTTCATCAGTTTTGCCGAGCCACGTTAATTTCATTAGTTTTGCTGCGTTCATTTCAATCTCCGCGTTTATTTTCATCAGGTGGAAAGCACTAATTGCTAATGGGGGTGTTTTCAGAGCACCCCTGTTTCACAGGTAACAGTCTGTCTTCAGAACACCCCCATTGTTTCCACTTCTTTTGGATTAGCCCAACCCACTGGAGAAGAGAGACAGATTGAAGAGGGCTAGTTTTCTTGTATATTATTTATCTAATTGTGAGAGCGTTTTTTCTGCTCTTGATCTGGCTTGTTTAATAAATATTCCCTTTTTATTAAAGTAGACGTGCCTTTTGTGTTTAAGAGTAAAAGCTCTAAGTTAATAGTCTATTCGTGTCTCAGCCGCGAAGCTGAGCTCAGCTCCTGTTCGAGCTGCACAGAGCGGCTGAAATGATAGTGTCTGTCAGTTATTATAATACATATGACAAAAACAATTGTCTAAATTATGTTGCGTATTCCTCAAAAGTTCTTGTGATGATATCTAGTTGACAACATAGCCTATGACTTCCGAAAATATAGTACTATGATATTGCGCAGGTGCACGTGATGCAACGCTGTCAGAGCCGACAGACTCATGTGTCAAAAGACTAATTTCAGTGCAAAATAATCAGGTCAAAAACGATTTAATATTCTGCAAATAGCCTACTAGTTTTTTATGTTTATTTATAATTAATTCAGGCAGACAACAAGGCCACCAAGTACTGCGCACAGTGTGCAGCTTATTCATTTAACGTTTTTTTTTCTAACGTCATTTTAGTCGATTTTTAGTCGAAAATTTCAGGACTTCAGTCGACCAGGATTTTCTTTGGTTGATTACAGCTCTAATTTTTTCTATATCAACATTCCTGTCTGAGTGCCATATTATTTTTCTACAGTTTTCATGCTTGTAATTCTAAAAGTATTCAAGATATCTTAATATCCTTCTGGATTCTCGTTCTTAAACTTTTCTTTTGAAATCAACCTGCAGATAAAAATTGTAATTTTGACTGTGAAGTCTGTGACATTTCATATTTTTGCTTTCATCACTATTTATGTTTGACTTTCTGAATTTTCTGAAATGTCTGAATTTAATTTAAGCTGCACGCTTATACATTTAGAATCACAATTTTTTTTTGTTTAAAAATAGAGGTCGCGATTTTGACCAGACAACTTAAAACATCATTTACTACAGACGACTTAATTTTAATTCATTTAAAAAACATTCAATGACTCGCTCATAAAGACTTCACTTGTTTCATTACTAGATGAATCTGCGTTTTTTTGAAAGAATCTCTTAAATGAATGAGTCAATGACAAATGCATTTTTAACAGTCACTTGTCGCCACCTACTATGATTTTTTTTTTTTTTTTTTCATCAATGTAATTGATACAACCTAGTGTTCAGTTTCTTACAGAAGGTGATTTAGGTTACTCTATTTTGATAGTGACTATACTGTTTATAGGCCTATCTACTAAACCTTTATCTCAGTTAGGGCTGGGCCGATAAACGGTATCATATCGAATCGCGATAAAATTCAAGTCGATAACGATGATAAGCCCTGGCCATTTTTACTCTTTACTCGATATAGATTACTCTAACACCCAATCGCACAGCAGAAATAAACGCGACAACAGCCAGTCAGAGCCAGTCAGCGTGCAGCTCTTAACATGCACATCAAAAGTACACGCTCTACTGGCGAGAAGGAATAAATTAGTGTGGCGACGAACGTTAATTAAAAAATGAAACTAACCTTGAGTCATCTTCCAAAGACGACGAATTTGTTGATAAAAGGTAGCACGAATTGTTACTCATTTGAACTGCATCACACAGACGGCTCGGGTCAAAGTCAAAATGGCAGCGAGCTCACTATCGCAGATCCGTTTACTCTGATCGGTCACGCGAACATTAACAGCGCTGTGAGATCCAAACGCGTGCATTCAACGAAAAATAGCAGAGCTGCGCACTGCGCCTGCACCAGACTGACGTTGACTGGACAAGATTTACCGCAAGTTTTCAAAATCATGATAATCACACGCGGTTTTAATGATAATTCAATTTTAAGCGATATTACTAACCGTCACTAAATTTTATCGTGGTTTATCGTGAAACTGGTAATCGTTTCATCCCTTCTCCTAACTCAAGCTACTACTACTGTCAACTCACTGTCAAATGTGCATTTCTAAGACAAAACATGTAATATTATTGATACTGCACTGCAAACTGTGCCGAAAGTCAGGCAACACAAACCTGTTTCAAGACTAGAAACAATATCACCTGTTAGCACATGCAGAAACTAAGACATTTATTTTTTTCTATTAAGAAATGTATTTCAAAATGTCATATTAAGTAAAAATGACTGGAAAAGAGTAAGTAACTAAAAAATGTGAAGTGTTAAATAGTTGTGAAAAAATAGTTTAAAACCAGTCTAGAACTGGAGAAAACCTAAGCATATACAGCAGTCCCAGACGTAGTACTGAAGGAAAATAAAAAATTGAGCGGAAGTACGTAGGAGGGCGGAGCCAGGCTAGCCGTTAACACCTTTGAGTGTCTGTATTCATGATATGACGGTAAATTCTCATGAAGTGACATGTTATGCGTTTGTGTCCTCCTATAGTGACACAAGGCAGAGACTACAAAGACAGCGAGTGAGTGAGTGCGTGCGTGCGCGCGCCCGTCATTTACACAGAGATGCAGAATTTGCAGGAGTAATATTTAATCTGTACTACAGAAATGCTGGTAGCACATTTTTTAAATTTCAGTACCGACTTCGTACCGAAGTACCGGTACTTGTGACATCCCTAGTCGCCGTTTTACTGGCTGGTTGGTTCTGAAATACTGCTAAACAGCGGACATCTTGGATGGTCGTCTGATAGACCAGACTGATCTCATGAAATAGCATATGTATAACACGCCATTTGGCTTGAGAAAGTGGCGTGTATGTTTACGCAAAGTCATGATGTCATGTTGAATAGACACACATTGTTTATTTTTCTTGTCCCATCGCTGGCAGGTGTCTTCAGGCTGTGCTTCATGAACAGACCGCATCATTACCGGCTCGTTGTCATACGATTTTTCGAGAAATTTTCCCATCTTCAGTGGTAACTTGTGCTGAGGTACCTCTTCCTTTCTTTTACATTTTGCACTGCTTCGGAAACCCAATTCTTCATAACTGTACCAATCAGGAACACCTGCTTCTCCATCATTCGATTCACAGCTTTGATGGGTGTAAAGAACCGATCGTAGTACACTTTTGTACCAGGATTGAGAGTTTTAGACAGATCAATGATCATGCCTCCCAAACCCAGTTCACCTGGTTCCTGAATCTGTGCAATTAGTGCATTTGCACCCTGATATAATTCAAGGTCGAGCATGATGCCTTCCGCTGAAGCACAAACATGCCAACTAGGTTTGGTTTCATTGGCAGATATTGTCGTTAAGGACATGCTCCTGTAAATGATATAATTTGCTCATCAATAGAAACACTCTCGGGACTTGCCTGAGACCTGCAGCCTTTCAGAATGAGGTCAAGAAAAGGCCTCACCTTCCAGAATTTGTCACATTCCCTCAGGTCTTCTGCAATGTCATCATCAGTGACCACCTTTTTGATTGCCTAAGTTTGTAAAATCGGTTGCGTGTGAATATTTCTGTGATGGCAGGGAATCTAAATGCGCTGGACCAGTACATCCTGATTTGTGGCTACGGGACAGAGGACATCAAAATTGAGGCTCCAAAGAAATTATACATATCATCAACTGATTTGTTAAATGGGTACCCACTTCTAGCTAGTGCTGTAGCATTGGATCAGAATTCAATCAGTTTCATTAAATATTTTACAATATACTGGTTTACATAGTCCGGTGTGGTCCAGCCTTCTCTTTCCTGCTCAGTCTCCTCCTCAGGCTCAAACTGGACTAGGTTGGAGGTCAATTGGGTAGCCCTCCAGCGCATTCCTCGTCCTTACTTGGGTTGTCCTTGAATGCTTGGTCCTGGTGTTGGCTCTTCAGGGTCATAATTTGAGCCATCAGACTCAACCCTCTGAGTCCGATGTTTGGGTGTGCGCAAAATGGCAAGCCTACTGTCTGAATGATAGCCATAAGTTTCATTGCTTCAGTGGACTGAGGAATGGGGTCTTCATCCCCACTACTCTCCTCCTCACTGCTGCTTGGCTCCTGTTGTGGAGGGTGGTAATCAACATTCTCTATGGGGTCATCAATGTCGGACAAGTCCTCTACCTCTGAGTAGTCCCCAGTAATTTAATCCAGTACTAATTCCAGTACCTTTGACAGAGGAATAGACTGTGGAAAATTGTCTTGAGAAAATAAATAAATAAATCAATACAGTTATCACACATGCAATGTCCATTTATACTGTTGTAAACTATTGTACATTTAAGTTTTCTCACAAATTCCTCCAAAACTATGTTTTCAATTACATTTTTTGCTAACATTTTTACATTTTCCACTATGCTAAGTCCCATTGTACACGTGGACATCAAGTTTAGCGGCATAGTAAATCTCTACTATTACAAAAATTGTGTTCAATTTACATACCATATTATTCATACAACTCTCCTATGCATAACTTAACAAAAATCAACAAAGAAATTGTATTAGATTTTTTTTACCTTGTGGATGTTTTGGTTTGGTGTGGCAGCCTGAGGTTTCAGACGTGTTCTCCGCCATCTTGACATTTCTATGTAACGTGTTTGTCTCTTCTGACACCACCAGATGGCACTGTGTCCATGTTTGAGTACAACAGGTCTGAGTTGCATTGAATTAAGTAATATGGTTCACACAACCATAACTGTGAAGTCCACGTATGTGGACGCCAGGTCATAGGAGGTTAATTATATAACATGCATCTGAATACCTCTAAAGCAAACTAACCCTGGAACATGAGCTGCTCTGGAGCAGGTTATTTTCAGAGAGTGAGTTTCTATGGCTACTTACTTACCCTGAAAGTTATCGCTGTTTTTGGAACCAAAAGTTGAGGTTATCCGCTTACTTGCGCTTAAACATAGTTACTTAAACATACATCTAAAAAACCTGATCTCTTGTTTTCTGTTAATAAATCAGGGATATTAAATGTATCCTCATTGAACTGTTTCTAACTACTTAACATGTTTATTTCAGACTTTGTGGAAGCGAAAGAGCAAAAACAAGAACTGGAGTGAAATTTCAAAGGTAATGATAATTTTAGTTTGTTTCAGCCTGTCAACACCAATAAAATGTACTTAATGTGCCAATTTACTTAAGATCTCAGACATCACCATAATGAATGAGGTGATCATTGAACATTATTGTCTGTATTTTTTTTAATGCAGATCGAATCAAGACAGTGATCACAGTTCACACCTGCAGTGAAGCCCCTCCCACAACAATTCACCAATAAATACTGGGAATATCCACATCATCCTACAAGAGAAGGACAAACTCCAGGTGTAGCAGCTGAAATCTGTGTGACTGTTAAAGATGGAGCTTATTAAAGAGGAGTTTATTAAAGAGGAGATTGAAGACATAAGTTATCCAGAACCATCCAGAATAAAACATGAAGATACTGAGGAACAAACAGGTTGGTGTCCATTTTTGATTCTTCGTTGTATACTGATTTGGTAGATGTTAATTAATAAGCAGTATATGGTTGATTTTTGATGCTATTAGTATACTTCTTTTATAAATAAAAATAAGAACATATATTTTTTTATGCCCTTCTTAGAATTATACTTAAAACTGCACTAAGTATATTTAGTGCTTTTAGGTCTAAGTATATTTGTCCTATTATTGCACTCAATCTTTTGATCGATTTATATACTTAAAATTACAATTAAGTATTCTAAGTTGACTTGCCTTGAAGTTGTTTAATCTTTTTAGTAGCTTAAATACCGTTTTACACTGTCTTATAAACTTAAACATTGTTTGAAAATATTGATTTTTAAAGACAACGGATATGTTTCTGCTTCTGAGTATCTGAATTTTTGTGTAAGCTAGTTCACTGGTAGTTTACTTAGGGATTTACTTAATCTAGTTTACTCTTTCCCTGCCATATCCAAATTTTCCAGCTATCCATGTTTTCACTGTTATACTGTAGAGCCATTACAGTTCTTTTTTTTAGTACAAAATCTCCAGATCAAATCACAGGAAAGAAGACGCAGAAACAAGTGATAGATGATTGCTTATGCAAATGTAAAACGCGATCATTAAAAAGAATATAAATCAAAACTGCCAAATTTTACCAAATTAAATGTTGAACCCAGGAAGGGTGTGAAGGACTGTAAAGCTTTGGGAGTTTTGATGCACTCGTTCTACACCATCTCTGTTTTGATCTTCATTCTCAATTTTGATCCGTACATAGTCTTTGACATTCAATTATTGATAAAAAAGGATGCATGAAGCTAGAATAAAATGGAAAGACTTAAAGTACAGTTAAAGGTATATTTCAAGTATAAAAAAATAATACCTGAATTGGAACATACTTAAATACTTATAGTGCAAAAACAATATATAAAAAGGAAACTGTAAGTATGATGTTTTGTTCACTTAAATGAAACTTACAAGTATACTTGCGGTATAAACTACTAAACTTTACTGAAAATACACTTTAAAGTGTATACATAAACTAAAAAGTGTTTGGTTGCAGTACAAATGAGAAACTTATAGTACACTAAATGTATACTTTTTACAATTTAGTTCCAAGTAGTATTCAAGTAGTACACTTACAAGTTTACTGCTAGTACATTGATATTAGGATACTTACTACATAAAATATATTTGAACTTGACTTAAAGGTGCTCTTTATAAAAAGTTTTTATTTTGTATTGCTATTTTAACCAAGGAACTGGGACGTGTGAGGAAGTCGCCTGTCGATTGCGTCATATCTGCGTTATCCTCGGTTTCTGGTTTTATTTTGCAGAAACGTTGCACACTGCAGTAAGAGTAAAGCAAGTGTCATAGCAGCCGCCAAGCGAACACACAGATTAACATCATAACATTAATTTTCAACACACTCAGATGTATCTTAATATGATGAGCGGAAAAGCGGAAGTGGTGCCGGCGACTGTGGCAAACAAAAAGTCCCGCTGGCGACTATGCCATAATAACAGTCCAGCTGCTTGCGAGGTGTGTTCCGCTCTTCTTATTAACAATCGCTCCAGCGGCCTTGCTCAGCTCCCACAACACTCGTTCCTGCTCTGCTTCATACTACGGTAACATTAATAATCACATCCATGAACATGATTTCTGCCCGAGTCCTATCCCGATTGTTTTCCACCGGCTGTGAGGCGAAGCCCACGTGTCCCAAGATTCTGCGCTCAAACGTGGCGTCATCAAACTATGCCTTTTGTTTTGAATAGGCCACCTCTAGTGAACGAAAAAGTTACATAGTGAGGCTTTAAGTATACTTACTAAAATGAACTTGAAGTATGCTTTTTCGTAAGGTAAACACATTTTTCGGCACATGAAAGATCTGATACCTGATCTCTGTTGCTTTCTGCTATTAAATCAGGGTTCACTTGAACTGATTCTAACTTGTTTATTTTAGACCAGGTGGAAGTGAAACAAGAACTGAATGAAGAGGAGGAGGGACATCATAACTTTACAACTCAAAGAACAAAAGCCAAAAAGCTGCATACCTGCACTCAGTGTGGAAAGAGTTTCACACATAAAGGAAGCTTTGATACACACACGAGAATTCACTCTGGAGAGAGACCGTATACATGCACTCTGTGTGGAAAGAGTTTCATACATAAAGGAGACCTTAACAAACACTTGAGAATTCACTCTGGAGAGAAACCGTATACATGCACTCAGTGTGGAAAGAGTTTCACACATAAAGGAAGCTTTGATACACACATGAGAATTCACTCTGGAGAGAGACCGTATACATGCACTCAGTGTGGAAAGAGTTTCACACACAAAGCAAACCTTAACAAACACATGAAAATTCACTCTGGAGAGAAACCGTATACATGCACTCAGTGTGGAAAGAGTTTCACACTTAAAGGAGACCTTAACAAACACATGCAAATTCACACTGGACAGAAACCGTACACATGCCCTCAGTGTGGAAAGAGTTACACACTTAAAGGAGACCTTAACAAACACGTGCGAATTCACACTGGAGAAAAACTGCATACATGTACTCAGTGTGGAAAGAGTTTCACACATAAAGGAGACATTATCAAACACATGAGAATTCACACTGGAGAGAAACCGTATACATGCACTCAGTGTGGAAAGAGTTTCACACAAAAAGGAGACTTTAACACACACATGAGAATTCACTCTGGAGAGAAACCGTATACATGCACTCAGTGTGGAAAGAGTTTCACACATAAAGGAAGCTTTGATACACACGTGAGAATTCACTCTGGAGAGAAACCGTATACATGCACTCAGTGTGGAAAGAGTTTCACACTTAAAGGAGACCTTAACACACACGTGAGAATTCACTCTGGAGAGAAACCGTATACATGCACTCAGTGTGGAAAGAGTTTCACACATAAAGGAAGCCTTAGCACACACATGAAAATTCACTCTGGAGAGAAACCATATACATGCACTCAGTGTGGAAAGAGTTTCACACTTAAAGGAGACCTTAACAAACACATGAGAATTCACACTGGAGAAAAACTGTATATATGTACTCAGTGTGGAAATAGTTTCACACATAAAGGAGACTTTAACAAACACATGAGAATTCACACTGGAGAGAAACCGTATACATGCACTCAGTGTGGAAAGCGTTTCAGACAAATAGGAGTCTTAAACAAACACATGAAAATTCACACTGGAGAAAAAAAACACCTGAAAGTTATTTAAGATGAGAAGCCTTTATAAAAGGTAAAAATATCATAAATATGCATTATTTAAATATGTCAAAGCTGTTCACTGAAAACTACTGCATATTGCTTTAGAATAATGATATTTAACTCTGCAGATCACCCTGATAACCAGAATTGTTAGTCAGAATGTAAACAGATGGTAAGCACAATTAGACAACTTAGTTAAAATGCCACAGCCCATACTGTATTTTTTTTAATTATTAGAATAAAGATAATAAATTCTTAAACAAGTACTTTTACTTTTAATGCTTAAAGTACATTTAAAATCAGGTACTTTTTACTTAAGTAGGATTGTCAGTGTGGTACTGAATTGTGATCTGTAAACCCTCGCTTCCAAAATAATCTCCCACCATATTTATCTTAAAATCTTTTATATATCCCTCCATGGCATATTTAAGTCCCACATAAATGCTCCCTGACGAGAAGTGGTCCTTCTTTTCACAGACTTTGTGATTTACCTCCTAATTTGTTTTTGTTTAAATTTTTGACATTTCTGTTTAGATAGGTTTAAGGTCTGCATTATCTGTCTTAACAGGAGGGACTCCTATTTTGATGGGTATAACCGATAGGTCAATTGCATCTAATTGTTTAATTTAGTGTCAATAATTATTTGTATATTTTCTGGATAATTACTTTGCTAAATCTGCTTGAATAAGATTTTCCATGCCTATGTAACTTATTCACTAATGTTTGCCATATTGTTTCCAGATTGTACAAGAGTCATTTGCTGTAAATAATAGCTGTAAAATGTTCAAATAGTTGGTTTTTTTCTTGATTTTCAGATGGTTTAAAATGTCATTAAAACTGCTGCAGTAAGTGTGCACAAATATAAACTTTTTACATGAAGACATTGTGTGACTTCAGAAGACTTGGTATGCAACATGAGTTAATACTTTTATACTGTTTTTGGTCTGTCTGTTTTTGGTCACTGTTTTTTGCAATAAATACCTGTGACTGTACTTGTATTTGCCTGTTATGTGTTTTATATTGTTGAGAGTGGGTAGGATTAGGGTAGGAGTGGAGTTGGTTACTATAGTTTATAAAATATAAAAGTAGCCTATAAATATTCATAAAATCATGTCTACTTTTTACTGTCATCGACTTACATAGGAATCACTTCCGTGGACCCATCACAGAATTTTCGACGATTCCGTGAAACTGCCACGGATTTTGAGTTAAGGGGCCCGTGTTCATTTCACGGAATTCTGTGAGCCCAGGTTGACTGAGACAGTATATCACAACTAAAAAGATCTTTGAGTCATCTTTAATGTCCAAGGCTGCATTTCCCAAAACCTTCTTTTATAAGGTTGGTCTGGACCACTCTTAGCTATACCTTATCAATATTGATAGTTCATTGTGATAGTGGCCACCACTGTTTCTTTACATCTCAGTCTATACCAATATAATTCTGCTAATTGAAGTGTTTTCATACAAACAATACAATTGTCATTACACTGATGTTTGTTAGCTTTGTAATTATATTATCCAAAGGTACATCAGCTGGCAAACCATTTTGGAGTCTATTTAAAGGGAATGATTGTGGAGGGGAGTTCGGTCAAACTATGGCAGAGATACAGCGAATAGTTGTGCTAAATCAAAGGCGCCGTCCGCGGAGCCATTTAGTGTATGTGCACTATTTCATCTGTGAAAACTCCAGAACAAACTCCAACGTCAGAAGCTGCAATAATAAATATATGTTATTATATATATTATTAATTATAATAATAAAAAATAAATGTTGCCTGCCACTGCAGCAAATTCAGCAGCTTTTAGATCTTTTTGGTCTGACTTTGTCAAGACAAACTCGACGGAGCTCAGCCCCGAAATGCAGCTGCTGCTGCTCTTCTCTTTCTGTCTTTTTTCTCTGCTATAGTAGCTGTTTATTATATATTTTGATTGTTGTGGTTTTATTGAGTAGGTCATCCAATAACAGAAATTAGTGATTTACACCAATAACAAGATGCGGGTAATTAACCCTGCTTGTGGAGTAAATGAACTATGGTAAAATATAGTATGATAATATACTGCCAGTTAGTGAAGTGGGTTTGGGCATGAGAGGTTGCGGGTTTGCACAATTATTTCAAAATTATATGAAATATTCACGATTGGATTTAGTTTGCAATTAGGATAATATTTATAAGATTTCACAAGCTCCTGATAAATGCCATATCAACTATTTCTGAAGTGCTTCTATTGTAAATATCACCGCTTTCAATTATGCTTCCGATTAAAATACCAGCTACACTTTTTTATGCAATTTGATGTTTTAATTGAACACTTTTTGTGGGACGGGAAAAGGGCAACAATTAATGCCCCTAAAGAGAAAGGGGGGCTGGGTTTCCCAGACTGTAGACTACAGGGAGTGCAGAATTATTAGGCACGTTGATTTTCTGATCATATTTTTTTTCCAGGCACATTTGACCAATTCTAAACCACAGTAATCCTAATAACTACTATTGATTTAGTATTTAATAATGTATAAGTGATATATAATTGTTCATGAAGGCTGGAAATGAAAATCACCTTATATTCAGGTGTGCAGAATTATTAGGCATGTTTTCTTTTACAGATAAATAAAGCCAAAAAAGAGATTTAACTCAGACTGAAAAGTCAAAAAGTATTAAATGCCCATGAGAAGGATGCAATACTAATGCAATACTAGACATTGCAGTTAAGGCATGACCATTGGACAGTGAAATGCTCGTTGGGTCAGCAGGGTCAGACAAAAACAGGTGGTGAAGAAAAGACACCTGTTAACTGCAAAAGAATTAAGAATTAAGGTGAAGAATTAAGGGTGAAACCATCAGGAACCCTTTAGTCTCCAGCGCCACCATTTTCCAGAGCTGCAACCTACCTGGAGTCTCCAGAAGTGTAAGGTGTCAGGATCTCAGAGACTTCAGTTAGGTAAAGAATCCTAAAAAATGACCCCCACTAAAGAAGAATCATAAGCTGAAGTGTTGTAAAATACATGAAGAAGGTTTTTTATAGGCTTTATGGACAGATAGGTTGAGAGTGACTCTTGAAGGACCAGCACCACATCCTCTAGTATCACTGTTTGAAGAATTCATCTTCCAGAATCTGGCAGTACGTTTTGGGAGTTCATTTTTAGTCCATCTCTGCAAAACGGACTTCAGGATGGACTAAAATGAACTCCCAAAACGTACTGCCAGATTCTGGAAGATGAATTCTTCAAACAGTGGTACTAGAGGATGTGGTGCTGGTCCTTCAAGAGTCACTCTCAACCTATCTGTCCATAAAGCCTATAAAAAAACAGGCTTCATGTATTTTACAACACTTCAGCTTGTGATTCTTATTTAGTGGGGGTCATTTTTTAGGATTCTTTACCTAACTGAAGTCTCTGAGATCCTGACACCTTGCACTTCTGGAGACTCCAGGTAGGTTGCAGCTCTGAAAAATGGTGGCGCTGGAGACTAAAGGGTTCCTGATGGTTTCACCCTTAATTCTTCACCTTAATTCTTCATTCTTTTGCAGTTAACAGGTGTCTTTACTCCGCCACATGTTTTTGTCTGACCCTGCTGACCCAACGAGCATTTCACTGTCCAATGGTCACGCCTTAACTGCAATGTCTAGTATTGCATTAGTATTGCATCCTTCTCATGGGCCTTTAATACTTTTTGACTTTTCAGTCTGAGTTAAATCTCTTTTTTGGCTCAAGTTATCTGTAAAAGAAAACATGCCTAATAATTCTGCACACCTGAATATAAGGTGTTTTTCATTTCCAGCCTTCATGAACAATTATATATCACTTATACATTATTAAATATTAAATCAATAGTAGTTATTAGGATTACTGTGGTTTGGAATTGGTCAAATGTGCCTGGAAAAAAAATATGATCAGAAAATCAACGTGCCTAATAATTCTGCACTCCCTGTATATCATTTGTCATTTGTTTTAGCAAAAATGGCTAAAAACTGGAATCAGGAAAAGGATAAAACTGAATGAATGGATGTTCAATGTAAAATATGCTCACCTTTCACTCCCATTGAAGTATTCTATAGGATGCTATTAACACTACAGACCATGTTCTTGTACATTCTAGAGATGCTTGGATTAGAATTCATAAAATATATAAATTGTCTCACAATTTGCAGAAATATTCTACACTATGGTACAACCCAGCAATCAGTATTGGTAATCAGATGATTTATTGGAAATATTGGCACCAGCAGGGTATAATGTAGAGTTGATAACTTGTATGAAGATGGAGTGCTAAGGTCATATGAGAATCTAACAAAATGTTATAATCTTACAGGTAAGGAAAACATCTGGAGGTTTCTACAGTTAGGAAACTGTATATTGTCTAAAATTTAAATACACTCACCGAAAGGATTATTTGGAACACCATACTAATACTGTGTTTGACCCCCTTTCGCCCTTCAGAACTGCCTTAATTCTACGTGGCATTGATTCAACTAGGTGCTGAAAGCATTCTTTAGAAATGTTGGCCCATTTTGATAGGATAGCATCTTGCAGTTGATGGAGATTTGTGGGATGCACATCCAGGGCACGAAGCTCCCGTTCCACCACATCCCAAAGATGCTCTATTGGGTTGAGATCTGGTGACTGTGGGGCCATTTTAGTACTGTGAACTCATTGTCATGTTCAAGAAACCAATTTGAAATGATTCAAGCTTTGTGACATGGTGCATTATCCTGCTGGAAGTAGCAATCAGAGGATGGGTACATGGTGGTCATAAAGGGATGGACATGGTCAGAAACAATGCTCAGGTAGGCCGTGGCATTTAAACGATGCCCAATTGGCACTAAGGGGCCTAAAGTGTGCCAAGAAAACATCCCCCACACCATTACACCACAACCACCAGCCTGCACAGTGGTAACAAGGCATGATGGATCCATGTTCTCATTCTGTTTAAGCCTAATTCTGACTCTACCATCTGAATGTCTCAACAGAAATCGGGACTCATCAGACCAGGCAACATTTTTCCAGTCTTCAACTGTCCAATTTGGTGAGCTCGTGCAAATTGTAGCCTCTTTTTCCTATTTGTAGTGGAGATGAGTGGTACCCGGTGGGGTCTTCTGCTGTTGTAGCCCATCAGCCTCAAGGTTGTGCGTGTTGTGGCTTCACAAATGCTTTGCTGCATACCTTGGTTGTGCTCTTTTATCAGCTTGAATCAGTCGGCCCTTTTTCCTCTGACCTCTAGCATCAACAAGGCATTTTCGCCCACAGGACTGCCACATACTGGATGTTTTTCCCTTTTCACACCATTCTTTGTAAACCCTAGAAATGGTTGTACGTGAAAATCCCAGTAACTGAGCAGATTGTGAAATACTCAGACCGGCCCATCTGGCACCAGCAACTATGCCACGCTCAAAATTGCTTAAATCACCTTTCTTTCCCGTTCTGACATTCAGTTTGGAGTTCAGGAGATTGTCTTGACCAGGACCACACCCCTAAATGCATTGAAGCAACTGCCATGTGATTGGATTAATTGTATTAATGAGATAATTGCATTAATGAGAAATTGAACAGGTGTTCCTAATAATCCTTTAGGTGATTGTAAATCACATAACATTTTAAAAGGACCAGTTGTTTGCTTCCAGTATGGACAAGAAGGCCACACAAGGCCAGCCTGCCCAAAAAATGCAGCTAAACTTACCAATGTTTGCTGTGTTCCTAGAGTTGGGTCAGCGGAGGTAAACAAGCCAAATGTACTGCTACAGACAAGAACCGTGACCGTCAATGGTAAGGAATTGAAAGTCAAGTCAACCTTATTTATATAGCGCTTTTAACAATGCAGTTTGTTTCAAAGCAGCTTTACAGTGTTAAACAGGAAAATAATGCAACAAAATTTTAGTCAGCGGTATAGCCATTCTGGAGAAAACGGTGATCAGTTCATTTCAATTATCATACAGTGACAGTGTGGGCTTTAGATCAGTAATTTAGTTTATATGGTTAATTTAGTTTAATAATTCGATTTATTTGGATATTTAGTTGAAAAATGTAGTGTCCCCAACTGAGCACGCCAAGCCAGAGGCAACAGTGGCAAGGAAACCAAAACCCCATCAGGTGACCTAATGGAGAAAAATAAAAAATAAACCAGGCTCAGTCGGGGTGCCAGTTCTCCTCTGGCCAATTAACAAACAGCGTATGATTATTATTCTGGCAACTTTACAGGTCAGAGGTCATAATACATCGGAATAATCGAAGGATCGGAGGCAACACGCCGGAGACGGTTTTATTGAGGATGATGTATAGATTAAATAATTATTAAAGTGCAATATTCGAAAGATCGGAGGCAACACGCTGGAGACGGGTTTATTGAGGATGACATATTGATTTAAGTATTATTAAATTGTAATATTCGAACAATCGGAGTCATCATGCCGGAGACGGGTTTATTGAGGATGCCGTGTCGACGATGCAATTTCAGGGGAGTCTAATTGACACGGTCTCTGCAGACACTTCAGGGTCATGTGTTGGTCTTCTCTGGGCGCAGGTCCACTATCTTATCTGGATACGGCCCTGATCCGGCTGACTGCAGTAAACCTCGGGATAAACAGCGAGACTATCATTAGCGTAGATGCCATTCTTCTGATGATGTCATGAGTACATCATGTGTTATGGGAAGCGGTTCCGGCTGACCTAGTTAATGCAGCCTAACAATCATTTAATTGAAAAAGTGTTTTATGTGTATACCATAGTAAAGAGATGTGTTTTTAGTCTAGATTGTGTCTGCTTCCCATACAATATTAGGAAGACTGTTCCAGAGTTTAGGTGCTAAATAGGAAAAGGATCGACCGCCTGCAGTTGATTTGGATATTCTCGGTATTATCAACTGGCCAGAATTTTGAGACCGCAGTAGACGTGATGGAGTATAATATGTTAAGAGCTCGCTCAAGTACTCGGGAGCTAAACCATTAGTGCTTTGTAAGTAATAAGCAAGATTTTAAAATGTATGCTATGTTTAATAGGCAGCCAGTGCAGTGTTGACAGAACTGGGCTAATACCAACTATTAGTACTTTATCTACGGCCAGTACTAACTCTGAAAGAAAATCAGCAAACTCTTTGATAAAGTCTGTATTATGCCCTGGTGGCCTGTATACAGTAGCTAACAAAAATGTTAAACGGGTTTTATCATGTACAACACATAATGTTACATAAAGCACCAAAACTTCGAAGGAATTATATTTGAAACTAGACTTTGGAGTAATACTGAAGATATTATTATAAATTACAGCAACCCCTCCCCCTTTACCTTTCAGATGTGGCTCATGTTTATAACAATAGGCTTGGGGGTGGACTCATTTAAAGTAATGTAGTCGTCAGGCTTTAGCCAGGTTTCTGTCAAACACAGCACATCTAGATTAATATTATTTGTAATGATATCATTAACAATAAGCGCTTTTGGGGAAAGGGATTGAATATTCAACAACCCAAGCTTTATCAATTGTTCATCTGTATTATATCTGTTGTTTATTTGTTGGACATCAATTACATTTTTACTATTGAATGGTTTTGTTGTTTTTTTGTATTTACTAATTCGGGAGACAGACAGTCTCTATAGGATAATATCTAGGTGAAAGAGTCTCTATGTGCTGGGATTTATCTGACTCCGGTGACGTGAGACAGCTAGCAGACGGTTGGTTTAGCCAGTTTGTCTGCTTCCTGACCTGGGTCCTAGTGAGTCAAGGTTTAGCTCTAAGACTATGTACCAAATTACTAGAGAGAAGAGCGGAACCACCCCAGGAGGGATGGATGCCATCCTTCTTCAACAGGTCAGGTCTGCCCCAAAAACTTTTGCAATTGTCTATGAATTGTCTATGTTATTTTGCGGACACCACTTAGACAACCAACCATTGAGTGATGATAGTCTGCTATCTATCTCATCACTCCTTTTAACAGGGAGCGATCCAGAACAATAAACAGCCTCTGACATCGTACTAGCGAGTTCACACACCTCTTTAATGTTCATTTTGGTGATCTCCAACTGGCGAAGTCGAACATCATTAGTGCCGACGTGAATAATAATCTTAGAGAATTTACGATTAGCTTTAGCCAGCACTATGGTGGCTGGTTTCTCTATTTTCACGTTCCGTGTAATAGAATCACCAGTGACTAGGGCACTTTCAACAGGATACTCAGTGGGTGCTTCACTGAGAGGGGAGAACCTGTTTGATGTTCTTAACGGAACTGAAAAGCGTTTTTTTGATCCGCGACTATGCTGTATCTCTGTCACCCAGTTTACCTGCTGCGGGGGACCTGCAGCCGGAACCGAAGAATGTACAGAGTTCACTAATCTATTCGCATCCAAATCAGTGTCTAAAGCTGTTACATCCTCACTACTCTCAGATAAAGTATGGATGCGTGTTTCTAATTCTGAAATCTTCTCCGTCAGCCTAACTATCTCCTTACATTTATCACATGTGAAGCCCTGTTCGCCAGCGGAGAAGCCTACACTAAACATGCAGCAAGCAGTGCAAGTGACAATGACAGGAGATGACATGACTTACCGTGTTTGTTGATTAATCCAACTTACCACATATGTTTGCTGGACACTATTTACTAATCCAACTAATGAACTCAGGGAACAGGAGACCCAGGTGCAGAGATGACAAGCTAACAGGCTAGCGAAATGCTAACGTGTGATGGTGATTTATATTAAAAGCTAGCAATGTCAAATTTAACGTGATAGTCAATATTTAAACAATGTATGGTGATGAGTACGTTATATTTAGCAGTAGAACAAAGAAAATATATCAAAATAGAGATTCAAACGCAAGCAAGGCTGTACAGAGCTACAAACAGGCATCAAGAAAGCCCTAATTGATACTGGGAGTAACCAGACCTTGGTGAACAGGAAGTTTGTGGCTCCATCTCTAGTCAGGCTCTTTAATAAATTACCCATCTGCTGCATTCATGGGGAGGAACGGATGGTGCCCACTGCAGACCTATACATTGGGGTAGAAGGTCAAACCTACCTGTTAGAGGTCGGGGTAGCAGATAATCTTCCTTATCCCGTAGTTCTGGGTCGTGACTTATCAGGACTCCTCGATCTAGTCCGGCCTTTGCAGCAGTGCAATGTGGTGCTTACCAGAGCCATGGCAAAGCAGCCAGAGGAACCCATGCAGACTCTTTCGACACTGCCCTTTTATGATACCGACTTGGAGATGGGTGCCCCAAAGTTTAAAAAAATCCAGATGCCAAAGGAAACAAGCAAAGTTTGAATATAATGCCTCTTGATTGCCTGTAGAGGGCATATGTGATCTAACTCCACAGGTCCAGCTGCCTACCAACATAATTCAACTACAACAAGAAGATGCTAGTCTGGCTGTTTGCTTGGAGAAAGCGAGTCGAGAAAATGAAGGAGAGGGACTCCCTAATGACAAGGGTGAGCATTATGTATTTGAACAGGGCATACTTTACCACCAGGTTGGATCTGTGAAGCAGCTGATGGTCCCGCAGGATGCGCGGGAGGTTGTTCTTCACTTGAGTCATTCAATTCCCTGGGCTGGCCACCTGGGGAGGAAGAAAACCACAGCGCAAATTAAAATACACTTTTACTGGCCTGGCTTGGAAGCGGATGTTGCCCAGTACTGTAAAAGCTGCCCTGAGTGCCAAAAAGTATCCATCAAGCGTCCATCAAGAGCGCCCCTCCAGTCCCTTCCCATAATCAGTACACCATTTGAAAGGCTAGGCATGGATGTCATTGGCCCGGTGGAAAAGAGCCGTGCAGGTAACTGATTTCTAGTGGTCATCACCGATAACGCTACGAGCAGTGTTGCCACAGTTACTTTGAAAAAGCAACTTAGTTACTTTACAGATTACTTGATTTTAAAAGTAACTAAGTTACTTTACAGATTACTTGATTTTAAAAGTAACTAAGTTAGATTACAAGTTACTTTATTAGTTACATTCATCAGTTGCCGACAACACCTCTGCAGCCTCAACATAAAAATGACAACCGTTTTTGCCAACACTTTATTGGAAGTGCATTTTTAACAGTAACGTCAACAATGTATCTCCTGAAATTGTATCTCCAAAAAAAATATTTTGACTAATTTTTTGTTTTGACAAATTTGGCTCAAATTTGTTCATATTTTTTTCTAAGGAAAGACAAACAAATAGTGATGAAAGCCAAAGTATTAAATGTCACAGATGTGTATTGACTGAGTGATCACTGTTTTGTAGAGGAGGGTCAAAATTAGGGGTGGGCGATATCTCGATATTTAAAATATATCAAGATATTTTTTAAACACGATATGGATTTTGACATATCGTATATATCGATATATTGTTTATATTTAATTCTGATTCCGCCACTTTGCTTGTTTGCCTTCTCTGTGCTTTCCTCGCCCCCCGCCTCCTTGCTTTTGTTCCCCCTCCCCTCGCGTGTTGTCATGGCGGCGTCCGCAACCAGCTCGGAGGCTACGGAACTCGTCTCATTATATGGAGATACTTCGGTTTTAAGGCGTCGGACGAACTGCAGACAGATGTCTACTGCCATGAATGCCGACAGTTGGTTCTCAAACACTTGATACAGTTTACCTAGGCAGCATTACTTTGCGAGACAAGAACTCCCGTACACTACGGAGAGAGAACGGTTTGCTTGCTGGAGAAGGTTACTTACTATGCCCTTGATTTGAGTTGTTTTATTTTTGAATGAAAATTCATTCATTCATCCTTGCGCGTAGGGCACCATGCGCTTTCCCGAGCGCGCGCACTAAAAGCCTGTCAAACAAGTGATTACTGGACTAAATCTTACTGCGCTAATACTGTCAAATACACACAAGGTTAACATAAACACAGTCGGTTATGTCTAAAGTGAAAGTAAAATATTTTGACTAATTTTATAAAATCTAAACATGTTAATGAAAAGGTACAAATTACTTTGTGTTCTTATTAAATACATTTATGAAAAACAATTTATATTTAATTTTTTAATATATATTTATATATGAATGTAAATAATATATGGGCCTACACAAATAATATAAAATTACAAGATTTATAGTTTATTGTAAACCTAATGTGCTGCTCTGTAAAGGGACAACAATTATATGATCGATACGTGAGAACAATATATTTTTTAATAATCTTTAAGTGCACAAGACAATGAAAATATATGAAACGCTTCAAAACAGAGCGGCAACAAAGCGCTTATGCGCATCCCGGGTGCAGAATGATGTGCTTAAAGCAACGTGGAATCACAGCGCAGTGCAGCGCGAGTGCACATTGAAAAGTTCACGGCATAAAGAGAAGATGAGTGTTGAGCCCACAAATCCTAGTCTACTATGTAGCCTATATTGGTACAAACATTCACTGATTATTTGTTTCTTCACAGTTTTAAATTCCGGTTATTGTGCGTGTGATGCCTTGTGTTGTCACCTGGGTAACGAGCACAACATCTTTCAGAAACCGCTAGATAAACTCCAGTATAAAGTATAGCCCTCCCTGTACGTAACCTAGCAGCAGCAGCGCCGCGTCAGACATGCTTCTGGTGTGTAAAGACAGAGAAAACGCCACGCTCACGTCATGTAGCCAGTGTGTAGCCAGCTTTACATGTGTATAACAATGTTTGACTCCAACATATCGCCGGGATGATAATCCTCCGGTCTAAAGCACTACACACCACCGCGTGTTTCGAAGCAGATGCGCGAAGGGAAATCCTGTTTCTTCACCTGCACAAAGCCACCATGCTGAATTCCTAACTTTTTTTTTTTAGGAAACCTGTAGACTCGATGTCCAGACAGGCTGGACACAATAATTTAAAATGACAATGATAAATTGGAATAGAAAAACTACTGAAAATACACAGAATCGTACTGAATACCAACCTATTCTGCACTGAGCCAACGCAGAGCTGGGCGAACGACTCCCTCTCGTGACGTAATATGACGCGATGTTGAAAAAAAGCACTTTTTCCAAGCGGCCAATGAAACGGCCACTTTATCTACTAAATTTGTGCTCTTATGTCTTTTTAAAACATTTTAAATCTTGCATTACCGTTTCATATGGTATTTTCATACAAGGTTATATATTAATCTAAAAAAAAATTTAACCTGCAATATGCCCTTTAAGGATGTTATGATAATTCTGAAAGAAACTCAGCTTGCAAATAGGATTTAGAATACAATTTTTTTTTTTTTGCCGTACAATTTATAAAATGACATCCCAATGAATTTACGCCTCAGTCCAGAAGATATGGTAATGCAACTCTTTTGCGAACTGCCAATAAAACCACCGAAGAAGAATAAGAAGTGACGTCTTTGTCATGGACGGGCGCGCGCATGCTCAGTCAGAAAAACCCGGGAGAGTCAGTCAGGTAAGTCTCTGCATTAAAGAGTGAAAATATGCTGTATTAAGTGGCGTTTCGGCCTGATATTAACTATAGAAGTGTCATATAATCGGACGTTTATTTATGTGTCTTTCTGCCAACATTTCAATGTATGTGTGTAGTTTTATTCCCGCTTTTGTCTGTTTTACGTTGCCGCCCGCGCGCCCAATAACTGCGTTCATAATAGTTGCCGTACTTGACAAAAGCGAAACGAGAGAGACCGAGGCCGTTTCTCAATACCAAGCACGCGAACTTCTGACTTGTGTCCTTGGTAGTTCAGACTTGCCAAATTCGACTCAGGAGTCACTCAGCTCGCTTTACTAAAAACCTTTCTATTTAGGCTACAATAAAACTAAATGTATGTCATAAAACACTACCTCTTTTCATTTTTATTAAAATGTATAGATATTAAAACTATTATAGCCGCACAAATGTGGTTCAGGCAATGCTTACTGATATTTATAACAAAACAAAATATAAAACACAACCCTGCCTCTTTTCGACCCAAAACTGGGTGTTGGTTAATAGTCAATTTTCATTTCAGTTCTAATATGCAATGGATTATCAAAATTAAAAGTTTTTTTAAGGAAAATTATGTAGCCTAAAGAATTTATATATTTTGCCTATCTATCTGTTTTGTAGACAAGAGTGTAACAATTTAGTTTGTGTAAAAATAACAATACTCAAACTTTTTGAATACTAATAAACTGTCAGAAGATATGATATTGTTTGTCAGATTACAAAACTACCACAGGTTGGCATAGTTCATGTGTCTTTTAGACAGTTTACACATCTGTTCCAAAAATAATAATTAATGTAAATTAATTAATTTACTCACAGTATTCCAAATGAGTAAAACAAAAAAAAGTATTACTACTCACATCATCACTAATGAAAATAAAAGACTTTAGCATGAAAAGGCAGCTATATATATATATATATATCTCAAGTAGCCTACTATTTTAAACACTTTATTATAATTTTTTAACTATATAGTTGTGCAGAAAAATTCACTTTAAAGAAGATAATTTGCCATTTCCACTCCCTAATATAGTTCTTTTCACATTTTGCTTTTGGGTCATTCCGAAAGTAAACTTTCCCGGCTCAAATTTGTTCATATTTTTTTCTAAGGAAAGACAAACAAATAGTGATGAAAGCCAAAGTATTAAATGTCACAGATGTGTATTGACTGAGTGATCACTGTTTTGTAGAGGAGGGTCAAAATTAGGGGTGGGCGATATCTCGATATTTAAAATATATCGAGATATTTTTTAAACACGATATGGATTTTGACATATCGTATATATCGATATATTGTTTATATTTAATTCTGATTCCGCCACTTTGCTTGTTTGCCTTCTCTGTGCTTTCCTCGCCCCCCCCCCCCCCCTTGCTTTTGTTCCCCCTCCCCTCGCGTGTTGTCATGGCGGCGTCCGCAACTAGCTCGGAGGCTACGGAACTCGTCTTAAAAACAACTGGCTCCATTATATGGAGATACTTCGGTTTTAAGGCGTCGGACGAATTGCAGACAGATGTCTACTGCCATGAATGCCGACAGTTGGTTCTCAAACACTTGATACAGTTTACCTAGGCAGCATTACTTTGCGAGACAAGAACTCCCGCGACTGTACACTACGGAGAGAGAACGGTTTGCTTGCTGGAGAAGGTTACTTACTATGCCCTTGATTTGAGTTGTTTTATTTTTGAATGAAAATTCATTCATTCATCCTTGCGCGTAGGGCACCATGCGCTTTCCCGAGCGTGCGCACTAAAAGCCTGTCAAACAAGTGATTACTGGACTAAATCTTACTGCGCTAATACTGTCAAATACACACAAGGTTAACATAAACACAGTCGGTTATGTCTAAAGTGAAAGTAAAATCAGCGTGTGTCTGTATAATGCTGCCTTCACGTGCTATCGGAAATTTGGTCATTCCGACTTCTGACGTCGTGATTACGAGCTCATTGCATTCAAGTTTCAAAATGTGAGGGCGTTCATGTGTAATTTTTACCTAGGAAACTCGTATTTACGATAATTCCGAGAGCACGTGAAGGCAGCATTAGATGCGTGAAAGTCTTAAATTGACAGCAGGTTAGCCTAGTGAACACGCTGCCGCTTGTCCTTAAAGGGACAGTTCACTCTAAAATGATGTCATTATTAACTCACTCTAATGTTGTTCCAAACCTTTATTAATTTATTCTGTTGAACACAGACAGCTGATGGTAGCGATTGACATTCATATTATTTCCTACAATGGGGACCAGCAACTGCTTGGTTTCCAATATTCTTCAAAATATATTGTAGTAAACGTTGTTTGTACGGGAAGGAGGAGGCGGGAACCGGCGAACAATCAAAGTATTTAATCAAAAATAAAGACAAAATAAATATGGCGGCGGCAGCCCCTCACGGCCGACTGCCACCTACACACAAACACAAATAAACACAAAGTGAAAATAAAGGCTGCAGCCCCTCACGGACGACTGCAGCAGATAACACAACTAAAATAAAACATAACACAAACTCCAGGCCTGGTCCTCTCTCGTCCCTCACTGTCGTCGCTCCTCCTTTATACTCCCTCACTCCTCCGCAAGGGCAGAGATCGCTGCGGCTCGCAGCTGGCGCTCATCCTCTCTGATGAGCGCCGCCTCGTCCCGCCCTCACGGTCCCTCTGCCTCGCTGCTCGCCACATATATGTTATGTCCAACAGAAGAAAGAACTTTATTCAGGTTTAAAACAACTTGAGCGCGAGTAATCAATGACAGATTTTTCATTTTTGAGTGAACTATTCCTTTAGTGGTTAATAAAATAACAAAAGACAAAGACAAAATCACTCACGGCTCTTGACTGAAAAACTAATACAGTAGCTTAAATAAGAATCAATGTATATTTTATAGGGAAGTCTATGTAGTGTTTTATTTTTACATTTATTAATTCAATTTCATACTTAAATGCTGCTGTACAGCTCTGAGCTGCCAGTGTAAATCTTTATACATATATATTTATTTTATATTATACAGTACACTAGGAATGTGTACAAGGTTTTTTAAAAGTAAAGTTTTAAGTTTAAGTAAGGTTTTTCAAGTCTTTTAAGTAAAATAAAGAAAGAGTATTGTAATAAAAAAAATCGTATTTTTTCCTCCTTAAGCTCTTTCTGTTCGGCTAAGAATAGAATAGAAAAAAATCTGATGCGACTAGCCATCAGAACCGAACCGAACCAAAAACCGTGGTAAAAAAAAAAACGAGATATGTATTGAACTGTGGACTTACTGTATTGTTGCATCCCTACTTTGTTCCTACATGAACTGCCTACCTCTTTGCACTTCAAAAAAAAAAACACTTTGTGGTATTTGGCATATTTGTTTTTGCAGTAGTTTTTGGGGGGTTATTTTTCCTGTAAAGATATCGAGATATATATCGTATATCGAGATATAGCAAAATATATAGAGATATATTTTTTGCTCCATATCGCCCAGCCCTAGTCAAAATTACCATTTTCACATGAGATCTGGAGTCAAATTACAGGGGTGCATCATTATTTTATTTTCACACAGAGATTGGTAGCTCTATTAGTGAAATCTGTTGACTTTATTAATCTTTGTGTCATTATATAATAATAATACATTTTATTTATAATGCGCCTTTCTGAGGCTCAAAGCGCTACAGCATACAGACAGTAATCAAACAATCAAACCTTGCAACAATTAGCACAATTTATACATTATACATTAAAAGCTTGACTAAAAAGATGTTTCTTAAAACAATCCACAGAAGCAGCATCCCTAATAAAAGCGGGTAATGTATTTCATGGCTTCGGCTCCTTATAGGAAAAGGCCCTTCCCCCCCATAGTTTTTAATTTACAACGAGGCTGCAACAGAGCGAGAGAGCCAACAGAGCGGAGAGAGCGAGCAGGAATGGAAGGAGTAACCAAATCACAAATGTAATCTGGAGCCAGCCCATGTACTGCTTTATAAGTTAAAATCAGAATTTTAAAATCAATACGCGACTGAACTGGAAGCCAATGAAGTTGCTGGAGCACAGGTGTAATGTGATGGCGTGAGGATGTATGAGTCAAAACACGTGCGGCAGAATTCTGTATATATTGCAACCTCTTAATAGAGTTTGTTGGTAGACCAGCAAACAGAGCGTTACAATAATCAAGCCTTGACCTAATAAAGGCATGGATAAGCCTCTGCATCAGGCCTAAAGAGAAATGGTCTAATACGCGCAATGTTCCTCAGATGGAAAAAAGCAACCTTCGTTATATTTTTAAAATGTGAATTAAAAGTTAGCTGGGCATGAAAAATCACGCCCAAATTTCGAACCTGACCAGAAGAGGACAATTGAGCATTGTCTACTGAGATTTTAAAATCATTACATTTACTGACATTCAAAGGAGTGCCAATTAATAAGACTTCAGTTTTGGAGCAATTTAGTTTTAGAAAGTTGAGTTTCATCCACCCTTTATTTTCCAGCAAACAGTCAGAAACTTTTGAGGAGGAAGAATTAAGATCAGGCTGAGAGCTGATATAAATCTGGGTGTTGCTGCGTAGCAGTGAAAGCTCAGGCCATACTTCCGAATGATCTGCCCGAGAGGCAACATATAAACACTAAATAAAACAGGACCCAACACTGACCCCTGAGGGACACCCTGACAGAGGAACAGTCTGAGATCTGTTCGAACCTAGGTAGACAAATTGGGAACGATCTGAAAGGTAAGATTTAAACCAATTTAACACAGTTCCAGACAGACCGGTCCACTAATGTAATCTGTCCAATAAAATACTATAACAAATTGTATCGAATGCAGCAGTAAGGTCTAACATGACCAGAATGCCACAAGCCCCAGAGTCAGCTATAACAAGGAGATCATTGAGAACCCTGACAAGAGCAGTCTCTGTACTGTGTCCAGATCTAAACCCAGATTGAAATCGTTCTAATAGGATATTCGAACAGAGATGAGTATGGAGTTGGCCAACAACCACACGCTCAAGCACTTTCGCCAGGAAAGGTAGATTATAAATGAGTCGATAGTTTAACAGATCGGCGATGTCGCTCCCAGCTTTTTTGAGAACAGGCGTAACTGCGGCTATTTTAAAGCAGAAGAGACATTTCCTGAATTTAGTGAAACATTTACAATAGAAATGATGTGGGGTAAAATGGCAGGCAGACAATTTTTTAAAACAGTCGTAGGGAATGGATCAAGTATGCAAGTAGTAGAATTCATTGACATCCATTCATTAAAATTGATTAAATTCGTAATTATTTAATGATTGATGCACACAAAAAATGTATGGCAGCCCTAAAACTGACAATTAATTGGCAAAATCGCGAGCCGCGGGGCCAAGCAGGATTTTACCACCTCGCGCAACAAGCAAATGCAAACCAAATCAATCATTGCGTCTTTTATTGAAATAAAATGACATTCACTTTTTAAAGTCCATTAACTTTTCAAACAATTGTTATTAAATGAAATATAATTTCATTAATAAGCGTAAGGAAAATTAGGTAACAAAAGTGCATAAAACTGCAAGTGCATCAGTGACCTGAGAAAACACGCTTCAACAGACAACGTAATGTGAATGCAAAATAGCAAACGGACATTCAGAAACAATCCATTTTTACTCACTAAACATCTACATATTGTTCGTCAAAAACACCAAACAGTCAACTTGACCTGCAGCGAGTGCTGAGCGTTTTTTGCTGAGGTATGATCAAGTATTCTTTGCCAGCTACGCATTATGTGGATACATAACGTTATACCGCATGATTTTGCCACCAACTGAGAGGATTTTCGTAAGCAGGTAGCGTATCTTCTTTCATTTAGATCCATTTCATGCTCCAAAGCCCTGATTACCTTGTTTTGCACTGCTCTGTGTCTGACTGAATACGCCGTAGCCCATTTTCTCTTTGACTCCCGAGTCCTCACTGTTTTTTCCGCCTTTTTCAAATGAACAACACAGCCGCACCGCTGTACTGGATAAACTACCCGCGTCCGTTCCGTCACTGTCATGTCTCGCGCACGCCTCTACCAAAAATTCGAATGCACAGTTTTTGCATTCGGATGTGCATGTTTTTTTTTGTTGTTTTTTTTGTAAATTCGACAAATATTCAAATTTTTATTTGACAGCCCTAGCGACAACGCACGTATGTGACAAATGATGTCAGAAAATAATCTGTACATTTATAATCGGTTATGGTCTATTACTGAATACCGATACCGAATCGCCCTCGTCTGCATCGTGATGCATCGAAGAAACGATTCATTTCGACACCCCTAAGATTTGTGCCTCCGCGTCATCAGTCGGTTTCAAAACAAACAGCTGATAAAACGGCAAATAAAATGTTCAAATAGGCGACCACTTTATAAATAAACCACAGATTTAAGCTTTAAACAAACAACATTCTCGCCTGAAAAAGTCTTAACTACATTTTGTGACACAATAACAGGAGTATTTTTAAATTACACAGGGTTTCTCGTCCGCTATTGATACTTGCTAGTTGGTGCGAGATGCATTCTGGGATACCGGTCTGTTTGAAGTCCACACAAGTCTCCTCTCGATGCATCCTCGATAAAAGGGGCGGATCAAGGACACATCCAGGGACTTGAACTGTACTTGGCTAGATGTAAATTTTAAAATGGAACCGGACTTGGGCAGCAACTGACGTTTCACAAGAACAGACAAGAATGCATATTCACATTTTACATTTATGCATTTGGCAGATGCTTTTATCCAAAGCGACTTGCATTGCATTCAAGGTACACATTTTACATTTGGTCAGTTCTTGCTTTCCCTGGGAATCGAACCTATGACCTTGGCGCTGCTAGAGATCTAGTGGAAGCGTTTGGTGCAGAATTCTGTTATAAACCACAGATATCAGATCAAAAAGAGCTGATGTGGAAACCTGGAGAAACATCATGTTGAACATGAGCAAAGATCAGAGGTTTCAGCCACAAATCACCAACATTCACCATGATTTACTGTAGTAAGTAACCACATGGATTTAATGTTTGTCATCATTCATCTCAGGGTTCGTACAACATTTTGAGATTGAAATTCAAGCACTTAAAGGTTTTCAAGAGCTTCACATTTTTTCCAGCACTTCAAAGCTCTAAATGTTACCCAATTTTAATTTTTTTTTTTTTATGTGATTTGTAAAACTAAAAGTTTAAATGGGTATTGTGGAAGAAACAGTCAAATGTTTTTTTTTGTTTTTGTTACTGTGTAGACCACGTGGCAAACAAGCACTTTTATTTTTAAAAAAGACATGAAATTACCACTATAACCAGTAGATGGCGGCATAGGAGCACTTATTGATTTATTAGCCATTTACAATACTATTCTAGTTTATGGACAAAAGTAGGAAGTCACAACGTCTCATGAAAAACAAAACTTTTCTTCAAATTGTGACTAAATTACCCAGAAACCAAGTAAAGTGCTCCTTTAAAGTCCCTGTAAAGTCAAAACTAAACATGTGTTCTGAGTTTCTCACACCAAAGATAAATGTGTTATTAACCACCCAGCCAAATTTGAATCATTAAAAAATCCGCCAAGTTCATAAAATAGCTTATCAAAAACTTGAAAAAATGCTGCTCTCAAACGCTGGGGGTGTGTCCGCTGTCGGCGCCGAAACCACGCCCACTCACGGGAAAGCTGCCGTGGCACACAAGACAACACTCACTGATCACGAGCGTCTATGATCACGACGCACCAGATGTCGGCGGGACGGGAGGACCAAGGCTGGGGCGGGGGATAGTCGGTTCTGCAGCGGATTATCAGTGAATCCTAGTTGTCTCCGGTGAAAGTTTGTAAAACGATCCGGTGTATTGTCACTGCAGACTCGAGGCAGGCGTCGGTGGTGACCCTCAGCTCTCCATAAAGATGGCTGTTCTCAAAATTAATCCACCTCTTCTTGATCATCGTGTTTGTTTTGTAAGCTGTTTTGTAAGTTGTAGACTATAGTAACTAACAGTACTGACAGTAACTCGCGATCGAGCGGGCAAACTGATGCGAATGTGCTCTAGTTATGATCGTGTTAGGGGAGGAGCCAGGCTCGGTGGCTCCAGTGCGTCATCGAGACACCGTTTTAGCCCCGCCCAGAAAATCCTGAATACAGCAACGGTGAAAAACTGTTTAACGGTCTAACTTCTGAATTCAGGACTACATAGTTCACAGTCTTTGTAATTTGTTTCAGCAATACATTTCTAACATTTATAATGTGTTTAGAAAAAAATCTCAGAATTGCCTTTACAGGGACTTTAATAATCACGGAAGCTGTTGGTCAGTTCAGTGTGATACTATAAACAGGGTTCCCGCGGGGTCTTAAAAAGTCTTAAAATGTCTAAAATAAAAAAAATTAAATTTAAGGCCTTAAAACGTCTTAAAAACGGCCAGATTTTCACCTGAGGTCTTAAATTTAATTTAGTTAGGTCTTAAAAAAAGTGTTATCCTCATTCATTTCCAAAAATGCTGGCTGCAGAAAGTTATTAACGTTACACTGTAGCAAAAAGGTATCGAATGGCGAAAGCGGAGCTCAAAGCGGAGCTCTAGAGTCTTTGCTGCGCCGCCCTCAGAGCATTCGTTCGGTGTGTTGTAGTTCTTTCTGGGGGTGTTGGTACACGTACTCGGTGATAAAACTACAAATCCCGTGATAAATGCAATTACCTGCCCGCAAAATACGTCTTGTATTTACATTGTAAATAC
Organism: Gobio gobio; assembly: GCF_949357685.1. NCBI lineage: Eukaryota > Metazoa > Chordata > Actinopteri > Cypriniformes > Gobionidae > Gobio > Gobio gobio. Next base: position 49,674,147 of record NC_137114.1, read on the forward strand.
GTTGTATTTTTCTGGACAGAATGAGGAAGACATGCATTGCTTTATATTATTCTAAACAGTGATAAAGTCTGCACTCAATCAGCACTGATACCTTATTATTCTGACAATAGTAAAGGCTTGAAGAACTCAAATACACCATATCTTGATGCAGTCGTGTTTATTGTCTTCGTTTCATCAGTCAAAGCGTTTCTATCTTCAGTTTATCCTACATCGCTAGCTTCACATTAGGGCTAAGGATTACTTCTCTGAGGCAAATGTGGAGTTTCTGCTCGAGGGCGCCCTCTGGCTTCCAGTATGAATGAAAGTTTGGGTAACAAATATGAAAAATAATACTTCTCTCTAAATAAATTTATTTGACAACCCATATGTTTTTCTCCAATGTACAGTTTTTCCCCCACAGTGGATGCATAAGAGGCTCATATTTCATATTAAATACATAGACTTTAAGAAATTTATATCACAGATAAAAAGCACAGAATTTCTTTATTTTTTTTATTTTATTTTTTACAATAAATCTTTAGACCTTTCTAATGATTTTTAGTCATAGGCTGTCTGCATATTAACAGGTAACCCAGCAGGTATTTATTTTGTAAAATAAGTTTTCTTTAAAATATTAATGTTATTTTATTAGTATTATTATTATATTGTTATATGTACCGGTATTCTTAAATACTCTATTTTGAATTTTTTAATAATTAAAATGTTATTGTAATGGTAATATTTCTAATTTTTGTTAAATATTTGTATTTATTGAATATAATCATTATTATTAGTCTCGTTAATATATAAACATTAATATATAAAATGTTATATGCATACACTTTTCATTTGTAAAAAAACAAAATTGCATTTTAACCAGAATAATCGCAATTCGATATCTTCCCCAAATCGTGCATCCCTAGTTTATCCTATCTCCCTAGTGCATCCCCTGTTCAATCTCTATTAGGCTATTAATATGCAGTTTTGTAATCTATTCTATTTGAGGGCAAGTTTGTTTTAGCCTATTTTAATTTTGGGCCTAAGGTTTTGGGCATTTTGCACGTTGTTGGCTGTGGAGGGTTACTAATGTCATTGCTTTTTTTATTATTTCTTTGATTTAAATAATTTTGGTAATGCGTCGTATAGGTCTTAAATTTCAATCTTTATGGTCTTAAAATGTCTTAAAAAGGTCTTAAATTTGACTTTCTGAAACCTGCAAGAACCTTGTATAAAAGAACAATGGTAACCTATATTTAATAAGAGCAGAACATTTAAATTTTCCCTATATTTTTTTAACACATTACTGTTGTTAATAAAAGTACATTTTATCTGCATATCAATTCATAAACCTTTGACATACATATTGTAAATTGCAAAAGATATGGTGCCCATTTATACCATGGAATAGCCGGGGTTTATTCACATGCTGACATTTTTGGACCCCTGGTAGGTGCTACCAAGCCGCAAATAAAAAGTTAAAACTTGTTTTGAACAATTTCTTTGTCATCTGCAAATTGATTTTAAGTAGGAGGGGGAAAAAAAATCTATTTAAATCATAAATCGGATTTTTTTGTTTTGATTTTTTTTTTGAGCCATATCGCCCAGCCCTACCTTCAACCAATCAGACCACAAGAGGCGTGATCAACTGGCATAGTTCAAATGACTCTGTACGCAATTGGATAGGCCTTCAACCAATTAGATCCATTGCTTCTCTATCCGTCATTGTGTTAAACCCGCCAATAGCATGCCAGGTGGATAAGCCGGTTTGAGATTGGTCTCAGCAGATTTGTAACCGAAGTTAACATTTTTACATTTTCCACTATGCTAAGTCCCATTGTACACATGTGGACATCAAGTTTAGCGGGATGGTAAATCTCTACTGTTACAAAAATGTGTTCAATTTGCATGCCATATTATTCATACAACTCTCCTATGCATAACTTAACAAGAATCAACAATGAATTTTTACCTTGTGGATGTTTTGGTCTGGTGTGGCAGCCTGATGGTGCGTTCACACCGGACGCGATTCGCGCGAGTGATTTACATGTTAAGTCAATGCAGAGACGCGAAATGGCATTCTGCGGCGCGATTCGCGCGAATGAGGCGGCGCGAAGGACGCGAATTGAGAGTTTTGAATGCGCGAATCGCGCGAAACGCTCAAGTTGAAAAATCTGAACTTTGGCGGATATTTCGCGCCGCGTTAACCAATCAGGAGCTTGCTCTAGTAGTGACAACAATGAGGAGAAAATCTGTATATTAATATCTGGTTCAGACAATATGATTATCACTGTGATAACATTAAATGACATGAAACACAACCCAGTCTCTTTTTGTTAAATGCAAGTTTATGTATGATCAATAATACAAAAGTATAAGTAATGTATAACAAGCTATACATGAAATAAAGCAAACAATGCAGTCAAACATTCAAAGTCAGTGCTAGTAGGCTAACGTTACAACTGCAACGTACAGTTATAGCCTAAAAATATAAGGTAATGAAACTTATCTTTGCCCTCAGCCTAAACGATTTGCCAGGGAACAAATTATAGATCCATGAGACCAAAGATCGGCCGTTACAAGACGAATTATAGCTCGAGACACACCACAGAGACATCAGAGCCAGCGGCAGACGGCAGAAGGACTGGCCGAGGAAAGGTTGCCCTTGCCGGCTTTCACGTGGAGCTCACAGCTCCGACAACGGCAGATAAAATGTTCAAATAGGCACTGTTTATGTAAATAAACCACAGATTTGAGCTTTAAACAACTACATTATCGACTGAAAAAGTCTTAAAACTACGTTTTGTCACACATTAACAGTAGATATGAACAAAAAAAAAAGACATGTAAACACAGCCCATGTCAGCCATTTCTCAACGAGACGAGCTGCTGGCGGAAGCCCCGCCCATGACGCGAATTCGCATCTGTTGTGCAGTGAATGTCACGCGCGATTCGCGCGAATTGAATCACGCGAGTAAACTCAAAATGTACACGCGTCCACCTTCGCGCGATTAGCGCGAATTATTCGCGTGAATTGCGTCCGGTGTGAACGCCACATGAGGTTTCAGATGTGTTCTCCGCCATCTTGACATTTCTATATAACGTGTTTGTCTCCTCTGAGTCTGAGTTGCATAGAATTAAGTAATATGGTTCACACAACCAAAACTGTGATGTCCACATACCTGGGCGCCAGGTCATAGGAGGTTAATTATATAACATGCATCTGAATAACTCTAAAGCAAACTAACCCTGGAACATGAGCCGCTCTGGAGCAGGTTATTTTCAGAGAGTGAGTTTCTATGGCTACTTACTTACCCTGAAAGTTATCTCTGTTTTTGGAACCAAAAGTTGAGGTTATCCGCTTACTTGCGCTTAAACATAGTTACTTAAACGTACATCTAAAATACCTTTTATCTCTTGTTTTCTGTTAATAAATCAGGGATATTAAATTTATCCTCAAACTGATTCTAACTACTTAATATGTTTAGTTCAGACTTGATGGAAGTGAAAGAGCAAAAACAAGAACTGGAGTAAAATTTCAAAGGTAATGATCATTTAGTTTGTTTCAGCCTGTCGACACCAATAAAATGTGCTTAATGTGCCAATTTACAGAAGATCTCAGACATCACCATAATGAATGAGGTGATTATTTAACATTATTGTCTGTATTTTTTTTAATGCAGATCGAATCAAGACAGTGATCACAGTTCACACCTGCAGTGAAGCTCCTCCCACAACAATTCACCAATAAATACTGGGAATATTCACATCATCCTACAAGAGAAGGACAAACTCCAGGTGTAGCAGCTGAAATCTGTGTGACTGTTAAAGATGGAGCTTATTAAAGAGGAGTTTATTAAAGAGGAGATTGAAGACATGAGTTATCCAGAACCATCCAGAATAAAACATGAAGAGACTGAGGAACAAACAGGTTGGTGTCCATTTTTGATTCTTCGTTCTCCGTTGAATCTACTGATTTGGTAGATGTGAATTAATATGCACTGTATGGATGACTATTGATGCTATTAGTATACTACTTTTAAACTAAAAATAAGAACATACATGTTATGCACTTCTTAGAATGATACTTAAAACTGCACTTAAGTAAGCTTCACTTATACTGTCAGAAAGGTCTAAGTATATTTGTCCTATTATTGCACTCAATCTTTTGATCAATATATACTTAAAATTACAATTAAGTATTCTAAATGTACTTGCTTTGAAGTTGTTTAATCTTTTTAGTAGCCTATTAAATACCTCTTTACCCTGTCTTATAAACTTATATCCGTTATCTTTAAAAATCAATATTTTCAAACAATGTTTATATGTTCCTACTTCTGAGTATCTGAATTTGTGAAGGATAGTTCACTGGTAGTTTACCTAGGGATTTACTTAAAATCTAGTTTACTCTTTCCCTGCCACAGACTAAAATTTTCCAGCTATCCATGTTTTCACTGTTGTACATATTACTTTTTTGCTGTAATGCAGTAAAGGCATTACTAATCCATTTTCAGTAATATTTTACTCGGTACATTTTCAGTAATGCTTGCATTACAACACACTTTTAGCCTGAAATTTAATTGTTCCAAAAAAAACTAAAAAACGCGAGACATTAACGAATGAAAAATGCTAGTAAGTTATTACCTGTTCATGGTCAGTCAATAGCGTGTGGTGTCCAAGTTTGTAAATAAAGACTACATGACAGTTTCTGATATATTTATATAGCGATTTATTTCATTAATCTCCCTCTTGCTGGTGTACTTTTGTATTGTGTGACATGGTCCAGTGAAGGCGTGATTAGGGCGGGTTTTACAGGAGTGCCGTGAGGCATGATTTTGGCCTCTGTGCTCGCGCTGGCCATTGGAAAAGTGGCTAAAGAAAGCTTAAAGGCTGTCGTTTCAAAGAAATTATGTTTTATAAACAAAGTTCGGGAGAAGCACGTTCAGATAATTGACACAGGTGGAGAGCACTCAGCTAATCAACAATAGAGGTATATATACACGCAGCAGTCCTACCTCCGTTTGTTGACAGTTCTCAGCAAGGACGGCATTTCCGGCAGCTGGTCCCGGTCGCCCACTCACGCTGTCTGCATGGCTGCACACGCCGCTCGAGGCAATTGTACAGTACAGAGTCTTTACTTACAAATGTATAAGCTACCTTAAAAAACCCTTTTGGCCGTTTCCATCAGCATTCACTGTAAAATAATTTTTGCTTTTCCCGAGATTTATTGTGTCTTTGCCACGATCCACAATCGATTATGTCTTCTAGCAATTCTAATCGATTCACAAACTTCAATAATCGATGTTCTAAAGGATATTAATAATGTGCGTTTCGAAACCATGACGACAGACTCAGTGGCGAGAGCAGTGCTCAGACAGTGTAAAGAGTGTACACTGCACAGACTTGCAAGTTGCAACAGGGAGAACTACAACAGTTCCTGTCTTAAGATAAAATATTGTTACCGGCAGACATCAAACTTTTCTTGCGATCGTGCTGTCTTTGTGTCTACGTAGTCTAATACTACAGACATGTGCACACACGAGAAGTGTTTCATTATGGACGCACGCGGTTGCCGTGATGATAAACGATAAATACACTTGCTGGTAAAGCGAGTGAACGCATTGTGAGAACAAATCACTAAAATGATGGCTGCAACAGCGCATATTACGCCAAACAATCAGCCATTAGTTGAAACCAGCTGATAATCATCTGCCTTTACTTGACGTTCACATAAGCTCGATCACATGGCTCGACACAGTGCAACCATACTCGCTTTTGCGACTATAAATAGATGTGCAAACCATACAACGTATTTTGGAACACCCGTTTTCTTGAATGTAACATCAATACCTTACAGTATATAAGGCTATATTGTATAACAAGTAGGCTATATCAATGATCATTGTAAGCAACCTTATATTTTGGGGATGGAAAAAACATATCATGAGTCTGCAAAACTTCAAAGGCTATGATTTCATTAAATAAATGTGAGCTCTAATGCGTCAAAATCTGAATGTGGTGCTGATGTGCATTCTATGGGCTTGCAAACAATGCTTCAAAATGCTTCAGTTCAGAGCAGATTCAAAGTCAATGAATAGTGCTCATTCATGCCAAGCAAATTCTTATGAACATGACAACGTTTTCTTTACGGCAGCAACAGCAGTGCTTTTCCTTCTGCTTCCACAGGAGCTCCGTTTCTCTGGCTAATTTTCTCCACTGCAACAGCAGTGCTTTTCCTTCTGCTCCCACCAGAGCTCAGTTTCTCTGGCTAATTTCTCCACTGCCACTGCAGTGCTGTTCCCTCTGCTCCCGCAGGAGCTCAGTTTCTCTGGCAACATTTATTCTACTGCCACAGCAGTGCTGTTCCCTCTGCTCCCGCAGGAGCTCAGTTTCTCTGGCTAATTTTCTCCACACAGCAGTGCTGTTCCCTCTGCTCCCGCAGGAGCTCAGTTTTCTCTGGCTAATTTTCTCCACCGCCAATGCAGTTATGTCCCCCCCCCAGACCTGCGGTCTGCAGGTCAGTGACTTACTCAACAACATCTTGCCCGCAGGTTAACCCCTCCTCCCTACCCTGCCTGGAAACAAACACCGCTAGATCCATCAATTACGTGCTAAGTGCAGCAACCGCCAGCGCAAATCAGGGATTCAAAAGGAGAGTCTCCTCCTTCGAAGAAAGCAGGCAGCCCTGCAAACATTTATAATTCTGGTAAATGTACCAAACAGCGATGCCAGTTTATGCACATTTGTATTTTCCGTGGCTGCGCCCATGCCCGCATTAATGTCCGGTGTATTTAAATATTTCACACATGGACTTTGAACAAGCTCATCACCCGGATGCCGAATTTACTAACTATCTGCTGTCAGGCCTCAATATATTTTAGAACGCATAGAACTTATTGTTCCATGGCGACGCGTTGTGCTTCTCACATGACACAAAGCAGCCACAATAGCACTGTATGACAGCTCCGCTGTATTGGGTTAATTTTGTTTTTTCTTTTTTATCCAAAATATTCACAAAATTGCTAACCACGTCATGAACTATCTGATTCTGATTTTCAAATATGTTTGAGTGAATGTGTTAATTGATCTATACTGCGCGATGGGCGGCACAATGTTAGTTTTCGCCTCAGAGAATCGGATCTGTCGGATTTACATCACGCAAATTCATTCATGTTTCGTGAAATACACAAAAAAAGTGTACAAGTGTAAAAGACTTCTCAAGCTACCCTTTCCACATCGGGGAGGCAACTTCAGCAGCTCAAAAAGGCCTCTCCCAACAGCAGATCCAAGATCTCGGGAGATGGTCCTCAGATGCTTCTCAAAGCTCAGGACCAACTGGAACCACATCATCAAGCCCTCCAAACCCTCTGATTACCCCCCCCCCCCCCCCCCCCAAATTACCGGGAGGTTTTGTCTCTGTCCAGCGAGCATTTATCTCCCATTGGACGCAGTAAGAAATCTAACGGTCAAGCACCGCTTTTCTTTTCTGTTTTCAGCCTTTCAACAAGAAGTGGAAAGTTTCCATGCAGTGCGTCAGCGGGAAGTTTCCACACAGTGAGTCAGCGGAAAGTTTCCACGCAGTGAGTCAGCGGGAAGTTTCCATGCAGCGAGAAAGTGGAAAGTTCCACACAGTGAGAAAGTGGATAGTTTTTCACGCAGTGAGAAGTGGATAGTTTTCCATGCAGTGATAAAGCGGATCGTTTTCCACGCAGTGAGAAGTGGATAGTTTTCCACGCAGTGAGAAGTGGATAGTTTTCCACGCAGTGAGAAGTGGATAGTTTTTCACACAGTGAGAAGTGGATAGTTTCCACGCAGCAAGAAAGTGGAAAGTTTCCACGCAGCGAGAAAGCAGTAAATTTCCACGCAACGAGAAAGCGGTAAGTTTCCACGCAGTGACGAAGTGTCAATGCAGTGGGAACGCAGTACATTTCCACACAAAGAGAAAGCGGCAAGTTTCCACGCAGCGAGGAAGAGGAAAGTTTCCACGCAGCGAGAAAGCGGAAAGTGTCCACGCAGCGAGGAAGCTGAAAGTGTCCACGCAGCGAGGAAGCGGAAAGTGTCCACGCAGTGATGAAGCCGAAAGTGTCCACGCAGCGAGGAAGCGGAAAGTGTCCACGCAGTGAGGAAGCGGAAAGTGTCCACGCAGTGAGGAAGCCGAAAGTGTCCACGCAGTGAGGAAGCCGAAAGTGTCTATGCAGTGGGAACGCGCCACATTTCCACACAGAGAAAGCGGTAAGTTTCCACGCAGTGAGGAAGCGGAATGTTCCGAGCAACAAGAAAAGCAGATAGTTCCAAGCAGTAAATAAATGGATAGTCGTCCACGCAGTAAGACAGCGGATAGTCGTCCACGCAGTAAGACAGCGGATAGTCGTCCACGCAGTAAGACAGCGGATAGTCGCCCACGCAGTAAGACAGCGGATAGTCGCCCACGCAGTAAGACAGCGGATAGTCGCCCACGCAGTAAGATACTGGATGGTCGTCCACGCAGTAAGATACTTGATAGTAGCGCACACACAGTAAAATGGTGGATAGTCTCCTCAAGCGAATAAGTTTCGACACAGCGAGAAAGTTGAAGATTCCAGCAAGGAAGTGGATCATTTTCACACAGCAAGAAATAAGTCGTTAAACACAGCAAGGAAACGGATAGTTTTTCCCACAGCAAGAAAGGGGATAAAAATAAAAAAAACGTACGCAGCGAGAAGTGGACAGTTTTCCACACAGTAAGGAAGCGGATAAAACCCTCTAGATTGATAGGTTCCACTAGTGGAAAGTTTCCACTTAGCAAGGAAGTGGACCGATTCATTGCAGCAAGGAAGGGGAAAGTTTCCATGCAGCAAGGAAGGGGTAAGTCCCACAAAATCTCTAAATCAAAATCTCATATTTCTTTTTCCCATTTTTTCTTCCAGGCGGTCTCCCACGTACAAGACCACACCCTGCTCCCATCAAGAACCGTGTGATTCGTGAACTAACAGGGGCCGCCCACTGGCGACACAAGCCACTCACGGGCCCTCCCGTTCAAACAACCAGGCCCCCTCTCTAATGCCAGCCGCCAAGCTCGGCACTTCTTGGGGGGTATTTAGCAGGCAGCTGTCCTATGTTCTTTAGCTTTTGGGGGGTACTCTGGGTTCGGGCCTAATTCCAAGTTCAAAGCCCTCCCCCCGGACACACACAGTCAGCACCAGCGGAGGCTTGCACTGCGGAGCCAAACAAAAATAAACAAGGCTTTATGGGGCAGAAGAAGACTGTACATTCGCGAGATGGACGCATGCGCATTACTTTGAGTTTGCCAGAGATAAGGACAAGAAGAACGTAATGGTCATATGCAAATGTGGTGAAATGCTACCTTTGTCTAAAAACGAAATAACTATCGACGTCGCGAAATGGCACTAGCAATAAAAAAAAAAACACCTCTTGCACTTTTTTTCAAATGTGCATCTTGTCATGGAATTAGGGTTTACATACAGTTCTGTTGTGTCTAATATGAATAGACCCAAGCTATTCCCAGATAATCACTTTACCTCTACTATACTTTTAACACACTTGGATCACTTGTGATTCAGTCTGTCATCCTTTCTTGCATTGTCTTGAGCCTTCATTTTGCCAATTATATGTTATATTGTTAGTATCCTGGATAGCCCACAGTCATTATACTACATCATATCGCCTTCTGCTGTGTAGTAACCTACATTTTTGTCATTTAAGAATGTTAAGTTCTACTTCTGTAGTTATATTGGTGAAAGTAACTCAAAAGTAATACAGGAGTAATGTAACGCATTACAATTCTGAGACCGTAATATTGTAACGTAAGTAATTACATTTCAATAACTAATAAGTAATCTATAATGTATTTCAGTTTGGAAGTTACTTGCAAAACACTGATATTAGAATACATACTACATAAAGTATACTTTAAAATATACTTGAACTTGACTTAAGTATACTTCCTAAAATGAACTTGGAGTATACTTTTTCGTAAGGGAAACACATTTTTCAGTGCATGAAAGATGATACCTAATCTCTGTTGCTTTCTGCTGTTAAATCAGGGTTCACTTGAACTGATTCTAACTTGATGTTTATTTTAGACCAGGTGGAAGTGAAACAAGAACTGAATGAAGAGGAGGAGGATCATCATAACTTTAAAACTCGAAGAACAAAAGCCAAAAAGGTGCACACCTGCACTCTGTGTGGAAAGAGTTTCACACATAAAGGAAGCTTTGATACACACATGAAAATTCACTCTGGAGAGAGACCGTTTACATGCACTCAGTGTGGAAAGAGTTTCATACAAAAAGGAAACCTTAGCAAACACATGAGAATTCACTCTGGAGAGAAACCGTATACATGCACTCAGTGTGGAAAGAGTTTCACACATAAAGGAAGCTTTGATACACACATGAAAATTCACTCTGGAGAGAGACCGTATACATGCACTCAGTGTGGAAAGAGTTTCATACATAAAGGAGACCTTAATAAACACATGAGAATTCACTCTGGAGAGAAACCGTATACATGCACTCAGTGTGGAAAGAGTTTCACACTTAACGGAGAACTTAACAAACACATGAAAATTCACTCTGGAGAGAGACCGTATACATGCACTCAGTGTGGAAAGAGTTTCATACATAAAGGAAACCTTAGCAAACACATGAGAATTCACTCTGGAGAGAAACCATATACATGCACTCAGTGTGGAAAGAGTTTCACACATAAAGGAAGCTTTGATGCACACATGAGAATTCACTCTGGAGAGAGACCGTATACATGCACTCAGTGTGGAAAGAGTTTCATACATAAAGGAGACCTTTGTAAACACATGAGATTTCACTCTGGAGAGAAACCGTATACATGCACTCAGTGTGGAAAGAGTTTCACACTTAACGGAGAACTTAACAAACACATGAGAATACATTCTGGAGTGAAACCATATGTATGCCCTCAGTGTGGAAAGAGTTGCTCACAAATAGGAGACCTTAACACCCACATGAGAATTCACACTGGAGAAAAACCGTATACATGCACTCAGTGTGGAAAGAGTTTCACACTAAAAGGAAACTTTAACAAACACTTGATAATTCACTCTGAAGAGAAACCATATATATGCACTCAGTGTGGAAGGAATTTCAGACATAAAGGAGATTTTAACAAACACATGAGAGTTCACACTGGAGAGAAACCATATTCATGCACTCAGTGTGGAAATAAATACATATGTTCAGGTGAACTGAAGAATCATCTGCTCTCTCACTCTGGAGGAAAAGCATTCAACTGTGATAAGTGTGGTAAAGCTTTTATTTCATCATTACATCTAAAATCACACCTGAAAGTTCATTCAGATGAGAAGCCTCATGTGTGTTATCTCTGTGGAAAGAGATTTTCTCGGCTGTACAGTCTTAAACTGCACCAGAAAACACACAATGAAGTGAGAGACCAAGAGTGTTGTGACTGTGGGAGGAGCTTTACTACAACTGGCAATCTGAAACCGCACCAAAGAATTCATACTGGAGAAAAACCTTACAAGTGCTCATATTGTGACAAGAGTTTCACTCAGTCTTCACAGAAGCGAGTTCATACTGGAGAGAAGCCGTACCACTGTACTCAGTGTGAGAAGAGTTTCTACCAAAAAAGAAGCCTTCTGATTCACATGAAGAAATGTAAGAAGTCGTCACAATGAGGAACATTTCATTTTCATGTCAAATACATTCAAATAAATGGTTTGAGATTAACTAAATATGGAGTTGCAATTGACCTATCGGTCAGTGTGTCTGGTAAAATTGTCTCATTCTCTCAGCCATAAGACAAACCCCCAAGAAGTTCTATAAGTTGAGAAAATATTGGATACCACTAAAAAGATGATCTCCCACAGATCCTTCACACGGGATGCCTCCTGTGCGTAAATAAGTGCCCTCCTTTACATATGTTTAGAACTTTATAATTTTATGTTTAGAATATAATTGTGACACTTTAATCACAAACACCACCGTTTGGTGGACCTATTGAATTTTGTGGATATTTAAGGAAAGGTGACGCACAACTTGGGGGATCTGTATACAGATCTCCTGCGCTATTTGCTGTGTGTATTTTTTCACAACCAGATAAACTGTTTTCAAATCCTTGATTTCTGAGTTATTGATTTTGTATGTAATTGATTGATATTTTTATTCCTCGAGTTAAATTTTGAATTATGACTTTGAGTACCTGGTTAATAAATTGTTACTTTTGAATTAATTCTGACTTTATTTTCTCTAGGGCTGTAATTAACCAAAGAAAATAGTGGTCGACTGAAGTCCTGAAATGTTCGACTAAAAATCGACTAAAAATGACATTAGGAAAAAAAACCGTTACATTAATTAGCTGCGCACTGTGCGCAGTAGGCCTACCTACTTGGTGGCCTTGTTGTCTGCCTAAATGAATTATAAATAAACATAAAAACTAGTAGGCTATTTGCAGTATATTAAATAGTTTTTTGACCTGATTATTTTGCACTGAAATGAGTCTGTCGGCTCTCACAGCGTTGCATCACGTGCACCTGCGCAATATCATAGCCTATGATTTCCGAAAATATAGTAGGCTACTATGTTGTCAACTAGTGCTATCATCACTATAACTTTTGAGGAATATGCAACATAATTTAGACAATTGTTTTTGTCATATGTAGGCTATTATAATAACTGACAGACACTATAATTTCAGCCGCTTTGTGCAGCTCGAACATAGGATCAGCCAGACTGATTTCATGAAATAGCGTATGTATGACACGCCAATTCGCTATGCCATTTTGGCGTGCTATCAAGACGCATAATCGCTTTTTAGCGTGTTTATCAACACCGTTTCATTCTATCCCCCTACACTGCTCCTACCCCTAAACCTACCCATCACACATACACATACACTGCCCCTGCCCCTAAACCTACCCATCACAAGAAACATTCTGCATTTTTACATTTTCAAAAAAGCATAATTTACTATGTTTATAAATCCATTTACATTCACGCGGAATCACACGGCGTACACATTCACGCGGAATCACACAACGTACACATACACGCGGATAACTCAAAATGCGTACAGATAACACGCTATTTGGCTTTAGAAAGTGGCGTGTATGTTTACGCAAAATCATGATGTCATGTTGGGATCAGCTCAGCGGCTGAGACACGAATAGACTATTAACTTAAAGCTTTTACTCTTAAACACAAAAGGCACGTCCACTTTAATAAAAAAGGAATATTTATTAAACAAGCCAGATCAAGAGCAGAAACGAAATAAAGTGCATAACTGAAAAATAAAGCATAGGCTTAAAACTAATACAAACAGTGGGCACAGTGCATCGCGCATTAGGCTCAAAATAAAAAATAAAATAATTAAGTGTCCAAATCCAATAAATAATACTAGAAATAAATTTGCAGTTTGCACAATAATAAAAGGGATGGGACAACTCAAAACAGACGGGGCAACCTAAAGCAGACAAGTTAGCTTACTGTTTTTAGGTGATATGACATGTTTGTTGTCGAGCTGTGATATGCAACCTGTTGCTTGCAAAATTTGCATTCGACTTTTTTCCCATTTTCTATTTTAAAAAAAATGCTGCCATACTGCCGATGTCTTTGTTGACATGGTAGAAGAGGACTGACTAGGAAAACGCTCTCACAATTAAATAAATAATAGACCTATACAGCAAAGTAGCGTACTTCAATCTGTCTCTCTTCTCCAGTGGGTTGGGCTAATCCAAAATAAGTAAAAACAAGGGGGGTGTTCTGAAGACAGACTGTTACCTGTGAAACAGGGGTGCTCTGAAAACACCCCCATTAGCAATTAGTGCTTTCCACCTGATGAAATGAACGTGGCCAAATGAACGTGGCCAAACTCGAGCCAGAACGTAGTCGAGCCAGAGCGTATCGACTAAAAATCGACTGGGAGATTACCGCCCTAATTTTCTCAAGTTGATTAAGTGAAGACTTTTGTTACCGCAAATCTGCATCAGGTTAAGTATCGGACCAAAATCCAGTTGAGGGAATGTTCACACTTGACCTCTTTTTTTGACAAGAAAAAGTTGACGAGTGATCTTATTTAAAAACAAATTAGATTAGATTATATTAGATTCAATTTTATTGTCATTACACAAGTACAAGTACAAGGCAAAATCTGGCAGCGCTTGGTTCCAAATAGCAGCCGAGGGCGTCTTGTGTTACTATAACAACAGCCGTGTGCTGTGTGGTGCAGAGATACTAAATGTCTTGATGAGAAACCCTGCGTAATTTAAAAATACTACTGTTAATGTGTGACGAAATGTAGTTTTAAGACTTTTCAGGCGATAATGTACTTGTGTAAAGCTCAAATCTGTGGTTTATTTATGAAGAGAGCGTCTATTTGAAAATTTTATCTGGTGTTTTCGGAGTTGTAAAATCCAGTCGATCAGTGGGCACTCAGCGCTCGTTAACTCGGCGAGAGCAGCCTTTCCTCGGCTAGTCCTTCTGCCATTTACCGCTGGCTCTGATGTCTCTGTAGTGGTTAAACACGAGATATAATTAATCTTGTGTAGATCTAATGGCCGATCTTTGGTCTCATGGATCTATAATTTGTTCCCTGGCAAATCATTTAGGCTGAGGGCAAAGTGAAGTTTCATTACTTATTACTTACTATTTAACTTAAGTTAGTGTTGTAGCCTACTAGCGCTGACTTTGTATGTTTGACTGAATTGTTAACTTTATTTCTTGTATAGCTTATTATACCTTTTACGTATACTTTTACAAGGGCTATTATTGATCATACATAAACTTACATTTAACAAAAATAATTTTTCATATTTAATTTTATTACAGTGATAATCATATATGCACACTTCTCTGAACCACATATTAATATGTTTAATATAGTTTTATTGTAGACTAAAATATAAATACAGAGATATCCGGCACCTCCTCCACTTTCAGGCCTTGCTACACTCTTGTCATTGGTCAGCTATCAAAAAGGCGCTTGACGCATGGGCGTAGATTACGCGGGGATGGGGGGGACATGTCCCCTGCACTTTTAATAAAACGTACATTCGTCCCCCGCACTTTTACCGGGTCGCACCGGTCCTAGTCGACCCCCTCCATGTGGGATTCAAACCGGCGTCTAGTCGCGCCGCTCTTACTGGCCTACATCTGTTACACAAGCAAGTTCGTTTACGTAGAAGCCAACGTAAATACATCTAGATTTAAATTCAAAGACAGACAATAATCTATACATGACCTGTCATTTTATTCGTATCCAAAAATGAGGCGATCTGAACACTATGGAGTGCTAACACTCGCGTGCAACACTCTAATTCATACTCGAAGCCATAGGGCGTGCTCTCAAAGAAAAAACAAAACTGATTCGTAGAAGTAAAACCCTGTCCCGTTCCAAAAGCATTCAGCGCTGTAGCAGCAGCTGAATAAAAATAATTGCTATGACTGATGAAACGTGACAACAAACACGATTGCGACAATATATGGAATGTGTTTTTC
The DNA here is from genome assembly GCF_949357685.1 of Gobio gobio. NCBI lineage: Eukaryota > Metazoa > Chordata > Actinopteri > Cypriniformes > Gobionidae > Gobio > Gobio gobio. The sequence goes on from NC_137114.1 coordinate 49,689,611, forward strand.
CAGCCATCTCAAGGTATTTATTGACAATAAAGAATATGAATAATGCAGTGCTAACTGACAGCCTTTTTAATGTTTAGTATCTTCTGCTTGCCAAGGCTGCATTTATTTAATAAAAAATACAGTTAAAACATTAATATTGCAAAATATATTCACAAATATATTCACAGATGTTTAATAATTTGATTAAACAAAAAAAAATACACATCAGATAATTTGTAAAGATATGGTAAAGTGTAATTTATTCCTGTGATCAAAGTTGAATTTTCAGAATAATTACTCCAGTCTTCAGTATCACATGATCCTTCTGAAATCATTAATATGATCATTTGATGAAAAGGAAACATTTATGATTATAATCATTGTTGAAAACAGCTGTGGAAACCGTGATGCATTTTATTTTTCAGGATTTTTTAATGAATAGAAAATTAAATGAACAGCATTTATTTGCATTGAATAAAGCATGTATAAATCTTTTGTTATATTATAAATGCCACTTGATCAATTTAATGCATGTTTGATGAATAAAAGTATTCATTTCTCTCTTTTTTTTATCTTACCACAAATGTTTGAATAGTTTCATGATTTCCACAAAAATGAAGCAACACAACTGTTTTCAACATTGATAATAATCATAAATGTTTCTTGAGCATCAAATAAACATATTAGAATGATTTCTGAAAGATCATGTGACACTGAAGACTGGAGTAATGATGATAAATTCCGCTTTGATTACAGGAAAAAATTACAAAGATTTTTTTCTTTTTTACTATATATTCACACAGCTGCTTTACATTGGGATAATATTTCACTGTATTACATTTTTACTGCATTTTTTATTAAATAAATGCAGCCTTGGTGAGCAGAAGACTTCTTTCAAAAACATTTAACAATTGCAATGTTTCCAAACTTTTGATAGGTACTGTATATTTTCTGCCTTATTCAGTGATATATTTTTTTTACAGAGCATAAAATCCATGGGGACTTAATCCACAAGTGTTTATAGTACATAAACCAATCATAAAATTGGCATAACATATAAGGAAAACATTATAGATATTGGTGGTTATTGTTCAGCAGTGTATTTGATATCTTACTGAATTAAAAGCTAATTTAGCTGAATAAAAGGTGAATACTAATTTTAATAAAATAATTAAAATGAGAAAAAAACTGGTATTACACCTGACATTTCTGTCCCCCTCACTTCTGAAAAGATGGCTACGCCCCTGGCTTGACGTAGGGCGTTTTTATCAGAAAAGTTGAACTTTTTTCAACTTGAAAAGACGCGCTGAGCTGCAGAAAAAGACGTCGCCGCTGGCTTTTAAAAAAGCGCTCATTACTTTTTTGAAAACACGGTTTCTTCCATAGCATTTTAATGTAAAACAGACGCTGGCAGCTTTAAAAAAAAGATGTCAAGTGTGAACACGGCCTTAGACTTTAAAGGCTAAAAGGTAAATTCCGTTTAGGACAACAATAATGTTGATCAACCAACCTTAACAGAGTGAGCCTTACCTCTGTTTAAAGTAATTTTACTCTAGCTAAGTGTATGTGGGTAACCCAATGCACGACTAAATCAAAACTACTATCAGAAGAGTAATGTTTGTCAACTTAAATCTATAGTAGTGGTCGTGACCTCTGACTAGAGATAATGTTATTTTAATTCAAGTGTATACAGATCTTTGGGGACTAAATAAAATACTTTTAGAAAAAGCAAGCATGAGAGCGGCACTCTAAACAGTATTGTCAATTACCTGTCACGGCCGGGGCAAGGATTTCTAAGCGTCATAGATTCCTAATGAACGAGTAAAATATAGAGTAAAGAGTTAAATACAACCCCAAATCAGAAAAAGTTGGGACAGTATGGAAAACGCAAAAAAAAAAAAAAAAGAAGTGATTTCTAAATTTACTTTGACTTGTATTTCATTGCAGACAATATGAACACAAAATATTTCATGTTTTGTCTGGTCAACTTCATGTCATTTGTAAATATGCATCCTTTCCTGTCATTCAGACCTGCAACACATTTCAAAAAAAGTTGGGACAGTAAAGCATTTACCACTTTGTAATGTTGCCATTCCTTTTCACAACACTTAAAAGACGTTTAGGGACTGAAGACACCAAGTGATGAAATGTTTCAGGTGTAATTTTGTCCCATTCTTCCTGTAAACAAGTCTTAAGATGGGCAACAGTACGGGGTCTTCGTTGTTGCATTTTGCGCTTCAAAATGCGCCACACATTCTCTATTGGAGACAGGTCGGGACTGCAGGCAGGCCAGTCAAGTACCCGTACCCTCTTCCTCCGCAGCCAGGACTTTGTAATGTGTGCAGAATGTGGTTTTGCATTGTCTTGTTGAAATATGCATGGACATCCCTGGAAAAGATGTCTTCTTGAAGGCAGCATATTATGCTCCAAAATCTCTATGTACTTTTCACAATTAATGGTGCCTTCACAGAAGTGCAAGTTACATTTGCCAAGAGCACTGACACAACCCCATACCATGACAGACCCGGGCTTTTGGACTTGTTGCTGGTAACAGTCTGGATGATCCTTTTCTTCTTTGGTCCAGAGCACACGGCGTCCATTCCTCCCAAAAAATACCTGAAATACTGATTCATCTGACCACAGTACACGTTTCCACTGTGTGATGGTCCATCCCAGATGCCTCCGAGCCCAGAGAAGTCAACGGTGCTTCTGGACACTGTTAACATAGGGCTTCCTTTTGGCACAGTACAGTTTTAACTGGCATTTGTGGATGTAACTACGTATTGTGGTACTTGACAAAGGTTTGCCAAAGTAGTCCTGAGCCCATGTGGTGATATCGCTTATAGATGAATGACGATTCTTGATGCAGTGCCGCCTGAGGGATCGGAGATCACGGTTGTTCAGCTTAGGCTTGCACCCTTGTCCTTTACGCACTGAAATTCCTCCAGATTCCTTGAATCTTTTAATTATGTTATGCACTGTTGAATGTGAAATATCCAAATATCTTCCTATCTTTCTTTGAGGAACATTGTTTTTAAACATTTCAATAATTTTCTCACGTATTTGTTGGCAAACTGGCGATCCTCTGACCATCTTTGCTCCTAAAGGATTAGACCTTTCTTGGATGCTGCTTTCGTACCAAATCATAATTACAATCACCTGTTGACATCACCTGTTTCAAATCACATCATTATTTAACCATTTTACCTCATTACTAGCCCTAAATTGCTCCTGTCCCAACTTTTTTTGAAATGTGTTGCAGGTCTGAATGACAGGAAAGGATGCATATTTACAAATGACATGAAGTTGACCAGACAAAACATGAAATATTTTGTGTTCATATTGTCTGCAATGAAATACAAGTCAAAGTAAATTTAGAAATCACTTCTTTTTTTTATTTGCGTTTTCCATACTGTCCCAACTTTTTCTGATTTGGGGTTGTAGAAGAATTAAACGTTTATTCATATTTATGAATTATTGCATATCTTTGGAAACCTTTTCATTAATGGAGTCAGATTAAATAATCAGGTAATGCATATAAGGAAATGCACTTATTCTTGAATATATTCAGAGTTTTTTCTTATTGAAAATAATGTTTTTCACCAAATATACTGTGTTGGAATTTACTTGTTAATAAAGTAATGAGATAGAATTTCAACCATTGTCTGTGCTCTGTATTTTGCTTAATATATATATATATATATATATATATATATATATATATATATATATATATATATATATATATAAATATTTTTTTTTTTTTTTTTTTTTTTTTTTTGTCATTTTCTCTTTTGGGACAGTGAGAAATAAACAATTGTTACTACAATTTAAAATATTGAATAGGACCAACCTCACAGATTTCCCATGTCCATGTAACTTACTTATTCACTAATGTTTGTCATTGTTTCCAGATTGTACAAGAGTCATTTGCTGTAAATAATAGCTGTAAAATGTTCAAATTGTTGGTTGTTTTCTTTATTTGCAGATGGTTTAAAATGTCATTAAAACTGCTGCATTAAGTGTGCCAAATATAAACTGTTTGTAGTGTTGAGAGGGTTTTTTTGTAACTGTTCCAGCAAAAGCTTATTTATGTTTATTGAATTGGTAAAGTTGTTTCTGAAACAATTATGTGTTAAATAATTAATTGTTTATATTATTTTACTTTTTGTTCACTATCTTCATTTTGTTCTGCAAGACAGAGGGGAAATATGCATTTTTGAGTTCGTTCTGTGAGTGACGTCATTTGTAAAAACTGGGAAGACTGCACCAGGAAAAGATGAAATTTGCTATAGCATGTTGAAACAGTAAAGTGAGGAGGGGAAGAAGAAGTTGTTGATGCTGTACAATAAAGTGTGGGATGAAGGGAAACTACCAAAGAGCTGGAAGGAAGCAATTATTGTCCCGATAAGAAAACCTGGGAAAGATTCTGGTAAACCAAGTTATAGACCCATTGCCCTGACATCTCATGTCTGTAAACTAATGGAAAGAATGATAAATGAGAGGCTAATGTATATTATAGAAAAAAGAGGTATGGTGGTTGAATGTCAGAGTGGGTTTAGAAGAGGTAGGAATACTATGGATTATAGTATTGTATTGTGTTTGGAAGATGACATAAGAAAAGCACAAATAAATAAAGAGACAGTAGTGGCAGTATTTTTTGATGTAGAAAAAGCATATGATATGCTATGGAGAGAGGGCTTATTGATTAAATTGTATAATATGGGAGTTAGGGGAAACCTCTTTAACTGGATAAAAGATTTCTTGAAAGGAAGAACAATACAGTTTCAAATAGGGGCAGACCTATCAAGTGAACATGTTGTAGAGAACGGAACACCTCAGTGGAGTGTTGTAAGTCCCACATTATTTTCTGTAATGATAAATGATGTATATGAAAATATACCAGTAGGTATGGGAAGGTCACTGTTTGCGAATGATGGGGCAATATGGAAAAAAGGAAGAAATGTAGAACATGTAGTTAAAAAAGTACAAGAAGGGATACAACAGGTTGAGAAGTGGGGAATAAAGTGGGGTTTTAAATTTTTATAGAGAATACTAAAGTGATGTTTTTTACAAGGAAGAAAATCAAGGAAAATATTAATCTAAAGCTATATGGAAGTAATTTAGAGAAAGTTAAACATGGGTAGAGCATGTCAGGAATGTGGAGGACAAGTGTAAAAAAGTAATAAATACAATGAGATGTTTAACAGGACTAGAATGGGGAGCAGATTATAAGTCACTGAAGTATGTAAGTTTAATAAGATCAAGGATGGATTATGGAAGTGTGGCGTATGGATCAGCAGCTAAATCTATTCTTGTAAGGCTTGAAGTAATGCAGGCTAAAACACTGAGATTATGTTTAGGAGCTGTAAAAACATCGCCAGTGTGTGCTCTCCAAGTTGGAGAGCTCCAGTGGAGAAATGCCACTGAATATTCGAAGAAAACAATTGCTTGTAAATTATTGGGTAAATTTAAAAGGACATGGAGATAGTCATCCAATCAAAAGAATACTGTAAGATAACTGGGAAAGGGAGAGAGCACAAAAGTTTTGGGTGGATACGAGATGCGGCAGCTAGAGACTTGGGAGTGTATGAAAAGGAGCTCTGCCCAACTGTAATGTGGCCTGATACCCCGGTATGGAAGCTAGAAACCATGGAAGCTGATTTTAAGTTACTTCAAGTCAAAACAGCAAGTAATAGTACAGATTTGGCAGCTGAATTTTATAGATATATAGATTATAAATATAAAGATCATGTGCAGATTTATACAGACGGGTCAAAGGATCCAGAAACAGGGAAGACTGGATCTGCAGTTTACATTTTTAATCAAAGAGGTGAGGTAAGCAGACAAACTACAAATGATCTGAGTGTGTATGCAGTTGAATTGTATTATGATTGCATTAGAATGGATTGAGGAAAACAAAATCAATAAAGCTTTAATTGGAAGTGACTCAGTGTCCGCATTATACAGTCTCGTATGTCAAATAGTCATCAGGATTTACTGTATACAATATTTACAATATACACAAGAATAAGGAAAAAATGCTATGACATTCAGCTGATTTGGATTCCTGCTCATATTGGCATTGTAGGTAATGAAAGAGTGGACAAATTAGCCAAACAAGCTGTTAAAAAAGAGAATATTGAAGTAAATATTAAGTTGTCAAAATCTGAAGGAAAGAGTATAGTGTGGAAAGAAGCCATTAGAGAATGGCAACATCAGTGGGACGGGGAAACTAAAGGGAGACATTTGTATGATCTTCAAAATAAAGTTGGGGATGTGAAGAACAGGGGAGGAAATAGAAAAGAAGAAATAGTTATGACCAGATTAAGGATAGGTCACAGTAATTTGAATAGCACATTACACATTATAAGGAAGCATCCAGATGGTTTTTGTGGATGCTGTCAGGTTGCAGAAACTATAAAGCATGTGTTGTTGAGTTGCAGACAATATGAAGAACAGAGAAAAGAAATGATGGAAGAATTAGGAAAAGCTGGAAAAACAGGGACAAGAATGTAGGAAATACTGGAAAGTGGGGAAAATGAACAAAGCAGAGGAAGTTTTTTCTTTTTTTAACAAGAAAAGGACTGATGAGAAGAATATGACGTAATGGTCATTACAGGAAAGTGAATCCGGAAGATGGCAGTAATGCAACGTGAATGGATGAAAGCTGCCGTTAAACCCTAAAGAAGAAGAAGAAGAAGAAGAAGAAGAAGACCTCATTTGTAATGGACCGACGCGCGCACGCTCTGTCAGAACAACCCGCGACTTGAGAGAGTCAGTCAGGTACGTCCCTGCTTTATAGAGTGAAACTATGCTGTATTAAGCGACTTTTCGAGTTGTATATCTTTTATAGAGGTGCCATAAAACCGGAACACGTTTATTTATGCTTTTCTGCTAACAGTTCGATGTACTTGTGGAGTTTTATTCCCGCTTGTGTTTGTTTTATGTTGCCGCCCGCGCGCCGAATTAGAGCCCGGGGTTTTCCCTCTAAATAAGTTTCTCCACATCTAATTTTGGTGGTTTGAGTGTGTGGAAATGTCGTTTACTGTAGTAAATGTGTGTTGCTTTCATTTTGATTTTAAAATGTATGTTTATAGCCTTATCTGTGACCTGTCTATTAGGTGAATTGTGACAGTTACTGTTAGAGGGGAAGGAACGTCTAAGGTTACGTATGTAACCTCTGTTCCCTGAGAACAGGGAACGAGCGCTGCGTCTAGCTGACGCTATGGGGGGGGAACGCCCTCGGCGTGACTGGTGTCTGAAGCTACTATCGAATCACGGCAAAGTCTTTGACCGACGTCAGCCCATGACGTCATCAACGTGCGACCCGGAAGTATAAAAGGGCGCCGTGCCAACACATACACATCTTCTCGTCTGAAGGGACTGTATGGCAGATAGGCCCTGAAGCATGGCAACGCGACGCAGCGCTCGTTCCCTGTTCTCAGGGAACAGAGGTTACATACGTAACCTTAGACGTTCCCTTTCGAAAGGGAACTCTCGCTGCGTCTAGCTGACGCTATGGGGAACGATATACCAACGCCGCCATGCTGAGGGGAGTGTCTGCCCATTGGCAGTGACAACTGTCAACTCAAGTAATTCATAGAAAAACCTGAGCGACTCCCCCTCAGGTCCTGGGCTGACAGTGACAGCACTCCCTACGGTCATAGCCCAAGCTATACAACTAAACGGAACCCTAACGCACTGCGTGGAGTTCCATCCAGACAGCTCCAAGGCCCGGGACCACTACTTCCAATGAAGGGGTCCCTTCAAGGGAATGTGGCTAGGGGACCCGAAGGAACCCCAGCCAGTCACTACTCGGGAAAAAGTTCTCCCGAGTGCCACCAGGGAGGCCTGACCTGGTGCCCTAAGTGTTATGGACACTTCGGTTTAGCCAACCCTGTCTGTTCAAAACAGAGCCTCTGGATGGTGCCCAAAGGGCGTCCAAGCTAAGGGACTGAAACACAGGCAGTCTTACTTAGCCCGGAACTCAGAGACGGGTTATCCAAGAGAGCAACACTCAGCGTAGTGCTTTTCAACCCTTGCTATCGAGGGGAGTCTGCCTGCTCAAATCAAGGATCTACCAGGTGCTTGTGTTTCAAAGCAGTAGGGAGGCCGAAAGGGCCTAATGACTGATCTAACAGGGAGGCCTCATGAGAGGCCTACGACCGTCTGACCAGGCTCAGGCGGCTGAGCACTCATAGACGACCCTCATTGAGGGGAGCAGCTGAGCCTGCCTGGCGAGTAACCTCCAGCTATAGGCCCAACTACCACAAGTTCTCACAGAGAACTGGTAATCAAAGTGCCTAGCTCAGGAACTTCAACTTCAAGGAGGCCCTGTGGGCCTACTACTTGATAGCGGGTATTCCAGGGAGGCCTATAGAGGCCTACTACCTAACCGCAAGCCATGCTGGAAACCCAAGCATCCAGGCTCGGGACTCCGTCCTCAGGGAGGCCTTAGTGAGGCCTACTACCTGACAGCAATACCGCCTGCTGAGGTTACCCTTGTTTTCTCAAGGAGGCCTAATGGAGGCCTACTACTTGACAGTCAAGCTACGCAGGCTAGTCGGGCATCCTGTTTAAGGAACCCGTCCTCAAGGGAGGCCTATTAAGGCCTACTACCTGATAACCAGCCTTTAGGGAGGCCTGGAGAGGCCTACTACCTGATTGCAATACGTGCTAAATGACTGGGTCCCAGGAACACCTTAGGGAGGCCTGATGGGGCCTACTACCTCGTTCGAGTGACCACCATCTGGGACTCGACAGTCAAGCTACGCAGGCTTTTCGAGCATCCTGATTAAGGAACTCGCCCTCAAGGGAGGCCTATTAAGGCCTACTACCTGATAAGCAGCCTTTAGGGAGGCCTGGAGAGGCCTGCTACCTGTTTGCAATGCGTGCTAACTGTTTCAGATGACTGGACCCCAGGAACACCTTAGGGAGGCCTGATGAGGCCTACTACCTTGTTCGAGTCAGGGAGGCCTATTAAGGCCTAGAATTAACAGCAGGCTTTCAGGGAGGCCTGATGAGGCCTACAACCTGCCTCTGAGAGCGACCACAATCTGGGAACTCACCCTCAGGAAAGCCTAGTAAGGTCTTAGAGTTAACAGCAGGCCTTTCAGGGAGGCCTGATGAGGCCTACAACCTGCTTCTGGTAGTGATCACAACCTGAGAGCTCACCCTCAAGGAGGCCTAGTAAGGCCTTACACCTACCAGCGGGCCTTCGGGGAGGCCTGATGAGGCCTACAACCTGATAGCCTCCAGGCTAGCTGTCCTGATGCGCACATCGGTACATACCTCCAGTGAGGCCTTGTTTGAGGCCTTCCAACTGATAATGCGCCTTGTTCAAGAGGCCTACTGAGGCCTACAATTGACAGCCGACCTTCAGGAGAGCGTATTACCCCTATTTAACCTGATAGCCAGCTAGGCTAGTAGTACCTTGATGCTTAAGCATTGTCACCTGCCTTACTAGAGGCCTGATAAGGCCTACCACTGTCACCGTTTACTCTTGAGAACGGTGCAATCCTTCCTGCTAACTGGGACAGCCATATTGAAAAATGTGGGTTGTAGTAATATTAGACCCTACGGCTCGTTTTCATGGAGGCCTGCTGAGGCCTAACACATGATAGCTACCCATTACTATGGGGACCCGTTCCAGGGAGGCTTGTAGAAGCCTACAAGCTGTACGAGTTTCGCAAAAACGAGAAATAACTGCCAGACAAACAAACTGACTGCTATTAAAACCAACGACTCTCAATGAGAGGAGGCCTCCGATCTAAGTACAACAAAAAAGGTGACGGTGCCTCAGCAACGCGCCTCCTTCATCCACATACCAACTGACGCCGTAGCGCTCAGTCGTAACAGAGACAAACTAATCCAACCTGCAGTGGCTTAGGGAACCGAAGACACATAGTAACCCTAGGCGGTAGACAAACACTACATTCTATCAGAAAAGTGTGCTACCGCCTAGTAATCCGCAAACATTTCAAAGAAAAGAGCGGCGGCCTAAACACTACTCTCAAAATGAGAGGAGGCCCATCTTCTGATAACCATAAGCGGTGGCCTATCTGGCGCCATCTTGACCAACCAGGGAAAGCCAACACACGCTCACAAACATAACCCAGATAATGGTGCTGTGTTAAAGCCTAACTAAGCAGGGGAATAGACAGTTCTCTCTGATGAATACCCAACTCTATACAGGAACCTAGGGTCTGTAAGAAATACATATTTTTAGTATAACACACAAAAATGACCACTCTCACCTGCGGCATGCTGAGCGAAGACTCATTGTGCGGTTCTCACCACCATGTTCTACCGCCCTTGAATGCCTGAAAGGGGCGTTCTCACTGAGCAAGTCCGGGCGGGCCACCAGAACATAGTTCTACTCACCATAGGCCCGCCTCAGGCCTGATGTAAGAAGCGCCTGGGTAAAAGTCATTAAAAAGGAAAAAGGAGAGGGCTATGATGTAATCGCCCTCAAGGGAAGTGATCCATCACCAACGCCTTCGTTGAGAACGTTTGTCCTGGATCACCTCCCTTACATCCTTTTTCCAGCGGGAATCCCATCTCCTCTGTACCCTGCTCCTCCAAGGAGGGGGGGGGGCACGAGAGGAGACGCTAGCACTACGGTCCTCAGACCGTGAAGGACCAGGTCCCGCCTGCCTGGGTGGGGGCGCGGATCTCAGCGGTATGCATGTTTTATTCTTAAATGCCGCTGAGCGCGCCTTCGCCTCCCTGAACTTTCCAACCACCGCCTACACGGAGGTGCCGAAAAGTTCAGTAGGCAAAACCGGCGAATCGAAGAGAAAACCCCTTTTCTCTCTCCCCGATATAAGCCAGGCCCAACCACAGATGCCTCTCCGTAACCACCATAGCCGCCATAGAGCGGTCGATAGCAGCAGCAGTCTGCTTGGTGGCCCGGAGAGACAGATCTGTGGTGCGGCGCAGCTCAGCAACCGCCTCAGGGGACAGCCCGGCCCCCTGGTCGAGATCCTCCAGCAGGTCCGCCTGGTACGCCTGAAACACCGCCATGGTGTGAAAAGCAGCACCAGCCTGACCCGCTGCCGTGTATGCCCCTGCCATTAAAGCACATCGTGATTTAGAAAAGCAGAGTTTGAGCTCTTCAGTGTTGATGCCCACGAAACGCGAGAAAAGTTCGCAAACTTTCCTCGCCAGTCGGTAGCCTCAACACATATCCATATTCCCCTATCCCCTCGACATCAGCGAAGTTAAAACGCTGATGTTGATGAACATTGGGTAGAATATGGATTCTTCCATGCCCTCTCGATCTCTGTAAGAAGATCAAGAAGGAATGGAAGGCTCATCTGAGCTGATGGTTTATGGCCAAGGAGAAATCGATCGTGCAATCTACCACGAGCGATCTCTCCTCTATCGCGCCAACATGGCAGCAGCAGCCTGCCCGTAGCACGTTCCATAACATTCATCAGCTCAGCATACACGGTCAAGGTGGCTGAGAGGATTCATACCACTCTCACCAGCCATCCCTAAGAGCACTTGCTGTTTAGTCTCGTTAGCCGCCAGATCGTCGCGACGATCGGCGAGCTGCATCTGAGAACCCATGATGTATGCCAACGCTCAGCCTCAGCTTGAGCGGGACAGCATCATCCAGTCCCAGATGCCAAACTTTCTTCCCTCAGGAAAAAAACCAGACTAGAGTGGAGCGATCTCAGATTGAAAACCGCTCACACTCACACACAAACAACTTCAAATGAACTTGACTGTGCATGCTCTTGATCCCAGGCAGTAAATACACACTCGTGTGTATTAATAATTGAATTTGTTTTACCTTAACTCGTATAGCAGTTCAAACAGACAGTCCCTGAAGACGAGAAAGATGTGTATGTGTTGGCACGGCGCCCTTTTATACTTCCGGGTCGCACGTTGATGACGTCATGGGCTGACGTCGGTCAAAGACTTTGCCGTGATTCGATAGTAGCTTCAGACACCAGTCACGCCGAGGGCGTTCCCCCCCCATAGCGTCAGCTAGACGCAGCGAGAGTTCCCTTTCGAAAGGGAACTTAATGTGTCTTTTCTCATCATCCTTCAGCTGTGTGTGTGTGTGTGTGTGTGTGTGTGTGTGTGTGTGTGTGTGTGTGTGTGTGTGTGTGTGTGTTTGTTAGCATATGTGGTTTATGAAACCAATTTTATATACGTATTATCTACAGTTTTGGGAGTAACGTGTTACAAAAGTAATGCATTACAGTAACATTTTACTTTTTGCTGTAATGCAGTAGTGTAAGGCATTACTAATCAATTCTACTACACACCTTTAGCTCAATGTAATTGTTAAAAAAAAGAAACAAAAAAAAAACAGCAAGACCGCGAGACATTAACGAATGAAAAATGCAAGTAAGTTACCTGTTCGTGGTCAGTCAATAGCCGCGTGTGGTGTCTAAGTGTGCATATAAAGACTAAACTTCAGCTAGTGGCACTGAGACTCCCTCGACAGGCCTTTTTGGATCAGCTGCAAGACTCCCCATCTCTGCTGCAGCTCTGGTCTTCATGTAGTCCACTCGTTCTGCATTTATGTATGTGGTTTTGAAGCGAGGGTCGAGAAGGGAAGCCATGTGAAGCAGCTCCTGGGTGGATTCATCTGCATATTTTTCATTCAAATAGTCAAGAATGTTCACCTTAATGTCCCTGGTGAGCTGCGTGTCATCATCCTGTGGCTTAAGAACCTGTTCATTAAAAAGATAAAGCACGGGTTTCAAGTATGAAACGCTTACATACTGTTCCCCACACAGGGCATCTGTAAACTCTACGAGTGGGCATAATGCCTTATTTACAGATTCAAGAACGTCCATGTCCTGCCATGTCAGAGCCAAATGTCTGGTCTTTTTGTCAGCTTGCAGGACTTGTGTTAGGGCTTTTTCCTGCTCAATGACCCTTTCGATCATTTGTTGCCTGGATCCCCATCTTGTTGGACTCTCAGTGATAAGCTTGTGAGCAGGCAAGCCTAGCTGCACCTGAGCTATGGCCAGTTCACGCTGTCTTTTCCAAGTGTTTGAGAAGGCACTCACAATTTTCTTGCACACCCCAATTGCGCGGTCAACTTAGGGCGCTTTTACACCTCTCTCTGTATAAATAGATTAAAAGGGTAGAGGGCAATGTGTAAACATAATGTAGCAATAGCTGACAATTTACACGAGAAGTAGCATCCATTTAAAAATGTTTAAAACGTTTATCTCTATAATTAAGATTTATTAATAAGATTAACAACATAGGTACTTCCTAATAACAGGATGTATAAATAATAAAATAAAAACAAAAATAAAAGTCATAAAGAATTATAAAACTATTATTGTTATTCATTTCTGTTAGACACTTACCAATGGCTAAATGAAGACGATGAGCAAAACACTGTAACCGCGTCCAGTCATTTAGTTGCAGCGCTTTGATGTTGTTCGTTGCATTATCAGTTGTGACACAGACTTGATGATCGATATTTTACGATAGAATTGCACTTAACACTGAGAATTTTAATAATTGTAATGTGACGTTCGGGTGCGGATATCTAAATCGGAGAAGATCATGTGCAGGTGGTGGTTTGTTTTTAACAGCGTTAACTGCAGTGAAACAACACTACAGCTTATAAAACATTTAAACGAAGGTTAAAATAGAGAATTCCAATGCAAAGAGGCCTGTATGGCTCTTTAATAAATATACAGTACTAATAAATAATATGTATCTAGTTGCTCAAAGTATTGCAGATCATATCATCTTACTTATTTTTAGTTTTTGCATTTAAATAAATATTTATACATGATAAACACTAGATTTCTTTAAATGTGAAATTTTAAAAAGTTAATAACTTACATCCTAATATTTTGAATAATACTTATATAAGCACACAAAAGTGAATATTATTTGAATGTGAGCAAATATGATTTAATAAAAGTTTAAAGTAGTTAAACGTATTTTTCCTTATATGTACAGTAGGCTATATAAATATGAATTGATACTGAATCAAGATCGAAATCGATATTTTTGGCAATCACTGAACCCATCCCCTCCACCCGCCCCATGCCCCCACCACAAATTGATTTCTAATCTGTGGGAAACACTGAACTCCCACCTCCGGCAGAGCTTCGACCGGATCCCGAGGGAGTCTGGAAATATTGAGTCCGAGTGGACCATGTTCTCCACCTCCATTGTCGCTGTGGCCGTAAGGTCTCCGGTGCCTGTCGAGGCGGCAATCCCCGAACCCGGTGGTGGACACCGGAAGTAAGGGATGCTGTCAAGCTGAAGAAGGAGTCCTATCGGGCCTGGATGGCTTGTGGGACTCCGGAGGCAGCTGACCGGTACCGGCAGGCCAAGCGGACTGCAGCCCGGGTAGTCGTGGAGGCAAAAAATCGGGCCTGGGAGGAGTTCGGTGAGGCCATGGAGAAAGACTATCGGTTGGCCTCGAAGAGATTCTGGCAAACCATTCAACGCCTCAGGAGGGGGAAGCAGTGCCCTACCAACACCGTTTACAGTGGAGATGGGCACCTGTTGACCTCAACTGGGGATATCGTCGGGCGGTGGAAGGAATACTTAGAGGATCTCCTCAATCCCATCGACATGTCTTCTGTTGAGGAAGCAGTGGCTGGGGACTCGGAGGAGGACTCGTCCATCACCCGGGCTGAAGTCATACATGTGTTTGCATCCCTGATCTCAGTACTTCTGTAAAATTCTGAATTATTGTTTAAAACAGAAATAATGATACTGTGCTGTTGAGAAACAGTTTGTGAAGCTCTATATTGACAAAAGCACGTCAGTTGCTACGGTTATCACTGTCAATCATTGCAATTTCATCACAGAACAATTTCGGATTCACCCCCGTAATGCGTCGGTCACTCCTGAAATGTTACAGTATATGTAGACGCTGGTTCAGAAGCATGACAATTTGTGAATGGATTATGGGAGAGCGAGCAAAGAGAGCCCCCTTTATAGCGCGCATAACTGAGCTCGATCACGCAAAAATAATTAATGAACCTAACTAGAGATGTTCCGATACCCTTTTTCCCTTCCCGATACCGATTCTGATACCTAATCTCAGGGTATCAGCCGATACCGAGTACTTATCCGATACCTGGGTGCGTATCTGTACATACAGCTGTATACATTACTAGCCCTGTATGACTTGCTAGAATAATTTTATGGTGTGCTTCAGACTTATCCCTTAATAAAACATGAACAAATACATACAGTGAACTGCTGCACACTCTCCTATATTGCGGTCTTTGATTTCAAGACCGCAATAGGAGAGCGCGCGGCTCAATGGTGATCAATAAAATGCAGCTCATATCTGTTGTTTTTGGTGACGTGAACTCCAATAAATCTTTCTATAGTGCAGGAAATATCTGTTTTGCGGAGATACATTTATGTGCCCAGGCGTAAATGAAATCGTTTAGATAAAGCAGATAGCTTTGATTTACACACAACATGTGTGTTCTCCAGGTCGTGCTTACCAGATTGTTCACAAAAGCCGAAATATGCCCAGATGTCGTCTTTTTAAAGTAATTGGAGAATTTGAATTACTCACGTCTCACCTCCCTCTGCCATTGTATGCTACCGCGACAACGCACGTATGTGACAAATGACGTCAGAAAATAATCTGTACATTATAATCGGTTATGGTCTATTACTGAACCAATACCGAATCGCCCTCGTCTGCATCGTGATGCATCGAAGAAACGATTCATTTCGACACCCCTAAGATTTGTGCCGCCGCGTCATCAGTTTCAAAACAAACAGCTGATAAAACGGCAAATAAAATTTTCAAATAGGCGCCTTCTTTATAAATAAACCACAGATTTAAGCTTTAAACAAACAACATTCTCGCCTGAAAAAGTCTTAACTACATTTTGACACAATAACAGGAGTATTTTTAAATTACACAGGGTTTCTCGTCCGCAATTGATTCTTGCTAGTTGGTGCGAGATGCATTCTGGGATACCGGTCTGTTTGAAGTCCACACAAGTCTCCTCTCGATGCATCCTCGATAAAAGGGGCGGATCAAGGACACATCCGGGGACTTGAACTGTATTTGGCTAGATGTAAACTTTAAAATGGAACCGGACTTGGGCAGCAACTGACGTTTCACAAGAACAGACAAGAATGCATATTTACATTTTACATTTATGCATTTGGCAGACGCTTTTATCCAAAGCGACTTGGATTGCATTCAAGGTACACATTTTACATGTTGTCTGTTCTTGCTTTCCCTGGGAATCGAACCTATGACCTTGGCGCTGCTAGCGCCATGCTCTACTGTTTGACCTACAGGAAATATTGAGAAACGGCCTGAATGAGCGCAGTCGACTATCTATAAGTGTCTTAAAGATAATGCTGTAAACTATATAGGGAGCCCTAACGTGCACATTAACCTCTTAACCTGCACCCCATTTTTGAGAATTCTTTGAAAACGATATACCCAAATGAAAATGTCTACAGCTCTTAAACCCTATGGTCTATATTCATAATCCTGGTCTTATTTTAAACTAGACACTTGAAATGTTGCTACCCAAGAGTCATAATAACTCAAAGTAATATGGGAACAGAGTAATATACATGTAAATATACATGTAAGTGACTCACGTTTTTTTTTTTTTTTTCACTTAGGGAAAAAAAATATTATAATTTAATGTTAAGAGCCTGAAAATAACTTGAATATAAAACTGAATGTCTAATCATGTCATGATTCAAATATGAGGATGATTCTCTCAGTAATGTAGCTTCTGTGAGCTTTTATGTCAAGAAAAGTCTAGGCGTCCTTTCAAAAAGGCCATTTATTTCAGAACATTTGCTATTGTAAAGAGTAGTTTTTCATTCAAATAAATCTGCAATAAACTGCAATAAACTACTAATTATAATGGATAAACAGTTATAAACCAGTAGATGATAAACCAGTAGATGGCAGGCGGCATAGGAGCACTTATTGACTTATTAGCCATTTACAATACTATTATCCCTCTCTAGTATATGGACAAAAGTAGGAAGTCACAACGTCTCATGAAAAACAAAAATTTTCTTCAAATTGTGACTAAATTACCCAGAAACCAAGCAAAGGGCTCCTTGAATAATCACGGAAGCTGTTGGTCAGTTCAGTGTGATACTATAAAAGAACAATGGTAACCTATATTTAATTAGAGCAGAATATTTAAATTTTCCCTATTTTTTTTTAGCACATTACTGTTGTTAATAAAAGTACATTTTATCTGCATATCAATTCATAAACCTTTGACATGCATATTGTAAATTGCAAAAGATATGGTGCCCATTTATACCATGGAATACCATTTTGTGAAAAAATCAGGGATTTTTTTTTAGGCCATATCGCCCAGCCCTACCTTCAACCAATCAGACCACAAGAGGCGTGATCAACTGGCATAGTTCAAATGACTCTGTACTAGGGATGAAACGGTATGGAAATTTAACATCACGATTATAGTGACCCAAATTATCACGGTTATCAATATTATCACGGTTTTGTTCAAATGAGATGAAAGTGTTCAAAAAGAACAGATGCACACACTTAAAACATTTCAACAAGTTTTATATTTGAAAATCAACAAATAAATCAAGCAGCTCTATGCACTTTTTTAAGCTAGATTCTATTCTGTGGGATTTCCTTCCTTATAATGGCCGTCGTCAATAGCAACGCATAACGCATAAATAATAATAATTTGTCGTAAATATAATCTCTAATATTATCTCTGTAAATATATTCAATCAATATTCTCATCAGTGTTCAGCAATGATGCATTTTAATCTAGCATATTTTGTGTAAGAGCCCAAACAGTATCCTTGTGAAATAATGCATATCCATATTTCCATATGATTTGACAGTTTATTTTATTAAATATCAAAAGGTGTGTATCATACCTGACACCTAAATGATCACTTTACAGTCAGTTTTATGACTGTCATTCTCTTCAAATGCTATTGAAGATTGAAACGTGTAACGTTACCAATGTTGTATGTAACTTTAGAGACGTCCCTAAATTCGCCTGCGTTATGCCAGTCATATCAGATGCGCTGTGGTTCTGCTGTGTTTGTTTGAAACTATTTTCGCTGCTGAAATAGAACAGAAACAGTTCGATCACTGTATGATGAATGAATCTCCTGCATACATCGCACGTTTATCTCTGATCTGAGTGCAGATTTCAGTGAGAGCGGCGCGCGCTCTGAACATAACTCCGCTAATCTGAACGACTCTGATTATGAGACGACATCGCTTTCATAAACTCAATATAAACACGTGTAAGTGGTTATAATGCGCAACGCGATTATAACAGATGGCTTTTGAGAAGACTACAATAAGTTCAACAGCCAGAGTGACTAGTGTGCAGCCGAAATAACGTTACACCCGCAAACAGGGCCGTGCACAGACCTTTTGAGGGGCATGTGTTGAAACTGAAAAAGGGCACCCCTTTTTTATTATATATATATATATATATATATAATAAAGATTATTTATTAAGCCTACATAAATGGAAGAAATGGTCATAGCTTCATGACAAAATCAATAATGCAAAATAATAGTCTCAAAAGCTTTAGATTTATTCACTATTAATAACAACCATAATAACATAAATATTATGTCTCTTATTCACTACACTTTCCCTAAAATAACCCAGCACTGAAAAAAAAAAAAATAGAGTGAAAACTACAGTTGCCGTGAAAAGCAAATTAAAAAAGATTTCTGAAGGACCACGTGACACTGAAGAGTAGCTTTGGTCACAGAAAAAAAAGACATTTTAAAATATACTCAAATAGAAAACAGTTATTTTAAATTGTAAAAATATTTCAAAATATTACTGTTTTTGCTGTATTTTGGATCAAATAAATGAAGCCTTTGGAGAGCAGAAGAGACTCTTTTAAAAACATTTAAAAATCTTACCGTCCAAATATATATATTGCATTCTACATGATAAAATATAAATATTTCACATTGATCTGATTCTGTAGTTTTTTGTTGTTGTAACTACTACAACAAACCATGTTTTACTACATTTATACAAGACAAGCAGAGAGAGTATAGAACACTGTAGATAAAAAAATAGCTAGATAACGAATAATGTGTGCATATTAACAGCCTTGAATAATAACCATCATTTTATATTATTACCTTAACACGATTAAATGTTAATAAATCAAGTGTATCATCAGCAATCATGAATCAAAGATATGTTACCTAGGTGACGACGAGGATCACACTAGTCGCTTTCTGTAAGTTCCAGTATGAAACAGCGCGGGGCGAACAAAAAACAAATTATATGTTGTTCAGATGTTGTATACTTATCAATATATTGTTAACATTTTACAAAAGTCAAACTCAAATGCTATGCAGTTAAGGGGGTTTTGACCAGCGAATGTGTGCAAATGTGCAATTTGTCCGTCATTATAACGGCGTAACGTTACATTTTTATCAGCAGGTTTCAAACTAGTTTGTTGTAGCTATAATGGGCAGTTGGGCACTCTGTCTTTCCGGTTGTAAAATAAAATACATTTGGCCAAAATCTAATTTTATAAAAGATGAAATGCTACTATGTATGCACAGGCTATTTAAGTGTAGGCAAGTCTACATATGTATTTACTAACTTAGCTAGTCTCTACTTTTCAGTCTCAGGTGGTAGGCGGTAACTTAGTGGTGGTCCCACCACGTCTTAGTCAGACTCAAATTCAAATAAATAAAATATGAGCCTATAGACATAGTGTTTGTTTAATACTTATTCAAACAACAATATCTTTATTTACCCTTGCAAAACTTCGTCCAGCTACGGTCTGCCGCGCGGCTGCTGCGGAACGTCAGTTCGTTCGTTCAGTCGAGAATGATAGAGGGGGCGGAGTTATGGTTAACTGACAGTTTGAGGATCGTCGAATAATATTTACTCAAGCTCTTTTTAAGAACTTTCATTGGCTAAATATTTGTAAAACAGACAGACGTGAAGGGTGACCAATAGCATTGATTTATTATAAAAAAAATAAAAAAAAAACGCCACCAAAAAAAAAGGGCACTTCGGCGTGGGCACAAAAAAGGGCATGTGCACTGCACAGGTTGAGCCCTACCTGTGCACGTGCCTGCCCGCAAATGGCGGTTGTTAATGTCAAGCCCTGATTATTATCCCTTAAATGTCACCCTAGTCTTGACTGAATTTGTTTGTTCGCTTCACGTTATTATATCCCAGACGTAGTTTTGGTATTGAGGTCAAAGTCCACTTGCCTTGCGTTCGTAGTTTTGAAGTGTTTCCCCCTATTACAGCGACTTTCTTCTGGCATGTTCTGCAGACAGGGTGACCATCTTCGATTAAGTTTCCCTCAGGACTTTTATAAAAGCCAAAACATGACCACACCTCAGAATTGGTCCTTTCAGAAGTCTAAAAACGGCGCTGTCACTGACTTCTGCCATTTCTTCTCATTCAAAAGACAGCGGTGCGGTGTGCCTGAGCCAGACTGACGCTGACTGGACAAGATTTACCGCGAGTTTTCACAATCGTGATAATCACATGCGGTTTTAATGATAATTAAATTTTATACGATATTACTAACCGTCACTAAATTTTATCGTGGTTTATCGTGAAACCGGTAATCGTTTCATCCCTACTCTGTACGCAATTGGATAGGCCTTCAACCAATCAGATCCATTGCTTCTCTATCCGTCATTGTGTTAAACCCGCCAATAGCATGCCAGGTGGATAAGCCGGTTTGAGATTGGTCTCTGCAGATTTGTAACCGAAGCTAAAAAATTTTACATTTTCCACTATGCCTAGTTTAGCAGCATATTAAATCTATACTGTTACAAAAATGTGTTAAATTTGTATGCCATATTATTCATACAACTCTCCTATGCATAACGTGACAAGAATCAACAATTAATTTTTACCTTGTGGATGTTTTGATCTGGTGTGGCAGCCTGAGGTTTCAGATGTGTTCTCCGCCATCTTGACATTTCTATGTAACGTGTTTGTCTCTTCTGACACCACCAGATGGCACTGTGTCCATGTTTGAGTACAACAAGTCTGAGTTGCATAGAATTAAGTAATATGGATCACACAACCAAAACTGTGATGTCCACATACCTGGGCGCCAGGTCATAGAAGGTTAATTATATAACATGCATCTGAATACCTCTAAAGCAAACTAACCCTGGGACATGAGCCGCTCTGGAGCAGGTTATTTTCAGAGAGTGGGTTTCTATGGCTACTTACTTACCCTGAAAGTTACCTCTGTTTTTGGAACCAAAAGTTGAGGTTATCCGCTTACTTGCGCTTAAACATAGTTACTTAAAAATACATCTAAAATACCTTTTATCTCTTGTTTTCTGTTAGTAAATCAGGGATATTAAATTTATCCTCATTGAACTGTTTCTAACTACTTAATATGTTTATTTCAGACTTGATGGAAGTGAAAGAGCAAAAACAAGAACTGGAGTAAAATTTCAAAGATGATGATGGTGATGATAATTTAGTTTGTTTCAGCCTGTCGACACCAATAAAATGTGCTTAATGTGCCAATTTACAGAAGATCTCAGACATCACCATAATGAATGAAGTGATTATTGAACATTATTGTATGTATTTTTTGCAGATCGAATCAAGACAGTGATCACAGTTCACACCTGCAGTGAAGCTCCTCCCACAACAATATACCAATAAATACTGGGAATATCCACATCATCCTACAAGAGAAGGACAAACTCCAGGTGTAGCAGCTGAAATCTGTGTGACTGTTAAAGATGGAGCTTATTAAAGAGGAGTTTATTAAAGAGGAGATTGAAGACATGAGTTATCCAGAACCATCCAGAATAAAACATGAAGATACTGAGGAACAAACAGGTTGGTGTCCATTTTTGATTCTTCGTTGTTTACTGATTTGGTAGATGTGAATTAATATGCGCTGTATGGATGACTATTGATGCTATTAGTATACTTCTTTTAAACTAAAAATAAGAACATACTTGTATGTACTTCTTAGAATTATATTTAAAACTGCACTTAAGCTTCACTTATACTGTCAGAAAGGTCTAAGTAGGGCTGCTCGATTATGGAAAAAATCATAATCACGATTATTTTGGTCAATATTGAAATCACGATTATGTAACACGATTATTTCACATGACTTTGGGAATGTGTTGTATTTATTAAAAATACACCTTTCAACAATTCAATTGAAATTGTAACATTTGTTGTACTTTTTGAACTATTAAAATAAATAATATAACATATATTCAAATCAAAGTATAAAAGTATTCACGTAAAAATGATAACCACAAATAAATAAGATCAACAATATGGTTCGGCTAGATATGCTTTCCAGGTACGTCTAACATTAGTTTTCAGGTACAGAAATGTATCAAATGTAAAATAACATTGCATATTTGAGTGCATAAATTAAAGATGAATCCTATTAAACTTACAAAAGCTATTCAATCCGGATCGGAGATGCGTCGTCTTTATCGACTGTATAAAGTTCACTTAAGGCATATAAAGACTATGTCTGCTAGAACACTCATCAAGATGGACATGTTGACATACGTTTTGTGTGAGTTTGTCCGTTCAAGAGCAAGACTTGAAAGAGAACTCAATATTTGCGCGCTGAGAGACGTGTGCGCGCTCTCGGATGAGCGCACAGAGATACATTTTCTCACAGCGCGCGGCTTCTCATTCGCGTCTTCTGGCACTAAACCCGGGTGAAGACGGTGAAAATGACTGGATATATTCTAACATACGGCAGCACTCGCATGCATTGAACAAAGTTTACAAAAAATATGAGGGGAAAAAAGGACGTTTACACGGCATCCCTGCTCTCGTCAGTTTTTGTTTCTTTATTAGATTGTCATAGGTCACTCTGTTTAATTTTCAAGTGGTTAAACAAATTTGTGGTGTTCCCTTGCGTTGCAGCCACTGCCATGTAGCAAATCTTGCACGTAGCATGTTTCTGCTCGTCGTCTGATTCCTCGAAGCCAAACTGTTCCCAGACAACGGAGTTGGTTTTGCCTTTTTCGCTCAGCAAACGCTGCTGTAACTGCCCTCCTTCTGCCATCTTTACTCGCGCCGAGTTTTTAAATTCCAGCTTATGATATGCACACGAGACTCACGATCTGAGAAAGTTTGTGGCTTCGGGAGGGGCGGATGAGCGCGTGCGCGTTTCATTCAGAACGCAAGACAAAATAAGAGTGTTCTTGCAAAACTGAACATGGCAAAATAATCGTTTTTTCTCGATTATACTATTTTGGTGATCGTTGGGAGGCAAAATCGAAATCGAAATTCGATTAATTGCACAGCCCTAGGTCTAAGTATATTTGTCCTATTATTGCACTCAATCTTTTGATCGATATATATATATATATATATATATATACTTAAAATTACAATTAAGTATTCTAAATTTACTTCCTTTGAAGTTGTTAAATCTTTTTAGTAGCCTATTAAATACCTCTTTACCCTGTCTTATAAACTTATAAACATTGTTTGAAAATATAGATTTTTAAAGAAAACTGATATATGTTCCTACTTCTGAGAATCTGAATTTTTGTGAAGGCTAGTTCACTGGTAGTTTACCTAGGGATTTACTTAAAATCTAGTTCACTCTTTCCCTGCCACAGACTGAAATTTTCCAGCTATCCATGTTTTCACTGTTGTACCGTAGGGGGCGCCATTACTATTTTTTTAGTACAGAATCTCCAGATCAAATCACAGGAAAAGAAGGAGAAACAAGTGATGGAAGATTGTTTATGCAAATGTAAAACACGATCATCAAACATTAAACAGAATATAAATCCAAACTGCCAAATGAAATGTTGAACCCAGGAAGGGTGTGAAGGACTGTAAAGCTTTGGGAGTTTTGATGTATTCGAACTACACCATCTGTGTTTTGATCATCATTCTGAATCCGATCCGTACATAGTTTTTGACAATGTGATTTTCTCACAAAAATGCTAATTTTCCCCACATTTAATTGTTGATAAAAAAGGATGCATGAAGCTAGAATAAAATGGAAAGACTTAAAGTACAGTTAAAGGTATATTTCAAGTATAAAAAATTAATACACGAGTAGTGTAAGGGTTGAATCAGATCAAATAATTTCAAATAACTAAATACAAATAATTACAAATAACGTTGTTATTGAATTGTAATGAAAGGGACCTGATTATTTATATTTACATGTAAATAATTCAGAATTAATGTTTAACACCGTAACTTATTCGTCCACCGATATGTAAGAACTTAATGGGGACTCTGTAAAAGGAAAACGGGTCTATTTAGCTCGAATGAATGAATGAATGAATGAATTAATTAATTAATTCATAGGGAATTTTGAAAGAGTCTATTTTGCAGACGAGCAAATGACTCATTTGGTGTTCATTTGAACGGGCCGTAAATATCAACTCTGCAGCGGATATTAATATCCGAACAATAGTGAAACACTATTTACCAGCCAGGTAACTTAGATCAGCAGTTCAAGACATTAAATTCGTAAGCACATAACACAAGAACACTTATCTTTGAATACAAACACAACTTTATTGATGACTCTAACCCTAACCCCAACACATAAAACTAATATCTAACACAAACACACGCACACTCCCATTCACACGCGTTGAAGAAAGAAAGAAAGTGAGGAAAGAATGAGTTTTCAGAGAGAGAAATGATGAGATCCCAAGTTGCTAGCAATATATGCATTTATTACACATGACCTGAAGAAACCATCGATCATTAATTTAACCCTCCTATTCATAAACCTTTGACATGCATATTGTATATTGCAAAAGATATGGTGCCCATTTATACCATGGAATACCATTTTGTGAAAAAAATCTGGGATTTTTTTTTGGGGCCATATCGCCCAGCCCTACCTTCAACCAATCAGACCACAAGAGGCGTGATCAACTGGCATAGTTCAAATGACTCCGTACACAATTTCTTATGCAAGGTTATTACATTTGATCTCAATGGACCAGTTCATCCTATAATCTGGAGGTATTACTTGCGTTTGTGTCTCGTGTCATCTTTGAATGGGGATTCCCTTTTTCCTGGCTGGAAGGGGTTTTCCCGGTTCTTTGATTCATTGAAGGTCGTGTCTTTTGATTGACGTCTTGGGAAGCCAGTCATGTGGCGTGTTGTAGTGATGCGCGGGTCGGCTTTTTTTCCAACCCGCGGGTCCCGCTTTTATGAAATGATTTGGCCCGCCCCGGCCCGCCCCGAACCCACTGCATTCATTTTTACAACCCGCTCCGCCCCGCACCCGCGACCATTAAATAGACATAGTAGGCAATAGACATTGTAATGTAAATGAAAACAGCCTTTATTTCGGCATGGAAGTGCTTGCAAACATCGCCTTGTAAACGGGCAACAACATAGGCCTACGATTATGAATAAATCGGGTCATAACAATAATAAACATTTTCAACATTTGCAAAGCAGCGTTTATATTCATCTAGGCTAACAAAAAAAACATATAGGCTAGATTTCACATTTGTATAGGCCAACAGTTTACAGCCTGCGCTACATCACTGAACAAACAGACATTTTCATTTAGAATTTTTATGTTCGCTGTGCAAAAAAAGAATGGCATCCACCGTGCCGGGGTTTAATCGATTTCGCCGCGACTCCAGCACCCGTCCAGCAGAGCTGAATGTGCGCTCGCTTGACGCGCTTGTGGCCGGGATGCAGAAAATCATTTTTGAGATCTTGGCAAGCACAGGAAAAGCGACGGACTGCGACTGCCAGAAGCTCAGAATGTCTTCTCCGTCCCAGAAGAACTGGCCCTCGATGTAGCGCTGAACCTCGTCTCTCTCGGCCAGTTCTTCGCCATCATCCTCCCACTCACTGAACTCATCTCTTTTTCTTTTCACTGGCTTGGTTTCGTCAACTAAAAATAAAATATTACAATATTTAAACTTTTAAACATACAGCCCAAGCTGTAGCTATAACACAAGATCCGGGCATATATTTTCTAGTGCTACTCACGTCGAGGCAACGGCTCTGGCTCCCTCACACTTGCGGCAGGTGTAAGCGGCGCACTGTCAAATTCCCTGACGAGTCTTCTGGCCTGTTCGTACACAGCGTTTCTCTCCTCCGCTTGAAACATCTTCAGGGACTTAAAACGGGGGCAAAGAAACGTTCCAAGCTTGTGGGTGATGCTGATGAACATTTTCTCATTTAGCAGCTGCGTTGCCTGTGCCCGAATATAAACCATGTACTCTGGATCACCGTATTGGGGCTCGCAGTGTTTCTTCAGTTTAAAAAACCAAAGCACGACCAGCTGAACAGTTGGATACGTATCACCCTCCATCTCTTCACTCGCAGTTTTAAAAGGCAACAAAAACTCAGTAACTGTGTTTAAAACATCCAGCTGAATGCCATCCATTCTGTGGAGCTGATCTTTCTCCTGCAAGGCCTGTTGGATTTCACGGTACTGTTTACTGACTGACTGCATCATTGCAACTTTACTATTCCACCGGGTTTCGCATTCCTGTGTCACGGTGTGTGGGAGCTGTACCACAGTGCCAGATTTTTTCAGGTATGTCACAAGGCTTTTGCACTTTGAAATTATATCACTCACGTCGCGCATGTATGTTGGCGTGTTCTCCTTTACATCGAATGTGTGTTTGAGAATGATGTTAATGACATGGGCTGTGCACGGCATCCACTTGTAGCTGCGAAGGGCAGCTTTTATGTTTGCGCCCTGGTCACTTACAAACATTACTTTTGATAAGCGAGCAGGTTCAATACCAAAGTCATTCAGCTCCTTAATCATTTGCTCGTGGATGTTGTGCGCTGTCTTTTTGAGAGTAGAGTCAAATTCAGCTGTGCTTATGACACGGCTCTCCAATTTCCAGTCATCATTGATGAAGTGACCAGTAAACGCCGTGTATGCTCGTTTGTTGAACTCATCAGTCCACATGTCAGTGGTAATCGCTATGCCACCACAATCCAGAGCTTTATTTATCTTCTTTGAGAGGATTTCTTTTTTTTCTTGCGCGGTCGCTTTGGCTCTGTCGCAAACAGTTTGCCTGTGAGGGAGTACACTGCTGGCATCCACACGCCCGTAACGTGAACCAATGTTAATTAGATTCTGGGCTACGGTACGAAATCCATCTCCAGATACTATGTCGAAGGGCCGCAGATCTCGACAGCACAATTCAACACAAGCGTCTGTGACCTCGGACTTGACATGTGCTGGTACTTTACTTTTGAGGAAAGCGGTAATATTTTGAGACGTACCACTGTCGTCCTTTTTCTTAGACCCCCTACAAATATGTCTTGCCATGCTGGAAGTGCCCGTTTTGTGGCTTTCATGTTTGTATATTTTTTCACACGAGTTGCACTTCACGTAGCCGATACTGCTGTTGTCTCCTGCTGAAACTATTTCTGAGAACCGTTCCCAAACATTAGATTTAGCAGCCTGATCTTTTTTTCTTTTAATCATGTAAATGCCTAACTTCAATTTCTCCCGCACCTCGTCTTCCATCTTGACTGTTTATTTAGTGGCTGGCGACGGGAGCTGCTTGTCGCGCCAATTTACATGACGGCAAATGTTTGGAGACGTCACGCACGTTACGTTGCTACGGCCTTCATATTGTAACCTTATCAAAGAACCGAATAACATATGAAAATAGATATTCCCAAATATTTAATATGGCTATAAGGAATTGCACGTAACAAATATGGATTTATTTTTTAATGACCCGCCCCGCAAATACAGTGACAATTTCTTTACCCGCCCCAACCCGACCTGCGGGTTACCCGCGGGACCCGCGGGTTATGAGACGACCCGCGCATCACTAGCGTGTTGGCTGCTGAATGGAAGTCTTGTGGGCATTTGTTTAAAGTTGAAGCGCGTGCTGTGCTGTAGAATCGTTGAACGAACTTTGAACAAGGGACTCAATGGAAAGAAAATAAATGTAAGTAAAAGAAATGAAAGTGAGAGGAGAGTATGAGAGGTGAGTGAACAGAACTCAACTGAACAGAACTCATTCTTTGTTCGTGTTCTGAGATTAAAACTCAAATATTTGCCCATCCCCTGGATGGGTTCTAGTCAATTAGGGATCATCTTGGTTCAGGGGTGACTGTGTCTCCACCCCTCGCATAAATGATTTTGTTATTTCTGTGGTCATTTAGTTTCCTGCTCTTCAGCAGAGAGTAAATTTAGACCTAATGTCTTACTATAAGAACATGATCCATTCTACAAAGATTTCATTCAACTCATCTGTTGGATTATACACAAACAAACAAAAAGATAACAAGCACAGTGTCTTTTCGTTCACTCATTCAATAGTTAAATAATTACATGAATTGGGAGTGATATACATGCATAATGGTCACGTGTATCAGTTGTTGACACACTAACAAACTATGTCGTCAAAGGCTATTTGAATGCAAGTCCAATAATCAGTGATTTGATGCAGTTTATATGAAACAGTTTCTGTGAGTTTTCTTGGAGGTTTTAGCTGTGTCACGCGGAGTTCATTAAGGTAGTTGAGAAGACGGCGATCTGGTTTGTTTCTTTGTCTTGTGATCACACAGAGTCTTTTGTTCTCTTTGGGGGTTTCTCAGTTTTCAGGCAATAAAATACTTAAAGGAACACTCCACCGTTTTTAGAAATAGGGCTTATTCAACTTCTCTCCTACATTTAGATATGTGGGCAAATGCATTTTTGTCTCAGTGCATGCATTGTTTTAGTTTGGGAGGGTTGTCGCTAACTTAGCTTAGCATAATGAATGGAATCCTATGTTGCCAGGTAGCATGTCCCGAATAAAAGTGATGATAAAAAAAAAAAAATCCCACCTAATTACTTCTTGTGGCCTGCGTGTTTTCTGGGGGGAAAATCTAAGTGTTTTTTATTTAAAGTTTTTACTTTTAATAAATTATCTGCCAAAAAAGAAACAAGATTTCAATCAGAAATGTTTTTGAAAGAAGAGCTAAAAAAAAACGTAATATTGTGACAATTGGTAATGATGAATGTAATAAATAAAATATTTGGGATTTAAAACAACATAATGCAATGCAATTATGATTTCAAATAGTATCTGGTGAATTTAGGTTGATTGGGACATTTTTTTCCCAGTCATTTCAATGGCAAATATTTTCTGAATAATTTGTAAACGATCAAATACACAAAATACTCAAATATAATTTCGAGCTTCAGTCAGAAACACGTGAAATGCATGAGCCAGCGCTAAGGCTATTGTCTGCTATATTGGTATAAAATACACGAATATATTTATTATACCAGTCTGTTATATATCAAATATATTAAAAACTTTGATTAAAATTAAGATACAATATTAATATAAATACAGTCAATAGCCGCGTGTGGTGTCCAAGTTTGTAAATAAAGACTGCATGACAGCTTCTGATATATTTATATAGCGATTTATTTTAATGATCTCCCTCTTGCTGGTGTACTTTTGTATTGTGTGACATGGTCCAGTGAAGGCGTGATTAGGGCGGGTTTTACAGGAGTGCCGCGAGGCATGATTTCGGCCTCTGTGCTCGCGCTGGCCGTCTAAAGAAGGCTTAAAGGCTGTCGTTTCAAAAAATAGCACAACGGCAAACGCAACGAGTATAGCCTACCTCCCCAAACGGACGAGGCGCGCACGCAGTCAGCGCCAGCAGAGGCTCGCACTGCGGAGCCAAACAAAAATAAACAAGGCTTTATGGGGCAGAAGAAGACCGTACATTCGCGAGATGGACGTATGCGCATTACTTCGAGTTTGTCAGAGATCAGGACAAGAAGAACGTAATGGTCAAATGCAAATGCAGTGAAATGCAACCTTTGTCTAAAAACGAAAGAACTATCGACGTTGCGAAATAGCACTAGCAATATAAAAAAACACCTCTTGCACTTTTTGCACTTACAATGACGTTTTTGTGTTGTGAACCTCTCGAATACAAAGAGAATAAAATAATGACAACAAAAAGAAAATTACAAATGTGCATCTTGTCATAGAATTAGGGTTTACATACAGTTCTGTTGTGTCTAATATGAATAGACCCAAGCTATTCGCAGATAATCACTTTACCTCTACCATACTTTTAACACAATTGGATCACTTGTGATTCAGTCTGTCATCCTTTCTTGCATTGTCTTGAGACAACATTTCATACACAGTGGCAATTCAAAGTGCTTTACACAGAAATGAAGTTAAAATAGTCATAAATGAAAAAAAAAAATATATAGTATAACAGTTATAATAGGAATTTAAAGAAAAGAAAAAATAAAGATGAAATCCCTATTCTGGGGTGGAAGAAAATGGAGAGTCAGGTTTACTTTAAAAATATTTGTCAGGTAACTGTGCGTTTAGACAGTACCCTTACAGACAAAACTTCTTTGCCTAACTTGAGGGCGTTCTCTAGATGTTTTACCCGTCAGAGCAGATCTAAACGGGTCTTCCTCGCACCGGAGGGTAGGGCTGAACGATGCATCGAATTTTCATCGTCATCGCGATATGAACTCGCGCGATGAACACATCGCAGGAGACAGCCTGACACGATGATTAAGGGAAAACAGTTTATTAAATGCGCCAATCTGAGTAACGTATTCTGAATACTTGGATTCCTTCCACATTGAATTGCATTTTATAAGTGTTGGAACGTGGCCATCGAATCCTGCTTACTAAACATATATTATAAAATATTTAGCTGACGTCAAACGGGGCCAACGGCTCTAGTAAATCAGCACATAGGAGAATGTAAAGTCGCACGTCAACAAAGCAGGAGCACCGGCGGTGGTCGGCCAAAACACTTTTTTTTTTTTTGTATGTGAAGCTGTTTTACGTGAATATTATGACACGAGTGAAGCACAGCTTTATTTACAATTAAATGTTACATGCCATGGAAACATATGGATTCATGCCGAACAAGAGAGGAAGCTTTGTGTGGTGAGCCAAATTTAGCCTAAGTTTAATCGCTTGCGTTTTGCTATCTGGTCACACGATTTTCCACGAATTTAACAATAGACTTACTCCATTTTATTCTACTGGACATGAAATCTCTTATTTATTTTCCCAAATCCTCATTTACGTCTCTGACAGGGGATTAAACGTTTCTTGTTTGATTTATTTAGGAGTAGGCTAAATTCGCATCATTTACTGCGGTAAAGTAGAAAAGGGAGTAGGACAGATACATTTTACTTCAAACTTTACTTTATTTAACACAGTTTGTGCTTGCTATTAGACTTAGTCAAGAGTTTGTGTATAGCGCATTTCATACACGCCGGAGATTTTTAGTTTCGCTTTCTCTCACAGCGCATAATCAAACAAAGCCTAAGTTCTTGACCCTGCGGAAGATAATTTCGTTCTTCTTATTTTACTACAAGCAGCCAATCAGTTTTGGAACATCAGGAGAAAACATGAAGATATTAGAAAACGATGCTTCTTTCCTGCTCGTGTCATCCCTTTCAGCGCAAAGAGGTATGACGCACGTCTATGGGGAAATATAAAAAAAACAATTCTTTAACTAAAATTTTACTTACATTATTTATATTTTGATTATTTACAGATATATATTTAAATGTTTAACAGACTGTAGTATGTTGTTTCCCTGACGGAAGTACGCCTACTAAAATAAACACGCATGTTTGAGCCTTATATTTTTTATTTTCAAAATGTAGGTAGTTAATTGAGACTGTTGTTCTGGCTCCATCTCTACCTCTAGCTCCCGCTTCTCGTCTTCCGACTCCATTGTGACTGATCACGCAAACTGTGTATTTAAATATCAACTATTTAAATTGTAACTGTAACGGAAATACAGTTACTCATAATATGTATTCTGAATACGTGATGCCGCTACGTGTAGGCTATTCCGTTACTGCCCAACACTGAACACGACCTATTGAAGCACTAAGACATGGGAACAGTATAGCTAACATTCACATTTGAATATTTATCGCAAGTCATATCGTCATCGCAATATTAAACAATGTTATCACACATCGCAGCTTTTCCTCATATCGTGCAGCCCTACCGGAGGGGGTACTCAAAAAATATTTGTCAGGTAACTGTGCATTTAAACATTACCCTTACAGACAAATCTTCCTGGACAGGAACACCAGTGCTATCTCTACTATGTTCGGCCCTCAGGGCAGATCTACACGGTCCTTCCTCTTACCACCAAGGCTATACAGATCTATCCGTCAGAGCAGATCTAAACGGATCATCCTCGCGCCGGAGGGATTTCGATTTATCGCTCCCCCGTATCTCAACCTCTTCCACCCAGAAAGCCTTAACAAAATATAAAATACTTAAAAAAATAAAAAGTATAATTAAAAATCAAACGGTTAAATTGAAACACATAATTCAAGTGCAAGCAGTTCGGACAAAGCATAGAGCTCATTCAGTAAATGCATAAGATAAGGTGCAATCGGACGTACAGTAACACAGCTCATTCAGTAAATGCACAGCTGAACAGATGTGTTTTTAGTCTGGATTTGAGGGGGGCTGTTGCTCTGGTGTTAACGGAAGCTGCGATATGTTATCGTCCGGTTCATGGAGTGACTTAGACATTTCTTCCAGCTTATTGCTCAGACCACACATAAGGCGTAAAAGTTCACCAGTCTGACCCCCAATGGTCCCCATTTTTACCAGTGCCTCCACAGACTCAACAGTCTGGGCTGAGATGTTACTGTTTAGTGCCTCGATCTGTGTCACTTGGAGCAGTTCTAATCCGTCAAAGTGTGTCTGTGGTGAGCTCTGAGGGCGGGGCACAGCTGGGAGTGTGTCCATGAGAAGTGGTTTTTGTGGCTGCGTGGTGTAATCATTGTCCTTGTGGGGTGTATCAACCGCATGTCCATTCAGATGCTGAAATGAAGTCCTGTGATCGTCCATAGTCTGTACTGGTGTGTGTGTGTGCCATCCAGGTTGAGTGGGTTAGTACACACAGCTGAAGGATGATGAAGGGAAAAATAAATATTGTCCTTTAGCACTCTTGCACAGAGTTTGTTTGGGTGGAGGCCATTTGATGTAAACAGTTGTCTCTGACTCCAGAAGAGATTAAAATTGTCGATAAAGTTCACTCCCTTCATGTTGCAGGTTTTTTGCAGCCATGTATTAAGCCCAAGTAGCCGTGAGAACCTATTTGTTCCTCTTGCTGGAAGTGGTCCACTGATGAACGGCTGAACTTTCAGTTTTCTAAGTGTTTCAAAAAGTTCATTGAAATCCCTCTTAAGGAGTTCTGACTGCTCTCTTTGAATATTGTTCTTCCCCACGTGAATGATAAGTTGATTTGCAGTCTTATGTTTCATCAGAATGTTTTTACATTTATGCATTTGGCAGACGCTTTTTATCCAAAGCGACTTACAGTGCCCTTATTACAGGGTGTTAATCCCCCTGGAGCAACATGGAGTAAAGTGCCTTGCTCAAGGACACACTGGTGGTGACCGCTGGGATCGAACCAGCAACCTTCTGCGTGTCAGTTCCATGGTTTAATCCACCAGACCACCATCTCACCTTCTCATCTTCTTAAGTTCCCTGTTTACATCAGAAACTGTTGCTTGTGGAAGGCAGCATGTGGTATTATCCCTGCTGTTATCAGCCCGTAGCTAACACTGATGCTTCGATCTGTGTTCGGTCACATTCATCACGTTTGGGGATTCTTCACCCCATTAATACTTCAAATCTGTTTTCAAGATGATTATTTGGTGGTAGGAAACTAGTGTTTGCAATCCTTGTGTCTGGGGTAGAGCATGCTACTGCGGCAATATGTGATGCCCGTGACAATCTGATGTCTCGAGTGCCTTTAGGTCTTGCTCCCTGTTTGTTCCATCGATTAGTGTGTTGATCAGTTACTTGTTTCTCTACCTGTTGAGTAGCTCTACATTTATGGGACTTACCGGCAGTGTGCATAGGGCGTTCATGATGAAGCTCTGCTGTGTGATTCGTCTGGTTGGATGGTTCCGCGAATAACTTTGTTTCACGAACTGCAATCCTTTGTAAAAGTCTGTGGCAGTTTGTGCAGCAAGGAGAGTCTAGAAGAGGCATTTTCTTATCCTTTTGAATGTAGGCAGCTGTGTTTTCCCTTCTCCGGAATGTAAGCTGAAGGCAGTGGGAGGCTGGTCGGTTGAAATATTCTGCTTTTTGTTTAGTAATCCAGTCGCCAGAGTTTCTAATTTTATTATTGGAGCCAGGCTTTGTCGTTTGAGCACTGTGCTGATTTGCTGAAGTTGAAATTATGAGATAAAATATAGAAGCGATAGAGCAAAGCGCGGAGCAGTAAGCAGGAGCGTCCGAACAGTAGCGAAGCAGGAAGCAGAGCTTTCATTTTGCCAATTATATGCTATATTGTTAGTTGCCTGGATAGCCTACAGTCATTATATTACATTAAACTACATCATATCGCCTTCTGCTGTGTAGAAACCTACATTTTGTCATTTTAAGAATGTTAAGTTCTACTTCTGTAGTTATGTTGGTGAAAGTAACTCAAAAGTAATACAGGAGTAATGTAACGCATTATGAGAGAGTAATATTGTAATGTAAATAATTACATTTAAATAACAGTAATAAATAATCTATAATGTATTACAGTTTGGAAGTAACTTGCACAACACTGATATTAGAATACATACTACATAAAGTATACTTTAAAATATACTTGAACTTGACTTAAGTATACTTCCTAAAATGAACTTGGAGTATACTTTTTCGTAAGGGAAACACATTTTTCAACGCATGAAAGATCTGATACCTGATCTCTGTTGCTTTCTGCTGTTAAATCAGGGTTAACTTGAACTGATTCTAACTTGATGTTTATTTTAGACCAGGTGGAAGTGAAACAAGAACTGAATGAAGAGGAGGAGGAACATCATAACTTTAAAACTCGAAGAACAAAAGCCAAAAAGGTGCACACCTGCACTCAGTGTGGAAAGAGTTTCACACATAAAGGAAGCTTTGATACACACATGAGAATTCACTCTGGAAAGAGACCGTATACATGCACTCAGTGTGGAAAGAGTTTCATACATAAAGGAAACCTTAGCAAACACATGGGAATTCACTCTGGAGAGAAACCATTTAACTGTGATCAGTGTGGAAAGAGTTTCACACATAAAGGAAGCTTTGATACACACATGAGAATTCACTCTGGAAAGAGACCGTATACATGCACTCAGTGTGGAAAGAGTTTCATACATAAAGGAAACCTTAGCAAACACATGGGAATTCACTCTGGAGAGAAACCATTTAACTGTGATCAGTGTGGGAAGAGTTACGCACATAAAGGAGACCTTAACAAACACATGAGAATTCACTCTGGAGAGAAACCGTATACATGCACTCAGTGTGGAAAGAGTTTCATATTTAACGGAGAACTTAGCAAACACATGAGAATTCACTCTGGAGAGAAACCGTTCACATGCACTCATTGTGGGAAGAATTTCGCACATAAAGGAGACTTTAACAAACACATGAGAATACACTCTGGAGAGAAACCATATATATGCCCTCAGTGTGGAAAGAGTTGCTCACAAATAGGAGACCTTAACAACCACATGAGAATTCACACTGGAGAAAAACCGTATACATGCACTCAGTGTGGAAAGAGTTTCACACTAAAAGGATACTTTAACAAACATATGATAATTCACTCTGAAGAGAAACCATATACATGCACTCAGTGTGGAAAGGGTTTCAGACAAATAGGAGACTTAAACAAACACATGAGAATTCACTCTGGAGAGAAACCATATACATGCACTCAGTGTGGAAATACTTTCACACTAAAAGGAAACTATGACAGACACATGAGAATTCACACTGGAGAGAAACCGTATACATGCACTCAGTGTGGAAGGAATTTCAGACAAAAAGGAGATTTTAACAAACACATGAGAATTCACTCTGGAGAGAAACCATATACATGCACTCAGTGTGGAAAGAGTTTCAGACAAAAAGTAAGCCTTAACAAACACATGAGAGTTCACACTGGAGAGAAACCATATTCATGCACTCAGTGTGGAAAGAAATACAAATATTCAGGTGATCTGAAGAATCATCTGCTCTGTCACTCTGGCGAAAAAGCATTCAATTGTGATCAGTGTGGTAAAGCTTTTATTTCATCATTACATCTAAAATCACACCTGAAAGTTCATTCAGATGAGAAGCCTCATGTGTGTTATCTCTGTGGAAAGATATTTTCTCGGCTGTACAGTCTTAAACTGCACCAGAAAACACATGATGAAGTGAGAGACCAAGTGTGTTGTGACTGTGGGAAGAGCTTTACTACAACCGGCAATCTGAAACCGCACCAAAGAATTCATACTGGAGAAAAACCTTACAAGTGCTCATATTGTGACAAGAGTTTCACTCAGTCTTCACATAAGCGAGTTCATACTGGAGAGAAGCCGTACCACTGTACTCCGTGTGAGAAGAGTTTCTCCCAAAAAAGAAGCCTTCTGATTCACATGAAGAAATGTAAGAAGTCGTCACAATGAAGAACATTTCATTTTCATGTCAAATACATTCAAATAAATGGTTTGAGATTAACTAAATATGGAGTTGCAATTGACCTATCGGTAAGCCCCTCTCCTTGAACGCAGATATGCCAATGGCAGTTGAGTATCAGTTGCACAGGGACCGGAACTCTGACATCTGTAGGTTTCAGCGCCATAGAGAAACATGGGAAGATCTGAAGCTCTCAACGGTTTAATGGCGTTTATTCTACAAAAATGGTAAAAAGATGTTTCTGGGATACTGTAATACAGATTCCAGGGCCCTCATTTATCAACGGTGCGTATGCACAGATTTGTGCGTAAAAACAGTTTCATGCAAAGTGTGGGATTTACCAGTTTGTATTTGTAGGTAGAAATAGGTGTAAATATAAGTACATCTCTGAGCTCTAAGGAGGATGCCAGAATGTCTGGGCCAAAGAAACGATGATTTCCTGAGAAACAAACTTTTCTAACCCTCACCCTCTGTATTGCTCATTCTCTTCCACACTGAAAACTCATTCAAAATCTATGCAACGTTAAATGTGTACAATGTGTAACTATGCATGTCTAGTATCATTTGAAACGTGTCAGTGTGTCTGGTAAAATTGTTTCATTCTCTCAGCCATAAAACAAACCCCCAAGAAGTTCTATAAGTTGAGAAAATATTGGATACCACTAAAAAGATGATCTCCCTCAGTTCCCTTTCGAAAGGGAACTCTCGCTGCGTCTAGCTGACGCTATGGGGAACGCCCTCGGCGTGACTGGTGTCTGAAGCTACTATCGAATCACGGCAAAGTCTTTGACCGACGTCAGCCCATGACGTCATCAACGTGCGACCCGGAAGTATAAAAGGGCGCCGTGCCAACACATACACATCTTTCTCGTCTTCAGGGACTGTCTGTTTGAACTGCTATACGAGTTAAGGTAAAACAAATTCAATTATTAAATACACACGAGTGTGTATTTACTGCCTGGGATCAAGAGCATGCACAGTCAAGTTCATTTGAAGTTGTTTGTGTGTGAGTGTGAGCGGTTTTCTATCTGAGATCGCTCCACTCTAGTCTGGCTTTTTTTTTTTTTTTTTTTTCCTGAGGGAAGAAAGTTTGGCATCTGGGACTGGATGATGCTGTCCCGTTCAAGCTGAGGCTGAGCGTTGGCATACATCATGGGTTCTCAGATGCAGCTCGCCGATCGTCGCGACGATCTGGCGGTTAACGAGACTAAACAGCAAGTGCTCTTAGGGATGGCTGGTGAGAGTGGTATGAATCCTCTCAGCCACCCTGACCGTGTATGCTGAGCTGATGAATGTTATGGAACGTACTGCAGGCAGGCTGCGGCTGCCATGTTGGCGCGTTAGAGGAGAGATCGCTCGTGGTAGATTGCACAATCGTTTTCTCCTTGGCCATAAACCATCAGCTCAGATGAGCCTTCCATTCCTTCTTGATCTTCTTACAGAGATCGAGAGGGCATGGAAGAATCCATATTCGACCCAATATTCATCAGCATCAGCGTTTAACTTCGCTGATGTCGAGGGGATAGGGGAATATGGATATGTGTTGAGGCTACCGACTGGCGAGGAAAGTTTGCAGACTTTTCTCGCATTTCGTGGGCATCAACACTGAGAGCTCAAACTGTGCTTTAATGGCAGGGGCATACACGGCAGCGGGTCAGGCTGGTGCTGCTTTTCACACCATGGCGGTGTTTCAGGCGTACCAGGCGGACCTGCTGGAGGATCTCGACCAGGGGGCCGGGCTGTCCCCTTAGGCGGTTGCTGAGCTGCGCCGCACCACAGATCTTGCTCTCCGGGCCACCAAGCAGACTGCTGCTGCCATCGGCCGCTCTATGGCGGCTATGGTGGTCACGGAGAGGCATCTGTGGCTGAGCCTGGCTGATATCGGGGAGAAAGAGAAAGGCTTTCTCCTCGTTTCGCCGACTGAACTTTTCGGCACCTCCGTTGAGGCGGGGGTTGGAAAGTTCAGGGAGGCGAAGGCGCGTTCAGCGGCATTTAAGACATGCATACCGCTGAGATCCGCGCCCCCACCCAGGCAGGCGGGACCTGGTCCTTCACGGTCTGAGGACCGTAGGCAGGACCAGAGAGCTAGCATCTCCTCTCGTGCCCCCCCCTCCGTGGAGGAGCAGGGCACAGAGGAGATGGGATTCCCGGGGGGAAAAAGGATCTGAGGGAGGTTATCCAGGACCAACGCTCTCGGCGTTGGTGATGGATCACTTCCCTTGAGGGCGGTTACATCCTAGCCCTCTCCTTTTTTCCTTTTTAATGTCTTTTAATGATTTTTTACCCAGGCACTTCTTACATCAGGCCTGAGGCGGGCCCATGATGAGTAGAACTATGTTCTGACGGCCCGCCCGGACCTGCTCAGTGAGAACGCCCCTTTCAGGCATTCAAGGGCGGTAGAACATGGTGGTGAGAACCGCACAATGAGTCTTCGCTCAGCATGCCGCAGGTGAGAGTGGTCATTTTTGTGTATTACACTAAAAATATGTATTTCTTACAGACCCCAGGTTTCCTGTATAGAGTTGGGTATTCATCAACGACTGAACGCTGAGGCGTCAGTTGGGATGTGGATGAAGGAGGCGCGTTGCTGAGGCACCGCCACCGTTGGTAATATGTACACTTAGATCGGAGGCTCTAGTAAGGCAGGTGCCAATGCTGAGGCATCAAGGTACTGCTAGCCTAGCTGGCTATCAGGTTAAAGAGGGGCAAAAACGCTCTCCTGAAGGTCGGCTGTCAATTGTAGGCCTCAGTAGGCCTCTTGAACAAGGCGCGTTTTCAGTTGGAAGGCCTCAACCAGGCCTCACTGGAGGTATGTACCGATGTGCGCATCGGGACAGCTAGCCTGGCGGCTATCAGGTTGTAGGCCTCATCAGGCCTCCCTGAAGGCCCGCTGTTAGTTGTAAGGCCTTATTAGGCCTCCCTGAGGGTGAGCTCTCAGGTTGTGATCACTACCAGAGGCAGGTTGTAGGCCTCATCAGGCCTCCCCGAAGGTCTGCTGTTAACTCTAAGACCTTACTAGGCCTTTCTGAGGGTGAGCTCCCAGATTGTGGTCACTCCCAGAGGCAGGTTGTAGGCCTCATCAGGCCTCCCTGAAGACCTGCGGTTAAATTCTAAGGTAGTAGGCCCCATCAGGCCTCCCTAAGGTGTTCCTGGGATCCAGTCATCTAAAACAGTTAAGCACGAATTGCAAACAGGTAGCAGGCCTCTCCAGGCCTCCCTAAAGGCTGATTATCTGGTAGTAGGCCTCAATAGGCCTCCCTTGAGAGCGAGTTCCTTAATCAGGATGCTCGGATAGCCTGCGTAGCTTGACTGTCGACTAGTAGGCCTCAATAGGCCTCCCTGAGGGTGAGCTCCCAGGTTGTGGTCACTCGAACGAGGTAGTAGGCCCCATCAGGCCTCCCTAAGGCGTTCCTGGGATCCAGTCATTTGATACAGTTAGCACGCATTGCAAACAGGTAGCAGGCCTCTCCAGGCCTCCCTGAAGGCTGGTTATCAGGTAGTAGGCCTTAATAGGCCTCCCTTGAGGGCGAGTTCCTTAATCAGGATGCTCGAAAAGCCTGCGTAGCTTGACTGTCGGGTAGTAGGCCTCAATAGGCCTCCCGGAGGGTGAGCTCCCAGATTGTGGTCACTCGAACAAGGTAGTAGGCCCCATCAGGCCTCCCTAATGTGTTCCTGGGACTCAGTCATTTGAAACAGTTAGCACGTATTGCAAACAGGTAGTAGGCCTCTCCAGGCCTCCCTGAAGGCTGCTTATCAGGTAGTAGGCCTTAATAGGCCTCCCTTGAGGGCGAGTTCCTTAATCAGGATGCTCGAAAAGCCTGCGTAGCTTGACTGTCGAGTCCCAGATGGTGGTCACTCGAACGAGGTAGTAGGCCCCATCAGGCCTCCCTGAGGTGTTCCTGGGACCCAGTCATTTAGCACGTATTGCAATCAGGTAGTAGGCCTCTCCAGGCCTCCCTAAAGGCTGGTTATCAGGTAGTAGGCCTTAAATAGGCCTCCCTTGAGGACGGGTTCCTTAAACAGGATGCCCGACTAGCCTGCGTAGCTTGACTGTCAAGTAGTAGGCCTCCATAGGCCTCCTTGAGAAAACAAGGGTAACCTCAGCAGGCGGTATTGCTGTCAGGTAGTAGGCCTCACTAAGGCCTCCCTGAGGACGGAGTCCCGAGCCTGGATGCTTGGGTTTCCAGCATGGCTTGCGGTTAGGTAGTAGGCCTCTATAGGCCTCCCTGGAATACCCGCTATCAAGTAGTAGGCCCACAGGGCCTCCTTGAAGTTGAAGTTCCTGAGCTAGGCACTTTGATTACCAGTTCTCTGTGAGAAATTGTGGTAGTTGGGCTTACAGCTGGAGGTTACTCGCCAGGCAGGCTCAGCTGCTC
Source organism: Gobio gobio (assembly GCF_949357685.1). Classification (NCBI taxonomy): domain Eukaryota; kingdom Metazoa; phylum Chordata; class Actinopteri; order Cypriniformes; family Gobionidae; genus Gobio; species Gobio gobio. The sequence continues at coordinate 49,730,408 of NC_137114.1, forward strand.
CCCTCTATGAGGGTCGTCTATGAGTGCTCAGCCGCCTGAGCCTGGTCAGACGGTCGTAGGCCTCTCATGAGGCCTCCCTGTTAGATCAGTCATTAAGGCCCTTTCGGCCTCCCTACTGCTTTGAAACACAAGCACCTGGTAGATCCTTGATTTGAGCAGGCAGACTCCCCTCGATAGCAAGGGTTGAAAAGCACTACGCTGAGTGTTGCTCTCTTGGATAACCCGTCTCTGAGTTCCGGGCTAAGTAAGACTGCCTGTGTTTCAGTCCCTTAGCTTGGACGCCCCTTGGGCACCATCCAGAGGCTCTGTTTGAACAGACAGGGTTGGCTAAACCGAAGTGTCCATAACACTTAGGGCACCAGGTCAGGCCTCCCTGGTGGCACTCGGGAGAACATTTCCCGAGTAGTGACTGGCTGGGGTTCCTTCGGGTCCCCTAGCCACATTCCCTTGAAGGGACCCCTTCTTTGGAAGTAGTGGTCCCGGGCCTTCAAGCTGTCTAGATGGAACTCCACGCAGTACGTTAGGGTTCCGTTTAGTTGTATAGCTTGGGCTATGACCGTAGGGAGTGCTGTCACTGTCAGCCCAGGACCTGAGGGGGAATCGCTCAGGTTTTTCTATGAATTACTTGAGTTGACAGTTGTCACTGCCAATGGGCAGACACTCCCCTCAGCATGGCGGCGTTGGTATATCGTTCCCCATAGCGTCAGCTAGACGCAGCGAGAGTTCCCTTTCGAAAGGGAACGTCTAAGGTTACGTATGTAACCTCTGTTCCCTGAGAACAGGGAACGAGCGCTGCGTCGCGTTGCCATGCTTCAGGGCCTATCTGCCATACAGTCCCTTCAGACGAGAAGATGTGTATGTGTTGGCACGGCGCCCTTTTATACTTCCGGGTCGCACGTTGATGACGTCATGGGCTGACGTCGGTCAAAGACTTTGCCGTGATTCGATAGTAGCTTCAGACACCAGTCACGCCGAGGGCGTTCCCCATAGCGTCAGCTAGACGCAGCGCTCGTTCCCTGTTCTCAGGGAACAGAGGTTACATACGTAACCTTAGACGATCCTTCACTCGGGATGCCTCCTGTATGTAAATAAGTGCCCTCCTTTACATATGTTTAGAACTTTATAATTTTATGTTTAGAATATAATTTTAATCACAAACACCACCGTTTGGCGGACCTATTGAATTATCTGGATATTTAAGGAAAGGTGACACAAAACTTGGGGAATCTGTATACAGATCTCCTGCACTATTTGCTGTGTGTATTTTTTCACTACCAGGTAAACTGTTTCCAAATCCTTGATTTCTGAATTACTGATTTTGTATGTAATTGATTGATATTTTTATTCTTCGAGTTGAATTATGACTTTGAGTACCTGGTTAATAAATTGTTACGTTTGAATTCATTCTGACTTACTCTGACATTTTCTCAAGTTGATTAAGTGAAGACTTTTGTTACCGCAAATCTGCATCAGGTTAAGTAAAGGACCAAAATCCAGTTGAGGGCGTGTTCACACTTGACCTCTTTTTTTGACAAGAAAAAGTTGACAAGAGTGATCTTATTTGAAAACAAATATGGCAGCGTTTGCTTCCAAATAGCAGCTGAGGGCATCTTGTGTTGCGCTGTGTGGTGCAGAGATACAAAATGTCTTGATGAGAAACCCTGCGTAATTTAAAAATACTACTGTTAATGTGTGACGAAATGTAGTTTTAAGATTTTTCAGGCGATAATGTACTTGTGTAAAGCTCAAATCTGTGGTTTATTTATAAAGAGAGCGTCTATTTGAAAATTTTATCTGGTGTTTTCGGAGTTGTAAAAGCCAGTCGATCAGTGGGCACTCAGCGCTCGTTAACTCGGCGAGAGCAGCCTTTCCTCGGCTAGTCCTTCTGCCATTTACCGCTGGCTCTGTCTCTGTAGTAGTTAAACACGAGATATAATTAATCTTGTGTAGATCTAATGGCCGATCTTTGGTCTCATTTGTTCCCTGGCAAATCATTTAGGCTGAGGGCAAAGTGAAGTTTCATTACTTATAACTTACTATTTAACTTTACGTTAGTGTTGTAGCCTACTAGCGCTGACTTAGTATGCCTGACTGAATTGTTAAAGGTCCTGTTCTTCGTGATCCCATTTTTCAAAATTAGTTAGTGTGTAATGTTGCTGTTAGAGCATATATAATACCTGTAAAATTATAAAGCTCAAAGTTCAATGCCAAGCGATATATTTTATTTAACAGAAGTTCCCTTTCAAAGCCTACAGCTAATGGCCGGTTTGGACTACATCCTGGTATTTCCTGCTTTAATTACGTCAGTAGAGCAGTATGTCGACTAACCTCCGCCCACAAGAGTATGCGAAAAAGGGGGCGTGGTCTTGTTGCTCCCGCGTGGAGAATAGGAAGTGTTGCGTTTGTATAGTTTGTTTGTCGCCATGTCGTCGAGACGCTGTTATTTTCATCCCGGAGTCAAGTCACCTTTGTTTGGCTTTCCCAGGGACGCTGTACTTAGAGATCATTGAGCGCATGCATCCCCGTTATGGTGAGAGGCGCGACCTTTCCGGTAACGTGCGCTCTGCGTGCGCTATACTGCTGTCAAATCACAACATGGGAACCGCTGGCACAATCAGAACTCGTTACGTATTTCTGAAGGAGGGACTTCATAGAACAGGGAAATCTTTCAAGCCGTTTTGAGGACAGTGAAAACAGCGGTATACAGATAAGTAAATTGTGTGAAAAATACTGTGTTTTTTTACACGCGAAACATGAACACATGTTATATTGCACACTGTAAACACAATCAAAGCTTCAAAAAAACACGAAAAACGGGACCTTTAAAGTTAGTAAGTCCCTGCTAACGTTCAAACCAAAATAACTAACTGTTCTCATGTAACTGTAACATTAGGTCAAAAACACGAGGTCTACATTTCAGTGCCTCTCCATATTAAACTGCTTAAATGTAAATTAATTTAATCTTACCCTGCGGTACATGAACTGTGTTGATCCTGGATGTTGTCATCTGCGATCGTGACAAGCGTAACATGAGGCTTCTCCCGTTTGCATTGAGATCTGTAAACCATCGCTTCCAAATTAATCTCACCATTTTTTTTTTATTCCCGTTTTATTTATATTTAAGTCCCACTTGAATGCTACTCGACGAGAGGTGGTCCTTCTCTGTCACAGAGATGTCACATGTTATTGTGATTTATCGTTTAATTTGTTTTTGTATACATTTTTTATATTTCTGTGAGTTTAGATATGTTTAAGGTCTACATTATCTGTCTTACTAAGGAGGACTCCTATTTTGATGGGTATTACAGTTTACGGCTAGTGAAAGGAAGAGCTCGCACGCAGTTTATCGGAGTTGTTTTGCATACAAAGTTTACCAGTTATTAACTGCACCCCCGAAAAGGCATTAGCTCTGTTTGTTTAATGTAGGTTGTTTGGGTGTTTTTGTGTAATGTGCTGTTATAGTAATGCCACGAAGAGAGAGAGCGTTTGTGAATGATACGTTAATGCGCACTTCTTATGCTTTAAAGCATAAGAAGTGCGCATTAACTTCAGTTGTTTGTTCAGCTCTTACGATGATTTGAAAAAAATATGTAATAAACCATCAGTAAAGTTTGGCCATCATTCGGACGGGGTATACACTATTCTGTGTCCGAAAAAATCTTGGGATAAGGTTTTCACACGGACAGCTATAATTGTAAGACAGTTAGCAACTCTGTTTGTTTGTCCGAGTTAACCGTAACAAAGGGGGGCGGGGCTTACCGATAGGTCAAATTGCATCTAATTGTTTTGGTGTCAATAATTATTTGTATCTTTTCTGGATAATTACTTTGCTAAATCTGCTTGAATAAGATTTCCCATGTCCATATAACTTATTCACTAATGTTTGCCATATTGTTTCCAGATTGTACAAGAGTCATTTGCTGTAAATAATAGCTGTAAAATGTTCAAATAGCTGGTTGTTTTATTGATTTGCAGATGGTTTAAAATGTCATTAAAACTGCTGCAGTAAGTGTGCACAAATATAAACTGTTTGTAGTGTTGAGAGGGGTTTTTTTTTTGTAACAGTTCCAGCAAACGCTTATTTATGTTTATTGAATTGGTAAACTTCTGAAAAAATAACACATAAAATAATTATATGGGTGAAACAATAAATTGTTTATATTCCTTTACTTTTTTGTTCATTATCTTCATTTTGTTCTGCAAGACAGAGGTATGCATTTTTAGTTCGTTATGTGAGTGACGTCATTTGTAATGGTCCGGTCGCGCGCAAGCTCAGTCAGAACAACCCGCGACTGGAGAGAGTCAGTCAGGTAACGTTGTCTCTGCTTTATGGAGTGAAACTATGCAGTATTAAGTGGCTTTTTCGAGTTGATATGTATTATATAAGTGCCATAAAACAGGGACACGTTTATTTATGTGCTTTTTTTCTAAGAGTTCGATGTATTTGTGGAGTTTTATTTCGCCCGCGCGCCGAATTAGAGCCCGGGATTTTCCCTCTTAATACATTTCTCCACATATAATGGCTTGAGTGTGTGGAAATGTCGTTTAGTGTTGTAAATGTGTGAAGCTTTCATTTAGATTTTAAAATGTATGTTTAGCCTTATATGTGACCTGTGAATTAGATGAAGTACAGTTACTGTTAGAGGGCGACGGGACTTAACGTGTATTTTCTCATCATCCTTCAGCTGTGTGTGTGTGTGTGTGTGTGTGTGTTAGCATATGTGGTTTATGAGACCAATTTTCTATGTCACTGATTCTTGAGATAAGGGACAAAACATGTCCCACATACACACAAGCCACATCTAAGGGAAATTTGTATACTCAGGACATTTATTGCTTATTCTTTTAAATAATTTCTTTAGTATTATTTTAAAAGCACAGGCTATACTTGGAAACACATGTAATTTAACCTGTCCTCAACATGAGTTCACAATGTAAAACTGCCAGACAGTGTTTAAAAATGCAACAAATTAAAAAATACACAGTTAAGGCCTGTTCACACCGGGACGATTTTCGCGCGCGTTTATCGCCGACGTTTAACGCCTCGTGACTAAACAATGGGCGCCAATGTGAGTGTTCACACCGACGCGTAAAACGCCAGGCGCATAGGCGTAATTTACGGGTGGGACATGTCCCCACCACTTTTTGCCAGGCTCGATATTGTCCCCACCACTTTTTAAAAGTAGTTGAAAAATAGATTGCGGAAGGTGTGTATTAAAGCAAAAGCACAATCTACAAATCGTAATACATTAATTTAACACATTTTTCCGCTGGTCAGAAGCTTTTTTTTCCATTACAGATTTTTGCAAAACTTTTGCCATATTTCCTAGTAGTCGATAAAAAAAAATAATGCGAAATGACAGCGTTTCCATTAACTGATGTTATGCGACTAAAAAAAATGTTTTTCCTCACGTGATAAGTCATTCCAAAAATTATGCCACGTATGTTTTTAGGTTTATGTATATCCCAGCCACCGCACGGGATACATTTTTTTTTTATGAGTTTAATAAAGAACTCGTCTTCTTTCCAAACATACCGCGCCATCTGTAAAGAATGATCGACTGTTACATAGCCTACGCCAGGTTATTGTGACGCATTGCTGCCAGCTTGCCACATACAGAGACGAGCGAAATGTTTGAAATTGCATGGTGGTAACTCAAAGTTTTACCACTTCGTTACGGGTAACAGGTGCCATGGACCGCTCATGTTAGCATCAGTGGCATAACCGGTGCACAAATATCATAACTCTATAATAGGCCTACAGTAATATATTGTATGCTATGTAATAGCTACATATATTCTAGAAATGTATTAAAAAGAAAGACGCTTTCAGCCTTACTCAAAGCCGCGGAAACAGGCCAGTGGGTTCGTTACGCACGTCAATCCCGTTCTTATTTTGCTTCTTATGTATTAAATATACAGGCCATTAATTTATGAAACCTTGATCAAAATTAAAATACAATTTATAGAAAACGAAATTCACTTTAAAGAAATGATTTCTGCAAAACAACACTCAATAGAAATTATGTCTGACCCCACTCCATGCCGACGAAAGCACCCGCGAATTCTTTAATATTTTTCATTGTTGCAGTTTTTTTTACCACTTTGTTATTTTGGCTCGGAATTTCGTTTGCTGGAAATATGAACTGAATTTAGAAATTACATTTGGAATTAACTTTTTGTTTAATAAACAAAATAAATTTTTTAAGCGTTTGGAGTGGAGTAGGCTACATGCAAAACGTAGCCTTTAGATTCATAGTTATGTTTAAATATTAGCCTATTATATTATTGTTTTAATTTTTATATGTTGATGAAAAGTGAATTGTATTTTAATTTTGATCAAGGTTTCATAAACAAATTGCCTGTAGCCTATATTTAATACATCGGAAGCAAAATAAGAACGCCGGGAATGCATTGATGCATTGTTTCCGCGGCCTTTGAGTAAGGCTGAAAGCGTCTTTCTTTTTAATACATTTCTAGAATGTCTTAATTACAGTAGGCCTTATAGATAGTTATGATATTTGTGGCTGCACCGGGGTCCGTCATTACAAGGTTAAAGTTACGCCACATGAGCGGTCCATGGCCACCTGCTCTGTTAAGAACTATAGGCTACATCAATAAATTAGGCTACAACAATTTCGTGCTATGGGCACTGCCACCGATACAGGCAGCGGATGAGATATTTTACGCTGAGCTTGCTTCTGCATGCTTTTCAAACAAGTGTGACAAAGGCATGGGCTAAATCAATTCTCTAATGGATACAGACATATATATAGGCCTACACACATCACTCTACAACACATGTCCTTATTAGGAGAAAAATATGTCGTTTTAACAACATACAATCTCGTTATTACGAGAAAATTATGTTGTTTTTATGACATAAGATCTCGTTATTACTACATAATTGAGTGGAAAAATAATATGGATGTGGCAGAAATGCGTCTCCGTATTAAATAAACACATAGCAAAACGAGTTGTGCGGTGTCCCGGTGTCCCCACCACTTTTCAAAGCAAAGTTACGCCACTGGCCAGGCGTAAAAGCGTCATTTAAAAAAAAACGGCTCGGGTTCGTTTTTTTATTTTGACGCGGCGCGTTAAAAACTGGCCGTCCAATGAGATCAGCGCTTTTGTTCACGTGCCTGGAGCTGCTGAAGTGACAGTAAAACACGACTTGGTGGCGCTCAAGCACATAATCGGTCTTGCCGAGCACACATTGATACGACGAAGAAGTAGTAAGTAGACAAAGAAGAAGATGGGCTGCTAATGCTGCTTGCCAGTTAGCAAAAAGTGTGTGAATGGTTTTGCCATAGCCATAATATATCTGTGGTTTTGGCAAGCACGTAAATACTGTCTCTCCTTTTCTTCTGTGTGACAAGCGAGTGTCAGAAGCGTAAGTGCCGCAGCACCACCTTGTGTACCGGGAGCGCATCTACTGAATGTGCACGTTCACTCGGCGCATCGCCAATGAAAATCGCTTGGGTGTGAACACTCAAGACGCGCCGAAAAACGTCATGAAAAACGCTGGCGATAAGCGCGTGCGATATTCGTCCCGGTGTGTACAGGCCTTTAGGCTACATTAAAAGGCAGAAATCTTTAAGATATAAAACAATACAACAAGTAAATATTGATTCATATTTTCCATTTAAAAAAGGGCTATAAAAGTTGTTCTCACTTTGCGTCAAATCCGCGGTTGTATACCACAAACACAGCATTTATTCATTATTTTTTTATTTCAAATCCAAAAGTTGTTACTGAACATGGCTTGTCAAAATTGCAATTCTCTTTGTTTACACTTTCATAGGTATCACGTTTTAACGTAGTACATTTAAACAACGTTTTATTCAATTCATTACTTTATATTTATATAGGCTACTTTAGATTTAGCTCACACAAGTGGCAAAACATTTAAATATAACTTATAGCCTATAAACATTTTAAATTAGAAACTTACAATAGGCTATACAAAAACAGCAGACTCTCATCTTTTCTTTCGTTTTTAAACCCTTTTAAAAGCAGGTCTAAAGACCTTTGTTTTTCCACCTCCAGGAACGTACGTGCTCTCCATTTATTTCAATTTTTTAACCTAAATGCCAGGTAATGTGTCGTTTCCTTGCTTTAACTGAAAAAAAAGCCATGTGTTGACTTTGAAACAGAGTATATTTTAAATGATATGCATCTGTGGTAAAATTACTAGATTTTCGCGTCAGTACATGTTTATTTTAAAGCAAACAATGTGCGGTCACTTTAATTCCACAGTGCAGCACAGCAAAAAATACACTCGGTATGGAAACGATCGCCGGACTGCTGCAGACGCACCGCACCTGGAACGGACTGACGGACAGCATTCGCGTGCAGTGTGAAAGCTGTAATCCGTTAACATGGGTACGGAAAAAAATACGCACCGCATACGCACTGCAAACGGAGTATAGAGACAGAGCGTATTTAGGCCACGCCCACACCGGGGGGGAAAACAATCCAACGCTCTCCATTGACTTTGCATTGCGTGAGGCTGCCTCATTGTCATTTCGGACTTATAACAAAAAACAGAACAATGTCTCAAAGCTGATATGTGACAAAGTGTACAGCAAACAAGCTAAAAAACACAGAAATAAGTTTTTATAAGCTGTCAACCCAAAAAAACGAGCGTTTAAGAAGATAAAAGTGGATACAGGCAATACGAAGTGAAGCTTCAGCAGGAAGAATGGGTACATTTTGGGATCCTGACACTCAGTATGCCTCAATATGTCTATGTATGCAGTAAAATGTTGTCACTGTTAAGTCAAATATCCAAATGTCAGTTTTATATATTATATTTACTGTCGCTGATTACCTCTCTAGTCGCCGTAGTTCTCAGTGTAATATGACCCGTCGCGCGCTGTCTCAATGGCCTGAATCCACTTTTTTGTCCTTAAACGCTCGTTTTTTGGGTCAACAGCTAATAAAAACGTCTCGGTTTTTGCTTCTGGGTTTTGTTTAGCTTGTTTGCAGTTCACTTTGTCACATATCAGCTTTTATACATTGTTCAGTTTTTTGTAATAAGTCCGAAATGACAAGGAGGCAGCCTCCCGCAATTCAAAGTCAATGGAGACAGTTTGATTGTTTTCCCCCCCGGTGGGCGTGGTCTTCAGATTATGACGCGTGTCGCTCTGTCTCTATGTGTGAAACGGGCGTGAGGAGCACTTACTATTGCCTGCTCATTGTGGATCTCACAGTAGGACACACAAGCCGCGTTTCCACCGAAATTACCCAGAATTATTTTTCCCAGGAACTTTTTCTCCCCCAGACCTGCTACAATCTGCGTTTCCACTGCGGTCTAAAGTACCGGGAAGATTAGGCAAATTAGTCCGGTGACGTGGGAATGCGCGCGACTGCTCCTCCCAATCACCGACGGACAGTAATCGCTTTTGCGCGATACTGTCTGCAACAATAACAAGTGGAGGAGATGCAAGCAGCGCTGCTTTTGCTGATTATGTATACACATTACCAACACTGCTTATTTAAACGTGCACTTTCACCTGGTTTGACCATTTTAATGCAAAATGGGATGATGGGCAATCCAGAATCTGAATGTGTTGTAAAAGCGCAATTCCAAAACAAAAGATTTTCTATAAAAGGATAATGAGGTTTCAGTCATGAAAAGGTATACCTTTTCATTGCGGGTCGCCGTTTCCAGTTCCCGCTGGATGTCCTCCTCCGCATATATGCTCAATAAAGCCTGAACCTCGTCGTCGGTCCATCGTCGTATTTTTTGTTGAACTCCATTGTTGCAAAGAAAATATTTACTGAACGCAGAACCCACCTCGCAAAATACTTGTATGTTCAGCATCAGTATGTTCAGCGCCCAAGTCCCACCCCCGAAAGTTCCCGAACTTTGAAAAAGTCCCACCTCGCAAGCAGGGCCGTTTGGAGGGGGAAATATTTACCCGGAACTTCATTTAGACCCTGGTTCCTGCGGTCGAAACACACCGAGTTCCCCCCCAAAGTTCCTAGTTCCGGGGGAAAGTTCCTGCGGTGGAAACGCGGCTATAGTCCTGGAAGTTAGAGATTTGTTTTATATTTTAAACAAACAATATTGAAGTTTCTACGGTCACAGTTTTAACATGTCAGCTCCGTCGTCGCAGTGTAATAGTTTCTGTAAATAGTTGTGGGATAAATCTTGCCACTTTGATGTGTTAATTAAGGCAGCTACAACTGAGGAAAAAAACTAAATTGCTCCACTCTACAACACGTGATTAAAGTGGAAAAACATTACATTTGGTCAACTCTGTCAGGTTTTATGTCTAATAGTTGACAAATGCTCTCAAAATGTCTGTATAATGTGATTTAATACGTTTCTTCTTTTTTTGAATATGGGGAATTCTTCTAATGCTGTTTCATGATTCTATTAACATAAGCCGCGTTTCCACCGAAATTACCCGGAACTATTTGTACCAGGAACTTTTTTCCCAGGAACTTTTTCTCCCCCAGACCTGCTACAATCTGCGTTTCCACTGCGGTCTAAAGTACCGGGGAGATTAGGCAAATTAGTCCGGTGACGTGGGAATGCACGCGACTGCTTCTCCCAGTTACCGACGGACAGTAATCGCTTTTGCGCGATACTGTCTGCAACAATAACAAGTGTAGGAGATGCAAGCAGCGCTGCTTTTGCTGATTATGTACACACATTACCAACACTGCTTATTTAAACGTGCACTTTCACCTGGTTTGACCATTTTAATGCAAAATGGGATGATGGGCAATCCAGAATCTGAATGTGTTGTAAAAGCGCAATTCCAAAACAAAAGATTTTCTATAAAAGGATAATGAGGTTTCAGTCATGACAGATGTGTGAAAAGTTAATTGAATGAAAACAATAGACTGAATTAAGCAGTTGAAAGATTAGGTACTAGACTGCAAGTATTTTATTTTTTATCACAATAACATCTCTTAACATTCACAAAAAAAAAAAAAAAAATCACATGACTAGTATTACAATATGCTTCATTAAATGCATAATTTTAGAGACTTCTTCCTCAAATTTGAAATGAAGCAGGACCACACTTATGGCTTCACTTAAGTTGTGGTTATAAGTTATTATACTACATTCACATAGTTATACATTTAAAAATATAATATTTGGGTTTTCTAGATATGTTTATGTGCATATTCAGAAAGACTTGCGAGCAGCAGCCCTTTTATTTGCTTCCTACACTATATGAATACAATTAGAATGTGGTTATATAGTTAGAATGTGGAAATTAAAGACACAGTGACATTTTACACATTTTACTTTATTTTAGACAGATTAGTTCTTAAAAAATTAAAATAAAAGTGTGCAAAGACAAATAAATTACTAGAAAAATAAAATGAAAATATAAAATGTGAAAACAACAATATAAAAAAAAGTGTATTTTTCAGTAACCTGTCCAAGAGCTGTGCCAACACGTACAATATATAAAGTACAAATGTGATAGTGCAAATGCTTCAGTCAAGCGGCTGGTCACTGTGGCTACTTCTTGAACGACTGGACAAACTGTCCAAGAACAGACAGAAACCCGGTCTGAAATTCCCTCTGCTTTCTTCCGCTTCTGACTGGTGGAATGCCAACTCTTGCCTCCTCATCTCTCCTCGGCCTGGCTCTCCAGTAACAGCTGCATATATTGGTCAGTTCTTGTCCATGCTGCAGGGTTAGCATCCTCCATGTCCCTCAGTGCATCAAGAAAGTCACAGTTCCTTTTCTCTAAGTAGAAAAATTGCACAGAAACACATGGAAATTAATACACAAGGCAACCATGAAACAATAGAAACCATCAATTAATTATTTAAAGTGTTTTCACTACAAATAATGAACAATTGTTTGCCCAGCTTGAACAATGCCCAGTGTGCAATTTTTATCATGGGCAATTTAAGTTTACAATTAAAAACAACAAAACCATTAAGGATTACACATCAGTTTTTAAATATATACACATTTTTGTCAGCTTTATAACGTACTGGTGACCGCGGGGGAAAACACGCTGGTCTCCGTTGCCTGCGATTCATCAGGGCCACTCGTTACGTCTGGAAAAGCACGTTGAAAAAAGTTACTGCAACGTGTTTAAACACTGCAACGAGTTTAATAGATAATACCAAGATGATATATTTACCTTCAACCCACTCGGATTCCTGGATGGTTTCCAACAACGCACTAGCCGAGTCTTTCGTTACCGCTGCGCCAGAAAAAGACGGTCTGTCCCAACAACGCGTCCAGGCGGTCATACCACTTGTTGATACGCCGGTCGGAACCGCTCCGGTTGTTATGATCCTTTAATTTCTTGTAATCTTGTCTTAATTTCTTCAACTTCTCTCTGCACTGTTTTCCAGTGTGACTGGAACCGAGTCGATATCTTCAGTTATACCTTTTCATTGCGGGTCGCCGTTTCCAGTTCCCGCTGGATGTCCTCCTCCGCATATATGCTCAAAGCCTGAACCTCGTCGTCTGTCCATCGGTCAAATTTTTTGTTGAACTCCATTGTTGCAAAAAAAATATTTACTGAACGCAAAACCCACGGAACCCACCTCGCAAAAGACTTGTAAATATGGCGGTGGAAAAAAAAAATAGCTGCGAGAGCTCAACCAATCAGCATGTTCAGCGCCCAAGTCCCACCGCCGAAAGTTCGCGAACTTTTGAAAAGTCCCACCTCGCAAGCAGGGCCGTTTGGAGGGGGAAATATTTACCCGGAACTTCATTTAGACCCTGGTTCCTGCGGTCGAAACACACCGAGTTCCCCCCCAAAGTTCCTGGTTCCGGGGTAAAGTTCCTGCGGTGGAAACGCGGCTATATACTGTATATTTGGACTCAGCTCAACCTTTGTCAACTCCATCAGAATTTTAAACCTTCAGGAAGATTTTAAAAGAAATGTCCTATTCTTTTTTTCAATTTCTTGTGTAAAACGGAAAATGTATTTTATGATTTAGATCCTTTGCTGAACACCAGTATTACATAACTGAAGATTTTACATTGTTTTTGGATAGATTAAATTAAATTAGCATGCTTTTGACACAAGGTTATTATAGTTTTCAATTTTGCTACAAATTTCAGTTTAGGTTTAGTTCGTTTTATAAATTGTTTTGCTAGTTTGTTTAGTTTTTAGTTTGTAAACACATTTCTATTTAGTTTTTATATATTTCGTTTTAGTTTTAGTAATTATAGTTTAGCAGAGTTACCAGAACGAAGTGTAGAGACCAAATCAAGATTTTTAATTTCAGCAAAGTTTAATGTTTGCACAGATTAGAGTTTACTCTTATGCAGACATCTTAATAATAAAAATTAAATAATGGAATAGATTGTTTTATTTAATGCCATGTCAGCATCTAAGGCTATATTCATGGCAAAATTCAATAACAAAAATATAATTACATAATTACAATAAAATTAAGGAAACAAACACAAGAAGTCATATTATGCAAGATTTTTTACATCAATTTATGATTTAAAAAATCCAAAACCTTTTCACGCATAATCTTACTAAATAAGTCCTTAAGTTAAATAACTTGACAAAAAAATATTCTTGTTTCAACCCAGGACAGTCCAACAAAATATGTTTAACAGAGAGGGGAATCTTATAAAACATGCATAAAGTTGGGTCTTCACCTTTAAGAATCAAACTATGACCTATACGACAAACAATGGTCTGAGATTGAAAGAACCAAACAAATGCAATGTAAAAATATAAAAGTAAAAATGATAAATTCCAGACAGACTCATTCATATTAAAGATGAAATATTGTTAAACAATTAACTTTATAAGCTTATTTTAATTTCTTCAGTAGTACAATGTAGGCTAGCAGTGTGACCACAGCTAAAGTCATCTGACTACAGCCAACACAAACTGTTGTGAAGACAGTGTGATTAAATAATGAAGTGTATATTCTCTCTCTCTCTCTCTCTCTCTCTCTCTCTCTCTCTCTCTCTCTCTCTCTCTCTCTCTCTCTCTCTCTCTCTCTCTCTCTCTCTCTCTCTCTCTCTCTCTCTCTCTCTCTCTCTCTCTCTCTCTCTCTCTCTCTGTGTGTGTGTCCTGGTATTCCTTACTTTGTGGGTAAATGTATTCACACGGATAATATTATTAGTAGTAAATGATTTGTAAAAACAATGATAACACCTTTGAGCCTGTCAATATTATGCAAACATGATCCCAAACACACAGTAGTAACGTTACTAGTAGTTGCTGTTGCACCTGAGTCTCTCGTCGCGTATGAAATGGCGTTCTAAAAGCAGTGAGTTAAGTTAAAAGCAGTGAGTTAAGTTAAAAGAAGTTCAACGTGCGTCTAGTTACCTTGTGTCATTTCCCATTTCACTGCCACGAACGCATTCTGTGTGAGCAGCTGTTTAGGACTAGCGATGTGTGTTCACTGCACGTGTCGCGTCACAGGTTAATCTCAGATCTCCCCTCACTTCACGCGCAGTAGCGCCATATACAGACACTCCCTCAACCGCCACAGGTCAGATTCTCCGCCACAGAGAGCTTATTAATTACCAAAACTAATATTTATTTTTGCTAATTACTATTTTATTTCAGTTCGTTTTTCAGTAAGAGTTGTTAGTTTCGTTTTGTTTTAGTTTTTCCTTTATTATGATTTTTAAATTTTATTTCAGTTTACGGAAAAAAAAAAATTGACCAATAGTTTTAGTCTTAGTTTCAATTTTCGTTTACGAAAATAACCTTGGTCTGATGGAGTTGACACAAATTAGGTTATGGACTTAATAAATAATCTTTTTTTTTTTTTTTTTTAAATATATAGAAAAAAAAACTGTACCCCTACATGGTTCATTATCTCTATTGTCTACAAAAATACACATTTTTAATAGTGCTGGGAATCGATTAAAAAAATTAACAAATTATTCAAATTTTTTTCTGTAATTAATCGCGATTAATCGCAAGTTTGTAATATTTTTGTTTTTAATTTTTTTATATTGTAATAATTTCTGTTACTCTCAAAATTAATAAAGAAACAATTTAAAGACAGCATATTTTAAATGTGTTTTATTGTCATGTTTTTATGAATGAAGGCCAGTATCACTGATACTAATGTCTCTATGAAACATTAATGACGTTACATTACAGTATAACTGAAAGCTACCAATTTCAACATTTATTAGGCTTTTTAAAAAAAAAACTACTTTCTTTATATAAACCCATTATAATATATATTATATTTCAGGGCTCCAGACTAACTTTTTTCACCAGGAGCACAGTGGCCCCCAAATGAAATTTTTAGGGGCACAACCAGAAAATTTAGGCTGGTGTATCGTTGGTGTTGGTGTATCGTTGGTGGGAATCTTAAGGCACTTAAAGATCCGATCCGATTCCCAAAACTATTCTTTTTTGGTAGCTAATTATCCTGCTGTGCAAATACATGAACTTCACATTTTAACCAAAATTGGAGTTACTATGCGTTTTGTTTATAGTTAGAATATCTGTTTGACAGTATTGCCATATAAAAAATTATGATGATTTCTTTCAGTACTTTTATTTCATTAACAAAGTTCTATTTTTCAGTTTCTTTAGAACATTTTAACAAAAAAAAAAAAGTATTTTAACCCTCTGGGGTTCTTCATTTATGGGTCACACTCAGGACCTCTGGGTCAAAAATGACCCGGAGGGCGTGATTAAGATAAAAAAGATTTGAGTAAAATTAATGAAATATATTTTTGTTCAATAATATTTTTTCTTTTCTTTTTTGGTGTTTTGAGATAATTGTTTTATAATTTATATTTATGGAATAATTATGACCCATTTTTTCCCATTGAATATAATAAAACATGTATGTGTATATATATATATATATATATATATATATATATATATATATATATATATATATATATATATATATATATATATATATATATATATATATATATATATATATATATATATATATATATATATATTAGGGCTGTCAAAAGATTAATCGCATCCAAAATAAAAGTTTGTGTTTACATATTATATGTGTGTGTACTCTGTTAATTATTATTTATATATAAATACACACACATTCATGTATATATTTAAAGGGTCACTTCAGTGGTTTAGCATTAGGCTTGTTATCAGTAGAAACCCGGTAGTATATTCAAATGATGGTACTTTCCCCCCTCATATCCCCCTGAGACGAGAGAATTATGCATTTTATTTCTGGAAAAATTCCTCCGATGACGCAAATATTGTCATTTTGCGTCATCTGAGGATTTTTTGGCCAGAGGCTAAAGACTACAGCCACTAGATGGAGCTGTTCCGCATGTTATTAACCCGCCCATAGGGGAGAGATCTCACGCACAGAATGTAAGACACAGACGGACATTCATAATAACGGAGTGCGGTGCAGAGTAAAGTGAGTGTTTAAACTTTTCAATGAATTCCTGTGATAGTTTAGCTTCCATATGCGATCTGAAAACGTGCCAGACTGGCGCTTAACGTTACCCCAGCTCTGCTCAGCAGCTCAGCTCAAATGAAATCTGACACTGCTGAGGAAATCTGATACTGCTGTCT
Source organism: Gobio gobio (assembly GCF_949357685.1). Taxonomy (NCBI): domain Eukaryota; kingdom Metazoa; phylum Chordata; class Actinopteri; order Cypriniformes; family Gobionidae; genus Gobio; species Gobio gobio. Next base: position 49,746,919 of record NC_137114.1, read on the forward strand.
GTGCCGTGACTTTCGTTCGGCTCACTCACACTGTATTGAAAACACGTGTTCAGTTTTTAATTGTAGTGTTTATTCTCTAACTGAACGAAATGATTGTATTACTATGAAGATCAAAACCATGGTGTACGGAGTGGCCTCGTAGGGCAGCAAAGCAAGTGCATTCTGGGAGTTGTTGTCTTTCATCCACATGAGATAAAAATAAATTTTCTGTCTTTTCTCCGTCTAGAAGGCACCAAATTCAAAAATAATTTCACATTTCTACTACATAAATGACCCAGTTTAAATACAAAGCTTAATGCTAAATCACTAAAGTGACCCTTTAAGAAATATTTGCATGTATATACTGTATATACATTTATATAATCTATAATATATATAAATATAAATGTTTTGTATATAAAAATAATATTTTTTTCTTAAATATATACATGCTTGTGTGTGTTTTTATATATAAATAATAATTAACTGAATACACACACATATATTATGTAAACACAAACTTTTATTTTGGATGTGATTAATCGCGATTAATCTTTTGACAGCCCCCCCCCAAAAAAAAAAAAAAAAAAAAAAAAAAATATATATATATATATATATATATATATATATATATATATATATATATATATATATATATATATATATATATAATTTTTTTTTTTTTTTTTTTTTTTTTTTTTTTTAATAAAGCTGTATTTCATTTTAGAGTCAAGCCTAGGCCTCATGAAAGCATTTTTTTAAATGAGATCGGTGCCATCTGGTGAACACATTGAGCATTTTTATCACGCAATAGCACATTTTTACCACTATAGTGGATATTTTTAATCGTAGCTTCATCGGAATGGTCCGAAACTTGTTGACTTTATTTGTACTTGGTATATGAACACCCAAAAAAATTGGGGGCAGGATTTGAAAAGTAAGTGGTCGTAAAAAAAAAAATAGTCAAACAGAAGAAAAACGTCAGGGGACAAATTTAATACGAACTTAAATATTCAACATCTAGGCCTACCATAGTTTATCTTTGCCGTTTCAGAGAGTGAGTTGCTATGGCTACTTACTTACCCTGAAAGTTAGGTAACTAACTGTTTTTGGAAACAAAAGTTGAGGTTATCCACTTACTTGCGCTTAAACATACCCAGTTATTTCACATAACCTGCTTTCTGAAATACCCCCTGATCTATTGTTTTCTGTTAATAAATCAGGGATATTACATTTATACTCTAACTGATTCTAACTACTTAATATGTTTATTTCAGACTTGATGGAAGTGAAAGAGCAAAAACAAGAACTGGAGTAAGATTTCAAACGTAATGATCCTCTAGTTTACTTCAGCCGATTGACACCAATAAAATGTGCTTAATGTGCCAATTTACAGAAGATCTCCGACATCAACATAATGAATGAGGTGAAAACTGAGAACTTTTGACTTTTCAGCAGCTCAGTTAAACATTATGGCCTGTACTTTTTAAATGCAGATTGAATCAAAACAGTGATCACAGTTCACACCTGCAGTGAAGCCCCTCCCACAACAATTCACCAATAAATCCTACAAGAGAAGGACAAACTCCAGGTGTAGCAGCTGAAATCTGTGTGACTGTTAAAGATGGAGTTTATTAAAGAGGAGATTGAAGACATGAGTGATCCAGAACCATCCAGAATTAAACATGAAGATACTGAGGAACAAACAGGTTGGTGTCCATTTTTGATTCTTCATTGTTGACTGCTTTGGTAGATGTGAATTAATAAGCAGTATATGGATGATTATTGATGCTATTAGTATACTTCTTTTAAACTAATAATAAGAACATATACTTTCTATGCCCTTTTTAGAAATAAACTTAAAACTGCACTTAAGTGAGCTTCACTTATACTGTCAGAAAGGTCTAAGTATATTTGTCCTATTCTTGCAGTCAATATTTTGATCTATTGATACTTAAAATTACAATGAAGTATTCTAAGTTTACTTGCCTTGAAGTTGTTTAATCTTTTTAGTAGATTATGGCGCTTTTCCACTGCATGGCATGACTCGGTACGGCTTGCTTAAACAGTACCACCTCGGTTGGGGTTCCAAGCGTGCCGTACCGATACTAAAATGTGACGTGTAAACACTTAAGGTCATTGATTGGTCAGAGACAATCAACACTACTAGCGTCATTGGATTTGCTTGGAAATGCAAGATTAGCTTAATCTCGTGTTGCTGCCGAGCAAGCCTGTCGTCGTCTGCACTTTGTTGTAGGATTTCCCGTACTCATTTGGTATATTTTACAATTATTTTGTTTTGCTGCCATCAGCCTCCTTTGAAACAAACTTTTTCGTTGTGCGGTGAAAAGCATCCACATGCCGAGAATCTAAGAACACCATTCCTTCGATATGCACCATTGCTCCTGTTTCGCGCAATTGTTTTTGTGTCACGTTTATGATAATGTCGCGGCAGTAGAGACGGCAAAACTACAACGTAATCCCACCCACTTGAAGCGGTACTACTGCAGTGGAAAAGCAAGCCGAGCCAAGTCGCACCACGCAGTGGAAAAGCGTCATTATAAACGTATAAACATTGTTTGAAAATATTGATTTTTAAAGGAAACGGATATGTTCCTGCATCTGAGTATCTGATTTTGTGTAGGCTTTTTTACTGGTAGTTTACCTTGGGATTTACTTTTTCCCTGCCACAGACTGAAATTTTCCAGCTATTATACGGTAGGGGGCCCCATTACTTTTTTTTTTTTTAGTACAGAATCTCTAGATCAAATCACAGGAAAAGAAGCAGAAACAAGTGATAGAAGATTGCTTATGCAAATGTAAAACATGATCATCAAACATGAATATAAATCAAAACTGCCAAATGTTACCAAATGAAATGTTGAACCCAGGAAGGGTGTGAAGGACTGTAAAGTTTTGGGAGTTTTGATGCACTCGATCTACCCCATCTTTATTTTGATCATCGTTCTCAATTCTGATCCAGATGTAGTCATTGACAAAAATGCAAATTTTACCCACATTCAATTGTTGATAAAAAATGATGCATGAAGCTAGCATAAAATGGAAAGACTTAAAGTACAGTAAAGTTATATTTCAAGTATAAAAAATGTATATATGAATTGGAACATACTTAAATACTTTAAGTGCAAAAACAATATATAAATAATAAACTGTAAATATGATGTTAAGTTCAAGGAAACTTACAAGTATTCTGGCAGTATAAAACTCCTCAACTTTACTGAGAGTACACTTCAAAGTGTATACATAAACTAAAAATGTACTACAAGAATTAAAATAGTAAACTACTAGTATACTTATATGTTCACTTGTAGTATAGTTGCAGTTAAAATGAGAAATATAGTTGTAAACTACTGTTACACTTATAGTACACTAAATATGTACTTTTAGTCCCATTTAGTTCCAAGTAGTATTGAAATAGCACACAAGTTTACTACTAGTACATTGATATTAGAATACTTACTACATAAAGTATACTTTAAAATATACTTGAACTTGACTTAAGTATACTTCCTAAAATTAACTTGAAGTATACTTTTTCGTAAGGGAAACACATTTTTGATGAATCATCATAATTATTACTTACAAATAGTGCTGGGCGGTGTACCGGTTCATACCAGAGCATATGAGCGGAGTGGAGCAGTGAGAATCTCCGCTCATCGCTCACGGAACTGTTCACCCCTCCGCTCCCCCGCTCAAAGCTACATCAGGCCGCTCCGCTCATTATCGCTCAGCGTTCAACGCAGTTTGCTTTGGGCTCCACTCAAATCGCCCCCCGCTCGCTCCAAAAAAGGAAAAAAAATCTACATGTATATCACTTTTAGCTTAGACCACAGCCTTACCTCCTAAAGAACTGAGCAACAACAACATTTTTCAAATAAAAATATTTTATTTCAAATGACAAATTAGGCTAGTCACAAAAAGTCCTGTAAAATTAAACGAATAAATGGGCCTAATAATATAAATAAAAATGATATAAACAAAAATATACTTAAGTTTTAAAAGTAAATTAACTATTAGGCCAGAATTTTGATTAGTGAACTTCTGCGCAACGCCCATGATTAAAATTTAAATTGGCTTATATCCATCCATTGTACACACAAACTGCTGTAAAATTAAATGGGCCTAATAATATAAATAAAATCTAGGCTATATAAACAAAAATATACAAAATCCACAAACGTTTTAAAAGTAAATTAACTATTAGGCCAACATTCTTGTAATTGATTTTACATTCTTGCAACTGATTAATTTAATTTAAATTGGCTTATATCAATTGTACAAAAAGAATGCTGTAAAATTAAACGAATTAATGGGCCTAAATATATAAATAAAAATATACAGGCTATAGGCCTAGATCAAAGTTTTAAAATTAACTATTAGTCCAAAATTCTTAACTAAACTTTTGCGCAGAGTGCAAAAAAAAAAAAAAATGCTTTCCATGATTGCATAACGAATTAACTATTAATTACCACCCGTCAGCATGTTTTAATAATTTGTTTCCTCATTTTAATTAGATCGTGGCCACATTGTAATAATCGGTTCCCTATAGTTTTAATAAAATTGGAGAATGAATTAGTTCAACGTGGCCACGATTTACTTAACCAGGGAGAACGAATTAAGAAGTTGTGGGAACGAATTTAATTCGTGGCTACGATTTAGAAATGAGAAAACGAACTCTTAATTCATGGGAACGAAATATTAATTTGTGGCCAATGGCCATGGTATATTTTTGTCTGCATGTAATAAGAGCAGGGCTCCGTATACACGATAGACCTACCGTGCCTTACCTATTTATCTATTAATTTATTATCGAATGATATCTCACCTTTTGCTGCACTGCCATGTTTGCGTAGCACATCCTCATGCTTTCTGGCAATGTGTCGATTTAGATTCCAATATCTTAGCTAACTCTCACAATCTCTTCACACTCCCTTTCAATTTCTTCTCCCTGCTCGTTCTTAACTCTTTACATTTATGTATAAGGCTCGCAACTATATTAAAACAATATTTAAATTCCATAACCTATTGCTCCACTATTGCTTAGCTATTTCACAGATTCTAGATCTAGCAAATCGCCAAAGGGCATTCTGGGTTGAGCGAGTTGAGCGGAATCTTCAGAAAGGCGCTCACCGCTCTGGAGGAAATATTACCCCTACGCTCCAACGTCAATAACGTCCACTAGGGTTTTGGACACCACTACAGATTCCTGTCGCTTCAATAATGTCCTATTTAAGGTTATAGGGGCCGATTTTGGATTCAGCCCTTGATTACAGCAGAGAATTCAAACGACACCCGGCGCGCGAGAGCGGTTTCTGCGCGGAGCTGAGATTAAAGTTCTCCACATGGATCATATTATAGCACATAGACCGGAGCGAGCACGTTTAAGTTTTTTATGAACATATTTCATATACTCTAGTGCCCTAAACATAAACCGGCAAGCGTGTATGTGCACATATTTCATCACGTCTTCTTCAAATTAAATGTAACGTTATGCAAAGGACACTGAACGGTCATGCATAGGGGAAAAAAATACCGTCATATACCGCAAAACTGATATAATTTTGAAAAATACCGTGATATACATTTTTGGTCATACCACCCAGCACTACTTACAAGTTTACTACTAGTGCATTGATATTAGAATACTTACTAAATAAGGTATACTTTAAAATATACTTGAACTTGACTGAAGTATACTTCCTAAAATGATGTTGAAGTATACTTTTTCGTAAGGGAAACACATTTTTCAGCACATGAAAGATCTGATACCTGATCTCTGTTGCTTTCTGCTATTAAATCAGGGTTCACTTGAACTGATTCTAACTTGATGTGTATTTTAGACCAGGTGGAAGTGAAACGGGAAAGACAAGAACTGAATGAAGAGGAGGAGGGACATCATAACTTTAAAACTCAAAGAACAAAAGCCAAAAAGCTGCACACCTGCATTCAGTGTGGAAAGAGTTTCACACGTAAAGGAGACCTTAACAAACACATGAGAATTCACACTGGAGAGAAACCGTATACATGCACTCAGTGTGGAAAGAGTTTCACACTTAAAGGAGACCTTAATGTACACATGAGAATTCACACTGGAGAGAAACCGTATGCATGCACTCAGTGTGGAAAGAGTTTCATAAAAAAAGGACACCTTAACAAACACATGAGAATTCACACTGGAGAGAAACCGTATACATGCACTCAATGTGGAAAGAGTTTCATACAAAAAGAAAACTTTAACACACACATAAGAATTCACACTGGAGAAAAAGCATTCAACTGTGATCAGTGTGGTAAAGAGTTTATTTCATCATCAAATCTAAAAAAACACCTGACAGTTCATTCAGATGAGAAGCCTCATGTGTGTTCTCACTGTGGAAAGAGTTTTTCAAGGCTGAACAATTTTAAACTGCACCAGAAAAAACACGATGGAGTGAGAGATCATGTGTGCTATGACTGTGGGAAGAGCTTTACTATATCTGGCCATCTGAAAGAGCACCAAAGAATTCATACTGGAGAAAAACCTTACAAGTGCTCATATTGTGACAAGAGTTTCACTCAGTCCGGACACCTGAAATCACACGAGCGAGTTCATACTGGAGAGAAGCCGTACCACTGCACTCAGTGTGAGAAGAGTTTCACCCAAAAAATAAGCCTTCTGATTCACATGAAGAAATGTCGTTAGAAGTGGTCACAATGAGGAACATTTCATTTTAATGTCAAATACATTCAAATAAATGGTGTGAGATTAACTAAATATGGAGTTGCAATTGACCGATATGCCCTCCCCTCCAATGCAGATGAGCCAATGGCAGTTGAGTATAAGAACGGTTTCACTCAAAGTGTGGGATTTACCAACTTGTACTTATACGTAGAAATGTGTGTAAATAGAAGCACACCTCTGAGCATGCTTACATAAAGAATCTAATGGTAGAATAGCAACACTACACATACAAAATAATTTAAAGAGTACCTATTATGCCCCTTTTTCAAGATGTTATACAAGTCTCAGGTGTCCCCAGAGTGTGTCTGTGAAGTTTCAGATCAAAATTCTTGACAGATCATTTAATATAACATTTTGAAACTGCCAATTTTTGGGTTTGAGAAAAATTTGCTGTTTTCTGTCTCTCCTTCAAATGACCTGCTGATCCTGGCCCTAGAGTGCGGAGCCTTCACGGTGAAAACCAGTGAACACACAAATGAAAACTGAAACATGATACATCTGTTTGTTTTGATGAGCATCTCTATTGCAGACACGCTCATGTGACATTGCAGTTCTTCATCATCATGAAATATTATCATCTGTATGCGTTTTAAAGCCTTGTTACTCTCAACTTGAGCACACACACCCGACGCATGCGCACAGAGAGCTGGATGTCGGCACGTCCGTGAGTAGGCTAAACTAGACTAGTTATTAAACTGTCAAATGCACACAAGGTTAGGCCTATGTCAGAAAAACACAAAGTTCACATGAAAACAGTTGGTTATGTCTGTACACTTACCAGGGCCGTACAGAGAGTTCTTCAGGGGCTCAAATGTAAAAAAGGGGCAATATATATATATATATATATATATATCCTTATGCTCATCAAGCCTGCATTTATTTAATCAAAAATACAGAAAAAAACAGTAGCCTAATATTGTGAAATATTATTATATTATGTTCTTTTTAACTTTGTATTAATCAGAGAATCTTGAAAAGAGTATCACAGTTTCCATCACTGACATTAAATCCTCATATTAGAATGATTTCTGAATGATCATGTGACACTGAAGAGTGGAGTAATGATGCTGAAAATATATTTTAAATTATTTTAAAATAGAAAACCATTATTTTTATAATATTTCACAATATTGCTGTTTTTTATCAAATAAATGCAGGCTTGATGAACATAAGAGACTTCTTTCATAATGCAGCATAATATCCAAAAATGGTTGTATAATAAAGTCCTTTCACGTAACCATTTCACCAGCCTACACTTCGCTTAATAGGCCTGTAGGAGCCGGTGGCACTTGGGTTTTGTTAACTTTGATAGTTTCATGAAATAGTAAACGGTGTATCCAGGGCCGGATTTACCACCGGGCCGATTGGGCCGGTGCCCGGGGGCCTCCGACCTCTAGGGGGCCTCCAAGACCCCACTAACTGTGTGGCTTAATCCCTTTTTTTAATTTAAAATTAAAATAAAATGAATGAATGAGTGTGTGTTTGTGTGTATGTGTGTTAACAATAATTTATTTGCACACAAAAAAAAGTATCATGACCAGTGTCGGCTGTGTCTGATGCTTACTGCGGAAACTGTTGATAGCTGCAAGACATGCGGTAGAAGTGTGAAAAAAAGAGAGTTGAGGTCCGGACATCGAAAAAACAAACGACATGGATTAAAAAAACGGTGAAGCCACAAAACGGAAAGTATAAAGGGAGAAGAATACCAGAGAGGATTTAATTAGCATTATTCCAACCATCTCCACTTTTTTCAAAAGTCGGCTGGACGCAGATAAAGAGCCTGCACGGCGCGCCGGCGGTGACTGGTAGGTTAACATAGGCTACATTACCGTAGGCATCTATTACTTTTCCCCCTTATTAAAAACCCTGATTAAATGCCCGGATCGGCGCAGAAGCCTTCCGAATCTGCGTCCACCGACCCACCTCCTAAATAAATATTTTTTTCTGATTTAGGTAGAGCGAGCTAGAGGCAAGCCCAGCACCTTTCATAAACTAAACTTTTCATAAGATTTAACCACCCATCTGTCCCCGTACGATAGGTTTCTTTTTAAATCATGTAACGTTGTTGTATTAATGTTGACTGTTCGTTTGTATGACCAGATACGCGTTCGAGGCTTATCAATGCAAAGCCTAATATGTGGGACTCATTCTCTAGTTGAGGGTACATTCACGTAATATTTCACTTTTTTTTTTCTTTCTATAATTATATAATTATATCTTTCGTCTTTTCTGTCAGATCACTGCAGAAGTATCGCTTTTTTAATCTTTAAGCTAATATTTAATCGTTAGGCTGATTAAATCACTATTTTATGTGATTAAAAAACGCTTATTTATGCATTTTACATTAACGTTTTGCTCAAGTAGCTACTAATAATCATATAATCTAACTTGCAGGGCTATTATTGGGGTTATAACTTAAGTAAATAAGTTAACTCAAACTAAAACTAAGAACATGAAAACATGTTAACTCAAGTAAAATAAAATACATTTTTATTTCAGCTAGTAATTTGTCATTTCCATTTAGTTTAACTTGATTTAACAAAATAATTAAAACGGAAATAAAAATATTTTAAAAATAAAATCTGTATTTATTTGTAAAAAACAATTATTATTTCACATGACCATGCCCAATGATATCCTAAACAATGTTGATATTGAAGGATATGGAAACAAATATAGTGAATGTAGGCTATGCAATATATTATGTGCAAAAAGGTGGTTAATGCTTTTGTTTTTAGATTCACTAAAGGCTAAACTTTAGTAAAAATTAAAATAAAAGCACAAAATATTAGCCTTCATTTGAATACCCCATTATAATGGTCACTTTTATAAAAATATACATAAAATTCTCCAACAAATAATTTAGTAATATGTAGTCTATATTTTAGTCCATGGGCATAGGCCCTTTTTAGGGGGGCTTCATCCCCCCCAAACTTCTGCCCAGCCCCCCTAAACAAATGTGTGATTAATCTTTCAAACATATGAAACTGACGGAGGCTTCGTCCCATCTTTAATCAGCGTGTTCTTCAATCCGCAACGGCCCCGAACAGAGCGCACGTCAGAAGCAGAGGTGTGTGTGTGTGTGTGTGTGTGTGTGTGTGTGTGTGTGTGTGTGTGTGTGTGTGTGTGTGTGTGTGTGTGTGTGTGTGTGTGTGTGTGTGTGTGTGTGTGTGTGTGTGTGTGTGTGTTGATCTGAGCCTCATTGGTCTGTCACCGCTTGTCAATGTCAAAATATTTGAGAAAACCAATCAAATCAGAGTAGGCGGGCTTTATGTTCACACAGAAGCTGCTGAGGCTGAGAGCAAATTTTGGCAGCACGACTCAACGTCAAGTGCGAGATATGAAGCTAAACTAAACATTTCATATTTGTCAGCTGCTTCTGTAAGTCAGAAATGTTCACTCAAATGAATAAACTTTTGTCTAATTTCGACATTTTCAATTGAATTGGCCAATGTCATTTAAAATATAGCTAATTAACAAATAAGAAATATTGACAAAGCCGTTTTCATCCAATTAGGCAAAGATTAATAGTAATGAATGTGTGTATATTGTAAATTAATAATTCCATTTGTAGCATTCAGTAAATAAAAAAGTTCAGCTTTTTTCACAGCCTGTATTGAGCAGATTAATAATGAATGTGTGCATAATTAATTTAATACATTTAGTTACCTAGCTTTCCTAGTAGCGTAAATTAACATGTCTATAAAAATGATTCATAAAACATATAGGCCTAAATATCAGTAAAACATATGTTTTATTGTCTTCACTGACGAAAATGGAAAAAACTTTATCATTCATATCTACCCACTGACATGGTTTTCAAGGTATTGCTATATCTAATTTTTTGGCGTTCAGAACAACTTAAAGTGCACATTAGGTAGATCATAGAAATCAAAATTCTCTCGGGGGAGCAAGCCCCCGAACCCCCCTAACTACCTCACATTTGGGATCTCAGTGATTATAAACCTGCCTACATTGTATGATTAAGGGATGTACAATATGGTCATGCAGAATATGGCATTAATATTTGCTTTATAAGTAATAATAAACTGCCAATATCCTAATATGCAGTTAATAGTAAGAATTGCCCGTTTTAGTCAGAATGATTGCTAGTATTCTATTGTGCTTCGTTTGATTCTATTCAATTGTGCGCGCTCATTCACGGAAGCTTGAATTTTAGCGGAGATTCACTTGCAGAAAGCTCGTCCTCTCCTGACAGGGCTGCACAATTGATCGAATTTGTAATCGTGATTACAATTACGGAGGCCACAATTATGTAATCGTTCAATAAAATGTAATCACAATTACAAAAAAAAAAGTAACTTAGGCTATAGGCCTATTATTCTGTGTAGCTACTTTTCTTCCTACGGTTATATTAATTTTCTTATATATAAAATTATATATAGCCTACATTTTTTATTTTATTTTATTTTTTTACTTTTTTTATTTAATGAGATCAAACAAATGTAGCCTATATTTGAATGTACTTTTGAGGCTTTATGCTACAGAAAATCAAAAAAAAATTCTCAAACGCATTAAACAGCACAAATCTTTTACACAGGGCAAACTGCTTAAAACTTGTTAACTGTGTTACCAGTTATTTTGAAGCCCTTAATATAAGCGTGTCATGTTTAGGACAAATTGTTTTTTAAGCTGTGTGAGTTTGGGCCTTGAGTTCTGGGGGGCCTCCGATTTTGTGCCCAGGGGCCTCTGCTTTCTAAATCCGTGCCTGGGTGTATCAAATAAATACAAGTGAATTTAACACTACTTACCATTAATGCGACTTTCGCTGCTGTGGTTTTGTGCAGATTTGTTTGTTGTCAGTTAAAATCCATTTTGTCAGTGATGCAATTTATAAAATGAGACAAACCGCAGGAAATCGTTCCACAAACGTTAGTTCGTCTGTCATTTTCAACCGATTTATGAATAAGAACAGAAAATTACCACTTCACATCGCCCAATGGAATTTGAACTTGCTTTGCCAGATCACGATTGGTTGGTGTATATACATTACACACGGGCATTGGTGAATTGTGTAATACTTTAAAATATATAGATTTGTAATTAAATCAACACATTAGCTCTGATTATGGATGAAAAAAAAAAATTTGTTTATTTTTTCCCGTGAGGCCACACACTCTCTGAAAGGACCATATTTGGCTCGAGAGCCGTTTCCGAACAGTGGAAAATCAGCTGTCAATCAAAACGCATGCGACCCATAGCAACGCTTTATGGCAACGCCTCAACAGAAATTGTCCGATTTTTGAGCCGTTCGTTACTATTGTATACATCGTCATGTTATAATAATCACATTTATTTAGTTTTATTGACCACTATATTTTCATTTATATTTGTCTGAGAGGGGCACTTTTGATTCATTTTGAAAAAGGGCAGGGGCTCGAGCACCCAAAGCCCCCCCCCCTCTGCACATGCCTGACACTTACGCATCAAGTACAGAAATCCTCTGTGTATATTAGATCTGTGTAACGTTACTAAAGTGAAAGCAGTGTAATACAGTGCCTAATGCTATATCTGCTGTTAATATGAATCAAACAGTCTTGACTGAATGAACTTTAGTAGCTTTATTAAGAACACATTTCTTACTTGAATGCTGCTGTTAATGCTCTGGCGAGGAGATAAACATGGCGGACTGTGTACAGCTCTCTGGGGGCGGGGTCTATGCTAATACGGCAGTGTCCATCAACACTTGTGGGCAGGGCCTGTGAAATGTGACATCACTTTACCAGGAATCTGCAAACGGCTTGTTCTGAGACACTGCTTATGATTTATGGGGATTAAAAAAAAGTGGGTGGATTTTTACCAATATAGGGTGGTTGTGTACACACACTGCCAACACACGTTTATGTTCAAAAAAGTGAATTTTGCATAAAAGCTGCCCTTTAAGACAGTAATGCATTAAGCAAATCACGCATGTCCTATGTTTCCTTCAATGATAAAACACTCGATTTATCTTTTTTGTAGTTTTAAACGCATTGCGTAATTGGTGTCAAAACATAAAAGATGTGCAATTTCTTGTGGTGCCCCCTGATGCGCGTAATGGGAGCGGCGGCACTGTTTTTAAACGTCGTTGCGCAACTCCTGCTATGTTTGTGAAGTTCCTCTTTTTTGAAATTAGTGTGGTGAGGAAGAAACAAGATCACCTGATATTTAAAGATAAGTGGTGTCACCGTATATGGTTCATTGGAGGCGTTTCCGAATGCTAGTTACCATGAACGAGCATTACGCACGTGGGATTTATCAACAATGATTACACCAATACATGTAAAGTTTGGCCATCAATCGGAGGGGGTCTGCTACATTCTGTGTCCAAAAACAACTTAGGATAAGGTTTTCACACTGACAGTTGTAATTGTAAGACAGCAACTCTTTGTTTGTCCGAGTTGGCAACAGTAACTAAGGGGGGCGGGGCTTACCGATAGGTCAATTGCATCTAAATGCTTAATTTAGTGTAAATAATTATTTGTATCTTTTCTGGATAATTACTGTGCTAAATCTGCTTGAATAAGATTCCCCATGTTCTTGCAACTTAATCAACTTAACCAACTTATGTTTGCCATATTGTTTCCTGATTATTTAATTTGCTGTAAATAATAGCTGTACAATGTTCAAATAGTTTGTTGTTTTCTTGATTTGCTGATGGTTTAAAATGACATTAAAACTGCTGCAGTAAGTGTGCACAAATTTAAACTGTAGTGTGTTGAGAGGGTTTTTTTGGTAGCTGTTTAAACAAACGTTTAGTCTTGTTTATTGAATTGGTAAAGTTGATTCTGAAACAATTGTGTTCATTCTTTGTGTATATTCTTTTACTTTTGTGTTCATTATCTTCATTTTGTTCTGCACGACGGAGGGGAAATATGGATTTTTGTTTATAAATAATATTTTGAGTTCTTTCTGTGAGTGACGTCATTTGTCATGGACCGGCGCGCGCATGCTCAGTCTGAACAGCCCGCGACTGGAGAGAATCAGTCAGGTAACGTTACGTCTCTGCTGAGTAAAGAGTGAAAATATGCTGTATTAATTGACTTTTCGAGTTGGTATGTATTATAGAAGTGCCATTAAAACCCGAACACATTTATTTATGTGCTTTTCTGCTAAGAGTTCGATGTATTTGTGGAGTTTTATTCCCGCTTGTGTTTGTTTGTTTTATGTTGCCGCCCGCGCGCCGAATTAGAGCCCGAGGTTTTCCCTCTTAATACATTTCTCCACTTGTAATTTTGGTTGTCTTGAGTGTGTGGAAATGTCGTTTAGTGTAGTAAATGTGTGTTGCTTTCATTTAGATTTTAAAATGTATGTTTATAGCCTTATCTGTGACCTGTGAATTAGATTAATTGCAGTTACTGTTAGAGAGGACGGGACTTGACGTGTCTCATCATCCCTCAGCTGTGTGTGTGTGTGTGTGTGTGTGTGTGTGTGTGTGTGTGTGTGTGTGTGTGTGTGTGTGTGTTAGCATATGTGGTTTATGAGACCAATTTTCAGGTTTACATTAGGGTGGCCATCTCCATAACACCAAATAGTAGGACACTTTGCGGTATTTAGTGAGGCAAGAATAATTGCATAGGACTACAATACAATTTTGTCCATCATATCGATGGTTTTGCGATACAGTGATTCTGAAATAGCCTACTCTATTCATTGCCAGACAATTTGAACTACGGTATATCTTGATGTAGATAGAAGAGACGAAAAAGTGTTTGTTCATAGTATTTGTATGTATTCGTGTTTCAAAAACGGACCACTGAGATGAACCTGTCTTGCACCTGCACAGTGCCTGAAAACTAGGGCTAGGGAATATGGCCAAAAAGTGATCTCGATTTAAAAAAAAAAAATCATATCAGTCCATATCGATAATTATATATTTCGAATTTAAAGGCAGAGCTTTGCTCCTAAGTGAAAGTTGTAGAAACCAGACTAATTGTGGTTTAAAACTACTCTTTATTGTCAGAACATGACAAATATTTAACGTTTTTAAATTATTTACAGTTTTCCAGTCATTTTTAATATATAATATCAATATAATCATAATCGAAAAAATAGTGTCTTAGTTTCTGCACATTCTAATACAGGGTTTTGTTTCTTGCCATGAAACAGGTTTGTGTTGCCTGACTTTGGCACAGTTTCCAGTGCAGGCTGCAATAGTAATAAAATTGCATGTTTTGTCTTAGAAATGCACATTTGACAGTAGCAGTAGCTTGAGTTAGGAGGATGCAGATGTAAATTTATGTTCATTAACAAAAACATGGACATATGTAAAAATTGTTACAACTTCATTTTATATGGTAAAATGTGAATATTCTGAGTTGTATTAAAATTAACCATTGGTCTTCCATAGTATCATACATTTAGATCATATTACATTTTTTTAACGTTTTTTAACCAATGATCTATCAGATATTTATTTGACACCGCTTTCAGCCAATCATTTGTTGGCCAGAGATTTTACGGCATTAGGCGCTATGCTGCTGCGTCCCAATAATGATTCTAGAGCGGGTTTTTTTAGGCTTATGTAGCGCAACTCCAAAAAGGAGGACAAATGTGTCCGGCTTGAGGTTGCAGCGGACAGGGGGCTTAAAATCCGGATATATGGCCACCCTAGTTTACATACCAGCATTACAAAACCAGTCAGTTTATGAGACCATTTGTAGTGGTCTTGTAATTCTGAAAATTTGAATTATTGACTAATAATAATAAAAAAAATATTAATGCTTGCAGGGCTCGACATTAAGCCAGCTCACGTGCTTGTCATTCACTTGTCCGAGTACAAAAATTGCTTGTCCGGATTTTTTTTTTTTTGTGTGTTGTAAATAAAATTTATTCTGAAGCAATATTCTGACCAGTGTTCAATCAGCTTTGACATATTTAAATCTTCATATTTGTAATATTTTTACCTTTTATGAAGGGCATTTTTTCCATAATATTATTAAATATAGGCTATGCTTCAGCTTTCATTTTATTTATTTTTTAAATTTGATCTATAAATTAAATTAGAATAAGACACTATAGGGCTGTTACCAATCAAATGTAATAATTTACACTAAAAAAATTACAATTGCATGAAATAATGTAATGAGATTTTTATATTTGAATATACAAATAAACTAAACCACCAGTAGGTGGCAGCAGGTGACGGTCTTAATGAGCGAGTCATTGAGTTCAAACGGATGATTCATTCAAGAATGAGGCAGTCGTTTATGAACAGGTGAATCTTTGATTCAACCGATTCATTCAAACACTGAATCATTCAGTAACACACCATTGCTGTGAGACGCATTATGGTTCTGCTGTGATCTTTGTTTGTCTGCTGAAATCGAACAAAAACAGTCAATATTGCATCTAAAATGTAAGTGACTTAATGTTAATTCATTGTTTATGGAACCGTCATATGAAATCAGTGTCATTTTCAGTCGTGATGGTATTCATGAAAACAGCACTCTTGGTTATGTGTTGTTGCTTAACTGTAGGCAATCATATGTTATAAATATAAAAACTCCACAATTTGTAATGTTAACCGTGTATGTTAACTGAGTTTCTTTGTATGAGCGGCGCACATTTGTTATGATTTCTCCTCGAGAGGCTGCGCAAACGGCAACAGCAGAACCTTGTTACCATCAGTTCATTGTACATTATATATTATTATCCACTATCGATCGCCAATTACACTAATGAATGCAGAATTATTGTTGCATTTTGGTGATTCCCTGATGTTTTAATCAGCTTGTCCGGTCGGGCAAGTAAAATTTTCTTTCACTTGCCCCTTCAAAAAATCCACTTGTCCCGGACAAGCGTTGATGTCGAGCCCTGGCTTGTATGTTTACTACATTACTACTTTTATTAATTAATGTTGATATTTTACTGTTATGAAACTCCCTACCTTTTTTATAACCTTTACAAACATGGTCCTCTTAAACCATGACGTGTATGTGTGAATTCGGAACAGAGAATTAGGTGGGAATTGGTATTGCAAAATATACACATTGGCGCCAAATTACACATATAATCATCTAATTAAGCAGATTTGCAGCGCTTCAGTGAAAAACGCAGCAGCTGGATCTATGGTGAAACAAGTAAGTACTTAATATCTTATTTTTTATAGATCAAATTTGTTAGTTTCAGTTGTTAAATGTTAATTTGATTGTCATTTAATCACTTAAAACTGTAGTAATGCCGCGTGAGAGGAGCACTGCTTGTGGAATCAGCTCTGAGACGCAAAAATGATGTAGATCCCAAAGAATATGGTAATCATTAAGAAATACAATTTAAATTATATATATTGTTGTGAAATAATGTGGCCTTGGGCAGAGCACACTGCAAATGGGTCATTGCGTCTAAAAAGAAAACACTTCTGCGATTTATAATTTTTCCATTTTATTATTTATCAAAGTTCAAATAATACAGTAGTTTGACATCTGAATAAGCACAATCTCCTCTAATGTCGCTGCAGATGCGGTCGCGACAGTTCACGCGGTTTGAGCGGGAGAGCTTGCAAGTTTAGCCGGCTGAGGTGCACTCTAACACGGGGCGCTTGTCTCTCACTCCCCTGGCCACGGCCTTGAGACTGGAGCGTGCAATTTTCTCACCATGTCACGATTTCTCTTTTTAATTCGAGACCTCGATTACATTCTGCCTGTGTAGAGATAAAAAAATCCTGGAAGAAGCGAATTTCTCGGACGAAAAAAACAAACATTTAAAGCATTGGTAAAGTATTGGCATGTGTTAAACCCATTTAAAAATAATAATACAATCATAATAGGCCTGCTACGATAGTCGGTGTTACCGGTGTCCAGACTCAACACCGGTTACATCACTTGCCCACTGTGGCACCGCCCACCGTCTTTTTGATTTTTTTATAGTAATAAAATAATTTAGTTCAGTTAGAGAACAGACAATACAAATAAAAACTGAACGTATCTGCTTAATAAAGCAGGATCCGACCGTGAGTCTCGGCAGCGGCAGGAGTCATTCATCAGATTTAAGAGTGAGGAGCTGACTGAGATGATCGCGGAAGATTTGGTTTCAAAGCGAAACGTAAAAGCGCCTATTTAAGGGAGTTTGCCATTTGTTTTGTAGTTGTGTTTTTCATTAAAAATAATAGGCTAATGAACTCACAATTCAAGCTACCCGCAGCCGAATTGGCGCTAATTCAAAACCGAATGTAAAATGTGCACGGCCGCACAGAGAGCGCATTGTTTACTTTCGCCTGGCTCCGCAGTGTGAGCCTCCGTGTTGCCGCGCGCACCCTCGCGCTCGTGCGGGCGCGTCGAGTATAAACACGGCTTTACGGACGAACTGTTATTCATTCATGGCGTGCATCTCAATCATAGACTGGTCAATGCTTGATCAGTGCCCTGACTACTGAACTAGGGAACTGATTGAGACGCACCCATGGCCTCACAGAGCGCGCATTTACAAACGAGCTGTCATTCACGGTGTGTGCGCACTGGCGCGTTTTCAGTTCAGAGCGGTCGTGTGCATGTTACTTTCGTTAGATAGAATTAGTGATTTAAAAGCCTTCGCCGGTGATACCAGTATTACAGGTGTTGTCACACATCAAATAACTGGTGGGAAAGTGTCCTCACCGTCACATCCCTAAATCATAGCATCAAAGTTTACTTTTGTAGTGTTTTTTTGTGTGTTTTCTAACCTTTCAGTTTAGTACATTTATTAGTTAATTAATAATATCACAATACAATAAACAATACAATTTTTGTGTCCTTACTTTACTGACCTTCCACAAAAGTGCTGCTGCATGACTACAACAGCGTCCAGGCCCTGCAATACATGACCAACCTGCTGTACTTCACTTGTCACTGATGCTAGCACCAATGCCTGATACGTGTAAGTTTCCGATAGATGCTGATACGTCTCTGAGCTTTTCAAATTGCTTATCATCTTACCATCACAGGCTACTGAATCTAGAAAATAGCTAAAAATGCTACCGTACTTGATATGATGCCACTTCTTCACGTCATCCTCCCAACCAACTACCGTGGAGGGTAAAGGTACTTTTGAAAAGTACACCCTTTTGAAAGTTCGTTGATATTGTGTTCCCACATCGTTAGCAAATTTGGATAGCTTGAAAGACTGTCAACTGTTGAATGTCAGTTTAAGCTATGTTTCCATCCACCTGTTTTTATGCGCATTTTGGGATATCGCATCAAAAAATGCTGAATAGAAACGCCAAGATGCGCATTAATTCTATAAAAAATGTATGCGCTCATTTGAGTTGGATACATTTTCTATCCGATACGAAAACGTGCGCATAAACTACGATGGAAATGCATAAAGTCCCACTTGTTTACTTCTAACCTGAAGACTTTTGACGCAAGGCTTCATGAGGCGTAGGAAACTTGTGGATACAAAGTTTGAGGGTTCCCCGACCTGCCAAATCCCACTTTAAGGACTGCATACAAGTGTTGTAAAACTATAGTCTACTGCTGAGTCACATACAATAGTCCATAAACCAAATCATGTCCTCATAAACCATGAGTAAACACATACAAGTGTTGCAAAACTATAGTCTACTGATGAGTCACATTATTGCTCCTTTCTGTTTGTTTCTGTCTTCTAGCTTGTCCATGAGCCTGTCCCTCCAACCATGACAGGAAGTGAAGTCCCGTCTCCTGAAGAGGTTTGTTAATATTTTGTCAATTCAGTTTCATACGCATTATAACATCCTCTCAAGTGAAATTCTCTTATTGCTACTAAACCTGATTCAGCATTATACTATTTTTAAAAATACTTGTGTGATAACAGTATACTGAAAGTATAACAAGTGTTGCAAAATTATAGTCTACTGCTGAGTCACATATAATGGTCCATAAACCAAATCATGTCCTCATAAACCATGAGTAAACACACACAAGTGTTGCAAAACTATAGTCTACTGCTGAGTCGCATACAATAGTCATAAACCAAATCATGTCCTCATAAACCATGAGTAAACACACACAAGTGTTGTAAAACTATAGTCTACTGTTGAGTCGCATACAATAGTCCATAAACCAAATCATGTCCTCATAAACCATGAGTAAACACACACACAAGTGTTGTAAAACTATACCGTAATTCGTCACCAGATCTCCCACTCTCCCCAGAGTACTGATCACTTGCACCTGCACCTCATCATCACAGACACTACAAGTAGCAAACTCTCCCTGCACTTCACTGTCTGGTCTCGTTTCACGTACCTGGACTCATTACCTGTTACTCACCTGAGATTCCCATCGACTCCTTCCAACACCTTCCTTGTCTCCAGTTCCTTGTCTCCTCGTGTTCTCCTTCATCCAACCAGCCATCAAGATATTCACTGAGCTAAGTGACTGTGCAGTGCTATTCCTCATCCTTTACCTGCCTCCCTCAGTTGCCTGTGTTCGTGTCTCTGTTTAAATAAATACCATTCACCTTACCTGTCTCTCTGCCTCCGTCTGTGTCCTGACAGAAGACCAGACCTCATGCAAAGCGCCACGGACACAGGCGGAGATAGCCCGCCGGATCCCTTCACCACCCTGGTCACGGCGATGCGATCTTCCCTGCCACCATCCTCCACTAGCACTTCTACCACAGTCACTCCAGAGCTTGTGCACGCCGTACGCACCGCACTCCAACTCCCAGCACCCACTGATTCTTCTCCAGCTGCCTCTGTCAGTCCCATGGCCCGACCAGCGGCATTTTATCTGGAAGCCCAATCACAGCTTTTCCACAATGAATGCGCCCGAGTGGCGTTTGTCATCTCTCTGCTCACTGGAAGAACGCTTCAATGGGCACAACTGCTCTGGGAAACGAGCGCACCAGTAACAGCTTCCATCAATGCCTTCTTTGCCCACTTCCGGGATGTGTTTGGTCAGAGCACTTTGGATCTCGCTGTACATGATCCTCATGTAAGACATTTGATGGTGGTGTATGATGATACCATGGGCTTAGAAGGCTTAATCCAGAAGACCATCCGTGTGTCTCAACCCTATTCTGCTTGCACGCTTCATCAACCCACTGTTAATCCTCTGCCCGCCACACCATCTGTCGCCCTTCCACCACCTGAACCTATGCAGGTGGACTATACTCGCTTGACTCGTGCAGAGCGTCAAGAGAAGAATTCAACATCATCTCTGTCTGTTTTGTGGGGGAGGTGATCACTTAATTGCGGCCTGTCCCATCCGACCATCACGCCCAGTGGTGAGTACTATTCAAGTTCCAGCCCGTATTTTCTCTCTCACTCAAACCTTGGTACATCTAATTCATTCTCATGTTTGCATTCCAGCTAAGGCCCTCATAGATTCCGGCTCTGCAGGCAATTTCATCAGCCCCGAAATTCTCCAACAACTGAATGTTCATCGCAAACGTTGCTAACAGGTTCTCCGTATCCATATCATCCAGGGAAAACCGCTGGGCTGTGTTTACATCCGGTATTGCTCCCCCACACTGACATTCCGCATTGGTAATTTACATTCTGAGGACATCACGTTCATGGTGCTGGAAGGTTCCACTGTGGACATCATCCTGTGATGCCCCGGCTCTCTCAGCACCAACCTACCATCCAGTGGAGCACTGGTAAGATTCAAAAATGGAGTGATAACTGTTTGTTAACCTGTATATCTCATATCAAGAAATTCTCTGTGAGTGTCTGTTCCTCCTCTCCCAACTCCGAGGTCCTTCTTTTCCTCTCTACTTCCATAGAAAGTCCTGAAACTGACTATCACCTCGAGATTCCTCCAGAGTACCGGGCGTTTCAGGATGTGTTCAGAAAGTGGTTGCCAATGCAGCTACCACCACACCCACGGCCATGGGACTGCGCCATCGACCTGCTGCCTGGGGCTACCCTACCAAAGGGTAGGATCTACCCACTGTCCATCCCGGAACAGAAGGCCATGGAGGAGTACGTGCCAGAGGCACGCTCACAAAGCTTTATTCATCCATCGACATCCCCTGCCGCTTCAAGCTTCTTCTTCATGGCCAAGAAGGGTGGAGGTTTGAGGCCGTGCATTGATTATTGTCATCTCAATTTCCAGACGGTGAAGTTCAGTTATCCCCTTCCTCTGGTCCCAGCAGCTCTGGAACAGCTGCGAGGAGCTCGCATCTTCTCCAAGCTGGACCTGCGGAGCATGTACAACCTCATACGTATTCGCGGAGGGAATGAGTGGAAGACTGCCTTCATCACACCATCATGCCACTATAAATACAGCGTCATGCCATATGGCCTGTCCAACTCCCCCTCTGTGTTCCAGAATTATATGAATGAGGTGTTCCGGGAGTACCTCTATCGCTTTGTGGTCGTTTACATCGATGACATCCTCATCTTCTCCCGGAACCAGGCCGAACATCTGCAACACATCTCCCAGGTCCTAGAGAAACTTTGACAACACCACCTCTACCTCAAGCTGGAGAAGTGTGAGTTCCATATCCCCTCCGTGCAGTTCCTAGGGTATATCATCAACCAACACGGGATCCAGATGGACCAGATGAAGGTGGAAGCCATCCGAGACTGGCCCTTACCCATGACTGTGAAGGAGCTCCAGCGTTTCCTGGGATTCGCTAACTTCTATCGTTGCTTCATGCTCAACTACAGTCTTCTCAGTGCACCTCTCACTTTACTCCTCAGAGGCCGGCCCAAGTCTCTGTCCTGGACACCATCTAACCGAGAAGCATTTCATCAGCTCTGAGAAACCTTCCAAACCGCCCTGATCCTTGTGCATCCTAACCCTGAGCTCCCGTTCATTGTCGAAGTGGACGTCTCATCTACAGGAGTCGGGGTGGTATTATCTCAGCGGCAGGGTGATCCTCTACAACTCCATCCATGTGCCTTCTCCAAAAAGCTGTCCCCGGCTGAGCAGAATTACGACAACGGGAACAGAGAATTGCTAGCCATCAAGCTCGCATTGGAGGAGTGGTGACACTGGCTGGAGGGAGCAAATCAACAGTTCGGAGTCATCACGGATCATCGCAACCTCGAGTATCTCCGGGAGGCCAATAGACTGAATCCCCGTCAAGCCCGTTAGGCCCTGTTCTTCACTTGATTCCATTTCATGGTATCCTACCGACCCGGAACTAAGAACTGCAAGGCGGATGCCTTATCCCGGCTTCACCAACTTACTCCTGAAAGCTCTATCCTCCCTCCAGCCATGATTGTGAGCCCCATCCAGTGGTCCCTGAACCAAAGTCATCGAGGAGGAGACCATCTACCGGGTGCGGGCGATCCTGGACTCGCGACGATGGGGTCCTCAGATCGAGTACCTCGTGGAATGGGAGGACTATGGTCCCGAGGACCGCTCCTGGGTTCATCACAACGACATCCTCGACCCCACACTCCTCACCCAATTCCATGCCGAACACCCAGACCGCCCAGCTCCTCGGGGTAGAGGGGTCAGGAGCCGCCCATGGGGGAGGGGGTACTGTCACAGCCAACGCCCACACAGACATTGTCACCAGATCTCCACGCACCGCCCACTCGTTCACTCTCCCAAGAGAACGAATCACTTGCACCTGCACCACATCATCACAGACACTACAAGTAGCACATTCTCCCGGCACTTCACTGTCTGGTCTCGTTTCACGTACCTGGACTCCTTACCTGTTTCTCACCTGAGATTCCCATCGACTCCTTCCAACACCTTCTTTGTCTCCAGTTCCTTGTCTCCTCGTGTTCTCCTTCATCCAACCAGCCATCAAGATATTCACTGAGCTAAGTGACTGTGCACTGCTATTCCTCATCCTTTACCTGTCTCCCTCGTTTGCCTTTGTTCGTGTCTCTTTTTAAAAAATACCATTCACCTTACCTGTCTCTCTGCCTCTGTCTGTGTCCTGACAGTAATGAGAACATTTTTATAATAAAATGTTGTGAATTTTCTGGGTTTAGTTGTGTTTCAGTGCGGTGTTGTGGGAAGAGCTCTGCATCCACAATGCATTCTGACCAGCAGTCAAGTTCGCTTGTGCTTTCGCATCATAAGCATAGCCTATAAGTCCTAATATTAAGTTTATGTACAGTGAGGAAAATAAGTATTTGAACACCCTGCTATTTTGCAAGTTCTCCCACTTAGAAATCATGGAGGGGTCTGAAATTGTCATCGTAGGTGCATGTCCACTGTGAGAGACATAATCTAAAAAAACAAAAATCCAGAAATCACAATGTATGATTTTTTAACTATTTATTTGTATGATACAGCTGCAAATAAGTATGTCTATGTCTAAAAATGCACACTTTGTACACTTTGTACTATGTGTTACGTGTTTAAAAGATGGAAAAGGGGATGATCATGCAACATTTGCGTGAGATGTTAATGTAGAGGTGTGCGGGCAACAGCAACAACCAACAAAATTAGTGCCGTTTAGATTATTTATTATTACAGGAAGTGTAAAAGGTAACACAAACCAATAATAAACACACATAAGAAGGTAAAGAAACTGAACGCAATTACAAGAGTCGCCCAAATCAATGAAATAATCATAAAAAAACCCTACAATTATTAACCCAAATCTTTAAACTGACACAAAGAAAAATGTAGAAACAAAACCGAGATCTTCAGAGTATTTGACACCTTAAATAAACTACGCTGACTACCAAACCAAAATAAGGGCGATCTCTCTGTCTTTAACTAACATTAAACAGGGGTCTAAAAAATGTACAGAGATTCTAACATACTGTGTTTGTCTCTGAACCTCGTCGTGTGACACTTTGATCTCAAAACACCTGCACATAATAACTTACAACTCTAGCGCAAACACACATTCTCTCAGACAGAACTAGTGTAGTAATAGCTTCCCTTTGCGTTTGTTTGATATTTTCCTCGAAAACATCAAAGTGAACGTTAACAGATAATCATGGTACTCTAAACTTAAAAGGCCGTTTGGAAACACAAGAGATGAGTGAGAGCTTGCGCCAAACTGCTCACTGCCCATTCATGACAGCTGGGGCCTTTTAACATGCCGGCACGTCAGGATTGGTCGAACATCACTCGTTATGCGTCGCTCATTACGTTGAACGTCACTCATTGCATAATGATACTATCGTAGACAGCTGTGTTGGTCCAATGATGCTTCCGAGAATAACTAAGAAAACAGGAAGAAAAAGAGAAAACAAACCCAAAAACAATTCAAAAACACACATGGAATTTAACACTGTTTCAAGAAATTCAAACTTCTCTTGCAAATTAAAACTCCCCAATTAGAGCATTCAAATGGACTTTCCAACATAAACCTCCTAAAGTCATTCATTCATTTTTTTATTACATTTTTCCATTTGTCTGATGACTCTTATCATCTGCTTGCCCTTCTAGATCAGCCCTCCACTGAGAGGGTAACTCCTTGCATGTTGCTTTCGTCTTCCTTTTATCTTTCTTCTCTGCTTTCCGGAGGTGCCACTTTTGTTGTTATATTCAAATCATTTAGGAGAGATCTTGTTGCCAGGAATTTATCAGAGGAATTCAAATTTACTCGTTGGCCATTTAGGGCCAACATTCGACAAACTATGTATCATTCATTCATAATTCATTAACACGAAACCGTAATTTAACCTTTATTTCCAAAATATCCATGGTACTTACATAGTGCAAGTACATAGACCTGACTTGACAACCAAGACGTATAAATCATATATTGTACGTGCAATTTTTCACTTTATTGGTAAATATTTGAATTTTGACTAAAAACTATCGCTAACGTCTACGGTAACATTATAATATCAAATTAGAAAAATGAATGAGACCATAAATCTAGAGAAATAAATCTAATGATGATAACTTTGTCACAGATAACACAGTCACAGGCTGGAATATCCTTTGTATTTGAGGTGTTCTTGGTTCATTTTCCTGCGATTCAGGATCAGACTCAGATTTTCTAAACAATTCCCCCATGTGAAGTGATGAGGAGTTGAAGCTCATTATAATATGCAAAACTCTTATCCAATCATACCAGTGGCCATTTACTTTCAAGTCTTCAATGCGACACGCCCATAAAAAACGGGCGTTTCAAGAGCTAGGCTCAAAACCACTCAAGTTGCTCACTCAAGTTCATTGTTTTAAATGTAGATGCAAGTGCGCTTAAATAGAGAGTGACACCGTTGGGACGCTCATGCGGTGTGGCACGCTCAATTTCTCAGGTGTGTCTTCACCACAGCGAGATAATAATCTAATCAAAGTTTCACACTTCAGGACACGCTTTCAGTTAGCATAAAGTGCGAGTCTGGCCTGCGAGATTAAACAAGCCAGCTGATTTACAAAAGCTCAGCTTTGGGAAGGCACGAGATAACGTTCAAGATAAGGAGACTGAGAGAAGAAGAAAAAGAGAAGGTGCTGGAGATGAGAGACCATAGTAAAAAAAAAAGTGTGCCAAGCATACTTGCAGCCAGACTAAATATCTCTATACTTGAAGTGTGTTAATGATTAGTTAACTTGACGTGTGCTATTTTGGAACAACTAAAAAGTATTTTTTAGTTGTAATTAAATTTTGCAGTGTAAACTTTGTAAACATATTTACACTTAAAACACAACTACAGTAGCCACTTGTACACTGCATATATTTAAAAATCTTTTAACACATTAGTCAAACATTTTAACACTTTCTGAATGTAATATTCAATACAGTAATGAAGTGAATTCAAAACATGAATAAGTAAACAAAAATTGTACTCAAATGTAACTTAAAATATACTACAACTTCAGGATATTAAATAATGTATTTTTAAAATATACTTTCAGTGCATTGTTACAATGACACTTTTGAGCATACAGTTTAAAATATACTAAAAGTACATTTAAAGTAATGTTCAAATAAGTACACTTTTAACTTTCATTTTAATTACATTTTTCTAAATTATATTTTTCTAAAATATATTTTTAGAAAATATACTAAAATACAATTATTTTAAAGTGTGTTAAAAGTTATATTGTGAAACTTTTGTGCTAATATACTTTTTATATATTTAAAGATGGTACAATTTTTTGATAGTATATTTGCAATATACTATTAAAAAGGGAATATATTTGAAACACAATAAAGTATACTTTTTTTTCACCAGGGAAACTCTAGGTGTGGCAGCTGAAATCTGTGTGACTGTTAAAGATGGAGTTTATTAAAGAGGAGATTGAAGACATGAGTGATCCAGATCCACCTAGAATAAAACATGAAGATACTGAGGAACAAACAGGTTGGTGTCCATTCTTGATTCTTCATTGTTGACTGATTTGGTAGATGTGGATTAATAAGCAATGATCATAACCTTAAATGACAGAACATTTAGTTGCTATTAGTATACTTCTTTTATACTTAAAATAAGAACATATACTTTCTATGTACTTCTCAGAAATATACTTAAAACTACACTTAAGTAAACTTGACTTATACTGTCAGAAAGGTCTAAGTATATTTGGCCTATTCTTGTACTCAATATTTTTGTTGAGATAAAGTATTCTAAGTTTATTTGGCTTGAAGTTGTTTCATCTTTTGATTGAGTAGCCTATTAAATACCTTTTTTCGCATAGTTTTACACTGTCTTATAAACTTTGTTTGAAAATATTTAATTTTTAAAGAAAACAGTCCCAATTTAGTTGCAAGCAGTATTGAAATAGTACACTTACAAGTTTACTGCTAGTACATTAATATTAGAATACATACATAAAGGATACTTAAAATATACTTGAACTTGACTTAAGTATACTTAATAAAATTAACTTGAAGTATATTTTTCGTAAGGTAAACACATTTTTGGCACATGCTTTCTGCTATTAAATCAGAGTTCACTTGAACTGATTTTAACTTGATGTGTATTTTAGACCAGGTGGAAGTGAAACAAGAACTGAATGAAAAGGAGGAGGAACATCATCTCTTTAAAACTCAAAGAACAAAAGCCAAAAAGCTGCACACCTGCAATCAGTGTGGAAAGAGTTTCACACAAAAAGGAGACATTATCAGACACATGAGAATTCACACTGGGGAGAAACCGTATACATGCACTCAGTGCGGAAAGAGTTTCGCACATAAAGGAGTCATTAAAAAACACATGAGAGTTCACACTGGAGAGAAACCGTATACATGCACTCAGTGTGGAAAGAGTTTCACACACAAAGCAAACCTTAAAAAGCACATGAGAGTTCACACTGGAGAGAAACCGCACACATGCACTCAGTGTGGTAAGAATTTCACAGAAATGGGAAACCTTAAAACACACTTAAGAATTCACACAGGAGAGAAACCGTACACATGCACTCAGTGTGGAAAGAATTTCACAGAAACGGGAAACCTTAACACACACATGAGAATTCACACTGGAGAGAAACCGTATACATGCACTCAGTGTGGAAAGAGTTTCACATATTCACCTGATCTCAAGAATCATCTGCGCATTCACTCTGGAGAAAAACCATTTAATTGTGATCAGTGTGGTAAAGATTTTATTTCATCATCACATTTAAAAAAACACATAAAAGTTCATTCAGATGAGAAGCCTCATGTGTGTTCTCTCTGTGAAAAGAGATTTTCACGGCTGAGCAGTTTTAAACAGCACCAGAAAACACATGAAGTGAAAGACCATGTGTGCTTTGACTGTGGGAACAGCTTTACTACATCTGGCCATCTGAAACTGCACCAAAGAATTCATACTGGAGAAAGACCTTACAAGTGCTCATATTGTAACAAGAGTTTCACTCAGTCTGGAAACCTGAAATCACATGAGCGAGTTCATACTGGAGAGAAGCCGTACCGCTGTACTGAGTGTGAGAAGAGTTTCACCCAATCAAAGAATCTAGTGGCTCATATTAAAAAGCATTGTTCTGTGTCACAGTGAGCAAATGTTTGTGCATATCCAAAACTTTCAAATAAATTGTGAGGTTCACAAAAAATAAATGTTTATTTAGTAAACTAATAAACTAGTGTTGCTGTGAAATGCCACAAGATTTGTGTTTTATATGTTGGAGTACAAGAAAGTTATTGAATTATTCTTTGATTGAACACTTGCTCAAAGAAATACCAAAAATAAAAGACCCTGGAAACAAATGTAATAAAAAACAACAATCAGTTATTTGTCAATATGTTGTATAATTCCCTCAATTTCAAGTTGTCTATAAGCTTTGTACAGTAACAACAAATAAATAAAATATTCACTGACAATGTGTGATTTTGTGATCTATAGATTTTTTATAAATTCACATTTTGACTTACGACAAATTGCCATCCATAGGCTGTATAATAAATAAAACGACAACTTTAATGGCATTCTTTGTTGATGTGTGATTTTAAGTAATGTAACCTACATGTTAGTCCATTGTAGTATTTTAATCAAATGTTTTAACTGCTAACTGTTTTTATGGATGGTGACTTCTATAATGTTCAAAACCAAGCATACCACACAAGTTCTGAAAAGTGAGCCAAAGCGTCTCAAATTTCCCCCAGGTGGTTGGTCCCAATATAGCTCATAAAGATAAGAAAGAAGGAGATTGAAGCTTTAACTTTAATTTCTATATTTCCATAACTGTTAATTTCATATCTACATAATGAGATGTTCAGCAGTAAACAGGGTACCATGGATCCACTTCACACTCTCTACTGCGCAGACTCGGGTCCCAAATCAGCACAATATGTCAGCACCGCATTAGGACATTGGTGGCTTCACTTTTCTACAATGGAAGTCTTTTTTTTACATGTTCAAAACACATAACTGTTTAAATCTCAGATAATTTGGTTTAGTGTCTCATGACCCTTTAAACCAAAAGAACAAAATAGCTTAGAAACTTAGCTCAGAAACGTAATACCTTAATAATAAACGTAATGAGTGCTATTCGTTTCATTGATGTGCAACCTGTACATTTCTGTTAATGTCTCAAAAAGATGTGTTTTAGGGGTCCATGACCCTTTAAGTACTGGACTGGCAAAAATTATTTGAGTCAAAATGGTTAGTGTGGCGAACAGCGAGGCAGAGGGACCGTGAGGGCGGGACGAGGCGGCGCTCATCAGGGAGGATGAGCGCCAGCTGCGCGCCGCAGCGATCTCGGCCCTCGCGGAGGAGTGAGGGACTATAAAGGAGGAGCGACGACAGTGAGGGACGAGAGAGGACCAGGCCTGGATTTTGTGTTATGTTTTATTCTGTGTTCGCTGCAGTCGTCCGTGAGGGGCTGCAGCTTTTTATTTTCATTTTGTGGGTGTTTGTGTGTAGGCGGCAGTCGACCGCGAGGGGCTGTCGCCACCATTATTATTTTGTGTTTATTTATTAAAAGTTCTTTTGATTGTCCGCCGGTTCCCGCCTCCTTCTTCCCGTACAAACAACGTTTACTACAGTTAGCAAGTTATATCTATGTTTAAATGCATACGAATAATATGTTTCTAATTATTTTGCTGCTTAATAGGATCGAAAAGCCTTCATAAACACCTCCATCGATACTCTGAGTTCCCTTTCAGTCAGTCACGTTCTACATTAGAAAAATATACAACCCCAAATCAGAAAAAGTTGGGACAGTATGGAAAACGCAAATAAAAAAAAGAAGGGATTTCTAAATGTACTTTGACTTGTATTTCATTGCAGACAATATGAACACAAAATATTTCATGTTTTGTCTGGTCAACTTCGTCATTTGTAAATATGCATCCTTTCCTGTCATTCAGACCTGCAACACATTTCAAAAAAAGTTGGGACAGTAAAGCATTTACCATTTTGTCATGTTGCCATTCCTTTTCACAACACTTAAAAGACGTTTAGGGACTGAAGACACCAAGTGATGAAGTGTTTCAGGTGTAATTTTGTCCCATTCTTCCTGCAAACAAGTCTTAAGGTGGGCAACAGTACAGGGTCTTCGTTGTCACATTTTGCGCTTCAAAATGCGCCACACATTCTCTATTGGAGACAGGTCGGGACTGCAGGCAGGCCAGTCAAGTACCCGTACCCTCTTCCTCCGCAGCCAGGACTTTGTAATGTGTGCAGAATGTGGTTTTGCATTGTCTTGTTGAAATATGCATGGACGTCCCTGGAAAAGATGTCTTCTTGAAGGCAGCATATTATGCTCCAAAATCTCTATGTACTTTTCAGCATTAATGGTGCCTTCACAGAAGTGCAAGTTACCTTTGCCAAGGGCACTGACACAACCCCATACCATGACAGACCCTGGCTTTTGGACTTGTTGCTGGTAACAGTCTGGATAAACCTTTTCTTCTTTTGTCCGGAGCACACAGCGTCCATTCTTCCCAAAAAATACCTCAAATACGGATTCATCTGACCACAGTACACGTTTCCACTGTGTGATGGTCCATCCCAGATGCCTCCGAGCCCAGAGAAGTCGACGGCGTTTCTGGACACTGTTAACATAGGGCTTCCTTTTGGCACAGTACAGTTTTAACTGGCATTTGTGGATGTACGTATTGTGGTACTTGACAAAGGTTTGCCAAAGTAGTCCTGAGCCCATGTGGTGATATCGCTTATAGATGAATGAAGATTCTTGATGCAGTGCCACCTGAGGGATCGGAGATCACGGTTGTTCAGGTTAGGCTTGCGCCCTTGTCCTTTACACACTGAAATTCCTCCAGATTCCTTGAATCTTTTAATTATGTTATGCACTGTTGAATGTGAAATATCCAAATCTCTTCCTATCTTTCTTTGAGGAACATTGTTTTTAAACATTTCAATAATTTTCTCACGTATTTGTTGGCAAACTGGCGATCCTCTGCCCACCTTTGCTCCTAAAGGATTAGACCTTTCTTGGATGCTGCTTTTGTACCAAATCATAATTAAAATCACCTGTTGACATCACCTGTTTCAAATCACATCATTATTAACCATTTTACCTCATTACTAGCCCTAAATTGCTCCTGTCCCAACTTTTTTTGAAATGTGTTGCAGGTCTGAATGACAGGAAAGGATGCATATATACAAATGACATGAAGTTGACCAGACAAAACATGAAATATTTTGTGTTCATATTGTCTGCAATGAAATAAAAATCAACGTGAATTTAGAAATCACTTCTTTTTTTTATTTGCGTTTTCCATACTGTCCCAACTTTTTCTGATTTGGGGTTGTAGCTTTAAGAACAAGCACTTCCGATATGAAGTATAGCTTTAGGAATGAGCACTTCCAATATTAATTATATTAATTATAGCTTTAAGATTGAGCACTTCCAATAATAGCTTTAAGAACAAGCACTTCCGATATTATTCATTATAGCTTTAATAACAAGCACTTCCAATATTAATTATATTAATTATAGCTTTAAGATTGAGCACTTCAAATATTAATAGCTTTAAGAACAAGCACTTCCAATATTATTCATTATAGCTTCAATAACAAGCACTTCCAATATTAATTATAGCTTTAAGAACAAGCATTTCCAATATTAATTATAGCTTTAAGAACAAGCATATATCCGATATTAATTATATATTAAGTGCGTTCCCAATCTCCAACTATAACTATATATATAACTATATATTGGAAGACAATATTTCCAATAGCAACTTAAGCTTAAAACTAGTAAAAAATTTACAAATACCAACTATAGAGACAAGAACAATCCATAAGCCTAGCATTTTACTGAAAACTACTGAGCTTAAACAATGCAGATACCATTGTCAATTAGGTTGCCAATGACCTGATAGTTTTAAACAGTGTTAAAAATAAACTTAGCTTCATGAAGACAGAGAGATGAATGAGTGTGAAATTGCCAGCTGAGACATGATATACTCAGCTGGTATGATATAGGCTTGATATACTTAATTTGTGGAGTGCAGATTTCTCTGAAATTGTTCTTGAGTCAGTCACATAACGTTATTAGTATAACTTCAGAGAGTCCATGAAAATAATGCAACGATGCAAACTCCAAATTAGACAGTTTATGAACCATGCGACGAAACGCGAGTTCAAGTTTACAACCGGAATGAATGTGAGGTGAACCGTGTGGGGGTGAATGCTCTCGCTATATTTTGCACTGCACAATTCCTTGTGATATGATTCTGTTTTGCCTGCCGAATTCCTCATTTAATTCGCTCCTGACAAATCTTGTTTTAAAGCAAAAAATGCATTTGAGCAGTGAGTGATTTTAACTAATAAATACCTCTCAGGATCACGTTCGTGACGATCGGCCGCCGCCCATCGTTGCTAAACACGCCACAATGGAACACCCGACGTATCCCAGAGCCCGAGAGACAGAACCCAGTGAAACGTTTGCCAAATTATAAAATAACAGGCTCATCAAGCGGGGTTGCTTTCGTTGAGAAAATAGCTTGTAACGTTAGAACTTGAACCGCCACACTCTGGTAAGCTGGAAAAAATAAATAAATCATTCTTCTTACAAGACAGCAGTTAGTCTAGTAATAAGCTGACGAAAGTATCCAACACATGGTCATAATTGTTTCTGCTTCCATAGTTATGAAATAGTATATGTCCTGGTATAATTCTGCTGAAAATGCAGCTGCTCTCGTTCGTCCTACGTAAGTATGTAAATATTGAATACATATTTGCAAAATAATGCTCACATTGTGTGATTGAATCATTAGCCAACACATAGCCTACTTATCTCACTCAAAACGAACATAGAATTGCTGTTGCTCCGTTTGATATATGAATACAAAGTGAAAGGCAATTGCACTTTAAAAGCCTTGTGTATGGTTCGATGATTTGATAAAGCAGACTGCACAAAATGCATAGATGATAAAGAATAGGAAAACCATAAATTCTTATCCTGATTGCAAAGCAGCGTGCAACAGAAGCGTCCAAGCAGGCAGGTTGAAGTGAAGCTATGCTGCCCTGTTTGAGAGAAGCCAATTGAGTGCATCGGATCAGCTGAAAGGGGCGGAGTTATAATTTCCCAATCAGCTGATAGCGGAGCTTGACTACGTGGCCTGCCAGAACTAACGCTGTATGCTTGATTTAAGCTGTCCTTATATGAGGATGATCTGCTTTTATATTTTAGTGATCCTTCTTCTGCTTTGCCACTTTTAATGGAATCACTTGAGGTTTTTGTCTCTTTTTCTGGTTATTCTGTTCACTGGGAGAAGAGTGTATTCATGCCCTTGGGTGAAGGGCTGGATGCTCACTTGCTGAGGTCATTGCCTTTTAGAATAACAGAGGATCACTTTACTTATTTAGGGTTAGCCATTCCTAAAAAATGTAAACATATTTTCAGTCTACATTTCATGGAAGCCATAAATAAGTAAAAAATCTCTATAGATAAATGGAGGGTTCTTCCGTTATCATTAATTGGTCGGGTTAATGCTATTAAAATGGCCTCTCTGCCTCGCTTTATCTATCTCTTTCAGAACCTGCCTATATTTGCCACATTCGTTTTTTAAACAATTAGATTCTGTCATTTTGCCATTTATTTGGGTCTTTAAAGCTCATAGAATTTCTAAGGCCCAATTGCAGAAGCCAAAAGAGTTGGGTGGTCTAGCGCTACCTGTTAGCGATCAAGCTGCCAATAACTGATGGATGCGCATCCAAAGTGGCTGTATATTGAGGCTCGATCAGTTGTTGGTACTTCTCTTGCAGCTATTCTTTTTTCTAATCCTGTATCTTTAAGGAAGTTACAATGTAAGAATTTTGTTGTGCTCAATTTCATTAGAATTTTAAAACAAATTAAAATCTATTACGTGTCCTTCTGTGCAATTCTTGCCTGGCCAGTCGGATAAGGTATTTTCATTATGGAGAGGCAAAGGACTAACCACAGTCAAGGATTTTAATATAGATGGTAAATTTGCCATTTTTGAACACCTTTGATCTATCCAAATTACAAATTTTCCAAAATGTACGCCACTACTTAAAACATTCTTTTACTGAGTTTCAGGATTTGCCTCAGATTTCATTATATGTATGATCTTTGATCTTTTGGGTCAACCTCCTGTGGACAAACATTTGGTGGCTTCAGATCACCTCAAAGTAGCATAGGAAAATTATACTGGAATTAATATCTCAAATGAGATTTGGGAAGAGGGACTGAAACAAATTCATACCTGCTCTATCAATGCTAGATTACAACTTATACAGTTTAAAGTATTGCAGGTAACACTATACCAAAGCTAAATAACATTTACCCTTCAGTTTCCCCGTTATGTGATAGATGTAAGAGCTCACTTTTTGGTTTTGCCCTGAGATTTCTGAGTTTTGGAAGATATCAGTCCAGGTGCTGTCCAACTACATAACCCATAATCCTTTGCCCAGACTCATCATCACCCACTGTTTTCACCTGTGTCTCATCACCTTATTACCTCTGCCTATATAATCAGGGTTTTTTGCAGGTTTCACCAAGTCAAATTTAAGACGTTTTAAGACCTTTTCAAGACCATTAGGAATTAAATTTTTAGACCTATATCATGCAATAAAAAAACGTACAAAGAAAATGCAGAATCACAAAATTACTTGCAAAGAAAATTAATTTATTCAAATTGAACAAAGTATTAGTAAACTTGCACTTCCTCATAGCTCAATCTCAGGATTTCACTATATATATATATATATATATATATATATATATATATATATATATATATATATATATATATATATATATATATATATATTTATATATATATATATATATTTATTTATTTATTTATTTATTTTTTTTTTTTTATTTTTTTTTTTAAATCCTTCTGAGATCAAAATTACTGATTTTGTGGTGGTCATTTCCAGTTTTGTTGTTTTTTTCATAGGATGCCACATTTACCATATTAGATGCACTATAGTCACACATGACAATAAAACAAACAAAATTCATGAATCTTGTTTGGTATTACAAAAAAAAGGTCCAGTGGTGTGCTATCTAGCTTTAAAGGGGTGGTTGCATGCGATTTCACTTTTTAAACTTTAGTTTGTGTTTGGATTACAACAAGCTTCTTCCCGGGTTGGTGACATCATAAACCCTCGCTATTAACATAAACACTGCCCCCGCCAACACGCAACAAAGTGGGCGAGGCCACGTCGCAGTCATTACGAAAGAGAGAAAGCAGTTGCAGGACTACAAACTACATTTGGCCATCTAACCAATCTAAGACCATTGCGTTTTTTGGAGGGATGGGCTTCACAGAAGCAGGAAGCAAATGAGCCGTTCAAAGGACAGTGGAGACAGCGGTGTGGAATAAAGGTAAAATATAAGAAAAATATGGCGTTTTTAAAAAAAAGAAGTATTAAGACATGTTATACTGTGCCCCATACACCCAACCAAGCCTAGAAAAAACCACGGAACCACCCCTTTAATAACATCGCTTAGGGTGGGAAATATGACCAAAATCTTACAAGTAAACAATTGCTTAATATAAGTAAAAAGTTCTCAAGTAAACGGTCATTAATAAAATAAGAACTTATTAACCAATTACAATAGGACAAATAAATACAACCTAAAGATATGGATACAAACAGTGCTTTAAGTTGAAGTACCGTTTTTTTCTCCCTGTTGTTGTTTGTTTAACATTAACTCACAGACAGGAGAGGGTATGGGCTATATTAGTATGCTTTCACTTTAAGAACTACAGTAATGTGCAGATTCAATACTGACACACGTCCCAAAATTTTTACTCAAGAGTCAAGACATAACTGCCAATAAGAATATAGGGATATGAATGTGTGTATGATCGTTCAAGAGTGAGCCTAGAAATAGACACATTCGGTACACTCGCGCAAGCTTACAGGCGGCAAACGTGTGCACAGAATCCACAGCCATTCTGACATCGGTCTGTGTGTCTACCGAATTGAGTTCGTTGTTTACATCGCTTTTATTCACTCTTTTTAGTGTTATCGGATATATCATACTTTTATTTGGTTATTATGCGAGATGGCAGGTGAGAAATATTCACCTTCGCTTTCACGATCACAGAACTGGAAGAACTGGAGAACTATCAGCTAAAGAATAAAATCCGTTTTATGTGTCTGTGGTACAATCCGAAAGAGACCCGCGCCAATAACACGAAAGCTGATTGGCTGCAATATAAGATGCATGCATGTTGTTGTAATACAGCGAACTATAGTTGGACTAGCGAAAGAAAGAACTACAACAGCCCGGAATAAACACACACACACACTAAAGCGCTGCAGGAGCATTTCAATGAGCATTAGAGGTAGCGCTACATGGACGTAGGATAATTTAAGACCTGTTTAAAACTATTTAAGACCTAGAACTCAATACTCCAGAGAATTTAAGACTTTTTAAGGCCTAAAATTTAGATTTTTAAATTTAAGACTTTTTAACACTCCGCGGGAACCCTGTATAATTTATATACCATGTTCACTCTGTCATTCACTGAAAAGTCTTGTTTGTTGTAAAACTGCATTTCTGAGCATTCTCCCTGGTTTCTTGTCTCTTGGTCTTGGATTACTTGCTTGTTCTGTGGATTACCCTTTTGCCTGTCTCTCCTGCCTTGTTTGCCTGTTTGGACTGCTTTTCTGTGTATGACCTTTTGCCTGTTTTTGACTACGATTGTGGATTACCCTCTCAATAAATACTGCGCCTGGATCCTCAACCTTTGTCTCTCAGAGCAGTACGTTACACTCATATGCCTTCTAGAAACCAATTGATTCAACTTGTTAAAGTTCATGAACTGTGATGTTTGGAGACGCTTAAAGGGAACACAAAACAGTATACTTGGACCCATGTGCGTCATAGTGTCATTTCTATGGCAAGATTTTATGTTTTTAAACACCATTATATAAGGAACTGTCATATTGTACCTGTTAATTTTTCTGATAATTGTATGGTCAAATTTTCTGTTTTTATTAATCTTTTAAAACGCCGGGCCTTGGTCAGGTTGAGATTTCAAAGTATGGATCAAATGGATGCTTCAAAAAAAAAAAAAGAATTTAGAAAAAAAGAATGGTCAAAGTAGAGTTATTCATGCTTTACGATCTGAATCTGGAAAACTTTTGACTGATCTTTCGGATATTTGCCAGAGGGTGGTTGACTTTATGAAAATTTGTATAAAAGTGAAGTTGCTGTAGAGCGAGAAAATGAGGGTGAGTTTTTCTTTGAAAACTTACCTATGGTGACTGAAAGCACTAACGCTTACATTTCTGGCCCTCTGAGTATGAGTGAGCTACAGAAAGCACTTTGCGGGATGGAGTCTGGAAAAACACCAGGTGTCAATGGATACCAGTGGACTTCTATGAAGTCTTTTTGGAACAGATCTCCTAGAGGTGTTGAAACCCAGTCTGGCAAGGGGTAAATTGCCTCAAAGTTGCCGAAGAGCTGTGTTGACCCTCCTACCGAAAAAAGGAGATCTTGGAGACATTAAGTGTTGGCGTCTAGTTTATTTGCTATGCAGTGACTATAAGCTTTTATCAAAGGTATTGGCTAATAGACTGGCTAATGTAATGGACAACGGTATTCATCCTAATCAAACCTACTGTGTCCCAGGTAGATCCATTTTTGACAACATTGCTTTTATTCGTGATCTCATCGAAGTCTCCAAAATGCTAAATCTAAATTGTGGTTTTATCTTGTTAGATCAAGAATAAGCTTTTGATCGGGTAGAGAATTGTTTTTTATGGAAGGTTCTGAGCGCTTTTGGCTTTAGTGAGAGTTGTATTAATTCCATTAAAGTCCTTTATAGTGATGTGAGTATTTTAAAGGTCAGTGGTGGTTTGTGTACTCCTTTTAAAGTTCTCAGAGGTATCGGTTGTGCATTTTCTGGTATATTATATTCTTTAGCAATTGAGCCTTTGTTAAATCAGATAAGGTGCAAACTTCAAGGTGTAGTTTTACCAGAATGTAGGAATAAATTAATATTGTCTGGTTATGCAGAAAATGTAACGGTGTGTATCAATGGACAAAGTGATATTCAAATGTTGTTAAATTTGTTGAATATAAGCTGGAAAAAAGTGAAGCTTTTTTAATAGGTGATTGGAAAAATTATAAACCTAAACTTCATATTGGTTTGGAATGGGGAAAATAGGTTTGAAATATTTTGGAGGTTTTTTTGGAGATGAAGGGGTTACACAAAAAAAATTGGGAGGGTATAATTGAGAAAGCCAAAGGTCGACTTGACAAATGGAAATGGCTGGTTCCAAAAATGCCATTTAGAGGATGAGTTTTAATTGCTAATAATTTAGTGGCCTCTTCACTGTGGCATACGTTTGCTTGTTTGGAACCCCGTTAACTTTGTTAACGAAATTACAAGCATTGATAGGGGACTTTTTTTGGGGATAAGCTACATTGTATTCCGCAAAGTGTGTTATTTCTGTCCAAAGAAGAAGGTGGTCAAGATCTAATACATTTGCAAATTAGAATAGCTGCTTTTGGATTACACTTTGTGCAAAGGCTTTTAACTGTTTCTAATGTTTTTAACTGGAATGCTGTAGCAAGAGTGATTCTGAATAGGTTGGGTTATTTTAATCTAATCAATTTTTTTGATGGATCCATTGAAATTGAATTTCCCTATGTTACCCTGTTTTTTATAAGAAAGTTTTTAAAGTGTGGAATCTTTTCACTTTTCAGAAAGTGGAGGACTCAAAATCTCTTTACTGGTTATTAGAAGAACCTTTAATCCATGGTAAGCGATTGGATTTAACAGATTTTTTTTTTCATTCCTGGACTAAACAAACCACTTATCAATAGCAAAATAGTGACTCTTGGCCATTTGCCGGAAGTAGATGGACTTGATTTTAAAAATGAAGAAGGATTTTCTCAACGTTGGAATCAATTCTACTCGCGTTATAGCACAACTTTTTCGGAGATGGGAATCTGCTCTAAGTGATCATGAGAGACTGGCTAATGGATTATAATAACGGACTGTGTAATCCAGACTCGGAATGTGTTTTCCAAAGTAAAAATTTGCTCAAGTTGGATGGGTGCGCTGGGTTTTATCTTGAAAAAGTTTTTTTTTCCTGTGACAGAAAGCTTTTGTATAAATACTGTTTAATTGTTTTTAACAAGAAAAAGTTGAATAACAGAATAGATACACCTTGGCATGATTTTTTCAGTTTGAATGAAGACTAAAAACCAGAATGGAGAGTTTTTTTACAAACCACCATTGACCAAAAAGACAGGAGATTTGCAATGGAGATTGTTCATGGTGTTATTGCAGTGAATGCTTTTACTTCTGTTTTAAATCCTGGAAGCACTGATAAGTGTCCTTTTTTGCAACGATAGAGAGACTATTTTGACTTGAACCATTGAAGTATTCACACACAAGATTTTTATTTTAGGATGCAAATATGTTTTAGAGAAGAAGTTAGTGTGCCAGCTGCTTAATTTTGTGGTGGGACAAGCAAAAATGGCGATTTATTTGAGCAGGAGAAAGAGAATAGAACAGGATACAGTACAAAACATTATCATGTTGTTTTTTAATTTGGAAGTGGACCTCTTCTCTCTCGGTCACCCAGCCCTACTGGGTTTGGATGCGATGGCTCATACATGGCCCAGAATGCACCTGTATGCCTTCCCTCCAGTCACTCTGCTCCTAGAAGCTCTAGCCAGGGTTCGCGAGCAAGGGTCTTGCCTCTTATTGATAGTGCCGCGTTGACCGAGCAGAGTGTGGTTCTCGGAGATAGTTTCTCTCCTCAACGGCTCACCGTGGGTGATTCTGGCGAGGAGGGACCTTCTGTCTCCCACTTTTAATTAGTTTTTTAATTCTAGAATTGTAATTGATTTTTATTACTATAAATATTTAGATGATCTGTTTTCTTTTGAAAATAATAATGATGCTTTATGTACAATTTTTGAAGATAAATTAATTTTCACACTGTACTGATTTGTATTGAGTTGTTATCTGACTTTTTTCTTTTTTTTTCTTTTAATGTTATTCAATTGCAATGATGATTTTTTTGTAAATAAAAGCTTTGTGAATTTCAAATTTCTCTCTCTCTTTCTGGTGACTATGTTTAGTATTTTTTATTTGTTTTTCTTTATTTTTTCTTTTGTGTTTCCTTTTGCTTTATTAGTGAGTTAAAATATGCAGTTTGAGTTTAAATGGTGACATTTTTTTAAAGTCAAGTAATAGTTGTGGAGTTGCTGTTCTTTTTTTTTACAAAAGTTTTAATCTTCAATCTATTGAATATGAAGAAATGTTTAAAGGTTGTTTGTTAAAAGTCAGAGTAATATATGAAAATGTACAAATTGTTTTTATTACTGTATAAGCTCCAGCTGTTGGAAAAGAGAGATTGACTTTTTTGGAGAATTTAAATGATGTTATTAGAGATTGTAAAGATATAGAGTTTTTATTTATAGATGGGGACTGGAATTGCAGAGAGAATGCTTGATCGAAATTATGTAGAGCCTCATTCTGCCTCTCGCACCCGTATCATTCAATTTTTAGAGACTCATGAATTGTATGATGTATCGAGAGGGTTGCATGGCAATCAAAGTCAGTATACCTGGACTCATTGTAGCGACAATTTATTTTCCATGGCCAGACTTGATCGTTTTTATTGTTTTAAATATCATGTTAACTGTTTTATTAGCCCTGATCACTCACTTGTGATTTGTGTCTTTCTGAAATGTGTAAAGCCTAGTAGTGCCTATTGGCACTTTAATACAGCTTTACTAGAAGATAAACAAAGAAGTACAAAAATAATTTTTTGTCTTTACATAATTGGTTTTAGACTTCGGAAAAGTTCAAACAAAACAGTTGTGTCAACAATATCATTGCAATGTTACTAAAGTCTTGATGAAGTTAGTGAAAGCTCTGGAGTCTGAAGTGGAAGAACTCCAGACTTGAGCTGAGGCCACAAAGGACCAAGGTTATTTTGACGCTCTTGAGGTTAAAAAGTGTTAAGTAACCTGCTTGGGGTATCAGCACAAGGGGCTCTGATTAGGTCCTGTTTTAAAAATGTGGTAGAAATGGATGTTCCATCACACTTTTTCTTTGGATTGAGCGAAAAAATGGTAAAAAGAGATTTATTCATTGTTTAAAATCTGATTCTGGACATGTGATGTCTGATCATGCCGCTATTCCAAGACATGCTGTGAGTTTTTATAGTGACTTGTACAAATGTGAGCACCAAGAAGAGGAGGTGATGGTACACTGGTCTTCCCCAGGTCAAACAAGAGAGTAATACAGTTTTGGAAGCAGATATTTCCCTGGATTAACTTCATGAAGATTTGCAGCGTATGCAGAGCAGAAAAACTCCTGGGTAAGATGGTCTGCCTGTTGATTTTTTATAAATTTGTTTGGTTTATAATTGGAGAAGATCTTTTGGCAGCGCTGAATGATAGTCTAGCCATTGAGCGTTTGCCTTTAAGTTGCAGAAGGGCAGTTCTTACCCTGCTGCCAAAAAAAGGTGACCTGCAGCTCATAAAAAACTGGAGACCTGTGTCCCTGCTTTGCACTGATTATAAGCTACTCTCCAAATCCCTGTGCTGCACTGATTATAAGCTACTCTCCAAAGTGTTGGCAAAATGTTTTAAAAGGTGTGATTTTACCAGGGTGTGATATGCCTCTAAATTGATCTGCGAATGCAGATGATTTAGTCATCTTGGCTGATAATCAGCAAGATATTGATATGCTAACAAATGTGGTAACTCAGTTTGGCATAGTTTCATCAGCCAGAGTAAATCGGGGGAAAAGCGAAGCTCTCAGTACAGGGGGAGTAATGGAAAAAAAAGTTTGTTGAATTGGAAGACAGAGGGGGGTTTAAAACATCTAGGTGTGTTTTTGGGTGATGAAACTTTTGTCCTTAAAACTGGGATAATGTTCTTGAGAAGACTAAAGGTCGTTTTACAAGATTG
Organism: Gobio gobio; assembly: GCF_949357685.1. Classification (NCBI taxonomy): domain Eukaryota; kingdom Metazoa; phylum Chordata; class Actinopteri; order Cypriniformes; family Gobionidae; genus Gobio; species Gobio gobio. Next base: position 49,789,270 of record NC_137114.1, read on the forward strand.
AAGTGGATTTTACCAAAAAACCTCATGTGTTGATCCTCCTACAGATTTGTTGTCAAAGATTCAGGCACTTCTTGTTGATTTCTTTTTGGGATCGTCTGCATTGGACACCTCAAAGTGTATTATTTTTGCCAAAAGTTGAAGGAGGACAGGGCTTAATTCATCAAAGTAGCAGAGGGGAAACTTTTCATTTCCAGTTTGTGCAGAGGTTTCTGTGTGGTCCCACAGATGTGGTATGGAGACCGCTGGCATGGACTAAATAGAATGTTGTTTCTGATGGATTTAAGTTAACTCAGACAGTTTTGTATATAGCTAATGTAGTGACTTTGGGACAGGTTACTTGAGCTCCCCAAAAGCTACACTCAATGCTGTATAAGCTTATGCAAATAAAACGAGAATACCCACGCCGCCGTGCTTGATGGTGCCCTTACGGTTGTGTAGGTGTGCACAAGAACGCAAGAAGCCTCATACATTAGCCTGTGATGTCGACTCAAGGACATGAGAGCCCGGAGTGGCATGAGCATCCAAGCTATAAAATCTTATGAATGTGTGTGGAGAGGACCAACCTGCCGCATCACAAACACTTTGTAAAGGAGCCCCCCTTGCTAACGCAGTAGAAGAGGCGACTCCCCTGGTGGAGTAAGCCCTTAACCCTATAGGCGAAGCTTGACCACGCACCTCATAGGCAAGAGCAATAGCATCCCTGACCCAATGTGACATTGTTTGTTTGGTGGCGGCAGAACCTCTGTTACATACAATCGAGAAAGGAACCTTAGGCAGGTAGTCAGGGTGGGGAAAATCACTTTCACCAAGCCTGGGGCAAAGTCTAAGCAGGATGGCGATATTGACAGAGTTTGCATATCCCCAATTCTTTTCAGAGAAGTTATAGCCATAAGAAAAACCATCTTTAGAGTAAGAAGTTTGTCAGACGCTGATTCTAGAGGTTCAAATGGGGTCTCAACCAGACCCTTGAGGACTAAAGCTAAGTCCCATGAAGGGATCTTGGTTCTTACAGGTGGCTTCAACCGCCTAGCCCCACGAATGAAGCGAGCGAGCAGAGGATGTCTGCCGAGCGGCACCCCGTCCACCTAGGCGTGGCAACCCTGAGAGTGGAGGGGCAGGTGCCTGATGAAAACTTTTCCTGCAGAAAATCCAGAACTGAAGTAACCTGGCAGTTGACTGAATCTACATTATGTGTCGCACACCACCTTTCAAAGACACCCCATTTATTGGCATAAACTTTCAGAGTGGAGGAAGCCCTAGCACTTAGAATGGTCTCAATAACTGCAGGCGAAAGCCCCGTGTCCCTCAGTTGGTGCCCTTCAGGTGCCAAACATGAAGGTTCCACAGATCGGGCCTGGGAAGGAATATCGTGCCCTCTGCCTGAGACAGAAGGTCCCTCCTCGCCAGAATCACCCACGGTGAGCCGTTGAGGAGAGACACTATCTCCGAGAACCACACTCTGTTCGGCCAACACGGCGCTATCAATAAGAGGCAAGACCTTTGCTCGCGAACCCTGGCTAGAGCTTCTAGGAGCAGAGTGACTGGAGGGAAGGCATACAGGTGCATTCTGGGCCATGTATGAGCCATCGCATCCAAACCCAGCAGGGCTGGGTGACCGAGAGAGAAGAGGTCCACTTCTGCTCTGTAAAATCTGGTCCAGATCTGCTTGACTACTTCTGGGTGGAGTTTCCATTCTCTCGCATGTAATCTCTGTCTGGACAGTAAACCTGTTCCCACATTCAAGTGCCCCGGAATGTACACTGCTCTGAGTGACAGGAGCTTGTCCTGGGCCCAGAGAAAAATCTGTCTCACTATCTTGTTTAGATCGTGTGAGAGCAGACCTCCCTGGTGATTTATATATGAGACTGCCGCGGTGTTGTCCACCCGCACTAGGACATGACAGCCCCTTAAATGGGGGAGAAAGTATTTCAGGGCCAGAAATACAGCCATCAGCTCGAGGCAATTGATGTGCCAATCACGCTGATGATCCTCCCATTCCCCTTGAGCTGGACGACCACTTAAGACAGCACCCCAGCCCGTCAGGGAAGCGTCCGTCGTTAGCAGTTTGTGACGACAAGGAACGCCTAGAGTGGGACCCAAGGTAAGGAACCGGGGTCTGAGCCACATAGTTAGTGTACGAAGCCCACGGTGCGTCACTTTTATTAGCCTCTGGGGGTTGGCCCTTGGATGAATCCCCTGGCTCTGAGCCACAACTGAAACGGTCTCATGTGCAACAGCCTCATAGGGATCACCGTGGATGCCGAAGCCATGAAACCTAACAATCTTTGACACAATGAATAGTGAGATTTTGACCTAGCCTGACTTTCCTCGGGGTATGTATAATGGTCTGGACTCGAGCAGGAGAGAGATGTGCCCGCATCGCGTTCGAATCCCAAACCACCCCTAAATAAGTTTTATTTAGGCTTTTAAGCTTTTCTTGGCGTTGAGTCTCAGCCCGAGAGAAACTAGATGATCTAGCACAATGTCTCTGTTGTTTTACTCCTAGTTCCTTTACAACTTTGAGTTATCATGACTCTTGGGTAACAACATTGCAAGTGTCTAGTTTAAAATAAGACCAGATATATGAATATAGACCATGGGGTTGAAGAGCTGCAGGCATTTTTATTTGGGTATATCGTTAAGAGGTTAACAACAAAAATCAAATGCAAATAGCAAGCACACAAAACAATGGAACAGAGAAACAATAAGCTGCAGTATTGTTTGCTGTAAGTAAGTACAAGAGAAGTCATGTAAGTATGTCGGGTTGTTCAACACACAGGTCTACTGTATAGGATGCTGTGTTTTCTCTCTAATGAGACAGCATTGATTAAACTACTGAAGAGTGCACATGAAAAAAACATTTTTTTTTTACAGATTTGCTAAAACCATGAAGGCCCACCCCTAAACCAAGTCCCCAGTGGATTAGAGCAAATTGGGTAACGTGTTTGAAAACGTCCAACTAATTGGGAAACACCCACTAGTGTTCTGCAGAGACGCATGCCTGCATTATCTTGTGATAAATAATTACAAATCACTGTTAGTTCAATGTCACTGTCTCCACCCATGTGTGCTGACAACTTTCATCCCAACTTCAATGTTGATCAAACACATACTTTAAATATTGAAATTTCAATTTCAACCAAAATGATGGTTTGGATCAAAACTCAAAATTTTCACCATACTATCTGGGTTATTAGTGCATCTCGCGTGATTTACTTGAACGTTTTTGGATTTGAATTGCTCACTGTGAGACAGAACAATGCTTCTCCCTAGTCCACTTGGTTGGGGGAAACTCTTCTCATACTGAGTACAGTAGTACAGTTTCTCTCCAGTATGAATTCTTTGGTGCCGTTTCAGTTCACCAGTTGTAGTACAGCTCTTCCCACAGTCACAACACACGATCTCTCACTTCATAATGTGTTTTCTGGTGCTGTTTAAAATGATCCAGCCTTGAAAACTCTTTCCACAAAGAGAACACACATGAGGCTTCTCATCTGAATGAACTGTCAGGTGTAGTTTTAGATGTGATAGTGAAATAAAATCTTTACCACACTGATCACACTTGAATGGTTTCTCTCCAGAGTGAATTCTCATGTGTCTGATAAGGTTTCCTTTGTGTGTGAAACTCTTTCCACACTGAGTGCATGTATACGGTTTCTCTCCAGTGTGAATTCTCACGTGTTTGTTAAAGTCTCCTTTATGTGTGAAACTCTTTCCACACTGAGTGCATGTATTCTCTCCAGAGTGAATTCTCATGTGTATGCTAAGGCTTCCTTTATGTGTGAAACTCATTTCACACTGAGTGCAGGTGTGCAGCTTTTTGGCTTTTGTTCCTTGAGTTTTAAAGTTATGATGTTCCTCCTCCTCTTCATTCAGTTCTTGTCTTTCCCGTTTCACTTCCACCTGGTCTAAAATACACATCAAGTTAGAATCAGTTCAAGTGAACCCTGATTTAACAGCAGAAAGCAACAGAGATCAGGTATCAGATATTTCATGTGCTGAAAAATGTGTTTCCCTTAAGAAAAAACATACTTCAAGTTTTAGGAAGTATACTTAAGTCACCTATATTTTAAAGTATACTTTATGTAGTAAGTATTTTAATATCAATGTACTAGTACTAGTTGTGATTAACAGCAGAAAGCAACAGAGATCAGGTATCAGATGTTTCATGAGGCATTTTTTTCTGTCATTCACATATATTTAAAAATGTTTGATAACTGCTATATACAAAGTTATGATAGAGTTATGATGCATTTCTCTCATTTATCTGAGATTCAGGGGCTTCACTGCAGGTGTGAACTGTGATCTCTGTGATTTGATTCAATCTGCATTTAAAAAGTACTGGCCATAATGTTTAACTGAGCTGGTGAAAAGCCAAAAGTTCCCAGTTTTCATCTCATTCATTATGGTGATGTCTGAGATCTGCTGTAAATTGGCACATTAAGCACATTTTATTGGTGTCGACAGGCTGAAACAAACTACAGGATCATCACCTTTTTTGAAATATTAGTTAGAATCAGTTCACTGGTTTATACATATATACTTATGAATATGCCTTGGCTTAGGATGGCTAGGGCTGCTGTGCCAGATTTAATGTTTTTGATGTTGTTGGTTATTGTTTTTTGGACTTTTGTTTTGTCTGCTGGTCCTTATATGTGGATGTGTTTTGTTGTTATACCACTACAATCTATCATACTGTTGCAATATTCCTTGACTTGTCCAATATTTAATTTTACTTTACTACTTAGCATTAAAACATGTTTTGCTTAAATTGATAATATTAAGGGTTTAACAATTGTACATTTGAATATAAGAAGTCTTCTACCTAAAGTTGATCTGCTACGTGCTTGGGTAGTCCAACATAAACGTGGTTGAGTAGTAAGATTTCCGATAGGGAAATTAAACTTGAAAAATATATACTTTATAGAATTGACAGAAACTCCAGGGGTGGTGGTGTAGCCATTTATGTTTCTTCTGATTAAATATCTGAACTAATCATACCTGCAATTGAACCTAGATATTTTGAAGGTCTTTTTGTTAAGATAACCTTTCATCAGAATAAATATTTAACTATCGGAAATATATATAGACCACCATCTGTACCTGTTGAATCATTTAGCTGCTTGTTTTCTACTATTGACTCCATCTTATTTAAGAAAGAAATTTATTATTCTGGGTTTTAATAAAATGTTTAAGTTGATAAGCTTGATAAGTTTAAAGACAAAAATACTTTTGAAAATTTGAATCTAACACAATTAATTAAAGAACCTCCTAGAGTTACACCAATGAGTCAATCTCTAATTGACTGGATTCTTGCCCCCCCCCCCCCCCCCCACCGATAGATTCATTAAAGCTGGTATCATGTCAGACTGCTTTAGCGATCATTCTATTATTTATTGTATATGGAAAATTAAAATTCTAAAATCGCCTCCTAGAATAATAAAAATCACACAACACAAGAAGATGCACTCAGATTTGTTCCTTAATGATTTAATCTCAATAAACTGGGCTAGATATCAGGTAATACCCTATGTTCAGGATGCATGGGATTTTTTTTATTCAGAGTTTACTAGAGTACTTGATAAACATGCTCCATGGAAAACATCAAAGGTTAAGGGAAAACATTTACCTTGGATAAATGCAGAACTTATTCGTTTTTTTTTAGACAGAGAGATAAGGCTTGGGCTAAATTCCGTAAAACAAGAACAAATGAAGACTGGGAATACTATAGAATCTTAAGAAATGTATCAAAAACTATGACTCGTAACGCTAAATCTAACTATTATAAAGATTGTTTACTTAATAACTTTAAACATCCCAAACAGTTTTGGAGTAATATAAAAGGCTTATTAAATACTTAAGATAGATGTGATATTAAGCAGATAAGAGATGAGAAAACTATAATTCATGATTCGCTATCTATTACCCAAATATTTGGCAAGTTCTTTTCTACTGTTTGTTCTAATTTACCATGTAATTATTCATCCACGAATTGTTATAATAAAGCAAATTTTTTCTGATAATACATTTACCTTTACTAAAATAACACCTAAAGAAATTCTGAAGGTTATTGATCAGCTTAGTGTCAATACTGGTGCTGGACTTGATGGGATTGAGCCAAGATATATTAAACTAGCCTCGCATATTCTCATATATCCACTTGCTGATCTCTTTAACATGTCTTTACAGACCAGTGAGCTACCTGCTCTCTGGAAGTGTTCCCGAATTACTCCAATTTATAAAGGAAGTGATGCTCTTGATCCGCAAAATTATAGACCAATTTCGATAATTTGTGTTGTTGCTAAAGTATTTGAAAAATTAATTTATAATCAACTATCAATATATTTAAAAAATAATAATGTTCTTTCACCTTTCCAATCTGGATTCAGGACTAATTATTCAACAACAAGTACTCTTCTAAAATTGACTAACGATGTATATTCAGCATTAGACAGTGGTGACCCAACAGGGGCTATCTTTATTGATCTTAAGAAGGCTTTTGATTAAGTTGATCATTATTTATTATTAGATAAGCTCTATGCAGATGGTCTTTCTCAAAACTCTTTACTATGGTTTAACTCCTATTTACATAACAGAAAACAATGTGTAGTCATTCAAGGGAAACAATCTAATTTATTTGTTCAAGAAAGAGGTGTACCACAGGGCTCAACATTGGGTCCTCTTCTTTTTTCGATTTTTATTAATGATCTTCCCTCGGTTCTTTTACATTCTTCTGTTCTTCTTTATGCAGATGATACCGTCATTTATACCTCAAAACCCAACATGACCCAAATCCCAACACTTCTTCAGTATGATTTTAATGCATTGCAAGATTGGCTTTCTTCTAATAATTTATTGCTTAATAAAGCTAAATCTCATACCATGGTATTTAGTACAAAACGTATATGTCTAAATTAAAATCAAATAATTTAACAATTATCTGTAATGACGTACTCGTATTAGTAGAGTAGATCAAATTAAATACTTGGGATTATGGCTGGATCCTGAACTTACTTTTAAATCTCACATGGACTACATACTTCGAAAAATTAAGTTTGGAACAAGTGTACTCTATAGGTCTATAACTTGCTTTACATTCAATGTTCGGAAAAGACTTGCTACACAACTTATATTACCTTTTTTTGATTATGCTGACATAGTCTATCTGAATGCCTCTAAAACTGATATTCTTCCTCTTACTACAGCTTATAATATATTGTGTAGATTTTTTATTGGATGCCCCCTTGTTACGCACCATTGTATCATGTATGAGTTACTTAAATTGTCTCCTCTCAACATCAGAAGGCACCTTCACTGGCTGCAATTTATTTTCAAATGTATACATTTTAATTACCCCAATTATTTGAGACAATATTTGATACCATATTTTTCAGGTTTAAGGCTCCCGCAGATTGGAATAACTTACCTTTAAAAGTACGATCGTTGACTTCATTTAATATGTTTTAAAAAAGGTTTTAAACATATTAAAGGCTCCAACACAAAAAAGTGGTCTCATTTTAAAGAAGACAGTCAGCAGTTTATTGCTCAACCTTCAAAAAATGAAAAATTATGGAAGTTTAAATTTACTGTAAATCAAATAACTGTACTAAAGATTTTATATAAAATATAAATGATATGTTACAAAATAAATTGTACTCTAAAATTACTATCAAATCCAAGGCTTAAGTTACAGGGTAAGTTGTGCTTGTTATTCCATAGTTACAGGGTAAGTATGAATCTGTGGGCTGTAAATAAAAGTGGTGTTTGATTAAAGTGTACCTTTACTCAAGCTCTTGCAGCATTCAACTTCTTCAATTAATCTAAACACTCAAGCCTTCTGCGCTTGTCCTGCATTGATGTTTGTCTAGCCATGTCCTCAGACTCAAATTGTGTCAAACATTGTCTACTTTCAACCTCTAGTCGTTGAAGTTCTGCCACATAATTTTCTTGGTCATCCAACACTGCCAAAACTTCCTGAGATCCAGCAGCTTCAACCACAGCTTAATTTCTTTTGGCTGAGAGTATGTTAGAGTGGGATGAACCTAATTCTATAGTTACATATTATAGTCTATATTATAACTATAGTCTATATATAAATATATTCTATAGTTATATATAAAATGTATACGTAAAAAATGTATACATGCACTCAGTGTGGAAAGAGTTTCCCGAAAAATGGAGACCTTAACAAACACATGAGAATTCACAAGGCTTAAGTTACAGGGTAAGTTGTGCTTGTTATTCCATAGTTACAGGGTAAGTATGAATCTGTGGGCTGTAAATAAAAGTGGTGTTTGATTAAAGTGTACCTTTACTCAAGCTCTTGCAGCATTCAACTTCTTCAATTAATCTAAACACTCAAACCTTCTGCGCTTGTCCTGCATTGATGTTTGTCTAGCCATGTCCTCAGACTCAAATTGTGTCAAACATTGTCTACTTTCAACCTCTAGTCGTTGAAGTTCTGCCACATAATTTTCTTGGTCATCCAACACTGCCAAAACTTCCTGAGATCCAGCAGCTTCAACCACAGCTTAATTTCTTTTGGCTGAGAGTATGTTAGAGTGGGATGAACCTAATTCTATAGTTACATATTATAGTCTATATTATAACTATAGTCTATATATAAATATATTCTATAGTTATATATAAAATGTATACGTAAAAAATGTATACATGCACTCAGTGTGGAAAGAGTTTCCCGAAAAATGGAGACCTTAACAAACACATGAGAATTCACACTGGAGAGAAACCGTATACATGCACTCAGTGTGGAAACAGTTTCACACAAAAAGGAAACCTTAACAGACACATGAGAGTTCACTCTGGAGAAAAACCATTTAACTGTGATCAGTGTGGTAAAGATTTTATTTCACAATCAAATCTAAAACAACACCTGACAGTTCATTCAGATGAGAAGCCTCATGTGTGTTCTCTCTGTGGAAAGAGATTTTCAAGGCTGGATAATTTTAAACAGCACCAGAAAACAGAAGTGAGAGTGAGATGTGTGTTGTGACTGTGGGAAGAGCTTTGCTGCAACTGGTGAACTGAAACGGCACCAAAGTATTCATACTGGAGAAAGACCTTACAAGTACTCATATTGTGAGAAGAGTTTCAATCGGTCTGGAAACCTGAAAGTGCATGAGCGAGTTCATACTGGAGAGAAGCCGTACAATTGTACTCAGTGTGAGAAGAGTTTCAACCGATCAAGTGAACTAGGGAGACATATTAAAAAGGATTGTTCTGTGTCACAGTGAGCAATTCAAATCCAAAAACGTTCAAGTAAATCATGTGAGATGCACTAATAACCCAGATAGTATGGTGAAATGTTGAGTTTTGATCCAAACCTGCCGGTGATATGATTTCGCCCTGCATTCCAGTCTGGAAACCTGTACATACATTTCTACTGCTTCTGTTACACTTTTGCGGGAACCAATCACAGACTAGTTTATACACCTGGCGCGCTGTTGGCGGGTTTAACACGATGACAGATCGTTGTTGCTCGTTGATCACACCTCTTGTGGTCTGATTGGTTGAAGTACTATCCAATTGCGTCATTTGAATTTATGCTAGTTTATCACGCCTCTTATGCAGTAGAAAATACATAGCAGACTCCCCAGACCAATGTTCAATCTTAAATTGAGTTTGGTCTGGTGATAGCCAGACAAATCCAAACCATCATTTTGGTTGAAATTGAAATTTCAATATTTAAAGCAAGTGTTTGATCAACATTGAAATTGTGATGAAAGTTGTCAGCACACATGGGTGGAGACAGTGACATTGAACTAACAGTGATGTGTAGTTGTTGAACACAAGATCACGCAGGTGTGTATCTCTGCAGAACACTAGTGGGTGTTTCCCAATTAGTTGGGCGTTTTCAAACACTTTACCAGATTTGCTCTAATCCACTGGGGACTTGGTTTAGGGGTGGGCCTTCATGGTTTTAGCACAGTTCGCACAGCTCCCACCGCGCAGATGAAATACCCGCGGGGGATACCCGCTGCTCACCACACCCACTTCTAGCTGATCGGGAACACTGGTCCGACGGCTGCCTTCCCACAGACGGCGCGAGGAAACATTATGATCAGCAGCACCCAGCCAATCTCGCTACAGTCCACACAGCAACTCACACAGTAGTCTTAATTCACACAGTAATCCACACAGTCGGTCACGAGTCGCCAAGAGAAAAAGTGAGAGACCCAGAGCACTTCACTGGCTCCGCTAAATACATCCCACTAATTGCCGCTGATCGGGATTCATTCCCCATCAGACTCAGCAAACGGGTACACACCTACACAAGAGAGACAAAACACACCCACAACAACAAACACAACACCCACAGACCTCAAGGGTCGTAACACCCCCACCCATTCACAAACTTATATAGTTTGTATACTATAAAAGTTTAAAATTTTTATGTTACCATCATGAACCCACCATAATCAAAGAACAGTCTTACCCATGGGATAGGGCATCAGCCAAGATGTTATCTGCTTCTCTTTTATGTTTAATGTGTAGGTTATAGCCTTGGGCCAGGAGGGCCCAATGCATCAAACGCTGGTTACTGTTGTACATGCGGGCTAGAAAAACAAGAGGGTTATGATCTGTGTAAACAATGATCGGCAAGAAGCTTGAACCTACATACACTTCAAAGTGTTGTAGAGCTAGGAGCATGGCCAATGTCTCCTTCTCTATAGTGGAATAGTTCAGCTGGTGTTTCTTGAATTTAGTTGAAAAATAACACACAGGTTTACACATATCTCCCTCCTCTCTCTGCATCAGCACCCCCCCAGCCCCAGTGGCACTAGCATCAACCTCTAAGTAAAACGGTTGGGAAAACTTGGGTGCCGCCAACACAGGTGCACTGCAAAGAAGAGACATGGCAGCCTCAAAGGCCTGATCACACACATCATTCCACATAAAGGGTACCAAAGGACTACAGAGTCTGGTAAGTGGAGCAACTACCACCGAGAAGTTTTGGCAGAAACATCCATAATATCCAACCATTCCTAGAAATCTCCTAAGCTCACGTCTAGTGGTGGGAATCGGTAGGGATAATATAGCGGTTACTTTTGCATCTAGAGGCTGAACCTGCCCCTGACCAACTTGCTTACCAAGATAAGTAACTGTGGCTTTCCCAAATTCACACTTTGCCAAGTTCAGTGTGAGAGAGGCATCTGCCAACCGCTGACACACAGCCTCTAAACTGGACATATGGCTACCCCAATCCTCAGAGTACACCACCACGTCATCAAGATAGACGCTACAATTGGGTACATCCCCTAATACGAACTGCATCAAGTGTTGGAAAGTGGCAGGAGCATTTTTCACTCCAAAAGGCATTACAGTGTATTGCATAAAAGCATCTGGTGTCACAAAGGCTGAAATCTCTGAAGCACGCTAGGTCAAAGGCACCTGCCAGTATCCTTTTAGTAAATCTAACTTTGTGATACATTCAGCTGGACCAACCCTGTCAATTAAATCATCCATGCGAGGAAGCCGAAAAGAATCGGACACGGTAACTGCATTCACTTTTCTAAAATCAGTACAGAAACGAAACGTCCCATCGGACTTAGGTGTTAGCAAACAGGAGGAGCTCCATGGACTGTAGCTAGCCTTGGCCAGGCCATGTTCTACCAGATAACTGACTTCCCTTTGCATCGCTTCTCGTTTGGCTATCGGAGAGCGATAAGCATGCTGCTTAATCGGTCTAGCGTCACCCACGTCAATATCATGCTCCAGCACCGTGGTGCGAGATGGCATGTTTCCTAAGACAGTGGGGTGAGCATGAAGTAACTCAGTTACATCCTGCCATCGAGCTGTGGGCAAGTAAGACAATTGTTGAGCTAAAGTAGCCATAAACTCAGAGTTTTCCAATCTGCCACACGTGATCTTCACATGGCGTTACTAGATCATGCTCAGACCTGTCACTAATGAGAGATGTGATCCCCACCACTGCCACCATTGAAGGCTACACCAAATCCACTGGATCACCCTCTCTGGAATGAAAAAACTTCAACATGTTTATGTGGCATAAGCGTGTCTTCCGTCCACGGTCAGGTGTCCGGATGTAATTTGTCTCTGAAAGCTTTCTTTCCACATCATATGGACCTGAGAATTTACCAGTAAGAGCCGACCCAGGAACCGGCAGCAAGACCAACACCTTGCACCTGCCTTGAACTGACGTTCAACCGCCTTTTTGTCAAACTGCCTCTTCATACGGATCTGTGCAGAAGAAAGTAACTCTCTCGCCAACTCCACAGCACGATGTAACCGCTCCTTGCACCGGGAAACAAAATCCACAAGAGAGACAAAACACACCCACAACAACAAACACAACACCCTCAGACCTCAAGCGTCGTAACACCAGTCCTTTTAAGAAATTCTAAGAAAACTTTACTATTCATTTTACTTGCCCATTCTTATACAGATTTAAAATGTACCTCCTGAATTCCATTCTTCTTGATTTCAACTATCATACTACTTCTTTCTTCCTCATATCTCTTACATTCAAGAATTGCATGAGTTACTGTTTCTTCTACTTTACATTCTTCACATAGACCATTTGGATGCTTCCCTAATATTCTTAGTGTACTATTTCGATTGGAATGTCCCAGCAATATTCTATTATATACAACCTCTTCTTTCCTTGTATTACCAATATGTCTTATTTTTTGACTTACTTTGTTAATTATATTATAGAGAAATCTTCCCTTTCCATTGTTGTCCCACTTTATTTGCCATTCTGCAATAACCCTTTTCCATATTCAAACCTTAATTTCAGACTTGCTTAGAGGAATTTGTAATTCTATTTCTTCTCTCTGCAAAGCTTGTTTTGCTAACTTATCTACATTCTCATTTCCCTTTATACCTACGTGTGATGGAACCCAAATAAAACTAATTAAATTATCCTTCTGAACCAATCTTGAATATATCTGTAAAATGCTATAAAGAATATCTTGATGACTGGATTTAAAAGACCTTAGACTCTTTAAAACTGAGAGTGAATCAGAACAAATTAAAACTTTTCCAGGTTTATAATCTTCTACCCACTGCAAGGACAAATGTATTGCTATCATTTCAACAGTATATACTGCCAAATGATTGGATGTTCGTTTTGTACAACTCATTGCCCATTCTGGAACTAAAAAAGCAGCTCCAGTTATCTCACCATCTGGATCTTTTGAGCCATCTGTAAATATTTGTAAGTATTGGGGATATTTTGTTCTAAGATGTACATAGAATGCTGAAGACATGTCTACTTCTCTTTCTGTTTTTTTAATTTCCAACAAATGTAAATCTACATGGGGAGTTGAATAACTCCACGGTTCATTTTCAGGAATCCCCACTGTTGGACTCATCTTAAACTCATTTACTTCCATCTCTTCTACATACTTTACTACACCATCCAAAACTTTTCCTACACAACTTATTTTGTTTTTGTAGGATGACCCTCTTTGTGTCCTTTGAGGTTAGCCCAGTAATTGATCATTAATAGTTTCCTTCTCATTTCCAAAGGAATCTCTTCTGTCAGGACTTGTAAAGAAGGAATGGGTGTCGTTTTTACCACTCCACAACATAGTCTCATAGCTTGGGCTTGTATTTTATCCAGTTTTTCCAACAGTGATTTTGAAGCCGAACAATATACCACACTGCCATAATCAAACACAGATCTAATCATTGCCACATAAATAGTTTTTAACAATGAAAAATTTGCTCCCCATGCCACTCCACTTACACATCTCATAATGTTTAATACCTTCTGACATTTTTCAATAACTTTGTTTATATGAAACACCCATGTAAGTTTTGTATCAAAATAAATACCTAAAAATGTAAAAACACTAACTCTCTCTAACGACCTCCCGTACATCTTCATGTTTATTTCTGGTATAATTATTTTTCTAGAGAAATGTATAGTCTTAGTCTTTTCTACTGAAAATTTAATCCCCAATCATATGCCCATTTTTCTACCTTTCTAGTTTCATCTTGAATCCTTCCATCAATAAAACAAATATATCTTCCCCTTTTCCATAGAGCTCCATCATCAGCAAAAAGAGATCGACCTACATCTTGCTGAACCTTGCTGAACCTAAAAAAATCATTAATCATTATGGAAAAAATCAATGGACTTATAACACTCCCTTGAGGAGTTCCACTTATATTCATAATTTTCAGGTTTATCAAAAGTCCCTCCCTCCACATCATATTGTATGTGTTACAAGTACACCGGAGGCAGACACAGATGTTAACAGGTAAGGGTAGTTTATTAGACCACAGTAGAGCAGGTGTTGTGGAGCAGGTGAGTAAACCGGTTGTTGGTAGATTAGAAGGTGATACGAGAGAGAGAGAGTTACTGTCTTTTGTTTTGTAGATGGAAGGACGCTGGAGCCTGGAGGTCGCTGGAGATCGTTGGAGACTGTAGATCGCTGGAGTACTGAGGGACGGACAGGAACACACCCACACAGCAGACAAGGAACACGGAAGGAAGGAGACACGCTGGAGACAGGTAAGTATCAGTAGTAGAGTCCTTGAGGTAAGCATAGCCTGAAGTATATGCGAACGAGACCGGACGTGGAGTGCTGTGTGGTTGTGAGTCTTGTAGTGCTGGTGATGAGTGTGGTGATGAGGTGCAGGTGATGGTGATCAGTACTCTGGGGAAGGAGTGCGCTGTGATTGGTGGAGGGTGGAACCTGACGTGTCTGTGACAGTATGCTTTCTCAACATCGAAAAATACTGCAATTACTGATTCCTTATTTGCCTGAGCTTTTCTAATTTAATTTTCCAAACACACAACAGGGTACATTGTTCCTCTTCCTTTTCTAAAACCACTTTGATATTTAGTTAATATTCCTCTTTTTTCCAATAAATATGTAAATCGGTCTGCTACCATCCTTTCCATTAATTTACATATATTCGAAGTAAGAGCTATAGGCCTATAATTAGCTGGTTTGGAAGGATCTTTGCCATGCTTTCTTATTGGAATTATTATTGCCTCTTTCCAAGCATTTGGTAACCTTCCTTCCTCCCATACTCTATTATATAAGTCTAAAATGTTTCACATTGCTCCATCTTTAATATGTTTTAACATTATACTTGAAATCTGATCTTTTCCTGGAGAAGACGTGTATTTTTTAAATGACTAATGGCTCTTTTCAGTTCATCTAAAGTAAACAGAAGGTTAACTGACTGCATTTCTATTGCCCCATTTATTTCTAGTTCTTCTAGATGTTGTCTCTTTTTAATTTCCCTCCTCCTGGTGACCTGCACTGCTCCTCTCCAGAGGTCCGACTACGTCTATTGCGATTCTTCTGAAGGGAGTGGTGATCACCGGCAATGGATACAGAGGCACTCTGGCCGACCTGCGAATAGCACTGGTTTTCTGACAGACAGAGCATGTTGCACAGTGTGTGAGTACGTCAGTATACATGGAAGGCCAAAAGAAACGGGAACTGAGTCTTTGGTATGTTTTCTGGTGTGCAAGATGTCCTGACCATGGTATAGTGTGTGAAAGATGTAACACCAGAGATCTACAACATTTAGGAACGACAAGACGTGCCACACCATCAGACATCACATATAAAATACCATTCTGCAAAACATACATTTCTGCCCCAAGAGTTTGTACTTTGCTCTCGCCTTCACCTACTTTGGCAAACAGCGACTTTAAGGTACCATCAGCCTCCTGCAACTGAGCAATATTGATTGGAATCTTCCAATCTCTGCCCTCCAGACTATCTGTTGATACCTTGGGTGTCGGGGTACCTAAATACTTTGCCATCCTGCGTTGCGGACGTGTTTTTCTAGGTTTATTACAGCTCTGTATCAGACTATCGTCTAAGTCTGGCAGAGGCTGCAAACCAGTCTTAGCTTGAGCTCGTGTGAGCACTGGACATAAAACCCTGGTTAATGTCTTTGTGGGTTTATCACACATGTTTAACAAGTCATTCAACACTGGTACATCCCATCCAAGTACCATGTCAGCAGGAAGTCTGTCAACTACCCCCACACACATTAAATACATTTGTTTGTTGACCTTCAGCGTAACCTCAGCTGTAGGGCACTTAACTTTTTCACCATGAACACATTGTACAGATATGGTCTTCACATAGTTAATCACATTTTCAGGGACATAACCACGTTTAATCAGGGACATCGAACTTCCTGTGTCAATCAAAGCTTTCACCGTCTGCCCATTCACGGCAACTGTGCAACAGTGCGTAAAATGTTCATTACTGTCTGCTTTGTTGCCCCCCCCTGGCACATAGCAGTAGCTTGACAGTTTAGGCTTACGCATCGGGCAATTAGCAGCTTTATGACCTTGTTGTTGACAGTAAAAGCAAATCAAACCTTTCATAGAAATGCTTGAAACAGTACCTTCTTTGTCCTGCTCAGTCTTTGAAGTACCTCTTATCATTGGTGATTGTTGGTGTGGCCGTCCCCCTCGCATTCGGGGGCGCGGGTAATCCATCTACAGGCTCATGCTCCTTTACCCAAGTGCGCACGTCCAACGGCAGCACACGCAACAACTGCTCTAGGATAATCAGCTCACCGATTTCCTCCTTGGTGCGGTGTAGTGGCCTTATCCAACCGGCATACAGTCCCTTCAACCGATGATAAGTCTCTGTGGGAGTTTCTCCTGGCTTTGTAGAGGTCTGCCGGAATCGCTGTCTGTAAGTCTCTGCTGAAATGTCAAATTTTTCCAGTAAAGCTTCACGTAGAACCTCATACTCCATTGAACTCTCCTCATCCATGGCGATGTATGCTTCTAATTGCCTTCCCAGTAAGTAATGGCACGAGTCGACAAGCCCACTCCTCCTCTGGCCAACTCCAGGTCCTGCCTCAGCATAGGTTACCTTCTCCTCCACTCTCCTTTTCTGAATCACCATCTCCCTCTTTACCACCTCACATCCTCTAAAGGCAGCACTGTGACCCTCACCACAGTTACAACACTTTGGTTTTACTCCCTCCTCACACTTGCCATATTCATGATTTCCTCCACATCGTGCACATCTACACTCTACATCTTGTAGAAACATGTCCAAATCTTTGGCAATTAAAACATCTCACTGGCCCCAGTATAAACTCTCTTACTATATAACTCATTATCCCCAGCATCACTCTTTTTCCCTCCCCTTGGAATTCCATCACTACTGTTCCAGTGTCATTCCTAACCCCTTCAACAACTGACTTTAGCCTATATGCCTCCACTACTTTTCCTCCATTTAAATTACCTTTAAATTCTTCCATGCTTATGTTAAGAGGAACACCAAAAATAATCCCTTTAGGACCACTAGCTTTACCTTTATTTCCAACTCTGTTTGTGCTGACGACTTTAATCCTCCTACTTAGTTTACTTTGAGAGCTTTGTTTGCCTGTTCTTCATTATTACATCCAATTAGTAAATTTTCATCAGAAAGTACTTAAGCAAACTCAACATTTCCTATGTCCCTATTAATGATCTTTGTCAGTTTTAACGGATTGATTTTGCTTCCCCCTAACTGTTGCCCAAATCTCTTAAAGCTATCCCTACTCCTTCCGTCAGATTCCTCAACATCACAACTTTTCTTCCATTTTTCTCCTCTAATATTTCTAACTTAACTCCACCGGTTCCCTAAATATCCACCATTCTCCTCTTCACTTCCTACATCCATATTTCCTTCACTATACCCCCACTCAAACATCTCTGTTCCATTCACGGAGCAGTTGTACCTCGCCGCCAATCCCTTCCGTCCACCTGTTGAGGTTTCCGCCATGTCCGTCGTGTCTCAAACGCTCACTCCCACGCTCAGCTTATTGAGTTAAGATGGAGTATAGCGCGATAACAACCGAGTCCTCCCCATTACCGCTTCACCACCGTTATTAACCTCGTAACGACGTACCTGTTACAAGCACGCCAGGCTCCACCCACTTCCAAGCACCACTCACAGCATCTCCCGAATACTAATCACTCACACCTGCAGCTCATCACCACCTCATCACTGCCTGCACTTAAGCCCCACGCTCTCACACTACCATTGTCCGGTCTCGTTTGCACAATGCTATACAGTTTTCCTACCTCAAGGACTCTCCCGTGCTAACTACCTGCTTCCTCGTCTCCAGTGTGTCTCCTAGTCTTCATCTCCTGTCTCCATCGTCTCCCTGGCTCCTGTGTCCCGTCCTCCTGGTTCTCCTCCAAAAAGACATTGAGTATTATCCACCAGTTATCTGCATTACCCTGCCATTCATCACTTTGACTGCTCACCTGATCCACTCTGCACTCTGGTCACTCAATAAACTGTTTATATTCCATTCACCTGTTCTCTGTCCCTTTGTATTATAACAGTACCCAAATAAAAATGCCTGCAGCTCTTCAACCCTATGGTCTATATTCATAAATCTGGTCTTATTTTAATCTAGACACTTGCAGTTTTGTTACCCAAGAGTCATGCTAACTCAAAGTTGTAAAGGAACTAGGAGTAAAACAAGGTCAAACTATATAGTCGAGGCCAAAAGTTTTGAGAATGACACAAATATTGATTTTCACAGAGTCTGTTGCCTCATTTATTATGATGGCAATTTGAATATACCCCAGAATGTTCTGAAGAGTGATCAAATTAATTGTATTGTCCAGTATGAGAAAGACCTTACAAGTGCTAATATTGTGACAAGGGTTTCACTCAGTCAGCAAACCTGGAATCACATGAGCGAAGTCATACCGGAGAGAAGCCGTATTACTGTACTCAGTGTGAGAAGAGTTTTAGATATTCAAGAAGCCTTCTGTCTCACATGAAGAAATATCAAGTCGTCACAATGAGCAACATTTCATTTTCATGTCAAATAAATGATGTGAGATGAACAAAACATGGATTTGCTCCCAAAAGCACAATATCATCTAGTTTAACTTGTGAAATGGTGAAAACTGGTGAAATGCTTAGAAAAGAGTGACATTTGAAGCTTCAGAAAATAATCCTTACAGTTTCAATAATGATTTGTATCTTTCCTGCTGGGTAATAATTGCAAAATCTGCTTGAATAAGACATTCATATCATTTACTTATTTACTAATGTTTACTACAGTGGTTCTCAACCTTTTTTACTCGAAGGCCACCCTCCTCTCCGAATACATACTGCAAGGCCACCGACCCCCGCCTATGTTATTTTTTTTTAAAAATAAAAAATTCACGATATATTAACATTCAGTGTTCTTTTTTGCTAACATACTTTGCAGACATTCTTTACAACGTCGAAGTACTTACTCTGCTCAGTTATACAGTACAATAAGTACAAATAAATGAAAGTCAACCTGCCATACCAAACAAGACCGCAGGGACATGCCAAATGACCTCAAATAACTACTATACAGGGGTGCGTTTCCCAAAAGCATCGTTAGCCAACTATGGTCGCAAGTTCCATTGTTATCAACATAGTTCAAACAGTCAGTGTTTCCCGAAACCATCGTTCCAACGAACGTTCGCAAACAGCATTGCAAACTTGCGTGGTTGGAACGACAGCTCTCGACCTTTGGTTAGAAGCATAGTTTCTTGTTTGCGTGACATGAGGACTTAATAAATCCTTACCTTGAGCAAAATAAGCAAGCTGACACTCAGTACAAACTATATCTTTTATTTAGAATACATACAAATGTCAATTATGTCTTTTAGTTTGACAAGAGATTTAAAGCGAAGAGTGCGCATGTGCGGACGTGCACTAGTATGTAAAATCGAGCTTGTGATTGAATCTGAAAATAAAGCAAAATAACTGAGAAAAATAAGAATTAATCCTCAGATGCCATGTCTGTAATTTATAGCAAAAAGTCTAGCATTAATTTGATCTCAAACTATTTAAATACAATAAGTTAATACTCCACCACCTGCGTGACATCATTAACCAACGTGGTTGAACAACAGATTTGCGACAATACGGTTTCGGGAAACAGTCGTGACTAGCTAGTTGATTTCTTCAACGATGCATCGCACTATCAGCCTAGAATTCTAGACGCACCCTAGCAGCAGAAATGTTATTTTGCCGCGAGTGCAGTCTAGCAACTCTCAGTAGATCTAAGAGCTGGAAAAACCAAACTCTGGTCAGGCCAATCACAGTGTGTGTAGAGTCGGTGGGCGGGCTTAACATATTGACGGCACGTCATGGCAGAGTTGCGGAGGTTCTGCGTGCTAATCATAAACAAAGCAGCTGACGAATAGCGGTCTTTTGAATCGGCTTTGGCCGCAACTCTGGAAGACTTAAGCTTTAACAGTTAAGCTTTTCTTTGAGAAAAGAACAAAGAACGGCACTGAAGTCATTCTTAGGAAAAGAAGATGTGTTCAAAGTTTTCCGACCGGATACGCCGAAAGTCTATCAACATACGTTAGCTCAGCTTCACCTTCTTCTTTGCTCTGGTTTGCTTGTGGCTGTCATGGCGCTATCAATTCGCGTGCAGAGGGAATTTGAAAGACAACCGTTTATCCCGCCCCTCGGATTGAGCCCTGCCAATGGTGAGTTTCCAGACCCAACATCTAGATGTGGGTCTGGCTTGTCAGGCTATCGTACTATGGTAGTTACAAACACACCCCTGGTCCATTCATAATTAATAAACACACTAAAATACAAATGAAAAATCAAATTATTTTGAATGTGTGGAAACTTAGCCATCTGAAGTTGATGTCATCAGTGATCAAATCCTCTGTCAGAACAAACAATATGGAGCTGATGGCCGTGTAACACCACTGATACTCACACGCTTCTCCAAAGCACACTTCTTTGGCGAGCATCTGTTATAAAACACTCAAAGTCCGTTCATTTTGACAACTACGTGAATATATTGTAATGCATTCATTCAGAAATACGATGTTATATCAATCAGTGAGCAGAGAGCGCACGTTTTGTTTGAGCATCAATAACATACTTGCACATGACTAATGTATGACTCCTGCATGTCACTGTAATCGTCTTTACCTTCATTACAACCATCATCCATCAAAACTTTTTAGCGACACTGGTTTGCTTTATCCAACTGAAATGTGTAGTTTGCGTATCCTGTGTTCATGAAGCGGTTGTGTGTTTGGAGCCGCGTTCAGTCAGTATTTCACACAGCGCGATTAGGAATGCCTTGGGCTGCTCCGAATCCAAAACAATCACAGAATACGTACGAGAGAGGAGGTTCTTTGTTGTAATTTATATTTCTAGTTTATATAATTTATCTTTTATTATTTAAAGCTGCTGCCCGTAACTTTTTTAGTGTTCAAGATTTACAAAAGTTATATAATGAGAATGTACAACATGAATCCATTTTCCAAACCGTGTTTTTGTCTTACCCTGAATCTTTATGGTACACTTATAATAAGTGTTTATATTGGGACTATTTCAGACCGGTCTGGTAGGAACCGCTGCGGAGGAGCACAGTACCTGTGTGACTCGCCATAGACATAAACAGAGAGAAGTAGCTCCTGATGCAATGTTCTTCTGCAAGACACATGCAGTTCTGTTTATTAACCGCTAGAGCGCAAAAAGTTACGGACTGCAGCTTTAACGTATCAGTAATAAAATAAATGAATTATATTCATATATTCAAATGAATTTTAAGTTATCTCGTGGCCCACAGGTTGGGAACCACTGGATTATATTGTGTTCTGATTGTAAAGAGTCAGTGGCTGTATTTAGAAAATCATAGAAGCTGTAAAATGTTAAAACAAATAACCTACATGGATATATGACATAAACAGATTTACAATGTCATAATCTTGAATGTTCTTATCCACCTTTTGACTGTATTAACAAGAGAATGACAGAACTATCCTTTGGCTCATCATAGATCTGATATTTGATATACAGACACATGATCTCTTGTTTTCTGTTATTAATTATCTTTGGGTTCACTTGAATCTTCACATTTATCCTCCTCGAACTGATTCTAACTACTTAATATGTTTATTTCAGACCCGATGGAAGTGAAGGAGCAAAGACAAGAACTGAAGTTAAATAAAAAAAAGGTGATGATCCTGTAGTTTGTTTCAGCCTGTTGACACCAATAAAATGTGCTTAATGTGCCAATTTACAGAAGATCTCAGACATCACCATAATGAATGAGGTGAAAACTGGGAACTTTTGGCTTTTCACCAGCTCAGTTAAACATTATGGCCTGTTCTTTTTAAATGCAGATTGAATCAAGACACAGTGATCACAGTTCACACCTGCAGTGAAGCCCCTCCCACAACAATTCACCAATAAATACTGGGAATATCCACATCATCCTACAAGAGAAGGACAAACTCCAGGTGTAGCAGCTGAAATCTGTGTGAGTGTTAAAGATGGAGTTTATTAAAGAGGAGATTGAAGACATGAGTTATCCAGATCCATCGAGAATAAAACATGAAGATACTGAGGAACAAACAGGTTGGTGTCCATTCTTGATTCTTCATTATTGATTGCTTTTTAGATATTAAATAATCAGCAGTATATGGATGATAAATGAGATAAATGCATCATAACTTGACCATAACTTTGTATATGGCAGTTATCAAACATTTTTAAATATATTTACAAGTGAATGACAGAAAAAAATGCCTCATGAAACATCTGATACCTGATCTCTGTTGCTTTCTGCTGTTAATCACTACTAGTACTATTACATTGATATTAGAATACTTACTACATAAAGTATACTTTAAAATATATGTGAGTATATTAAAGTATACTTCCTAAAACTTGAAGTATGGAAATATTTTTGTAAGGGAAACACATTTTTCAGCACATGAAAGATCTGATACCTGATCTCTGTTGCTTTCTGCTGTTAAATCAGGGTTGACTTGAACTGATTCTAACTTGATGCGTATTTTAGACCAGGTGGAAGTGAAACGGGAAAGACAAGAACTGAATGAAGAGGAGGAGGAACATCATAACTTTAAAACTCAAGGAACAAAAGCCAAGAAGCTGCACACCTGCACTCAGTGTGTAATGAGTTTCATGCATAAAGGAAGTCTTAGCATACACATGAGAATTCACTCTGGAGAGAAACCATATACATGCACTCAGTGTGGAAAGAGTTTCACACACAAAGGCAACCTTAACAGACACATGAGAATTCACACTGGAGAGAAACCATTCAAGTGTGATCAGTGTGGTAAAGAGTTTATTTCATCATCACATCTAAAACAACACCTGACAGTTCATTCAGATGAGAAGCCTCATGTGTGTTCTCTCTGTGGAAAGAGTTTTTCAAGGCTGGATCATTTTAAACAGCACCAGAAAACACATTATCAAGTGAGAGATCATGTGTGTTGTGACTGTGGGAAGAGCTGTACTACAACTGGTGAACTGAAACAGCACCAAAGAATTCATACTGGAGAAAAAACCTTACAAGTACTCATATTGTTACAAGAGTCATGGTGAAACTCTTATGCAGATAGTATGGTGAAATGTTGAGTTTTGATCCAAACCATCATTTTGGTTGAAATTGAAATATCAATAAGTGTTTGATCAACATTGAAATTGTGATGAAAGTTTGACAGCACACATGGGTGGAGACAGTGACATTGAACTAACAGTGATTTGTAGTTGTTGATCACAAGATCTTGCAGGCGTGTATCTCTGCAGAACACTAGTGGGTGTTTCCCCATCAGTGGGGCATTTTCAAACACGTTACCAGATTTGCTCTAATTCACTGGGGGCTTGCACTTCTCAGTAGTTTAATCAATGCTGTCTCATTAGAGAGAAAAAACAGCATCCTTTACAGAAGACCTGTGTGTTGAACAACCCAACATACTTACAGGACTTCTCTTGTACAATTTCAAACAATACTGCATCTACCTTATTGTTTCTATGTTCCATTGTTTTGTGTGCTTGCTATTTGCATTTGATTTTTGTTATTGACCTCTTAATAAAAATGCCTTCAGCTATTCAACCCTATGGTCTATATTCATAAATCTGGTCTTATTTTAATCTAGCCTGGATGCCAGCCGAACTTAGCCCCGCCCACAGCATTTTTACTCGGGCAGTTCGGTCTGGACTTGATCCATAGAGAAGTAATTATGCCCGAACAGAAACTGTTTCGGACCAATGAAATTGTCAGGGCGGGCTTTAGACGATGATGGACAAATGATAAACATTAACGTAATCATCCACGTCATCAAAGGCGCTTGGGTTGAGTTTGTTCTAATCCTAAACGGAGAACTTGTTCGTATATGCATTCACCATTACTATTTCTCTCAGAAATGATGATCGTGTGGGTAAGTACTCTGTGTATCCTTAAATTCTTTTTTTACAACACCGGCAAAGATCATTTACACTCATCTTTTTCTTCTAACGTTAGGCTACTTATTCCAGCGTGCGTGCAGGTACAGGGTTGCCAAGTTGTTACAACAAAACCCGCCTAATTGCTAACGTTCCTCAAAACTAGCCAAAAACAAGCCCAATAGCTTTCCAGGGGGGGTTCTCTGGGAAAAAAGGCATTTGGGGGGTAAAATATGTGTTATTTTGGCAGGGCTGGCAGCTAAAAATCGCATTCCTGGGTCTGTATATCACATAATTGGGGTCGCTTCAACCCACGGACTTGGCAACACAGTGCAGTTGAGTTCTGTTGACATTTGATAACTAACGTTATGCGTCGCTCCGTTGCTCTGATTGGTTGTAGGTCTATCCAATTCAGGTCTTTCCTGGTTCGGTTGAAACACGCCCCATAATCACAGCCCAACGGAGCAGTATCAGACTCATATTCTGACTAGAATTGAGTATGACGACGTCAGGCTAATTTTAATCTAGACACTTGCAGTTTTGTTACCCAAGAGTCATGCTAACTCAAAGTTGTAAAGGAACTAGGAGTAAAACAAGGTAAAATATATAGCCGAGGCCAAAAGTCTTGAGAATTACACAAATATTGATTTTCACAGAGTCTCTTGCCTCATTTATTATGATGGCAATTTGAATATACCGGTACCCCAGAATGTTCTGAAGAGTGATCAAATGAATTGTATTGTCCAATATGAGAAAGACCTTACAAGTGCTCATATTGTGACAAGGGTTTCACTCAGTCAGCAAACCTGAAATCACATGAGTGAGTTCATACTGGAGAGAAGCCGTATTACTGTACTCAGTGTGAGAAGAGTTTTAGATATTCAAGAAGCCTTCTGTCTCACATGAAGAAATATCAAGTCGTCACAATGAGCAACATTTCATTTTCATGTCAAGTAAATGATGTGAGATGAACAAAACATGGAGCTGCTCCCAAAAGCACAATATCATCTAGTTTAACTTTGAATTTGGTGAAATGCTTAGAAAAGAGTGGCGTTTGAAGCTTCAGAAAATAATTCTTACAGTGTCAATAATGAATTGTATCTTTCCTGCTGGGTAATAATTGCAAAATCTGCTTGAACAAGACATTCATGTAATTTACTTATTTACTAATGTTTACTACAGTGGTTCTCAACCTTTTTTACTCGAAGGCCACCCTCCTCTCCGAATAAATACTGCAAGGCCCACCGACCCCTGCCAATGTTATAAAAAAATAAAAAATAAAATCACGATATATTAACATTCAGTGTTCTTTTTTGCAAACATACTTAGCAGACATTCTTTACAACTTCGAAGTACTTACTCTGCTCAGTAATACAGTACAATAAGTACAAATAAACAAAAGTCAACCTGCCATACCAAACAAGACCACAGGGAGATGCCAAATGACCTCAAATAACTACTATACAGGGGTGCGTTTCCCAAAAGCATCGTTAGCCAACTATGGTCGCAAGTTCCGTTGTTATCAACATAGTTCAAACAGTCAGTGTTTCCCGAAACCATCGTTCCAACGAACGTTCGCAAACAGAATTGCAAACTTGCGTGGTTGGAACGACAGCTCTCGACCTGTGGTTAGAAGCATAGTTTCTTGTTTGCGTGACATGTGGACTTAATAAATCCTTACCTTGAGCAAAATAAACAAGTTGACACTCAGTACAAACTGTATATTTTATTTAGAATACATACAAATGTCAATTATGTCTTTTAGTTTGACAAGAGATTTAAAGCACCGTTTTTGAAGAGTGCGCGTGTGCGGACGTGCACTAGTATGTAAAATCGAGCTTGCGATTGAATCTGAAAATAAAGCAAAATAACTGAGAAAAATAAGAATTAATCCTCAGATGCCATGTCTGTAATTTATAGCAAAAAGTCTAGCATTAATTTGATCTCAAACTATTTAAATACAATAAGTTAATACTCCACCACCTGCGTGACATCATTAACCAACGTGGTTGAACAACAGATTTGCGACAATACGGTTTCGGGAAACAGTCGTGACTAGCTAGTTGATTTCTTCAACAATGCATCGCACTATCAGCCTAGAATTCTAGACGCACCCTAGCAGCAGAAATGTTATTTTGCCGCGAGTGCAGTCTAGCAACTCTCAGTAGATCTAAGAGCTGGAAAAACCAAACTCTGGTCAGGCCAATCACAGTGTGTGTAGAGTCGGTGGGCGGGCTTAACATATTGACGGCACGTCATGGCAGAGTTGCGGAGGTTCTGCGTGCTAATCATAAACAAAGCAGCTGTCGAATAGCGGTCTTTTGAATCGGCTTTGGCTGCAACTCTGGAAGACTTAAGCTTTAACAGTCAAGATTTTCTTTGAGAAAAGAACAAAGAACGGCACTGAAGTCATTCTTAGGAAAAGAAGATGTGTTCGAAGTTTTCCGACTGGATACACCGAAAGTCTATCAACATACGTTAGCTCAGCTTCACCTTCTTCTTTGCTCTGGTTGGTTGTGGCTGTCATGGCGCTATCCATTCGCGTGCAGAGGGAATTTGAAAGACAACCGTTTATCCCGCCCCTCGGATTGAGCCCTGCCAATGGTGAGTTTCCAGACCCAACATCTAGATGTGGGTCTGGCTTGTCAGGCTATCGTACTATGGTAGTTACAAACGCACCCCTGGTCCATTCATAATTAATAAACACACTAAAATACAAATGAAAAATCTAATTATTTTGAATGTGTGGAAACTTAGCCATCTGAAGTCGATGTCATCAGTGATCAAATCCTCTGTCAGAACAAACAATATGGAGCTGATGGCCGTGTAACACCACTGATACTCACACACTTCTCCAAAGCACACTTCTTCGGCGAGCATCTGTTATAAAACACTCAAAGTCCGTTCATTTTGACAACTACGTAAATATATTGTAATTTATTAATGCAGAAATACGATGTTATATCAATCAGTGAGCAGAGAGCGCACGTTTTTGTTTGAGTATCAATAACATACTTGCACGTGACTAATGTATGACTCCTGCATGTCACTGTAATCGTCTTTACCTTCATTACAACCATCATCCATCAAAACTTTTTAGCAACACTGGTTTGCTTTATCCAACTGAAATGTGTAGTTCGCGTATCCTGTGTTCATGAAGCGGTTGTGTGTTTTGAGCCGCCGTTCAGTCAGTATTTCACACAGCGCGATTAGGAATGCCTTGGGCTGCTCCGAATCCAAAACAATCACAGAATACGTACGAGAGAGGAGGTTCTTTGTTGTAATTTATGTTTCTAGTTTATATAATTTATCTTTCATTATTTAAAGCTGCTGCCCGTAACTTTTTTAGTGTTCAAGATTTACAAAAGTTATATAATGAGAATGTACAACATGAATCCATTTTCCAAACCGTGTTTTTGTCTTACCCTGAATCATTATGGTACACTTATAATAAGTGTTTATATTGGGACTATTTCAGACCGGTCTGGTAGGAACCGCTGCGGAGGAGCACAGTACCTGTGTGACTCGCCATAGACATAAACAGAGAGAAGTAGCTCCTGATGCAATGTTCTTCTGCAAGACACATGCAGTTCTGTTTATTAACCGCTAGAGCGCAAAAAGTTGCAGACTGTAGCTTTAACGTATCAGTAATAAAATAAATGAATTATATTAATATATTCGAATTAATTTTAAGTTATCTCGTGGCCCACAGGTTGGGAACCACTGGATTATATTGTGTTCTGATTGTAAAGAGTCAGTGGCTGTATTTAGAAAATCATAGAAGCTGTAAAATGTTAAAACAAATAACCTACATGGATATATGACATAAACAGATTTACAATGTCATAATCTTGAATGTTCTTATCCACCTTTTGACTGTATTAACAAGAGAATGACAGAACTATCCTTTGGCTCATCATAGATCTGATATTTGATATACAGACACATGATCTCTTGTTTTCTGTTATTAATTATCTTTGGGTTCTCTTGAATCTTCACATTTATCCTCCTCGAACTGATTCTAACTACTTAATATGTTTATTTCAGACCCGATGGAAGTGAAGGAGCAAAGACAAGAACTGAAGTTAAATAAAAAAAGGTGATGATCCTGTAGTTTGTTTCAGCCTGTTGACACCAATAAAATGTGCTTAATGTGCCAATTTACAGAAGTTCTCAGACATCACCATAATGAATGAGGTGAAAACAGGGAACTTTTGGCTTTTCACCAGCTCAGTTAAACATTATGGCCTGTTCTTTTTAAATGCAGATTGACTCAAGACACAGTGATCACAGTTCACACCTGCAGTGAAGCCCCTCCCACAACAATTCACCAATAAATACTGGGAATATCCACATCATCCTACAAGAGAAGGACAAACTCCAGGTGTAGCAGCTGAAATCTGTGTGACTGTTAAAGATGGAGTTTATTAAAGAGGAGATTGAAGACATGAGTTATCCAGATCCATCGAGAATAAAACATGAAGATACTGAGGAACAAACAGGTTGGTGTCCATTCTTGATTCTTCATTATTGACTGCTTTTTAGATATTAAATAATCAGCAGTATATGGATGATAAATGAGATAAATGCATCATAACTTGACCATAACTTTGTATATGGCAGTTATCAAACATTTTTAAATATATTTACAAGTGAATGACAGAAAAAAATGCCTCATGAAACATCTGATACCTGATCTCTGTTGCTTTCTGCTGTTAATCACTACTAGTACTATTACATTGATATTAGAATACTTACTACATAAAGTATACTTTAAAATATATGTGACTTAAGTATACTTCCTAAAATTTGAAGTATGGAAATATTTTTGTAAGGGAAACACATTTTTCAGCACATGAAAGATCTGATACCTGATCTGTGTTGCTTTCTGCTGTTAAATCAGGGTTCACTTGAACTGATTCTAACTTGATGTGTATTTTAGACCAGGTGGAAGTGAAACGGGAAAGACAAGAACTGAATGAAGAGGAGGAGGAACATCATAACTTTAAAACTCAAGGAACAAAAGCCAAGAAGCTGCACACCTGCACTCAGTGTGTAATGAGTTTCATGCATAAAGGAAGTCTTAGCATACACATGAGAATTCACTCTGGAGAGAAACCGTATACATGCACTCAGTGTGGAAAGAGTTTCACACATAAAGGAAGCCTTAACACACACATGAGAATTCACACTGGAGAGAAACCGTATTCATGCACTCAGTGTGGAAAGAGTTTCACACACAAAGGCAACCTTAACAGACACATGAGAGTTCACTCTGGAGAGAAACCATTCAAGTGTGATCAGTGTGGTAAAGATTTTATTTCATCATTACATCTAAAACAACACCTGACAGTTCATTCAGATGAGAAGCCTCATGTGTGTTCTCTCTGTGGAAAGAGTTTTTCAAGGCTGGATCATTTTAAACAGCACCAGAAAACACATTATCAAGTGAGAGATCATGTGTGTTGTGACTGTGGGAAGAGCTGTACTACAACTGGTGAACTGAAACAGCACCAAAAAATTCATACTGGAGAAATACCTTACAAGTACTCATAT
Source organism: Gobio gobio (assembly GCF_949357685.1). Classification (NCBI taxonomy): domain Eukaryota; kingdom Metazoa; phylum Chordata; class Actinopteri; order Cypriniformes; family Gobionidae; genus Gobio; species Gobio gobio. The sequence continues at coordinate 49,819,029 of NC_137114.1, forward strand.
AGTTACAAGAGTCATGGTGAAACTCTTATGCAGATAGTATGGTGACATGTTGAGTTTTGATCCAATCCATCATTTTGGTTGAAATTGAAATATCAATAAGTGTTTGATCAACATTGAAATTGTGATGAAAGTTTGACAGCACACATGGGTGGAGACAGTGACATTGAACTAACAGTGATTTGTAGTTGTTGATCACAAGATCATGCAGGCGTGTATCTCTGCAGAACACTAGTGGGTGTTTCCCCATCAGTGGGGCATTTTCAAACACGTTACCAGATTTGCTCTAATTCACTGGGGGCTTGGTTTAGGGGTGGGCCTTCATGGTTTTAGCAAATCTGTTGAAAAATGGTTAAAATACATCCATTGTATTTTGAAATTGACCACTGAATAAAAACACCCATTTCGGTTTCGCATGTGCACTTCTCAGTAGTTTAATCAATGCTGTCTCATTAGAGAGAAAAAACAGCATCCTTTACAGAAGACCTGTGTAAGACTGAAAATACTGGTTGAGGCCCTATTCTGAGACAAAGGGTCCCCACACAACCTCACTTCCACAAACTACTAATAACTCACACAGGAATATGGTTTAATGTGAATGTTTTATCATTGACTGTTATGTTTTTGGTGTCATTTGAAATGTCTCAAAGTGAGTGGTACAGATATCTCATATCCAGATAGATAAAATAAAAGGTAATAAGGTTTTAAGAATTTATGGACAACTGACTTAGAAAAGAAGGTGGTTATCTCAAGCAAATGTTCACCAACCCCCATTAAGGTGCGACCACTGCATGTAAATTTCTTTTGTTAGCACATGTTTCCATGTAAAAGAGGTCTGGCTATTTAAGGAGATGCAGCAGAGAGTTCGAGGCCTTTCCTGTACTTGAGGTCGGCCCGTGAGGCTGGGAGAAAGACATCTCTCAGCCTCATGTACTTCTTAAAGTTGGGTGAACATCTTCTCTTTACTTAATCCTGAGCATTTGATGTTTTGTATCGATTATCTTTGAATTGATAATGGAATTGGCATGATACATTTACCTGACATAATAAATTGTTACATTTGATTATTCAAACTGATTTTGACTTTGTTCACTTGATGGTTAAAAGGAATAGTCAAACATTCGCTCACTTTTAGTGAGGCACAGATATTATTAAAACCTTTCATTTATGGAGTCAGATGAAATAAACGAGTAAATATATGATTAATATATGACAAATTTAACCAACCAATACTTTGCATGAATAAGGACAGAACACGTGTGACCTTCCCTGTGTATTGGCGAACCGGCAGATTGGACCAATTTCACGGGCCTTACAAAATGGTGACCTCGACGTGATCTCAAAACAAAGCAGTTTCACGAGAAACGTCCTTTTCAGCAAGTATTGTGATTTTAAAATCAACAAGAGGTTTTGAACATCTTCTCTTTCTTCCGTGGCTGTGGTAAGTCAATTTTCTTTGCATTTTTAGAAGTGTTGAAGAAATGTTTGCATTGTTTACGGGTTTGGAATTAAAACCCTTTGTTTAGAAGCGTGAGGCCGCAGCCAGATGAAGAAAGATTAGATTGTAAAGATCTCCTTGTTTTGCCGAAGCAACAGGAAGCGAAACCTAAAGTGAGAATAACATCTTCCAAATAATTAATAACTCGATGAAGAGCCGAAAAAGTAAAGCCTAAAAGTTTTAAAATCAACCGCATGTTTTCCGGCCATTGTTGTATCTGGGCTTGTTAAAGACAAACCAGCAACACGTGAAGAGCAAACTAACAGAAAACAGAGAAAGAAAAATCTAAGTTTGTAAACGATCGGAAAACACGTGATTTTATAAATAAAAGGCAGATCGATGCATTGTTTATAAAAAATAAAATTTTGGGAAAACAGGATGATATGATTTACAGGCTAAAAACGCTCAAGGCTAATGCTAAATTCTAGTGTCAATGCTAAGCCATGCTGCGCCCAAGGCTAATGCTAAATGCTATTGTACATGTTGTTTTCAAAACGCTCAAGGCTAATGCTAAATGCTAAAACCATGCTGCGCCCAAAACGCTTAACCCCTGTTTTGTGTCACTGGCTGACTGGGAGGGAAAGTCTCCATTTGCATGAATTGTATGAAACAGATATTAGAAGTATCAGAAAAGCACATAGAACACAATTTGGTTGTTTGTGCTACAACATGCACACAGGCTAAGTTAAAGTTTATTCTTTAAACACAGGATTACTTTACTGTAAGTGTGGTTGAAACACTTAGGCAAAGGTGATATAGATGTTGTATTCTATTGGTTTGCTGTGGGTGTTTGGAACACTTAGGTAAAAAGGTTGTAGATGTTGTATTCTAGGCCATGTGTCCTGTGTAAACTGAATTAAACACGTGTGTCAACAGATATTCGAAGTATCAGAAAATTGTGCTTAACACATCAATAGAACACAATTTGGTTGTTTGTGCTACAACATGCACATAGGCTAATTTAAAGTTTATTCTTTAAACACAGGATTACTTTACTGTAAGTGTAGTTGAAACACTTAGGCAAAGGTGATATAGATGTTGTATTCTATTGGTTTGCTGTGGGTGTTTGGAACACTTAGGTAAAAAGGTTGTAGATGTTGTATTCTAGGCCATGTGTCCTGTGTAAACTGAATTAAACACGTGTGTCTATCTGAAAACAAAACCTTGTCATATTCAACGTTCCAGAGACGCGTCAGAGAATGTAACAACTCTGAATTTTGAACAAAAATCATAAATTCTCACGTTTGAATTTATTCTGAATTACTCTGAGATTTGTTTTTCCCAAATAAGATTAATGGATTCGTATATTGCTACAAGGGTGCGTCAGAGGTTAGCGACGGCTAATAACTGATATCAGGGAGTGTGCGGGCGACTCGGATGAGGGGAAGGGTTAGTCTGACTAGGTTAACCTAGCTTGGACGCTTCCGATGACTTCGGTTCTAATTTAATGATAAGATTGAATTGAGTTCTTGAAGGGCATCCAAGGGGGCTATATAATATATCTTTGATTGTTGCGCGTGTACGGCAAAGTCCTAGATATTTAGCCAACTGCCTCAGCTCCTGATCTTCGGAACTGACCACTTGTTAAGGAGACCTTGGTGAGGAACTCGGAGCGATATAGTTTCCTAAATTGAGCGGGTAAAATACAAATTAAAAAGAGTAAATAGAAGAATCAAACGTTAAAATAGCCATTTAAAAAGACTAAATGAGAAGAAAAGGTATTTGAAACCTAGAAAAGAAAAAAGAGAAACAGCGAATGTAGATCTTATAATTATATTATAACTTGAATTATAATAAACATTATATTACATTCGCCGAGCAGGACAATAATTGTAGAAGTGTGACTTTCGTCAATTCGAAATCGTCAATTTCTGAAACAGAATTTCGTTTGTGTGCTACCCAGTGCCAAAAAAGGGTAGAGGTCTGCATTTATTTTTCACCGTTAAAAAACACGGCTAGAATTGTGGCACAGGTAATAGCAAACAATTGTGCAACAACTAAATGTAATATAATAAACAATTCAGACTTGGTCAATGAAACTCGGTTTCATGTGACATCTGGAATTAAAATGGCAACTTACATGATAATGGAACAAGTAAAAGAATTCCACACGTCTGAATTTAATGCTTTAAAATATTGGAATTATCTGTGGTTCGCTCTCCTCTGTTTTCTGTCTCAGGCTTATGTAGCCCTATAGTAATTTTGGGCATTTGCTAAGAAACACTATTTTTATTTTTGTTTATATTATTTAAAATGTACATTTCATAATGTTTAAATAATGTTTATGTGGGTTAAAAAATTAAGTTAGTTAAAATTCATGTACCCGGAGGAAAGATCCAATCAGGAGTGAGTGTGAGAGGTCACAGAGGAACGAGGGGATGTTGTGAGAAAGAACGAGATGAGAGAGACACGAGAGAGACATGAGTGAGAACCACGCGGGGACAGACACGTTTATAACTTGGTAAAACACCAAATTAATGCGTGTGGGATAGTAAATGTACTAGTAATCTACACTAAGTGTGAGTTACGGACATTTCACTAAGTTTCCAGTGTAATAGTGTTTTGTTGTGAAGCACTCGGTTAGAGTTTTCCACGAGGAGGAAGAGTGAACGGCTTGTCAGCACGACTTAGTTACAAGGACATTGCAAGTGTGTAGCCTGCTCGGTTGCCCTTTTGTGCATCACCTGGAGAAGCACTCATCTCCACAGCTATTGCCTAGCTAGCTGTCAGACGGCGCCCTCAATCGCAAGCATCGCAAGCATCGCGTTGCCGAGGCGTGAATGACGACGCTCTGATCAGCAGTACAGCCGCAGTGAGTTTTGTTTTCTGCGCCACGGCGCGAAACGGCCATTGTGTTTCTGGTCTCACCGCTCGCAAGCAACATTACAGGCCTGCAACGTATCCTCATCTGACTGTCTCAGGGGTATTTATTTTATTTCATTGAGTGGCCATTTATTCATATTTGCCGGCTTAGTTTAAATTTTGGGAACTGGATTGTGTTTCATTTGAATGTACTGTTGTATATTTGATCTGTATATATGTACATACTATTTTTCTTAAAGTAAATAGTTCAAACGTATTTCTGTGGTAGCTTTGTATTACATTGTGTTTATGATATTGGAGGATTTTAATACTTAAGGCAAGGTAATATATAAGTTTACAGTATCCTGATTGAAAGTTAAAGTGTTTGATAATTCTGATTTAGATAAGTGACCTGTAAAGTGATTCATATTGACTAAAAGTATTGATAGTCATTTAAAAGGGGTGAAATATTACTGTAACTATAGTGTTGACATTTGATTAACCGAGCACGTGAAATAATTCCCTACAATTAGTGTTATCCTCTAATTTAGCAATAAAGACATTATATTGCCACTTTTCATTCATTTAAAAGTACTTATTTAGGTAAACGGTTACAAGTAGGTAATAATTAGAGAATTACATTTAGAGCATTAATTTCTCAATAAACAGGAATTCGGGGAGCGCACTTCACACTACTAGCTAGACACGCTAGGGGGCGCTACATAAAATGGGGGCTCGTCCGGGATAATTAATGCAATTCATTTGTAATCCGATGCTAATAGTCGTTAGCAGTAGACGTTAAATTTTTTAAATAAGTCAAATAGCTTATTTAAGATAAAAACCTAGAAGAAAATGGAGGCTAAGTGTAGCGCTGCAGAATTAGTTCAAGAGCTCAAAGACTGGTGCAGAAGAGAAGAGTTGGATGATGCCCATTCCCTCATGGTACTGATTCCAGAAGACGTTGCTAATGCCCAGATTGAAGAAGCCCTAGAAACTATCAAAGCCTTAGGGCGAGTGCGAGTGAGAGGAAGGACAGTTAGTCTGAAGCTGGATAGTCACAGAGTGCTATGTGAGTGTAAAGAAACATTGGACCCCACCAAAATCCCTCCTGAACTGGTGCCAGAGGGCAGGACGAAAAAATGGACGATTGTTGCTGTTTCGGAAAGTCCTGCTCCTCCGAGCCCGTTAAAGAGTTTGTTGGAAGAACCGCCAGAGGGTGGCTCGGCAGAGTCTATTATTCGTGCGGTAGGTGATTTGTTGGGTAAGATGGGGAAACCATCAGGTGAGAACAGCAGTTACCGTCGCCTGAGAGTGTTCTCTGGTACGTTGCCAACTCCAGTTGGAGAAGAGTCTCTTGAGCATTGGTCAGAACATGCACACCTGATGGTCGAGGAGAGTGAGTGTTCCACTAAGGAGAAACGACGACGTATCATGGAAAGTCTGAAAGGTCCTGCATTAGCTGTTGTAAAGGCTGTGCGGACTACTGATCCAGAGGTTAGTCCTGCTCTGTGCTTAGAAGCCATTGAGAGTGCTTTTGGGTCTGCCGAGACAGGCGAAGACCTGTATTTTGCCTTTAGATTGCTACAGCAGCAGCCAAAGGAAAAGTTGTCTGACTTTCTGAGGCGCGTAGAGTTGTCGTTGACCAAGGTAGTTCGCCGCGGAGGTCTCCCTACTGGCCGTGCTGACCGTGCTCGAGTGGAGCAGCTGCTGAGAGGTGCTGTCCACTCTGATATGATGCTTGTCCAGCTCAAACTCAGGGAAAGGAAGGAAAACCCTCCATCATTCTTGGAACTGCTGAGTGAGATCAGAAGTGAAGAAGAGTACGAGTCATCAAGGATGAAGCTGAACACCTCTGTCCAGAGAGTTCACACAAACCCGGCTACAGACTGTAGGCAGGATGAGGTTGAGCGTTTGAGAACAGAAATCCAAGAACTCAAGTCAATGTACACTGCCCTGAGTACTTTGCCTAGCCAGGTGGTAGCAGACAGCAAAAGACCTGTGTCAATGACAAAAATAAACACCCCAGAGACAGGTGGCGATAGTGAAGTAGCTGTTTTAAGAAAACAAGTGAAAAACCTGCAAAAGCAAATGGCAGGCCATAAGCTTAAAGTCTCTGAATCCCCTACTTCAGTTCTTCGAGTAGAGCCATCAAGACAAGCCCATAATGATAATAGAAAGCAACCATCTAACAACTCAGATGGGAACTTTTGTTATCGCTGTGGTGAAAACGGCCATTACTCTGCCAAATGCCAGAATGCAGAGAATCAAGCCAAAGTGATTCAAAAGCTGATACACGCTCTAAAGAAAGCTAAACAGGGTGATACATCTTCTCAAGCATCAGGCGGTAGTCCCACAGTGTGCTCAGCAAAGAAAAGTGAAGTAACCACCCTTGAAAGAGGCATTCCTCAAGGATTGATCGGTCCCTGTTCAATCATTCCAGTGAAGATAAATGGCCAGCACTGTGATGCACTTCTTGATAGCGGCTCTCAAATCACCATCATATTTGAGACCTGGTACAAACACCACTTACCTGATGTCCCAATCCAGCCGGTGTCAGGGTTGGCAATATGGGGTTTAAGCGACACCAGTTACCCCTACCTGGGATATGTCGTAGTGGAGATGGAATTTTCAGAGAAGGTCACAGGTGCAACCGAGACACTTTCCGTCCTTGCTCTTATCTGCCCAAGTCCTCAAAGTCCTGAAAAGACCCCTGTGATCCTTGGCACAAATGCAAACCTGTTCCAGAGACTGTCCATGCTCTGCCGAGAGACCACAGGAGTGGACATTGCCCAGACCCTTGGCATAAAGGCAAAGAATTCCATTGTTCACACAGACCAACCAACCACTGAGGGTGAAGAGGATGAAGTTGCATGTGTAAAGTGGATGGGTCCAGGCTCACTTACCTTACCTCCTGGTGGTGAATGCTGCGCCATCTGTGAAGTGGTGGCGAAGAGGCCTCTGGGTAAAGACATGTTGATGGTTGAGGCATCACCCACCGCTCCATTACCATCCGGAGTACTGTTGCAGCCTATGGTCTTGCATGGTATTGCAATGGATGATCACCTCACAGTCCTTATCCAAAATGAGTCCATGAAAGACACTGTCATCCCAGTTGGAACTGTAGTAGGCCAGCTGTGTCACGCTGATCCAGTCATTCCATCTCTGAAAGTCAAAACCGAGGCTGTGACTGTACCAACAGAGTTAGACCCTCAACTCATTCAGTTTGGCAACTCGCCCATACCACCGCAATGGAAAACACGACTCCGTCAAAAGTTATGTGAGCGAGCAAATGTATTCTCATTGCATGAATGGGATGTCGGCCTGGCAAAGGATGTGGAGCACCATATCAGGATGACTGATGCAAAGCCATTTAGAGAACGTTCAAGGCGTTTAGCTCCAGCAGATATCGATGATGTTCGTCAGCACTTGCAAGAGTTGTTAAAGGCTGGTATAATTAAGGAGTCACGTAGCCAGTATGCATCACCAATTGTGATAGCCAGAAAGAAAACTGGGCGTATTAGAATGTGCATTGACTATAGGACCCTTAATAGGCGTACAGTTCCAGACCAGTACACGACTCCTCGCATAGACGATGCGTTAGATTGCTTAGCTGGGAGCAAATGGTTTTCTGTCCTTGATTTACGTAGCGGCTACTATCAGATCGCCATGGCAGAGGAGGACAAAGAAAAAACCGCCTTTATTTGTCCCCTTGGATTTTTCCAATTTGAAAGGATGCCCCAAGGCATAACAGGAGCGCCTGCAACGTTCCAAAGACTAATGGAGAAAGCTGTCGGCGATATGAATCTCCTTCAGGTGTTAGTTTATTTGGATGATCTCATAGTCTTTGGACGTTCATTAGAAGAACACGAGGAACGCCTCCTGCGAGTGTTAGATAGGCTGGAAGAGGTAGGGCTAAAACTCTCCCTTGACAAGTGCCAATTTTGTCAACCCAGGGTTAAGTATGTAGGTCACATAGTGTCCGCTGATGGTGTTGCCACTGACCCTGAAAAGCTAGAGGCAGTCGCCAGGTGGCCTAAGCCCACAGACCTTAAGTCACTGCGGTCTTTTTTAGGTTTCTGTGGGTATTATCGCCGCTTTATAGCAAACTACTCTGCGATCGTTAGGCCCCTCACAGAACTGACAAAGGGCTATGCACCCACTCAGCATGGTAGGAAGAAAGCCCCAGACAAGATCAAGACGTATTTTAAGGACTCAGAACCATTCAGTGATCGATGGGATCAGTCCTGCACAGACGCATTCCAGCGTATCATTCAGTGTCTGCTCAACGCGCCTGTACTGGCATTTGCTGATGCCAATAAGCCATATGTCTTACACACAGACGCAAGTTTCAAAGGGCTCGGTGCCGTACTCTACCAGGAACATCCAGAAGGGTTAAGACCAGTGGCGTTTGCCAGCAGAAAGTTGAGCTCTCCTGAACAGAGATACCCTGTACATCAGCTAGAGTTCCTTGCGTTGAAATGGGCTGTCGTTGATAAATTTCACGACTACCTCTATGGAGCCAAGTTCACCGTACGCACCGACAATAACCCGTTGACTTACGTGCTTACCACAGCCAAACTGAATGCGACAGGTCATCGTTGGCTTGCAGCCCTGGCCACCTATGACTTCGACATAAAGTACAGGCCTGGGAAGGCAAACATTGACGCTGACTTGCTGTCTCGCAACTTACCCGAATACGGGGACTGGGATGGCATGTCTCAGAATGTAGTGAAGTCCATATGTCGGCGGGTGGAAGTGGATCTATCCCCAAATTCGTCTCCCAGATATGTGGAACAATTAGGAGCTTCGCCAGCCTGTATTCCGGAAGTGTATGCCTTTCCATCTCAATTACACCTCAGCTCACTGGAGCAACTATCAAAAGCGGACTTGATGACTGCCCAGAAGGGGGATGATGCGATCAGACGCGTGATTGAGGCATTGAAAAAAGGAGTCTGGCCTAGCAACAAAGACTTAGACCCAGAGATGCTACTGATGAAGAGGGAAGTTGGCAGACTTGTGATAAGAGATGGACTTCTGTACAGAGCAAGCAAGAAAGCTGCAGAGGAGGCACTACAGCTGGTGCTGCCTGCTGAGTTCAGAGAAGTGGTGTTGCACTCTCTTCATGACGACATGGGCCACTTAGGAGTGGAGAGGGTAACTCAACTCCTAAGAGCAAGATTCTACTGGCCCAAAATGGCTCATGATACAGAGGGATATGTGCGGAATTGCGGACTGTGCATCACGCGTAAAACACCTGCCAAGAAAGCTGCTTCTCTACACCAAATCACCAGCAGTGGTCCTATGGACCTTGTGTGTATTGACTTTTTGTCGATGGAACCTGATTCCAGAGGCATTAGCAACATCCTGGTTGTGACCGATCACTATACCCGATATGCACAAGCTTTTCCTGCAAAGAATCAGAAAGCCCTGACAGTAGCGAAGATCCTAGTCGAAAAGTATTTCGTTCACTATGGCCTGCCTATTAGGATTCATTCTGATCAGGGAAGAGATTTTGAGTCGAGACTGATAAGAGAACTGCTGACAACCTTGGGCATACGGAAATCACGAACGACTCCGTATCACCCACAAGGGGACCCCCAGCCGGAGCGGTTTAACCGTACGCTGCTTTCTATGCTGGCTACGTTAAGCCAAGAGAAGAAGAGATCCTGGAGTCAGCATGTTGCCTCATTGGTGCATGCGTACAATAGCACAAAAAGTGATGCGACGGGATACTCTCCTTACTACTTAATGTTTGGTAGGGAAGCTAGACTACCTGTAGACCTGTGCTTTGAAACGTCAAAAGATGGAACTGAGGAGAGGAACCATTTCCAGTACGTTGAAAGCCTGAAACGTGATCTGCAGAGAGCCTATCAACTGGCAAGTCAAGCTGCTGACAAGACTCACTTGAGGAACAAGAGAGCCTATGATCAAAAGGTCAGTTATCAGAACATACAGGAAGGAGACCGTGTTCTTTTAAAGAATCTAGGACTCAAAGGGAAACACAAACTGGAAAGCCGATGGAGTTCCATACCCCATGTAGTGGTGGGAAAGATGCCAAACTTACCTGTATTCCATGTGAGACCTGAGGGAGGCAGAGGCGGAGTAAGAACCCTCCATCGTGACCACATCTTACCTATTGGACAATTGGTGAGGATTCCAGTGGAGCAAGCCTGTGAAGAAATCCCTGTGAGACCCAGAACGCGTTCAACCCGAACAAGACAAAAACAACTGATCATGAGTAAAAGAGAAGTCCCAGAGATGACGGATTCCTCATCTGAGGTGGAGTGTGATCATACCAGTACACCATACCTGGAGTATATGGAACATCTACTAAAGAGGAGAAAAGAGTCCGATGGAGTCTCAGTGCGTTCACAGTATGAAGACGCCAAAGAACCAAATCCTGTGCAGTTAGCTGGAGAGCTAGAGTCTAACATAGATGACGAAGAAGTTCAAGCAGTGACAGATTCAGATCCTTATGATTCGGAAACAGACCTGGATGCTGGAAGAAATTCTGTCTACACATCTAAAGAAAAACTGAGCTCTAAAACAAAAGTTAATAGAGAAAGTAGACCAAGACTAACTGAGAAAAGACAAATAAAACCAGTGTTGAGATTTACCTATGATGAACCTGGAAAGGCCAGTGAGCACCCTCTTACCATAGTTCATAGGGGAGTAATTATTAAACTAGGGAAACACTAGGTTTCCACTTAGTTAATAATTAGGAGCTCATAGTTCTAAAAATAAGAAAACAGAAAAAAAGAGTTCATTAAGTTCATGGTTGAAGGTGGGGATTATGTTTTATGTCTTATGAGGACATTTAGACATTTAGTAAGGGGAGGATGTAGCCCTATAGTAATTTTGGGCATTTGCTAAGAAACACTATTTTTATTTTTGTTTATTTTATTTAAAATGTACATTTCATAATGTTTATGTGGGTTAAAAAATTAAGTTAGTTAAAATTCATGTACCCGGAGGAAAGATCCAATCAGGAGTGAGTGTGAGAGGTCACAGAGGAACGAGGGGATGTTGTGAGAAAGAACGAGATGAGAGAGACACGAGAGAGACATGAGTGAGAACCACGCGGGGACAGACACGTTTATAACTTGGTAAAACACCAAATTAATGCGTGTGGGATAGTAAATGTACTAGTAATCTACACTAAGTGTGAGTTACGGACATTTCACTAAGTTTCCAGTGTAATAGTGTTTTGTTGTGAAGCACTCGGTTAGAGTTTTCCACGAGGAGGAAGAGTGAACGGCTTGTCAGCACGACTTAGTTACAAGGACATTGCAAGTGTGTAGCCTGCTCGGTTGCCCTTTTGTGCATCACCTGGAGAAGCACTCATCTCCACAGCTATTGCCTAGCTAGCTGTCAGACGGCGCCCTCAATCGCAAGCATCGCAAGCATCGCGTTGCCGAGGCGTGAATGACGACGCTCTGATCAGCAGTACAGCCGCAGTGAGTTTTGTTTTCTGCGCCACGGCGCGAAACGGCCATTGTGTTTCTGGTCTCACCGCTCGCAAGCAACATTACAGGCCTGCAACGTATCCTCATCTGACTGTCTCAGGGGTATTTATTTTATTTCATTGAGTGGCCATTTATTCATATTTGCCGGCTTAGTTTAAATTTTGGGAACTGGATTGTGTTTCATTTGAATGTACTGTTGTATATTTGATCTGTATATATGTACATACTATTTTTCTTAAAGTAAATAGTTCAAACGTATTTCTGTGGTAGCTTTGTATTACATTGTGTTTATGATATTGGAGGATTTTAATACTTAAGGCAAGGTAATATATAAGTTTACAGTATCCTGATTGAAAGTTAAAGTGTTTGATAATTCTGATTTAGATAAGTGACCTGTAAAGTGATTCATATTGACTAAAAGTATTGATAGTCATTTAAAAGGGGTGAAATATTACTGTAACTATAGTGTTGACATTTGATTAACCGAGCACGTGAAATAATTCCCTACAATTAGTGTTATCCTCTAATTTAGCAATAAAGACATTATATTGCCACTTTTCATTCATTTAAAAGTACTTATTTAGGTAAACGGTTACAAGTAGGTAATAATTAGAGAATTACATTTAGAGCATTAATTTCTCAATAAACAGGAATTCGGGGAGCGCACTTCACACTACTAGCTAGACACGCTAGGGGGCGCTACATAAAATGGGGGCTCGTCCGGGATAATTAATGCAATTCATTTGTAATCCGATGCTAATAGTCGTTAGCAGTAGACGTTAAATTTTTTAAATAAGTCAAATAGCTTATTTAAGATAAAAACCTAGAAGAAAATGGAGGCTAAGTGTAGCGCTGCAGAATTAGTTCAAGAGCTCAAAGACTGGTGCAGAAGAGAAGAGTTGGATGATGCCCATTCCCTCATGGTACTGATTCCAGAAGACGTTGCTAATGCCCAGATTGAAGAAGCCCTAGAAACTATCAAAGCCTTAGGGCGAGTGCGAGTGAGAGGAAGGACAGTTAGTCTGAAGCTGGATAGTCACAGAGTGCTATGTGAGTGTAAAGAAACATTGGACCCCACCAAAATCCCTCCTGAACTGGTGCCAGAGGGCAGGACGAAAAAATGGACGATTGTTGCTGTTTCGGAAAGTCCTGCTCCTCCGAGCCCGTTAAAGAGTTTGTTGGAAGAACCGCCAGAGGGTGGCTCGGCAGAGTCTATTATTCGTGCGGTAGGTGATTTGTTGGGTAAGATGGGGAAACCATCAGGTGAGAACAGCAGTTACCGTCGCCTGAGAGTGTTCTCTGGTACGTTGCCAACTCCAGTTGGAGAAGAGTCTCTTGAGCATTGGTCAGAACATGCACACCTGATGGTCGAGGAGAGTGAGTGTTCCACTAAGGAGAAACGACGACGTATCATGGAAAGTCTGAAAGGTCCTGCATTAGCTGTTGTAAAGGCTGTGCGGACTACTGATCCAGAGGTTAGTCCTGCTCTGTGCTTAGAAGCCATTGAGAGTGCTTTTGGGTCTGCCGAGACAGGCGAAGACCTGTATTTTGCCTTTAGATTGCTACAGCAGCAGCCAAAGGAAAAGTTGTCTGACTTTCTGAGGCGCGTAGAGTTGTCGTTGACCAAGGTAGTTCGCCGCGGAGGTCTCCCTACTGGCCGTGCTGACCGTGCTCGAGTGGAGCAGCTGCTGAGAGGTGCTGTCCACTCTGATATGATGCTTGTCCAGCTCAAACTCAGGGAAAGGAAGGAAAACCCTCCATCATTCTTGGAACTGCTGAGTGAGATCAGAAGTGAAGAAGAGTACGAGTCATCAAGGATGAAGCTGAACACCTCTGTCCAGAGAGTTCACACAAACCCGGCTACAGACTGTAGGCAGGATGAGGTTGAGCGTTTGAGAACAGAAATCCAAGAACTCAAGTCAATGTACACTGCCCTGAGTACTTTGCCTAGCCAGGTGGTAGCAGACAGCAAAAGACCTGTGTCAATGACAAAAATAAACACCCCAGAGACAGGTGGCGATAGTGAAGTAGCTGTTTTAAGAAAACAAGTGAAAAACCTGCAAAAGCAAATGGCAGGCCATAAGCTTAAAGTCTCTGAATCCCCTACTTCAGTTCTTCGAGTAGAGCCATCAAGACAAGCCCATAATGATAATAGAAAGCAACCATCTAACAACTCAGATGGGAACTTTTGTTATCGCTGTGGTGAAAACGGCCATTACTCTGCCAAATGCCAGAATGCAGAGAATCAAGCCAAAGTGATTCAAAAGCTGATACACGCTCTAAAGAAAGCTAAACAGGGTGATACATCTTCTCAAGCATCAGGCGGTAGTCCCACAGTGTGCTCAGCAAAGAAAAGTGAAGTAACCACCCTTGAAAGAGGCATTCCTCAAGGATTGATCGGTCCCTGTTCAATCATTCCAGTGAAGATAAATGGCCAGCACTGTGATGCACTTCTTGATAGCGGCTCTCAAATCACCATCATATTTGAGACCTGGTACAAACACCACTTACCTGATGTCCCAATCCAGCCGGTGTCAGGGTTGGCAATATGGGGTTTAAGCGACACCAGTTACCCCTACCTGGGATATGTCGTAGTGGAGATGGAATTTTCAGAGAAGGTCACAGGTGCAACCGAGACACTTTCCGTCCTTGCTCTTATCTGCCCAAGTCCTCAAAGTCCTGAAAAGACCCCTGTGATCCTTGGCACAAATGCAAACCTGTTCCAGAGACTGTCCATGCTCTGCCGAGAGACCACAGGAGTGGACATTGCCCAGACCCTTGGCATAAAGGCAAAGAATTCCATTGTTCACACAGACCAACCAACCACTGAGGGTGAAGAGGATGAAGTTGCATGTGTAAAGTGGATGGGTCCAGGCTCACTTACCTTACCTCCTGGTGGTGAATGCTGCGCCATCTGTGAAGTGGTGGCGAAGAGGCCTCTGGGTAAAGACATGTTGATGGTTGAGGCATCACCCACCGCTCCATTACCATCCGGAGTACTGTTGCAGCCTATGGTCTTGCATGGTATTGCAATGGATGATCACCTCACAGTCCTTATCCAAAATGAGTCCATGAAAGACACTGTCATCCCAGTTGGAACTGTAGTAGGCCAGCTGTGTCACGCTGATCCAGTCATTCCATCTCTGAAAGTCAAAACCGAGGCTGTGACTGTACCAACAGAGTTAGACCCTCAACTCATTCAGTTTGGCAACTCGCCCATACCACCGCAATGGAAAACACGACTCCGTCAAAAGTTATGTGAGCGAGCAAATGTATTCTCATTGCATGAATGGGATGTCGGCCTGGCAAAGGATGTGGAGCACCATATCAGGATGACTGATGCAAAGCCATTTAGAGAACGTTCAAGGCGTTTAGCTCCAGCAGATATCGATGATGTTCGTCAGCACTTGCAAGAGTTGTTAAAGGCTGGTATAATTAAGGAGTCACGTAGCCAGTATGCATCACCAATTGTGATAGCCAGAAAGAAAACTGGGCGTATTAGAATGTGCATTGACTATAGGACCCTTAATAGGCGTACAGTTCCAGACCAGTACACGACTCCTCGCATAGACGATGCGTTAGATTGCTTAGCTGGGAGCAAATGGTTTTCTGTCCTTGATTTACGTAGCGGCTACTATCAGATCGCCATGGCAGAGGAGGACAAAGAAAAAACCGCCTTTATTTGTCCCCTTGGATTTTTCCAATTTGAAAGGATGCCCCAAGGCATAACAGGAGCGCCTGCAACGTTCCAAAGACTAATGGAGAAAGCTGTCGGCGATATGAATCTCCTTCAGGTGTTAGTTTATTTGGATGATCTCATAGTCTTTGGACGTTCATTAGAAGAACACGAGGAACGCCTCCTGCGAGTGTTAGATAGGCTGGAAGAGGTAGGGCTAAAACTCTCCCTTGACAAGTGCCAATTTTGTCAACCCAGGGTTAAGTATGTAGGTCACATAGTGTCCGCTGATGGTGTTGCCACTGACCCTGAAAAGCTAGAGGCAGTCGCCAGGTGGCCTAAGCCCACAGACCTTAAGTCACTGCGGTCTTTTTTAGGTTTCTGTGGGTATTATCGCCGCTTTATAGCAAACTACTCTGCGATCGTTAGGCCCCTCACAGAACTGACAAAGGGCTATGCACCCACTCAGCATGGTAGGAAGAAAGCCCCAGACAAGATCAAGACGTATTTTAAGGACTCAGAACCATTCAGTGATCGATGGGATCAGTCCTGCACAGACGCATTCCAGCGTATCATTCAGTGTCTGCTCAACGCGCCTGTACTGGCATTTGCTGATGCCAATAAGCCATATGTCTTACACACAGACGCAAGTTTCAAAGGGCTCGGTGCCGTACTCTACCAGGAACATCCAGAAGGGTTAAGACCAGTGGCGTTTGCCAGCAGAAAGTTGAGCTCTCCTGAACAGAGATACCCTGTACATCAGCTAGAGTTCCTTGCGTTGAAATGGGCTGTCGTTGATAAATTTCACGACTACCTCTATGGAGCCAAGTTCACCGTACGCACCGACAATAACCCGTTGACTTACGTGCTTACCACAGCCAAACTGAATGCGACAGGTCATCGTTGGCTTGCAGCCCTGGCCACCTATGACTTCGACATAAAGTACAGGCCTGGGAAGGCAAACATTGACGCTGACTTGCTGTCTCGCAACTTACCCGAATACGGGGACTGGGATGGCATGTCTCAGAATGTAGTGAAGTCCATATGTCGGCGGGTGGAAGTGGATCTATCCCCAAATTCGTCTCCCAGATATGTGGAACAATTAGGAGCTTCGCCAGCCTGTATTCCGGAAGTGTATGCCTTTCCATCTCAATTACACCTCAGCTCACTGGAGCAACTATCAAAAGCGGACTTGATGACTGCCCAGAAGGGGGATGATGCGATCAGACGCGTGATTGAGGCATTGAAAAAAGGAGTCTGGCCTAGCAACAAAGACTTAGACCCAGAGATGCTACTGATGAAGAGGGAAGTTGGCAGACTTGTGATAAGAGATGGACTTCTGTACAGAGCAAGCAAGAAAGCTGCAGAGGAGGCACTACAGCTGGTGCTGCCTGCTGAGTTCAGAGAAGTGGTGTTGCACTCTCTTCATGACGACATGGGCCACTTAGGAGTGGAGAGGGTAACTCAACTCCTAAGAGCAAGATTCTACTGGCCCAAAATGGCTCATGATACAGAGGGATATGTGCGGAATTGCGGACTGTGCATCACGCGTAAAACACCTGCCAAGAAAGCTGCTTCTCTACACCAAATCACCAGCAGTGGTCCTATGGACCTTGTGTGTATTGACTTTTTGTCGATGGAACCTGATTCCAGAGGCATTAGCAACATCCTGGTTGTGACCGATCACTATACCCGATATGCACAAGCTTTTCCTGCAAAGAATCAGAAAGCCCTGACAGTAGCGAAGATCCTAGTCGAAAAGTATTTCGTTCACTATGGCCTGCCTATTAGGATTCATTCTGATCAGGGAAGAGATTTTGAGTCGAGACTGATAAGAGAACTGCTGACAACCTTGGGCATACGGAAATCACGAACGACTCCGTATCACCCACAAGGGGACCCCCAGCCGGAGCGGTTTAACCGTACGCTGCTTTCTATGCTGGCTACGTTAAGCCAAGAGAAGAAGAGATCCTGGAGTCAGCATGTTGCCTCATTGGTGCATGCGTACAATAGCACAAAAAGTGATGCGACGGGATACTCTCCTTACTACTTAATGTTTGGTAGGGAAGCTAGACTACCTGTAGACCTGTGCTTTGAAACGTCAAAAGATGGAACTGAGGAGAGGAACCATTTCCAGTACGTTGAAAGCCTGAAACGTGATCTGCAGAGAGCCTATCAACTGGCAAGTCAAGCTGCTGACAAGACTCACTTGAGGAACAAGAGAGCCTATGATCAAAAGGTCAGTTATCAGAACATACAGGAAGGAGACCGTGTTCTTTTAAAGAATCTAGGACTCAAAGGGAAACACAAACTGGAAAGCCGATGGAGTTCCATACCCCATGTAGTGGTGGGAAAGATGCCAAACTTACCTGTATTCCATGTGAGACCTGAGGGAGGCAGAGGCGGAGTAAGAACCCTCCATCGTGACCACATCTTACCTATTGGACAATTGGTGAGGATTCCAGTGGAGCAAGCCTGTGAAGAAATCCCTGTGAGACCCAGAACGCGTTCAACCCGAACAAGACAAAAACAACTGATCATGAGTAAAAGAGAAGTCCCAGAGATGACGGATTCCTCATCTGAGGTGGAGTGTGATCATACCAGTACACCATACCTGGAGTATATGGAACATCTACTAAAGAGGAGAAAAGAGTCCGATGGAGTCTCAGTGCGTTCACAGTATGAAGACGCCAAAGAACCAAATCCTGTGCAGTTAGCTGGAGAGCTAGAGTCTAACATAGATGACGAAGAAGTTCAAGCAGTGACAGATTCAGATCCTTATGATTCGGAAACAGACCTGGATGCTGGAAGAAATTCTGTCTACACATCTAAAGAAAAACTGAGCTCTAAAACAAAAGTTAATAGAGAAAGTAGACCAAGACTAACTGAGAAAAGACAAATAAAACCAGTGTTGAGATTTACCTATGATGAACCTGGAAAGGCCAGTGAGCACCCTCTTACCATAGTTCATAGGGGAGTAATTATTAAACTAGGGAAACACTAGGTTTCCACTTAGTTAATAATTAGGAGCTCATAGTTCTAAAAATAAGAAAACAGAAAAAAAGAGTTCATTAAGTTCATGGTTGAAGGTGGGGATTATGTTTTATGTCTTATGAGGACATTTAGACATTTAGTAAGGGGAGGATGTAGCCCTATAGTAATTTTGGGCATTTGCTAAGAAACACTATTTTTATTTTTGTTTATTTTATTTAAAATGTACATTTCATAATGTTTATGTGGGTTAAAAAATTAAGTTAGTTAAAATTCATGTACCCGGAGGAAAGATCCAATCAGGAGTGAGTGTGAGAGGTCACAGAGGAACGAGGGGATGTTGTGAGAAAGAACGAGATGAGAGAGACACGAGAGAGACATGAGTGAGAACCACGCGGGGACAGACACGTTTATAACTTGGTAAAACACCAAATTAATGCGTGTGGGATAGTAAATGTACTAGTAATCTACACTAAGTGTGAGTTACGGACATTTCACTAAGTTTCCAGTGTAATAGTGTTTTGTTGTGAAGCACTCGGTTAGAGTTTTCCACGAGGAGGAAGAGTGAACGGCTTGTCAGCACGACTTAGTTACAAGGACATTGCAAGTGTGTAGCCTGCTCGGTTGCCCTTTTGTGCATCACCTGGAGAAGCACTCATCTCCACAGCTATTGCCTAGCTAGCTGTCAGACGGCGCCCTCAATCGCAAGCATCGCAAGCATCGCGTTGCCGAGGCGTGAATGACGACGCTCTGATCAGCAGTACAGCCGCAGTGAGTTTTGTTTTCTGCGCCACGGCGCGAAACGGCCATTGTGTTTCTGGTCTCACCGCTCGCAAGCAACATTACAGGCCTGCAACGTATCCTCATCTGACTGTCTCAGGGGTATTTATTTTATTTCATTGAGTGGCCATTTATTCATATTTGCCGGCTTAGTTTAAATTTTGGGAACTGGATTGTGTTTCATTTGAATGTACTGTTGTATATTTGATCTGTATATATGTACATACTATTTTTCTTAAAGTAAATAGTTCAAACGTATTTCTGTGGTAGCTTTGTATTACATTGTGTTTATGATATTGGAGGATTTTAATACTTAAGGCAAGGTAATATATAAGTTTACAGTATCCTGATTGAAAGTTAAAGTGTTTGATAATTCTGATTTAGATAAGTGACCTGTAAAGTGATTCATATTGACTAAAAGTATTGATAGTCATTTAAAAGGGGTGAAATATTACTGTAACTATAGTGTTGACATTTGATTAACCGAGCACGTGAAATAATTCCCTACAATTAGTGTTATCCTCTAATTTAGCAATAAAGACATTATATTGCCACTTTTCATTCATTTAAAAGTACTTATTTAGGTAAACGGTTACAAGTAGGTAATAATTAGAGAATTACATTTAGAGCATTAATTTCTCAATAAACAGGAATTCGGGGAGCGCACTTCACACTACTAGCTAGACACGCTAGGGGGCGCTACACTTACTTCTGCAAAATGGTGGAGTCCACCTGGAGCAAATCCATGACAGCGGAATTGAGACTCGGGAGATGGGTGAAAAGACATTATAAAAGGCCTTTTCACACGTCACACTGTCACATCACTGCATAAATATGACCTCCCAGTTTAGAACTGGATCGAAATTTGCAACACAATTGTTATAGATTAGATTCCACCCATCTCCTAGACATGAACACTGAACACACCCCTCCATCACTATACCCTCACAGCATCATCACCTGGGGTAGACCAGATAGCTTCACACACACAGGGTGGAGTTGATCTCATGATCATTGTCTAACAGAGACACAAAGAACAGCATACGCTATTCACAACAAACTGCCAACTAATGTAACACACACACACACACACACACACACACTCTGACATTCTAAAAAACACTCTCACACAAAACCATTGATTGGTTTACACCGACCACTTGCTACATTTCTGAAACTTATTTTGATTTTAATTTTGATTTCTGCTTATTTCTTTGAGTAATTCAGAAAACATTTCTGAATCTTTTGATTTTAATTTCTGAAACTTATTTTGATTTACTCACAACAATGTTTTTGGACATCAATTCAATTGAATCTCTATGTTTGGTTAGACCAAAATTTAGCTGACACTCTTCATGAAATGTTGATTTAACCCAGCACTGGTTGATTTGTTAGAATGCCATTTATTGAAATATTTCTAGAAACAGGATAAGAGCTTATAAGATCTTCCTTTGTCCTTCATTGACCCACTATAGGAGTACTATTGGAATGGTAATTAAAAATCAGGTAATTAATGAGACCAAATGTACCACTCACATTTGCTGACATGAACATGGTATTTTACATTGAACATGACATGATTTTGCATTATGCATTCCTATGCATTTCCTTACGACTGTAAGTTCATATATGTGCTCAATCGTGAATCGGACATTTAAGATGCTTTTCAGGTGTCAAAGGAGAACCCCTTCATCCACTGAGGTCTGCCCAGACCACAGGGTCAGATCCTCATCGTTGAGAAGGTGCCAGGGAAGCGGAAGTTTCCCCATGAAGGAATGACACGTTAACTGATCAAGTCACAAGAGGTCCAGATTGACTCTATGAACTTTGCTCACGTCACAGGAATACAGGAAGAGAACCTGAACGCATCCATCCACCTGCCGGACTCAAGCTATACACCTGGTGAGAACAGGTGTACTGCAGGTGAACACAGCCCACTGAGCTTCTACAGATGCCAACATTGCAAAAACAATTTTTGTGCTGCATCTTCAAGGATTATAACAAACGTCTTACTGTGACCCCGTAAGTGTTCATCAGAATGTGACCCACGGGATCAAGGAGGGAATCTGTAAGACTGAAAATACTGGTTGAGGCCCTATTCTGAGACAAAGGGTCCCCACACAACCTCACTTCCACAAACTACTAATAACTCACACAGGAATATGGTTTAATGTGAATGTTTTATCATTGACTGTTATGTTTTTGGTGTCATTTGAAATGTCTCAAAGTGAGTGGTACAGATATCTCATATCCAGATAGATAAAATAAAAGGTAATAAGGTTTTAAGAATTTATGGACAACTGACTTAGAAAAGAAGGTGGTTATCTCAAGCAAATGTTCACCAACCCCCATTAAGGTGCGACCACTGCATGTAAATTTCTTTTGTTAGCACATGTTTCCATGTAAAAGAGGTCTGGCTATTTAAGGAGATGCAGCAGAGAGTTCGAGGCCTTTCCTGTACTTGAGGTCGGCCCGTGAGGCTGGGAGAAAGACATCTCTCAGCCTCATGTACTTCTTAAAGTTGGGTGAACATCTTCTCTTTACTTAATCCTGAGCATTTGATGTTTTGTATCGATTATCTTTGAATTGATAATGGAATTGGCATGATACATTTACCTGACATAATAAATTGTTACATTTGATTATTCAAACTGATTTTGACTTTGTTCACTTGATGGTTAAAAGGAATAGTCAAACATTCGCTCACTTTTAGTGAGGCACAGATATTATTAAAACCTTTCATTTATGGAGTCAGATGAAATAAACGAGTAAATATATGATTAATATATGACAAATTTAACCAACCAATACTTTGCATGAATAAGGACAGAACACGTGTGACCTTCCCTGTGTATTGGCGAACCGGCAGATTGGACCAATTTCACGGGCCTTACACCTGTGTGTTGAACAACCCAACATACTTACATGACTTCTCTTGTACAATTTCAAACAATACTGCATCTACCTTATTTTTTCTCTGTTCCATTGTTTTGTGTGCTTGCTATTTGCATTTGATTTTTGTTATTGACCTCTTAACGACGTACCCGAATAAAAATGCCTTCAGCTCTTCAACCCTATGGTCTATATTCATAAATCTGGTCTTATTTTAATCTAGACACTTGCAGTTTTGTTACTCAAGAGTCATGCTAACTCAAAGTTGTAAAGGAACTAGGAGTAAAACAAGGTAAAATATATAGCCGAGGCCAAAAGTCTTGAGAATTACACAAATATTGATTTTCACAGAGTCTGTTGCCTCATTTATTATGATGGCAATTTGAATATACCCCAGAATGTTCTGAAGAGTGATCAAATTAATTGTATAGTCCAGTATGAGAAAAACCTTACAAGTGCTAATATTGTGACAAGGGTTTCACTCAGTCAGCAAACCTGAAATCACATGAGCGAGTTCATACTGGAGAGAAGCCGTATTACTGTACTCAGTGTGAGAAGAGTTTTAGATATTCAAGAAGCCTTCTGTCTCACATGAAGAAATATCAAGTCGACACAATGAGCAACATTTCATTTTCATGTCAAGTAAATGATGTGAGATGAACAAAACATGGAGTTGCTCCCAAAAGCACAATATCATCTAGTTTAACTTTGTGAATTTGGTGAAATACTTAGAAAAGAGTGACGTTTGAAGCTTCAGAAAATAATTTTTACAGTGTCAATAATGATTTGTATCTTTCCTGCTGTGAAATAATTGCAAAATCTGCTTGTATAAGACATTCATGTCCTTTACTTATTTATTAATGTTTACTATATTGTGTTCTGATTGTAAAGAATCAGTGGCTGTAGTTAGATAATAATACAGGCTGTAAAATGTTAAACAATAAACCAACTGAAAAAATAAATGTTTGGCTTGTTGGAAGTCAAAGAGCAAAGACAAGAACTGGAGTGAAATTTCAAAGGTGATGATCATTTAGTTTGTTTCAGTCTGTCAATCTTAATGCACCAATTTACAGATCTCAGACATCACCATAATGAATGAGGTGAAAACAGGGAACTTTTGGAGAAAAAGAGGTGTTCAGCAGCTCAGTTAAACATGATGGCCCTTTTTATATTTGTCTATCAATTCTAATGAAACCTTTTAGAATAATCAAGTTTTGTGTGATAGAGAATTCTGTGAGAGATTGTCCCACTTGAGTTAAGCTCCAGAAAAATAAAAATAAAAGAGAAATGAGAACAAATTTGGTAACAAATAAGAGAAAGTAAAGCTTCAACATAAAACTGTTGTGTTTGTCAACTGTTTAACAACACAAATAAGACTCGGGACAACGATGGGCTGTTCTTTCTTTACTGTGCAATACAACTCAGCACGAACTCTGTGAATACTGGCCAACCAAAATCTAACCCCGAGTTAACCTAGAGCAGAGATGTATAGTAACGAAGTAGAACTACTTCACTACTGTACTTAAGTACTAAAAGGCAGTATCTGTACTATACTAGAGTATTCATTTTTTCTCCTACTTCCACTTTTACTTCAGTACATATTTTCGATGAGTTTAATACTTTTACTCCGATATTTTTTTTATGTGCTGCATCGTTACTCGTTACTCGTTACAATTATAAAAATGTTATGAATCATTCCATTCCAAACCCACATTACCGCGCATGAGAGAGAGAGAGCGCGCGCGAGAGTGCGAGAGAGAGACAGAGCGCGAGAGAGAGTTAGAGAGAGAGCGCGCGAGAGAGAGCCCCGCGAGCGCGCATTCACTGTCTTTAAAACAACACGAGGGTCTTACGCTCAAATTGCTCTCTATTTGTTTACATAGTTAATGTGCACTGTGAAGTAACATATACAAACAACGAACAGCTGTATTTTTATTAACTAAGATTAACAAAGATTAATAAATACAGTCACAAATGTATTGATCATGGTTAGTTCATGTTAGTTCCCTTTCGTTCAGTCACTACGACGTACGTTAGTGACTAACGAATGGGGGTTTCGCTTAGAAGCCAATCATATTCTTCGTATTCAACAGCGCCCAATGGCAGTGCCAATGCCATGGGCATGCGGAATTTGACTTCATGACCTTCGTACTGAAGTGAGAGTCCCCTCTACCACACCCCGATCTACTGAGTCCCAGAGGCCCAGTACTTCGGCTGGTGGTCAGGGTGACTTGACGGTTACGGTGTGGAACAAAGCCCCGACGCTCATGCCTCGGGCCACACCCCCGTCTTGCACATTGCAACCCGCGAGCGTTCAGATGCAGATCGCGGGGCCGGCTCCGGCCCCCCCGCGCATCTCATTTGGCGCTCCGGAGGAGGATGCGATGTCGATCACCGCATCACAAGGTGGGCTCGAGTCCTCTGGAGATGATGACTCGGCTGTGCTGCCGCCTTCGGGCGTGCCAGCATTGCCCGAGTCAGATCCAGAGCTGACAGCCATGTTGTCTCGGGCAGCCGCGAGTTTAGGGATCGAGTGGAACCCTCCACCCTGTCCCGAACGCTCAAGGCTCGACGATTGGTTTTTGGGGGCTCGCGCTGACACCCGTCAGTCCTTGCCCTCAATACCTTTCTTTCCCGAGCTGCATGAGGAACTCACGCGGTCCTGGAAGTCCCCGTTGTCTTCCCGTGACCGTTCGGTGACTTCCTCCGCCTTCTCCGTCCTCGATGGGGCGGCAGCTAAAGGGTACACTGGGGTCCCTCCAGTTGAACGTTCTGTTGCGATGCAACTGTGTCCTCAGAGCGCTTCAACCTGGCGTGGTGATCCTAAGCACCCCTCCAAAGCCTGTCGATTCACATCAACCTTGGTGTCGAAATCGCACAGAGCCGTGGGGCAGGCTGCCGCTTCGCTGCATGCCATGGCGATCCTCCAGGTCTACCAGGCCAGGATCCTCAAGGACATGCACGAGGGTGGAGTTGATCCGGGGCTCTTAAATGAGCTGCGTGCCGCCACCGACCTCGCTCTCCGGGCGACGAAGGTGACCGCACGCTCCCTGGGTCAAGTGATGTCCACAAATGTGGTCCAGGAGCGTCACCTATGGCTGAACCTGGCTGATATGCGGGACACCGAGCGGACCCGGTTCCTCAATGCCCCCATATCCCAGGCCGGCCTCTTCGGCGGGGCGGTTGAGGACTTTGCCCAACAGTTCTCAATCGCCCAGAAGCAGACTGAGGCAATCAAACACGTACTGCCCCGGCGGCCAGCTGCTGCCTCCACCCAGCCGCCGGCACAGTCGCCTCAGTCTGCTCCACGCCGAGGACGCCCTCCTAAGGCTCCCGCCCCTCCCACCCGGTCCAAGCAGCAGCTTTCACCCGGGCCGGGTCGCGGAGGAAGCCGTAGGAAGGCGTCCAAGTCCCCTCAGGCCGCCCCGCGCCCCGCTAAACGCCAGGCCAAGCGGCGCTCCTGAGACGGACGGCTCAGGGATGGGAAATTCTTTCGAGGAGATGGTAGCAGGACCACTCCTTCCCCCGGTGGAGGGCCGGGGGAGAATCCTTTGTTCAGCTGCTGGCCCCCGGGTCAGCAGCACCCTATGTTGGTCAAAGAAAGAATTAACACTCCCATCCCTGAGCCCCCAGAGTCCGGTGATGACGGTGCGCGCCACCCACGGGTCCCGCCACTCGCATCCCACTCTGTCGCCAGCCTCCTGGCAGAGCAGACCCCAGTGGAACGTGCGTCCTTCCCTGGTCTCCTCTGTCAGGACGCAGCTGTCAACCGTGCCCCCGCACCGGGACGCCCCACAGCCTCCCATGTCCGGGCCGGTGACGCTGCATCGCTGCAAGCCCACACCGGGTACGTCTGTACACCGTATGACCCCGCTGGTGCAGTTTCTGGATGTCTGGCTTCAGCTTCCAGGGCTGTCCCGCTGGGTCGAGCGGACCGTCAGGCGCGGCTACGCGATTCAGTTCGCGCAGGTTCCTCCCTGCTTCCGGGGAGTCCGTTCCACCATGATCGGGGCCAACGCCCCCGTCATGCGAGCGGAGATTGCCACCCTACTGGCGAAGGGTGCGATCGAACCTGTCCCTCCAGCCGAGATGAATTACGGGTTTTACAGCCCGTACTTCATTGTACCCAAAAAGACCGGTGGGCTACGGCCAATCCTGGACCTGCGCGTCTTGAACCGTTACCTTCACCGGTTTCCGTTCAAGATGTTGACAGCGAAACGCCTTTTCGAATGCGTTCGTCCACACGATTGGTTTGCAGCGATCGACCTGAAGGACGCCTACTTCCATGTCTCCATTTTGCCTCGACACAGACCGTTCCTACGGTTTGCTTTCGAGGGGCGGGCATATCAGTACGCGGTTCTACCATTCGGGCTATCTCTGTCCCCTCGCGTCTTTACGAAGATTGCCGAGGCAGCCCTTGCGCCCCTTCGGCAGCACGGGGTCCGCATCCTGAACTACCTCGACGACTGGCTCATACTGGGTCCCTCTCGAGAGCAGGTTTGCGGACACAGAGATCTGGTGCTCCATCACCTAGCCCGTCTGGGCCTTCGGGTCAACTGGGAGAAGAGCAAACTTTGCCCCGCGCAGAGGATCTCTTTTCTCGGTATGGATATCGACTCGGTCGCCATGTGCGCGCAGCTTTCGAGCGAGCGCGCGCAGTCTCTGCTGACTTCCCTTCGACAACTCGAGGGCAAGAGTGCGGTTCCACTGAAATGGTTTCAGAGGCTCCTGGGGCATATGGCATCTGCAGCCGCGGTAACGCCGCTCGGATTGCTTCATATGAGACCGCTTCAGCACTGGCTACGCGATCGAGTCCCGAGATGGGCATGGCGGTCTGGCACGCTCCGGGTCCCAGTGACCCGGGCCTGCTTACAGACACTCACCCCGTGGTCGAACCTCAGTTTTCTACGGACCGGAGTGTCCTTAGAACGAGCTTCCCGGCATGTTGTTGTGACAACAGATGCATCATCCACGGGCTGGGGTGCCATGTGCAATGGACAAGCAGCCGCGGGCTCCTGGACAGGACCCCAGCGCCTTCTGCATGTCAATTGCCTCGAGTTACTGGCTGTACGGTTCGCCCTGCACCGCTTCCGAGCGTTGCTGAAGGGTCAACATGTGCTAGTCAGGACAGACAACACGGCCGTAGTAGCGTACATCAACCACCAGGGCGGTCTACGCTCCCACCGTATGTCTCAACTCGCCCGCCATCTCGTTTTGTGGAGTCAGAAGCGCCTGAGGTCCCTTCGTGCTGTCCACATCCCTGGAGACCTGAACTGTGCAGCCGACGAGCTCTCACGGTTTCAGCCTCTCCCCGGAGAGTGGAGACTCCACCCCCAGACGATCCAGCTGATATGGGAACGGTTCGGCGACGCACAGGTAGATCTGTTTGCCTCCCAGGACTCTTCCCATTGCTCCCTGTATTATTCCCTGACCGAGGGCACCCTCGGCACGGATGCACTGGCGCACAGCTGGCCGTCAGGGCTACGCAAGTATGCATTTCCCCCAGTGAGCCTTCTTGCACGGGTACTGTGCAAGATCAGGGAGGACAAGGAGCAGGTCATGTTGGTCGCCCCGCTTTGGCACGGCCAGACCTGGTTCCCAGAACTCTTACTCCTTGCGACAGCCCCTCCCTGGCCTATTCCTCTGAGACCGGACCTCCTTACTCAGAGACGGGGCACCTTTTGGCACCCGCGTCCAGCGTTCTGGAAGCTCCACGTGTGGCTTCTGGACGGGACACGGTAGGTTTGAGTAGCCTTCCACCTATGGTGGTCGCTACCATCACTTCCGCTAGAGCTGAGTCTACACGACGTCTCTATGCGTTGAAGTGGAACCTCTTCGTCACATGGTGCTCTTCCCGCCAAGAAGACCCCTGGAAATGCCCGATCGGGTCCGTGCTATCGTTTCTCCAGGAGGGGGTGGAGCGAAGGCTGTCTCCCTCCACCCTTAAAGTGTATGTGGCCGCAATATCTGCCTACCACGATCTCCTGGGAGACAAAAAGGTAAGTCAGCACGACCTGATCATCAGGTTCCTGAGGGGGGCGAGGAGACTGAATCCTCCTCGCTCTCCTCTCGTTCCCTCTTGGGACCTCTCAGTAGTCTTAAGTGCTCTGCAGAGGCCTCCCTTTGAGCCTTTGCGGTCGGCCGAGATTAAGTTCTTGTCTATGAAGACGGCTCTGCTGACCGCATTGGCCTCGCTTAAGAGGGTCGGGGACCTGCAAGCATTTTCGGTTGACGAAGCGTGCCTTGAGTTCGGGCCGGCTAACTCTCACGTGATCCTGAGACCCCGGCCCGGATATGTGCCCAAGGTTCCTACCACTCCGTTCCGAGATCAGGTGGTGAACCTGCAAGCGCTGCCTTTGGAGGAGGCAGACCCAGCCTTGGCATTGCTCTGTCCAGTACGCGCTCTCCGCGCCTACGTAGACATGACGCAGTGTTTCAGGACCTCAGACCAGCTCTTTGTCTGTTATGGTGGAGAGCGGAAGGGAAGCGCTCTCTCAAAGCAGAGGTTGTCTCACTGGATAGTGGACACCATTGTTTTGGCATACCAGCAGCAAGGCCGACCATGTCCCCTTGGTGTGAGGGCACACTCCACCCGGAGTGTGGCCTCCTCTTGGGCTCTAGCGCATGGCGCCTCGCTAACAGACATCTGCAGAGCTGCAGGCTGGGCGACACCCAACACATTCGCCAGATTCTACAATCTCCGAGTGGAGCCAGTGTCCGACTATGTACTCGCCCCTACGGGTGGCCGGTAATGGGCCAGGCTCAGGTGTCTTCGCTTGCTCGCCATTCCACTCCCAGGACTGGATACGTGCGATATTTTCCTCAGGTGAGCTCCCCGAGAGCCCTGAGCTCCTCCAGCACTGCTTACGCCGACATCAGTTCAGTCTGCCCTTTCGAGCCCAGACCCTCATGTCCGGCCAGGTGCTCCGTGTGCATGGTTCCCCTCCGGCGACCCCCACATGAGTATTCCCACCGTAAGCCTCCTTAGTGAGCAGGTGTCTTTCCCTTGGCAAGTCCCTGCCACCCCTAGGGTTAAAAATCCACCTTCGGCTGGTACCCTAGTGATCTTCCATATG
The DNA here is from genome assembly GCF_949357685.1 of Gobio gobio. Lineage (NCBI taxonomy): Eukaryota > Metazoa > Chordata > Actinopteri > Cypriniformes > Gobionidae > Gobio > Gobio gobio. The sequence continues at coordinate 49,848,207 of NC_137114.1, forward strand.
CAGCCCTCAGCGGGTCATATGTGTATTCTCTAAGTCCTCCCTACGGTAGGCATCTTGGCATTCCCTCACTGGGATATGCTTCCCAGTGTACCTTGGTATTCCTGTGATAAGTGGGAGTCCTACGGCCTTAAGTGGCAGGTCTCACACTTACGCAGGGCACTGGATGACAGTTGAGTGGCGTTGTTGAATAGGATCCCCCATTCGTTAGTCACTAACGTACGTCGTAGTGACTGAACGAAAGGGAACGTCTCGGTTACGTATGTAACCCTCGTTCCCTGAGGAGGGAACGGAGACGTACGTTTCCTTTGCCACGTCAGCTGTGCTGCCTGGAACGCGGAGTTCAGTCTTGGCTCCTGCAGCAGTAACATAATGCGATGTTGCCAGCGTACTTCCTGATATACCCACGAGGTGGGGCGGAGTTACGCATGCAAATTCCGCATGCCCATGGCATTGGCACTGCCATTGGGCGCTGTTGAATACGAAGAAGATGATTGGCTTCTAAGCGAAACCCTCATTCGTTAGTCACTAACGTACGTCTCCGTTCCCTCCTCAGGGAACGAGGGTTACATACGTAACCGAGACGTTATTAGTCTACATTAACTAATGTAATGTTAACAAATCAAACCATATTGTAAAGTGTTACAAACAAATAATTTACTCAGAACACCTCTTGAAATGAGAATATAAGTGTGCTTACCCCATTTTTTTTTAGTAAGAGTGGTTATAGTAAGATTTAATCTTAATGAACTACAGTATTTTCAGGTTATTTATATGATAAAGGTAGAAAAATTACCTACCAACATTGTGATTGTCCTTTAGCTTAATCATTTGAAATAATAAAAACAATATAATGTTCAAACTTTTGACTACTTTCTTTAATAACTACATAACACAATACTTGTACTTTTACTTTCAGTACTTGAGTAGTACATTTTAAAATAAACTACTTGCAATACTTAAGTACAAAAAATGTTGAATACTTTAGTACTTCTACTTAAGTGTGGTGCTTAAAGAGCACTTCAACTTCTACTCAAGTCACTTTTTTGATAAGGAACTTGTACTTTTACTCAAGTATGTGTCTCTTGTACTTTATACATCTCTGACCTAGAGTGGCCAAACAGTGCTTATTCCTGAGTGTCATCAATCAATACAATACACTTCCTCCCCCCTTAAATAAGAAAATCTTAAACAAACAATTTATCTTACAAAATAAATAAACGTAGGCTATGATATGACTATAATGTCCCCTTAAAGTTTTTTTTCTCTTCTTCTTCTTTTTTTTTTTTTTTTATACATCAAGGCGGTTTGGTGGTCTTCGTACACAGGTAGGGTACCATTTTTCTTCACAGGTCGGAATTGGTGGCTGCGGCACATTGGAAGATACAGTGCCATCTTGAGGTGTTGTTGTTGTATCACTTCCACTAGTAGCAGTATCAGTGGTGGCGAATGGAACACTCACAGGAACACTTTCCAGAGGAACATTTGATCTTCTCAATTGATCAATATGTCGTCTCCAGATGGTATCTGGTGCAATCTCAACTGTATATGAGAGTGGTCCTGTTCTTTCCTTGACCTTTGCAGGTGTCCATTTTTTATCTCCTCTGTAATTTCTAGCTAGCACACTCTCTCCAACTTCCAACTCCCTTGTTTTTCCTCCTCCCTATGACTGCTTCATCTGTCTGTTGTGGACAGTTCTCCTCAAATTAGGTTTCAACAAATCCAGCCTTGAACGTAAGGGTCTACCAAGGAACAACATGGCAGGTGTTCGATTTGTGGTGACATGAGTTGCATTCCGATATGCAAATAAGAAATTCTGTAGCTTCTGGTTCAGTGTGATCTTTTCACCTGTCATGGCCCGCAGTGCATTCTTCAAGGTTTGCACAAATCTCTCAGCTAAGCCATTTGAAGCTGGGTGGTAGGGTGCTGAGATCACATGCTTGATTCCATTGTTCCTTACACTGCATGAAAAGTGGGATTTTCGACCCCGTAAACGCCTGTAGACTCCCGGAAATCTCCCTAATTTTCGGCAGTTTTCGACAATTTAGAGGCAGCGAACACCGCGTTCATCTGTGCCACTAATTGTCGTAAATGAACCATGACGTAGGTGGAGAGCCCCCCGCTGAGAGACCGCGCGGAGGTGCGACACATCTAATTAGCATATGCATAGCAGCGAAACCAGAGAGTCAACGGCATGACTTGAATTTACTCACTCAGTATTGGCTGAAGCCACTACTTTTAAACAAGAAAAATCCCTCGTGATTGGTTGGCAGATCACTGCAAACCAATCATTATTGGTCACCCTGGCTCATTATAAATGTAAACCCCTATAATAATAATAATAAATATATAATTTATGTTGTAATAATTTATGTTTTATATTAATGTTATTGTGCTATGAACTACACTATTCATACCATCAAGGAATAAATGGGAAAATTTGCCCGGACCGTGCCGTTTATTCAAAGAAAGAGCTTCATTTATAAACACACAGCTGTTTATTCAAAGAAAGAGCTTTATTGTTAAACACACAACTATGTACAGTGCAGCAGTAATGTCTCTTATGTTGTCCTCCAAAAACCGTCAGAAAAGAAGCGCCCAACACATTCGGGAAACACAGGTGTATATGGTGAGTTGCCCTGTATTTCGGTATCGCCTCTAATCTGGATTGCAAAGTGGCACAGAGTTCGGCGAGCTCCAGGCTGCGAGAGGGCGGTGATCGCACAATCCATCCAGACACCCCGTCAACAATGCCGTCTTTCTCCTCAGATATGAGTTCAATGGTCGCGGACTTCCAAATGTCCATCTCATCCTCAGCCAGCACACTCTCGTTTCCAGCAACTGTAATACAATCCATAAAGACAATAAGCAACCTGAAAAATATTCACATTGACAAAAAAACTGATCTAATATAATAAATCTTACCCTTTTTCTTCTTGATCGACTCCAAGCTAAACTTCGCAGTTTCCGCCTGCGATGCAAGTTCAGGTTGTTTGTATCTGAAGCTCCGGCGTGTCGATTCATAATACGTCTTACAGGCAGCTGGCAAACAATTACATGAGACTGGTATTAATAAAAACAGTCACGGTAAAATTAAACAAGGAATGAGAAAAACATTATAAGTTATACTTACACACAATTTCGTCATGATCAGCGGTTAAATCTGGACTCGCGGAAATCGCTCCAAGCAGATAAGAGGTCACGGCTTCGTTATGAGGCGAGGATAGTCTGTGTAAACAAAATGTGCAGTTTTAAGCACGGATCTATTAACACATCCATTTCCTTATACAGCTGAATAAAAGCATATTCTTTAAATCGTAACGTTACATTACCCATGCTCTGGTTCATAGCGCCTGCAGTTTGCCTCAGAGTTGTGAAGACGCCAGGCTGATGAAAAATAATCGAAAAAGTTGGCCGCGTCCATGCAGAGGAGTTGAAGGGGAGCTGAAGGCGAGCCGGCGTCCTGTCATTGTTGTAAGAGTCGGTTTTGGTGCTAAGACAAAAGCTGAGATACACACCTCAGTAATTGAACAATAAAAGTCACTAATCTTGAGGAAAAGATCTCACAGAAACTGTGACAACACCCTGACAAACATTCCTCCCCCCTCCCCATTTTGCCCTCTCCTTGTCCTGGTTTCAAGTCACCAAATGCAGATATATCAGTGATGATGTTATTTGTAAATTTATTGTTTTATCCTTTTCATGTTTGATGTCTTTTTAAAGGTCTCAGTGCGAATGGTAAAATGGTCTCAGTTTCACTGCAGTCACTGGTAGTATTAGAAAGATTGGAAAACGTCTCGGTTACGTATGTAACCCTCGTTCCCTGAGGAGGGAACGGAGACGTACGTTAGTGACTAACGAATGGGGGTTTCGCTTAGAAGCCAATCATCTTCGAGTATTCAACAGCGCCCAATGGCAGTGCCAATGCCATGGGCATGCGGAATTTGCATGCGTAACTCCGCCCCACCTCGTGGGTATATAAGGAAGTACGCTGGCAACATCGCATTATGTTACTGCTGCAGGAGCCAAGACTGAACTCCGCGTTCCAGGCAGCACAGCTGACGTGGCAAGGAAACGTACGTCTCTGTTCCCTCCTCAGGGAACGAGGGTTACATACGTAACCGAGACGTTCCCTTTCGTTCAGTCACTACGACGTACGTTAGTGACTAACGAATGGGGGATCCTATACAACAACGCCACTCAGCTGTCATCCAGTGCCCTGCGTAAGTGTGAGTACCCTGTCGTAAGACTAGTACGGACGAAGGACTCCCACTTATCACAGGAATACCAAGGTACACTGGGAAGCATATCCCAGTGAGGGAATGCCAAGATGCCTACCGTAGGGAGGGCTTAGAAAATACACATATGACCCGCTGAGGGCTGCATATGGAAGATCTCTAGGGTACCAGCCGAAGGTGGATTTTTAACCCTAGGGGCGGCAGGGACTTGCCAAGGGAAAGACACCTGCTCGCTGAGGAGGCTTACGGTGGAAATACTCGTGTGGGGGTCGCCGGAGGGGAACCATGCACACGGAGCACCTGGCCGGACATGAGGGTCTGGGCTCGAAAGGGCAGACTGAACTGATGTCGGCGTAAGCAGTGCTGGAGGAGCTCAGGGCTCTCGGGGAGCTCACCTGAGGAAAATATCGCACGTATCCAGTCCTGGGAGTGGAATGGCGAGCAAGCGAAGACACCTGAGCCTGGTCCATTACCGGCCACCCGTAGGGGCGAGTACATAGTCGGACACTGGCTCCACTCGGAGATTGTAGAATCTGGCGAATGTGTTGGGTGTCGCCCAGCCTGCAGCTCTGCAGATGTCTGTTAGCGAGGCGTCATGCGCTAGAGCCCAAGAGGAGGCCACACTCCGGGTGGAGTGTGCCCTCACACCAAGGGGACATGGTCGGCCTTGCTGCTGGTAAGCCAAAACAATGGTGTCCACTATCCAGTGAGACAACCTCTGCTTTGAGAGAGCACTTCCCTTCCGCTCTCCACCATAACAGACAAAGAGCTGGTCTGAGGTCCTGAAACACTGCGTCATGTCTACGTAGGCGCGGAGAGCGCGTACTGGACAGAGCAATGCCAAGGCTGGGTCTGCCTCCTCCAAAGGCAGCGCTTGCAGGTTCACCACCTGATCTCGGAACGGAGTGGTGGGAACCTTGGGCACATATCCGGGCCGGGGTCTCAGGATCACGTGAGAGTTAGCCGGCCCGAACTCAAGGCACGCTTTGTCAACCGAAAATGCTTGCAGGTCCCCGACCCTCTAAGCGAGGCCAATGCGGTCAGCAGAGCCGTCTTCATAGACAAGAACTTAATCTCAGCCGACCGCAAAGGCTCAAAGGGAGGCCTCTGCAGAGCACTTAAGACTACTGAGAGGTCCCAAGAGGGAACGAGAGGAGAGCGAGGAGGATTCAGTCTCCTCGCCCCCCTCAGGAACCTGATGATCAGGTCGTGCTGCTACTTACCTTTTTGTCTCCCAGGAGATCGTGGTAGGCAGATATTGCGGCCACGTACACTTAAGGGTGGAAGGAGACAGCCTTCGTCCCACCCCCTCCTGGAGAAACGAAGCACAGACCCGATCGGGCATTTCCAGGGGTCTTCCTGGCGGGAAGAGCACCATGTGACGAAGAGGTCCCACTTCAACGCATAGAGGTGTCGTGTAGACTCTGCCCTAGCGGAAGTGATGGTAGCGACCACCGCAGGTGGAGGGCTACTCAAACCAGCCGCGTCCCGTCCAGAAGCCACACGTGGAGCTTCCAGAACGCTGGACGCGGGTGCCAAAAGGTGCCCCGTCTCTGAGTGAGGAGTCTCAGAGGAATAGGCCAGGGAGGGGCTGTCGCAAGGAGTAGCAGTTCTGAGAACCAGGTCCGGCCGTGCCAACGGGGCGACCAACATGACCTGCTCCTTGTCCTCCCTGATCTTGCACAGTACCTGTGCGAGAAGGCTCACTGGGGGAAACGCATAATTGCGTAGCCCCGACGACCAGCTGTGCGCCAGTGCATCCGTGCCGACCATAGGTCAGGGAATAATACAGGGAGCAATGGGAAGAGTCCTGGGAGGCAACAGGACTACCTGTGCGTCGCCGAACCGTTCCCATATCAGCTGGACCGTCTGGGGATGGAGTCTCCATTCTCCAGGAAGTGGCTGAAGCCGTGAGCTCGTAGGCTGCACGGTTCAGGACTCCCGGGATGTGGACAGCATGAAGGGAACTCAGATGCTTCTGACTCCAAAAAACGAGATGGCGGGCGAGTTGAGACATACGGCGGGAGCGTAGACCGCCCGGCCGTGTCGTCTGTCCTGACTAGTACATGTTGACCCTTCAGCAACGCTCGGAAGCGGTGCAGGGCGAACCGTACTGCCAGCAACTCGAGGCAATTGACATGCAGAAGGCGCTGGGGTCCTATCCAGGAGCCCATGGCTGCTTGTCCATTGCACATGGCACCCCAGCCCGTGGATGATGCATCTGTTGATACAACAAGATGCCTGGAAACTCGTTCTAAGGACACTCCGGTCCGTAGAAAACTGAGGTTCGACCACGGGGAGAGAGTCTGTAAGCAGGCCCGAGTCACTTGTACCCGGAGCGTGCCAGACCGCCATGCCCATCTCGGGACTCGATCGCGTAGCCCGTGCTGAAGCGGTCTCATATGAAGCAATCCGAGCGGCGTTACCGCGGCTGCAGATGCCATATGCCCCAGGAGCCTCTGAAACAGTTCAGTGGAACCGCACTCTTGCCCTCGACTTGTCGAAGGGAAGTCAGCAGAGACTGCGCGCGCTCGCTCGAAAGCTGCGCGCACATGGCGACCGAGTCGATCCATACCGAGAAAAGAGATCCTCTGCGCGGGGCAAAGTTTGCTCTTCTCCCAGTTGACCCGAAGGCCCAGACGGGCTAGGTGATGGAGCACCAAATCTCTGTGTCCGCAAACCTGCTCTCGAGAGTGACCCAGTATGAGCCAGTCGTCGAGGTAATTCAGGATGCGAACCCCGTGCTGCCGAAGGGGCGCAAGCGCTGCCTCTGCAATCTTCGTAAAGACGCGAGGGGACAGAGATAGCCCGAATGGTAGAACTGCGTACTGATATGCCCGCCCCTCGAAAGCAAACCGTAGGAACGGTCTGTGTCGAGGTAGAATGGAGACATGGAAGTAGGCGTCCTTCAGGTCGATCGCTGCAACCAATCGTCTGGACGAACGCATTCGAAAAGGCGTTTCGCTGTCAACATCTTGAACGGAAACCGGTGGAGGTAACGGTTCAAGACGCGCAGGTCCAGGATCGGTCAAGCCCACCGGTCTTTTTGGGTACAATGAAGTACGGGCTGTAAAACCCGGAATTCACCTCGGCTGGAGGGACAGGTTCGATCGCACCCTTCGCCAGTAGGGTGGCAACCTCCGCTCGCATGACGGGGGCATTAGCCCCGATCATAGTGGAACGGACTCCCCGGAAGCAGGGAGGAACCTGCGCGAACTGAATCGCGTAGCCGCACCTGACTGTCTTTCGCGACCCAGCGGGACAGCCCTGGAATCTGAAGCCAGGCTCCCAGGAACTGCACCAGCGGGGTCAATCGGACTACAGGTGTACCCGGAGTGGGGCAGCGATGCAGCGTTACCGACCCGGACAAGGGAGGCTGTTGGGCGTCCCGGTGTGGGGGTGCGGTTAACGGCTGCGTCCTGACAGAGGAGACCAGGGAAGGACGCGCGTTCCACTGGGGTCTGCTCTGCCAGGAGGCTGGCGACAGAGAGGGATGCGAGTGGCGGGACCCGTGGGTGGCGCGCACTGTCATCACCGGTCTCTGGGTCCTCAGAGACAGGAACATGAGTTCTTCCCAAGCGCTGCTAGCCCGGGGGCCAGCAGCGGAAGGATTTTCCCCCGGCCCTCCACCGGGGGAAGGAGAGGCCCTGCTACCATCCCCTGGGAAGAACTGGAACCCATCTCTGAGTTGTCCACCTCCAGCGTGGCTTTTAACCAGTCTGGGGAGCGGACTGGGCGACATCCTCAACCACCTCCACGGCGCGGCCCAGGTTAAGGCTGCTGCTGGGGCCGGGCGGGAAGAGGGAGGGCGCCCTCGGCGGCGAGCGGACTGAGGCGACTAAGCCGGCGGCTGGTGCAGCAGCTGGCCGCCGGGGCAGTACGTGTTACAGCCTCAGTCTGCTCTGGGGCGGCCGAGAACTGTTGGGCGCAGTTCCCAGCCGCGCCGCCGAAGAGGCCAGCCTGGGATATGGGTGAGTTGAGGGGGCGGGCCCACTCAACGTCCTCCAAATCACCAGGTAAGGCCAGGTGTTCTCCCGGACCACAGCTGTGGACATCTCCCGACCCAGGGAGCGTGTGGCCACCTTCACCGCCCGGGGGCGGGATCAGTCGCGGCACGCAGCTCAATGAAGAGCCCTGGGTCGGCTCCACCCTTGTGCATGTGCAACGGGGCGGCGGCCTGCCCGTAGCTCTGCAGGACCACGCCACCGAAGTAGACGAGCCCACAGGCTTTGGGAGGGTGCTTAGGACAGCCAGACCACGCCACGTCAAGCCCTCTGTGGACACCGTAGTGCGCAACAGAGAGTTCAACAGTGGGGGTGAGGGGGCCCCAGTGTACCCTAGGCCGCGGCCCCATCAAGGGCAGAGAAGGCGGAGGAGGCCACCAAACGATCGCGGGAAGCACGGGGACTTCCAGGACCGCGTGATCTCCTCATGCACCTCGGGAGCGAAAGGCATTGGGGGCGGGGCCCAACAGCTGTCGGGTGCCGTCCCCAAAAACCAATCGCGCAACCACGAGCACTCGCGACTGGGCGGAGTTCCACACCAGCGCGAGACTCGCGGCTGCCCGAGATAACATGGCTGTCAACCTTAGGTCGGATCAGGCAGCGCTGACACACCCGGAGGCGGAGCACAACTCCTAATCGTCATCCCCAAAGGACTCCAGCCCACCTTGGGATGCGGCGATCGACATCTCACTGCTATCTGGAGCGTGGACGAAACGAACAAGGCGTCAGAGACGGGCCGCTGTTTCAGTCCAACACTCGCGGGTTTAAGCAATGTGCGAGAGGGGGCGTGGCCCGAGGAATGATCGTCGGGGTTCTTAATACCACGGCACCGCACTCAGGTCACCCTGGCCACCAGCCAAAGTACCACCTCACTTGGAGACGGTAGATTGGGATGTGGCAGAGGGGACTCTCTCTCCTCACGGAGATCACTGAGTCTCGACCGCAACATCGCGATGGTCACGTTCCCGCAGTGGGAACATGACGCATCCACAAACACTGCCCGAACGTGCTGAAGCCCAAACACATCGAGCAGTGAATGTGCCCATAGACAGCAACGGAGATCGATCGCACCCGGAAGTGAACGGGCGAACCGTCTTGAAAAAGACGTGCCACACGCAAGCTCTTTTTGTGAGAGGAAAGCTCTGCAGAGTGCCGAAGCGCCCAGGGAAACACACACACAGCTGTTGCAGATCACTGCACAGATCAGCAGGCAGGCAGCATGAGATCGCTGGAACGCGCCGTAACACCAACACCCTGGAGAACCGCTGGTCTCGAAGACTGAAGAGAAGACTTCAGAATTCAGGCTTGTAGGAGTGAAGAGATCCTCTTGGCTCCAAAGCAGAAACATAATGCAATGTTGCCAGCGTACTTCCTTATATACCCACGAGGTGGGGCGGAGTTACGCATGCAAATTCCGCATGCCCATGGCATTGGCACTGCCATTGGGCGCTGTTGAATACTCGAAGATGATTGGCTTCTAAGCGAAACCCCCATTCGTTAGTCACTAACGTACGTCGTAGTGACTGAATGAAAGGGAACTAATGGGAAATTCAGTTCTCCTTTGAGTAGTCTCTTCAAAGATATCTGATCCACTCCCCCAAAACCAGGTGGGGGTGTTGCAAATATTTACAGGCCTTTTGTTCTAGTTGGAGTATTTAAGGTTGGATGTTCTAACTCTCTGGGGGAATATTCTGCAATCAGACCCCCCGTGCAAACTGCATGTAGATGTGCCAGACATGATGACTCTTTTAAATTATTTTCATATTGCTTTGCAATTGTGTTTTATGTTTTTACGCTGATCAGTTGTGTACCATGGATTCTTGTTTACTTATTTACTTTTCCGGTCTGGCCAAAATAAATGTTAATCTTGATTTATTCTGTATCTTTCTGAAATCATTATTTTATTCATGTCCATGCGGGGTTTTGTAGGGGTTACCGCAGATCTCTCTGCCAGGGCAGGCCATACTGGGAACTCCATAGCGGGAGCATTGAGCCATGCATGAGGGAAAACCTGATTTCTGACCTGCCACTGTTATTATAAGTTGCAGTTTCCGTGACTATCACTAAAATTACATGTTTTATTATGAGTGCACATGTGTGACTCACTTAGAGGTAAGATAGTTCACCCTGCAATCCTCTGTAATATCAGAACTGACTAATCTGTGACCGTTAGAGCAAGCGAAATCCGGACGCTTAGCCTATTTGAGACTCCGGGTCCCATGGAGGATATTAATATTTGAAAATAAGTGATACTACGAAAAATCATTGATCTAAATTAAATCGCAACTAATCTTCAAATCAGCTGATAAACTCTAAATGTAACACACTTTATGGAGTCAGATAGAATTGGAGTCAGATAAAATTATTAATGGAGTCAGATTTAAAATGAGATATCAATAAATTAAAAGAACTTCACCGAAAGGCTGAAAAGGCTTACACGCAGAATTCCTTTTGACCACGTCATTAGTTTTCGGTTTTTGGGCTAATGGATGGAAATTTACATTATTGATCACGAAAAAGCAAAGCAGCAAAAACACAGGAAATGTTTTTCAGTCAAGAGCAGTGAGTGATTTTCTCTTTGTCTTTTGTTGTTGTATTAACATTAAAGGAATAGTTCACTCAAAAATGAAAATTCTGTCATTGATTACTCACGCTCAAGTTGTTTTTTATTCGCAATCCCCACGACTGAAGACGCCGCTCTGCCTCAGCAGCAGCGGGACCTGCTGTTCCTGTCGCCTAAGAATATTATAGAATAGTAAAAAACTGATGTGACAAACCATCAGAACCGAACCGAACCGAAAACCGTGGACTAACTGTATTGTTGCATCCCTAGTTTACACAATGAGAAAAATTGGTTTTATTTTTCAGTCTATTAAACTGGTCAAGTTGTGAAATGAGCAATCCTGCAATACATTCACAAGTAAAGGTTTTAGTTCTATTCAACAAGCTTTCCAATAATTAAAATGTTCACATTTTAATGACATTTATTTGGTGGCGAAAATAATAGACCATATAATTTGCTCATTTACTGTAAATGTTAAAGATAAAAGTAAATTATGAGAGTAGTTTAATTTTGATTAAAAAAACAATTGCAACTGATTCTGTGTTAAAGTTTTATTCATGACATATAATTTGTAAGGAAAAGTTTTATGAGTATCGGTGAACTTACTAAAACACTTCCGAATGCATATACACACACACACATATGAGGCAAGATCCGAAGATGACGGGACGAAAAGGAAGGAAGAATGCCATGGCATGGAAAAATCTGCAAAAACCAGCATTATCTGTTAAAGAGTAAATGTCAGCTGACAAGATGTCGACTCACTTGATTTCCTTTGTAGACAAACCAGACTTCCTCTCTGGAAAAACCCAAACTGCTTAACATGTAAACAATCTGTATAAATACCCCTGTATTTTTGCTTTCGTTGTGCATTCCTTTTTGATTTTGTTTGATTGATGTACCATCATTGAGAAATTACTCTCTCTCTGAATTTTTGTTTGAATTGCTCTGCTGTATCAGTTTAACTTGAATTGCTCAGACGAGAACAAGTTAATTTTTACATCTATTGCTTGGAACTGCCAACAAGGTATATTAATTCAATTCAATCAATTCAAATTTATTTGTATAGCGCTTTTCACAATACACATTGTTTCAAAGCAGCTTTACAGAAAGTGCATTTCATAGATGTACAGTAAAAATGTTAGAAAGACAATGTTAAAGAATAATGTTCGAAAAAGTTAATCAATCGTGTATTAATTTAGGCCATAACAACGCTGGCGTTGAGTCGTCTCTTCACAGGCGTGGAGTCGTCTCATCACAGGTGTCGGGGCATCCGAAGTCTCCATGAGAGGCTGGATACAAACTGGAGCTGATGAACTATTTACCTCGGGACTAGTGTCCCGAGATAACAACAGAAAAGCAGATGGGAAATGATTAGCGTAGCTGCTGTTCAGAATATTATATTAATGCTTTTGATCCGATTTAACTGTAGTATAAAAAGATAATTATAATGTGAATGCTTGGCTAAAGAGATGCGTCTTTAATCTAGTTTTAAACTGGGACAGCGAGTCTGAACCTCGAACAATATCAGGAAGACTATTCCAGAGTTTAGGAGCTAAATGTGAAAATGCCCTCCCTCCTTTAGTGGACTTGGATATCCTAGGAATGACCAGAAGCCTCGAGTTTAGTGATCTTAAAGAGCGCGATGGATTGTAGGGCGATAGAAGATCTGTTAGATACACTGGAGCTAAACCATTTAGGGCTTTATAGGTTAGTAGCAATAGTTTGTAATTGATACGGAACTTCACAGGTAACCAGTGTAGAGATGATAAAATTGGTGTTATATGATCATATTTTCTTGACCTAGTAAGAACTCTAGCAGCCGCGTTTTGGACTAACTGTAGTTTGTTTATTGAGGATGCAGGACAACCAGCTAATAAAGCATTACAGTAATCTAATCTCGAGGTCATGAATGCATGAACTAACTTTTCTGCATCAGAAATAGATAGCATGTTACGTAGCTTAGCAATGTTTCTAAGATGGAAAAATGCCGTTCTTGTAACATATGAAATATGATTTTCGAATGTCAGGTTGCGGTCTAATATAACACCCAGGTCTTTTACTGTAGTGGATAAAGTGACAGGACATCCTTCCAAGGTAAAATTGTATTGCGAGAGGTTTTGTGGGCAGTTTTTTGGACCAATAAGTAACACCTCCGTTTTATCTGAATTTAATAGCAGAAAATTACACGTCATCCAGTATTTAATATCTTCAACACACGCTGTCAGTTTAGATAATTTAGCGTTTTCATCCGGTCGTGATGAAATATATAATTGAGTGTCATCAGCATAACAGTGGAAATTAATTCCATGTTTTCTTATAATATTACCAAGTGGCAGCATATATATAGAGAATAGCAGAGGGCCTAACACGGATCCTTGCGGCACCCCATAGTCTACTGACGTCATCTTTGATTTTTCCCCATTTAGACAGACAAAATGGTAGCGGTCTGATAAGTACGATCTAAACCAGTTTAATGCCTGTCCCTGAACACCAGTATAATTTTGAAGTCGATCTAAGAGTAGTTTATGGTCTATGGTATCAAACGCAGCACTAAGATCGAGTAGAACTAGTATTGAGATACAGCCTTGGTCAGAAGCTAGAAGTAAATCATTTGTGATTTTAACGAGTGCAGTTTCTGTGCTATGATGCGGCCTGAATCCTGATTGAAATTTTTCATAGATATCATTTTCTTGCAAGAAAGCGCACAATTGAGCGGACACACAAACTTTTTCTAGTATTTTAGACATAAATGGAAGATTTGAAATTGGTCTGTAATTTGCCAGGTTATTATGATCTAATTGTGGCTTCTTAATGAGAGGTTTTATGACTGCCAACTTGAATATTCTTGGAACATGACCTAAAGATAAAGATGAGTTAATAATATTGAGAAGAGGCTCTTCCACTACAGGTAACAATTCGTTCAGTAGTTTAGTGGGTATTGGATCTAATAAACATGTTGTTGGTTTAGATGCAATGATAAGTTTATTTAGCTCTTCCTGTCCTATAGTTGTAAAGCGGTGTAGTAGTTCTTGACGGGCGATAGTTGCGGTTGAATCATAAGACATCATTAAAGATTGTACATTTACAATTTTGTTTCTGATGCTTTCTATTTTCTCAGTGAAGAAATTCATAAAATCATTACTACTAAACTGTAACGGAATATTTTGCTCAGGCGATGTTTGTTTATTTGTTAGTCTAGCCACAGTGTTAAATAAAAACCTTGGGTTATTTTGATTATTTTCTATTATTTTGCGGAGATGCTCAGCCCTGGCTGCTTTTAGGGCCTTTTTATAACGTGACATACTATCTTTCCACGCGATTCTAAAGACCTCTAAATTTGTTTGTTTCCATTTACGCTCTAAGTTACGAGTTTCTCTCTTGATAACATGTGTAGCACTGTTGTACCATAGTGCTTTAGGTTTCTCTCTAACCTTTTTTAATCTAATTGGTGCAACAATTTCTAATGTGCTAGATAAAATCGTGCTCATACTGCTAGCCATTTCCTCTAGTTCATCTGTTTGTTTGGGTTCACTGAGCAGCTGAGACAGATCAGGTAAGCTATTTGAGAATCTATCTATAGTGGTTGGAAGGATTGTTCTGCCTGGTCGATAACGTGGCGCAACATGACAGATTTCAGCAGTACGCAGTATGCAAGTTACCATGTAATGGTGTAATGAGTGGGACCAGTGACGTTTTGCTTAAGCCCAAAGGAGTTTAATAGATCTGTAAATGCAGCCCCTAATGCATCATTTGTGTTATCTACGTGTATGTTAAAATCTCCAACAATTAATGCTTTATCGACGTTGACCAATAGATCTGAGAGAAAGTCTGCAAACTCTTTTAAGAAATCAGCATAGGGCCCTGGAGGTCTATACACAGTAGCCAAGGCTAGAGATAATACGGATTTCTTTCTTACATTTAAGAGCGTAACATTTAGCACTAGTACTTCAAACAAATTAAACCTGTGACCTGTTATATGAGTAACATTAAGAATATCTCTATAGATTGTTGCAACACCGCCGCCACGACCAATCAGACGGGGCTCATGCTTATAACAGTATCCTGGCGGAGTAGACTCATTTAGACCGAAATAATCATTTGGCTTAAGCCAGGTTTCAGTAAGGCAAAGTACATCGAAACTATTATCTGTGACCATTTCATTTACAATAACCGCCTTAGGTGTGAGCGATCTAATGTTTAGAAGACCTAGTTTTAGAAATTGTTTTTGTTCACTAATATTGAGATTTTCTGGTTTAATCACAATTAGATTTTTCCTAGATCCTACAGTAGATTTAATGTTTGACCTCACTAAACGAGGAATAGACACAGTTTCTATATAATGTTCTACACAGTTATGTTCAGACACAGTTTCTATATAATGTTCTACACAGTTATGTTCAGACACAGTTTCTATATAATGTTCTACACAGTTATGTTCAGACACAGTTTCTATATAATGTTCTACATTGGTACTTATGTCAATTAAGTTTGGACAGCATTGTTTTTGTTCACTAATATTGAGATTTTCTGGTTTAATCACAATTAGATTTTTCCTAGATCTTACAGTAGATTTAATGTTTGACCTCACTAAACGAGGAATAGACACAGTTTCTATATAATGTTCTACACAGTTATGTTCAGACACAGTTTCTATATAATGTTCTACATTGGTACTTATGTCAGTTAAGTTAGGACAGCAAATACTGTGATTTGGACTTTGACTTACTAGTCATATGGTGGTGTGCAGCGCTCTGGAGATGTTGTCCGACAGAAGAGCCGCTCCGATTCTGCTGGGGTGAAGGCCATCAGGACGGAAGAGCCTAGGTCGCTCCCAAAACAGATTCCAATTATTTACAAAGAGCAGCTTCTGTTCATTACACCATGACATTAACCATTCATTTAGAGCAAATAATCTACTGAACTTTTCATGTCCTAGTCGGTACGTGGGAAGAGGTCCAGACACGATGATCGTTGCTTCAGGCGATGTTCTGCGCACCGTCTCGATCAGGCTCCTGTAGTCCCTCTTCAGAACCTCCGTCTGCCGCAGCCTGGTGTCGTTCGTTCCCGCGTGCAGCACGACAGCTCCGATGCGCTCGTCACCGTTCAGGATCTCGGGAACCTGCGCAGCGACATCGAGAACACGAGCACCAGGAAAGCAGTGAGTGATTACCTTGCCTTTACCTGAGGTAGCGTGGACATGCCGGACGATGGAAGTACCGATGACCACAGCGTCGCGTTCCGTCTCGCGAAGAGGGGAGAAGCGGTTCCGGGTGGAGATCTCGAAGACCGGGAGGGGCGGAGAGGTCCTAGCTCTGGTCCTGGCTCGTGTCTTCCGCTGTGGAAGCACCCAGGGTCGTGTCGGCGCCGGAGTGAACGAAACCAGGGATGATGATCGCGTCCTGGGTGCTTTGGTCCTGTGCAGAGAAACACACGGAGTAGACGAGGTCGGAGTCAAGAGGTTACTAACCGCATCGGCGCGTGATGTTTCAAGCGCTGATCGTCGCTCTCTCAGCACGGCTCGTCTCTCTAGTAGATCGCTAATCTGCTTCTCCAACGACTCCAGCTCCAACTGCACCGAATGCAGCTCGAACGTGTCCTCGCCTGCACTCAAAGGTAACATTAGACACACATCCGAGTTATTCGTCATTGTAGCAGATGTGCTGCGATGACGAATTGTTGGTTTCAGTGGTGACCGGTGTAAATAAGTTACCACGCGTGCAATGCTAGCGGGCTACCGGTGTAAATAAGCTACCACGCGTGCAATGCTAGCGGGCTACGGTTAGTAGCGGAAGTTCGGATATAAGTAGTGATATCAAAGCAATCCGATTGTTTTTTATAGAGAATCGTATCGGAGATATATTCACACGCTGTAAATAATAGAAAATAATCGTTTGTAAGCGAGTGATAAGGAGAAAATCAAGGATTAAAAATCAAGGATTATGATATATTAACCTTGATATTGATCCACTCATACATGATTGTCTGAGATTGGAAAAGCTGAAGTATTATAACCTGTAACCTTTTGTTATTTTGCTAATTATTTTTGATCATTGTTTAACCAGTACTTTTTATCTTTTGTATAAATACATTTTCATTTTATAAAGAAAAAGTATTTTTTTCAGTTTTTTACCTCAGCTTATAAAGTCAGTTCTATAAAGAATAGATAGAGCATTTTTATCACATCCTACAAGGCCAAGGTTCAACCAACCATCGATGAGAAAAGCCACGAGGAGGTGAGTATGAGCTCATTCAAAGGGTTATTGACTGTTTATTGATTTTGTATTGTTCATAAAGGGATGATGGTTTCATATCACTAGATTACTGGTAGGAGAAAACAAGCTAGTGTAGGTTTATACCTAATTCTGACCTGACAGCAACAGACTGCTTATCTGCAATTACTATAGTTGTATCTTAAGGGTTAATCAGGAACTGGGATAAATACCGGATCCCACTACAAATTAGAAAAAAAAACTTTTATTTAAACACAAACATTAACACTCTTTACAGAGCATCTTGGGATCCCACACAAATCAAAGTTTGGTCTACTCATGCAATCCCATTCATTCAAATATTCAAATTAAAAACTAGAATAAAATGACAATTACAACAAACCTGTATTATAAAAAATGTTGGGGTAACAGTTTAGACCCAGAAACCTGATATGTTGATGATATGTTCCATGTTCAAAACAAAGTGATAAATAAAAGTGTCTGCTTTGTCTGGTGTACAGGGATATTTATTGCCACAATTCATCTTCAAGGTTATATTATCACATGCATTATGGTTACCAGATGCATGATTAAGATAATAAATAATAAATATTTAAAGTACATTTACATGTTTTCATGCGTGTGTGCAATTTTGAAAACTCTCGAGGTAAAACAGAAACATAAAAATACTGTTTGGCTTGTTCAGCGATTACGACACCGCTGGCAAATCATTGGCTGTAATCACATTCAGGTAATGTTCAGCATTAAACGAAGTTAAGCTCATATTCTAACTGTTATTTATGCACAATAATTTATATGTATGTTATGTTGTGTCGTTTGTTAGCTATGTTTGATATGTAAGCTAAGTAGTGTGCACTAATATTTTCAGTGGCGCTTTAACACAAAACAGGAAACTCATGAATATTCATGTAAGCTCCGCCCAGTGTCACCGAGAATCTCAAGCTGTGTCTCATTTCACAAGGTTGCGTCCTCCAGAGGTCGCATTTGAAGGCTGCATGCGTCATCAAGGCTGTCTCATTTCAGAAAAGTAAGTAGGTGTGCATGAGGTGTATCCTTCGCTGCTGCAGATAACCCACAATTCTTTGCGTCGCCATTAACAACCGTCATGTTTTTTAAATATTATTTGAAAATATGGCGCTGCCGGCAGATATACATGCAAGCGAAGATGTGGTGTTTAAACTTAAGTAGTTTCAAGCTTGTTTTTGTTTTTATGCTGTATTACCTCAAATAGATAGTTGTGGTAAACAGGATTAAAAGTGTTTAGTGATTTTTAAACGTTAAGAACAGTACTTTGCTGTCAAGGCAAGAAACATTTCATAGTTATTTTCAAGTTATAAATAATTTTCATTCATATAACAGGGCTGCGTTCAGCCCCGACAAAACGTTGCAAAGCGTTTTTTAAACGGAAACGGTGCTGCGTTGAACACCCTGTTCTGATGAGGCAAGAGTTGTAACTATGGCAGCCGAGAAGACCATTCTTTGTGTTCTTTTTGAGGAATTTTTGGAGCCTGATAAAATCGATATAAATACGTGTTTAATACTGCAAAATACATGCAATCACTGCCCTTGCCGTCCAGAATAAATGACAACATCCCAATCCCATTTATTTAACTTTTTTATCTCCTGGTAATCAATTCTAATTTAAATAATTTTATTTCTAGTTCTTACTTTTTTAATAGCTTGTATTTTCTTTCTCACTTTATGTCAAGCAATTACCATATATGAAATTTGGTATATAAATAAACTTGCCTTGCAATGAAGCTAAATATATAAATAAATACATCATCATGTTGGTCATGTTGAGCTGTCTCTTTAATACCGCGTGGTTTATATACATGTTGCTGCTGATTGGACTGACATATTTGACACACCCACCAAACGAGAAAAAACGCATCTCAAACCCGTTGCACACCGTTACACACCGTTTCCAGGAAACATGACGTTCAACCGGAAACCGTAGCAAAAACGTTGCGCACCGGTTTGAGCTTTGAACGTGCCCCTGGTGTGAGAGCGCAACTCCACTGTGAACGTGTTGGCAAAGCAAAGTGATACTTCCAGCCTGTGTGTCCTACGGAGGACGTCTCGTTTAATTCTGATTAAGGACACTCTGTATACCGCATCCTTCACAGGATGTGTCCTCCAGAGGATGCAGCCTTCAAAATTAAATGAAATGAGACACAGCTTCAGACACCGAATATTTTAGAACACCCGGCCTGTTTAAGAATATGCGGCCCCTTTAAGAAAAATGACGCGCACTGAGCATGCGCAGAAGAGAGACGCGAGAGACGGGAAGAGTGCTGAGACCAGTTGAAGCTGAAAGTGACGCTGTTAACGATCGTGAATGAAGGATCAATGTGGACTATTTATTTCAGATGTCTTATATTTCCAGTCTGCAGGTGAGAGATGTTTCTCAGATTACAGAGTTTAACATTAATCAGCTCCAGAGTTTACATGTTAAAGGACCAATGTAATGAAATGCGTTGTGTGTCCTGGTTTATTATTAGAGTGTAATTATTATGTTGGAAGAGAGTTTTTCACACACTCTGACTCTAATATGTCAATAAAATGTGCTTAATGTGGTACTTTACTGAAAATATCAGACATCAGCATAATGAATGAGGGGAAAACAGGGAACTTTTGGAGACAGAGGCTTTTCAGCAGCTCAGTTAAACATGATGGTCGTGTTGTTTCTCTCAGACTTTGGACAGGAGTTAAACAAACCTTGTTTTAAATGCAATCAATATCTAACGTGTGTCAAAATACTCCATATTTCTGACAGAACGTATTCACTTAATTTAAATGTAATTAAAGGGTTATTCCATGTCAAATCAACCATTTTACCAATTGAAAATAATTAAAAATAGAAGGATATCAATATATCTTTAATACCTTTAGAGTGACAGACAAACAAACTTTGGAAAAATAATATTTATGGCACTCAGACAGGTATATTCTATGCAATTGTGTTGATAGAAAAAACAAGAAACATTTCTAATAGGGCTCGGGCGCTGCGTTGCATTCTGGGACGTGGCGGCCATGTTGATGGCCTCGCAAATGTAAACATACAGCAAATCGAACAAGGAGAAGCAGAGTTGGGAGAAAGAAAAACTATGTTAAAATCCCGAAAAGGATGTGGAATTTACCGGGATACGTTAAATAGGGAAGCCAGGGACCGGTATATGGACAAAATTGGAACTATTAACGGTTTGGATTCATATGAAATTTGCAGTTCACAAATGGATGGGTTCAGGAGCTGCAGACCATGAAGCCTATGTAACGTTAACCTTTTACCTTGAAGCATTCTGCACCGTTCTGTGTTCTCAGGTTGCACTACTTGCAAATAAACACTGAAAAATATCTGATTGTGTGACACTTCTTGCTTTTGCACATTATACGGTTATTGCGATTGTGTGACACTTCTTGCTTTTGCACATTATACTGATTTAAGTATATTTATTTTGAAGATTGTGGGTATGGATGCAACAGACACATGGCTGTATTTAATGCACATTTATTTTATTTCAACGCTAGGGCTCATGTTTGTCAGAGCACAACATACATACACAATCTTATAGAGCAGGGGTTTTCAAATTGTGTGAATGTGAGCCTCCCCTTAGAGTAGGTAAGGACAGCCGAGCCCCCCCTTCCCCAAAATCCTGTCCGCCTCTTCTAACCCACACACGCCTCGGCAGTAAATGCCATCTTCTGTGTGTTCCTGGCAATGATGAGTTTCAATAACAACTAATAAAATGTAAATATTTTTTCATATTGTATTTTATTTCCTTTTTTTTTTTAAGAAGTGCATTCATAAATCTTTGCAACAGCAAATAACTTCTAACTTTATGCAGGCCCATTTGAGGCTACTTTTAAAAATCACAGAACATCAGTAGGCCTAACCATAAGTCAACAAAACATGCTTAACATGTGAATGTTACAAGCGTGAAACTTGTGTCTGGGTCTTAAAGAGATAGTTCACTTTAAAATGAAAATTCTGTCATCATATACTCACCCTCAATTTGTTTCAAGCCTGTATGAATTTCTTCTGCTAAACACAAAGCAAGATATTTTGAAGAATGTCAGTAACCAAACAGTTAACTGGTCCCATTGACCTCCATAGTATATATATTTTTTCTTACTATGGAAGTCAATGGGACCAGTTAACTGTTTGGTTACTGACATTCTTCAAAATATCTTGCTTTGTGTTTAGCAGAAGAAAGAAATTCATACAGGCTTGAAACAAATTGAGGGTGAGTATATGATGACAGAATTTTCATTTTAAAGTGAACTATCTCTTTAAGCGCACATTTTAATGCACATCTTCTCGAACAAAATCAGCACAATGGACAGCTCTCTGATCAATGAACGACAACGCTTTTTGTTCACAGCGCATAACACATAACAGTCAACTGCATTGAAGGCATGTTCAAAAAGATTTGCATTACAATGTTTTTTGGCTAAAATTATTTATAATCATACATTCAGATTTAAACAATAAACAAAATGCACCATTCACGTCATTTGCACGTGTCATTCACGTCATTTGAATTTTAATTTTGAACTTTGAATAACCGCCCATATCAGTGGGAACAATGAGGACACGCTTTTGACGCGCAGAGGTGTTCGATGCGGGGCTGCACTTCAGAGAGAAATAAACGCAAGTCGTCCTCCACCAGCAGCCTTGATCTGTATTTATTTTTAATCATGGTCAGTGCGGAAAACCCACACTCACACAAGTAAGTGGAGGTGAAGGGGATTAGGACTTGCATAGCCTTAGTGGAGATCTGAGGGAACTCGCTCTCCACAGACAACCAGAAACGCGTGATCGGCATTTAGTCTCTGCTTCAAGTCCCCATTCGAGCTGAATAAAATAAAAATTTAAAATAAAAAAGTTTGATTTCGTGCATTGATTTGTATTAGGCCTACACTAGTCTTTTCTGTCTGTGTCAGCTGCAAAAATTAAGTTGAAGATCGCCATCTCCGTATTGAAGAAGCCAAGCCTACAGAGAGAAATGCACATCATGGATTACATTGAGTAACGTTAGCTAGCCTATTTCTTTTCGTTTTGAATAGTTTCGTTTAAAGAAATGTAAAGCTTTCTTAAATATTTTTCATGTCTATGAGGCATAAACTGAGTTTCGATTAATTTATAATAAAAAATTAAAGAGATATGAGATATGAATTTATGATGCTCTCCAGTTCACGCGTGCAATGCAATTGATCGCGGCTATATTTGCTTCTTATTTATTAAATCCAGGCAATTTGTTGAATAAACATTAATTAAAATTAAGATACAATTTATACAAAACGAAATTCACTTTAAACTAAAGAAAGTCTTTCTACAAAACGAAACTTAATGAAGTGGTCATGTCTGACCCACTCCATGTCCCCGATGTATCCTATCTTACTCATGGTGTTCAGTTTTCATAATCAACATATAGATGGAAAAAAAATAACATATAATATTTTAACATATGAAACTAAATGCGCTTATTTAATGGCTACAACACATAGGCTATTAGGCACATTCAAGTTAATTCTCCAATTAATTTTAAAATGATTGAAAAAAATAAACATAGCCTACCCCTTAAAAAAATAATTGTATTGCAGTTTTTTGAGCACCTGTGCACACGTTGAGCCAGAAGGAGCCATTGCTTAATCTGTCAGCATTACTACTTGTCAGTAATCAGTCAACTCGTTTGTACCACGACGCGAGTATCCCGCGTAGCTTTTACCCAGTATACCGCGACGCGAGTATATGGTTTATTTTTATTTTTTCTTCACGTCGCGCCTCCCCTGTGGCTCTTTGGCGCCCCCCATGGGAGGCGCGCCTCACCTATTGAAAACCGCTGTTATAGAGGAATGCCATGTCTTCGTCCTTGCTTGGCAACACCATGTGAATCGGTAACGTTACTTTATCTGACAAAATAGTGTACTTGTTGCGGACGGTTACAATCACCCTTTCCACGTGAATTTGGAGGTGGGCATTTTTTCTTGTGCTCCCCACATCTCTTGCATCCAGCTGACAGCGTTCTTTACCTCGGCACACATAAGTCCCACACTGTCCTTTATGTCAAAGCCGCGATCAGCCAACACCATATCCCCAGGTAACAGTTTGTCTTACAGCCGCGAGCCGACGACTCTTTGTTACCTCGGATACTTGGTCTCCGTGGTTGCGTCTCCAAGCAGGAAAGCGGTGGAAAGTTAATCCATTTTCGAACTTTTTCCCATGGCGATTATGTGATCTAGTGTTACACCCCACAATGCAGCAACGGTTTACCATTGTTTCCAATAATAACGCCAAATTAAGACACACGACTGAGAGGGAGCACGTCTATAAACAGTGCGCAGTAGTCCGAGTAGCAGCAAATGAGGCCATCAACATGGCCGCCACGCAAAGTAATGACGTCATACGCCCGAGCCCTATTACAACATTATTTGTTGACAAAAGTATCGGCTATGCAAAGTTGCCCATGTTTGGTTCTTGACCACTGAAAATGTGTACAATTGACCAGTTTACTCATGAAACCACATTAAGATCTCCATTTATCTGGCATTTTACCAAATGGGGCCTTTAAAGTGAAGAACCAAAATAAATGCTTGATGAGAATTTAAGAGGATTTTAGGATATCATTCATATTTCTTGAGTTACAGGCATGCAAATCTGGGGCAAAAAACACAACAAGTGTTTTTTCCACATTTTTGAACAGTCACTGTTGGCATATAATGCAACAAAGATTGCTAAAGTCGACAGATTTTGCTAATAGTCCTACCAGTCCCTGTTTAAAAGTAAAATAAAGCTGTCATCTTGTTTAAAGTAATTTTTACCCTCCTGTAATTTGGCTGCGAATCTCAGTTGGAAATTGTCATATTGACCCCCCTCTAAAAAAATGTTGATTACTCAGTAAATATACATCTTTTCTTTCATCAGTATTTATGTTCGTCTTTCTTCAGTAAAAAAATATTAACACTTTTTTTTTTTTTTTTTTAGCCCGGTCTGGTCAACTCAACTCAAGTATACATTCACTTAGATTTTTCCAGGTCTGGTCCTGTGGGCGTCAGTATCTCACAGTGATCACAGTTCACACCTGCAGTGAAGCCCCTCCCACAACAATTCACCAATAAATACTGGGAATATCCACATCATCCTACAAGAGAAGGACAAACTCCAGGTGTAGCAGCTGAAATCTGTGTGACTGTTAAAGATGGAGTTTATTAAAGAGGAGATTGAAGACATGAATTATCCAGAACCATCCAGAATAAAACAAGAAGATGATGAGGAACAAACAGGTTGGTGTCCATTCCTGATTCTTCATTGTTGACTTCTTTCGTAGCTGTGAAATAATAATCAGTATATGGATGATAAATGATAGAGAAATCGTATTAACAACTTAACAAGTGAATGACAGAACTGACCTTTGCACATCAAAGATACTTGATACTCACACTGACAGATACCTGATGTCTTGTTTTCTGCTAAGTGTTTTTAATTTTCACATTTAACCTCATTGAACTGATTCTGACTGCTTAATATGTCTATTTTAGATCAGATGGAAGTGAAAGAACAACAACATAAACTAAATGACATAAAGAAACTCTGTGATTTTAAAACTCAAGAAACAAAAGCCAAAAAGCTGCACACCTGCTCTCAGTGTGGAAAGAGTTTCACACAAAAAGGAACCCTTAACAGACACACAAGAGTTCACACTGGAGAGAAACCGTATACATGCACTCAGTGTGGAAAGAGTTTTTCTCAAGCATCAAGTCTCAGTGATCATCTGCGCATTCACTCTGGAGAAAAACCATTTAACTGTGATCAGTGTGGTAAAGATTTTAAATCGTCATCACATCTAAAAGAACACATGAAAGTTCATTTATATGAGAGGCCTCATGTGTGTTCTCTCTGTGGAAAGAGTTTTTCACGACTGGACAGTTTTAAAGATCACCAGAAAACGCATGATGGAGTGAGAGATCATGTGTGTTGTGACTGTGGGAAGAGCTTTACTAGAGCTGCCAATCTGAAACAGCACCAAAGAACTCACACTGGAGAAAAACCTTACAAGTGCTCATACTGTGACAAGAGATTCACTCAGTCTGGACACCTGAAAACACATGAGCGAGTTCATTCTGGAGAAAAACTGTACTACTGTACTCAGTGTGGAAAGAGTTTTTCTCAATCATCAAATCTCAGTTATCATCAGCTCCTTCACTCTGGAGAAAAGCCATTTAACTGTGATCGGTGTGGTAAAGATTTTATTTCATCATCAAGCCTAAAAAAACACCTGGCAGTTCATTCAGATGAGAAGCCTCATGTGTGTTCTCTCTGTGGAAAGAGTTTTTCATGGCTGAACAATTTTAAACAGCACCAGAAAACACATGATGGAGTGAGAGATCATGTGTGTTGTGACTGTGGGAAGAGCTTTACTAGAGCTGACTATCTGACACAGCACCAAAGAACTCATACTGGAGAAAAACCTTACAAGTGCCCATATTGTGAAAAGAGTTTCACTCAGTCTGGATCTCTGAAATTACATGAGCGAGTTCATACTGGAGAGAAGCCGTACCACTGCACTCAGTGTGAGAAGAGTTTTACATGTTTATCAATCCTTCAAACTCATATTAAAAAATATTGTAAGTGAGCAACATTTGTTCCCTTTCAAAATCTACACTCATAGGCGTATGCATTTGGGAACGTCTTACCGTGACCAGCTGTTGAAATAGTGTGTAAACACGTCAATGAAATTGGCCCGGAGGTATTTATAGCCTCGGCCGGTGACGTCATAGGCGCACCTGCTGCACGAGGCTATAAATAGATGAGCTTCAGCTGGAGCAAACCAGGTCTTTTTGTTTTCAGACCAACTCTGTGTTATGGTGTGTTACAAAGTCTCTAAAAAAATCTCTGTTAGGAGTTACAACCCCAAATCAGAAAAAGTTGGGACAGGCAGAAAAACGCAAATAAATAAAAAAAGAAGTGATTTCTAAATTTACTTTGACTTGTATTTCATTGCAGACAATATGAACACAAATGATTTCATGTTTTGTCTGGTCAACTTCATGTCATTTGTAAATATGCATCCTTTCCTGTCATTCAGACCTGCAACACATTTCAAAAAAAGTTGGGACAGTAAAGCATTTACCACTTTGTAATGTTGCCATTCCTTTTCACAACACTTAAAAGACGTTTAGGGACTGAAGACACCAAGTGTTGAAGTGTTTCAGGTGTAATTTTGTCCCATTCTTCCTGCAAACAAGTCTTAAGGTGGGCAACAGTATGGGGGGGGGGGGGGGGGGGGGGGTCTTTGTTGTCGCATTTTGCATATTTATTAAGAACATTTAGTTAATCACCATTCGCCTGTCACCGCATATAGGGAGAGAAGGGCGAAATGTTTGAATTTGCATGGTGGTAACTCAAAGTTATTTATTTGTTTTATTTTTTACCATTTTGTTATTTTGGCTCTGAATTTCGTTCATTGGAAATATGAACTGAATTTAGAAATGCTCTTGAAATTAAAAACTTTGCATTTAATAAACAATTTTTTTTTTTTTTTAATGAAGACAGCATTTGGAGTGAAGTGCATACAAAATAATCTGTTCCCTGAATCCACGGCCTTTGTTGTTATTGAGAGTGTACACAAATAAAAGTAGATAGTTTATATTGCACTTATCTGTATGGCTAAAAATGAGTATTGTGAGTCGTTTCTGCTGTCATATAAAGGAAAAATATCCCCCAGAATGCGCCGGCGCTTCTTTGGACAGAGGGTTAAAATAAACGTAGCCTATTTAGTTTCATAGTTAGGCTATGTTTAATATTAGCCTATGATAGTATTATTTTTTAATTTCATATGTTGATTATAAAAAAGTGAGCAGCATGAGTAAGCTACATCAAAAGATGTCTGGGGACATGGAAGTGAGGTCAGACATGATTTTGCCGACTGCATTAAGTCTTTCTTTAAAGTGAATTTCGTTTTGAATGCATTTTATTTACATTTTGATGAATGTTTAATGAACTAATTGCCTGTATTATATTTAATAAATAAGAAGCAAACCAAGAATGTTTGGAATGGATTGACGTGCATATAACCCGTCATTATTTGGTTGAAGGCTACATCAATAAATTACAATTTCGTGCTATGGATTTACGCTGAGCTTGCTTCTGCTTTAGTTTTTTTAACATGGAAGTGTGACAAAGGCACATAGGCTATATAAATTCTCTAATGTGGAAAAAGGCATATTTTGTCCACATCACTATACGTCCTTATTAGGAGAAAATAATATCGTTTTAACGGCATAAGATCTCGTTATTATTACATAATTGATTGGAAAAAATAATCTGTGTGGCAGCAATGGATCACTGTTACGGGAACACGAAGTACCAAACTAAAATAATAAATATGGTTTAGCATCCAAATACATCGTTAATATGGAAATATTTGGATTTGTGTCAAATGAGAGAGGTTGCGGGTTCTCTTTCATAGGTTCACTCGACGCTGCGTCACTTTAATGACGTAATGGGACGCCCTCTGGGTGTGCCGATTGTCTGAAGCCCTTATAGAATCACGCCAATTGATTGGCTGATGGCGCGCACGTCGCCCCACTTGACGTAGTCACCTATATTAGCGCGCACGCGCCATCTGCTCCTCAGATTTCTCTGCCTTCACGAAGCGGCTATTTCATGCCCTTCGGTTTCAGTTTTTCTGGCCCAAATATCTTGGATTTCATTCGACTTTATCACCAGCACTTCAGCAACTGCGGATAGTGGAACATTGTTCTCCTTGCGGTGAAGTACCATGGTTTTTCGTTGTTGCCCGCTGCCGTGCACTCGCTTCATCGCGAACAACGACCCCCCCAAAGTAAGTGTTAAATGTTTGGGGTTCTCACGCGTGCGAGGCGGTTCAGGGGTTTTCAAAATGCAAATTTTGCTATAATCTCCTTCTCAAAACCCTCCGCTCGAGGCTCGCGGTTTTTGAGAAGGAGTCATCCTTTTTCCCCCGCCGCGCTCCCGAGTCCGCGCAGGCCTC
Organism: Gobio gobio; assembly: GCF_949357685.1. Taxonomy (NCBI): domain Eukaryota; kingdom Metazoa; phylum Chordata; class Actinopteri; order Cypriniformes; family Gobionidae; genus Gobio; species Gobio gobio. The sequence continues at coordinate 49,876,257 of NC_137114.1, forward strand.
TCTTGGATCCGCGACCTGGATTTCGTCTTTGCTCGCCGCCGTGCACTCGCTTCATCGCGAATGATGACCCCCACAGTAAGTGTGTTAAACGTTTGGGGTTTTCACATGCGCGAGGCGGCTGAGGGGTTTTCAAAATGCTAATTTTGTGTTAATCTCCTTCTCAAAACCCTCCGCTCGAGGCTCGCGGTTTTTGTGAAGGAGTCATCCGTTTTTCCCCGTCGCGCTCCCGAGACCGCGCAGGCCTTTCTTGGATCCGCGACCTGGGGTTCGGATATATAGCTCGAGGAGTGGAGTGCCAGCAGACGGGCCTCGCCCTTTCTCTCCCTCTCTCCCCCGAGCACGTGCGCGGGACTCCGTTTGTCGAGTTTTTCACACGACTATTTGTGTCCCAACCCGGAGGCACGCGACGCGGTTTCCTTCGGACTGGATGATGATGTCGTGTTTACCGCAGCGTCCGACTCTGAGGATTTCGGGCCTTCTTGTAATGACGACGCTCTCCCGCCTAGCGGCCAGGAAGCGCGGTGTTCAGCGACATGCGCGGAGCTCGTCGACGTACTTTCGCGCGCTACGGTTTGACACCGGAAGCAGTTAAGGAGCTGCGCTAAGCCGTGGATTTGGCTTTGAGCCACGAAGCACAGCTCGCGCCATAGGACGTTCAATGGCGGGCATGGTGGCGGCAGAGCTCAACCTAAAACACGGAAATCCGTGATAGAAAAAGGTTTTTCCTACTGGACGCTCCGATTTCGCAGTCTGGGTTGTTTGGGGAGGCGGTCAACACTGTGGTTGAGAAGTAAAAAAAAAAAAAAATATATATATATATATATATATATATATATATATATATATATATATATATATATAAATAAAAAGCTAAATCTCAATCTGCTGCTTTTTAAGCAATGCCTAGGAGAGCAAATTATTCTCCTAGCCCCTCCCCCTCTCAGAGAACGCCCTTCTTATAGAAGGGAGTTTACCAGTAGGAGGAACGACCAAAGCCATCCCCCACCCACCACGGTCTGGGGAGCTTGTGGTCGCCCGTTTCCCCGCCAACGTCCTCACAGACGCATCGACCCAAAGCGGCCCAGCAAACGTTCTGCTCCGGCCACTTAGAGTCGCTCCTGACCCTCCGGTCAGAAAAAGGAGAGCTTCAGCACATGTCCGAAGCTGGGTCAGACCGCGCAAGCGTCTCTGCCCGCCTCTCACCAGCTCTCCTTATCCGGCTCTGTTACTTTCGCCGCCAGCGTGCTTCGAAGTACAGAACTGGCCCGACTCTCGCCTTTTTCCGGCGCTGAAGGAAGGAGACGCCTTTTGCTTTCTCCCCTCACGTTTGATTGGCTCACCATCCGCCGCTCGTTCAGACGGAGACACATTCGGTCTTCTCCGGGAAACAGAGCGACCCAGTCTTCCCACTCTGGCTGTGACATCTCCCACTCCGCGCCAGGATGCCACGTGCTCCCCTTCGCGGATGGCCACGCCTTCCTTAGAGGTTTAGCTCGACACCCATCTCAGGTATGTCCACCGCACCTCAACACCCCACTCCCTGTGTCACATTTCTCCCATGAGTGGAAGCTTCTGCCAGGGATATCATCCTGGGTCCTCCGCACAATTCAGTACGATTAAACACCCCAGTTTTGTCGCAACCCCCCCTCGCTTCGACGGGGTCATTCAAACTGTAGTAAACAGCGCCTCAGAGGCTTCTGTGCTACAACAAGAACTTATTTCTCCTCAAGGGGGCGATAGAGGAGGTTACATTAGCAGAAGAGAAATGTGGCTTCTTCAGCCGCTATTTCCTGGTTCCGAAGAAGGACGGCAGATTGCGTCCCATTTTGGACCTTCGTCGTCTGAACTTCGCCCTCTACAGAGGGAAGTTCAAGATGCTAACACTCTATTTTGTCACAGATACATGCGGAGGACTGGTTCGTTACGATAGACCCGAAAGATACATACTTCCCTATTCAGGTCGTCAGACGACTCGGGAAGTTTCTCAGATTTGCCTTCGAGGGGAGGGCTTAGCAATACAAAGTCCTTCCCTTCGGCCTCGCCCTGGCACCGAGGATATTCACGAAGTGTATGGATGCTGCTCTGGCCCCGCTGAGGCTCCAGGGCATCCGTATTCTCAATTACCTGGATGATTGGCTCATTCTGGCCCACTCCAGGAAGTTGGTGACTCACCACAGAGATGTCGTTCTTCAGCACGTTCAGTCTCTTGGTTTGAGAGTGAACACCGACAGGAGTGTTCTCACCCCAACTCAGCAGACCACCTTCTTAGGAGTTCATCTGGATTCCGTTCCAATGCAGGCCCGCTTGGCCCCTGCTCGGTTTTCCAGTATTGTAACATGTTTGGCCCGCTTCAGGCTCGGCCATCATGTTTTCTGTGAGTACATGTCGCAGGCTCCTGAATCTCATGGCCGCAGCTTCCCCGGTGCTCCCCTGGGACTGCTCCACATGAGACCCTTCCTTTGGTGGATTAAACGCTCAAGGGCTCGGTCAACAGGATCGGCCCTTCGCCTATTGAAGGTGTCACGCGGCTGCTTTCGTGCCCTATCAGTATGGCAGGACCCTATCTTTCTTCGGAAGAGGGTCAGTATGGGGGCTGTTTTCCGTCGCCAAATGGTCACGACGGACACCTCTCTAACCGGCTGGGGTGCGGTATTCAAGGGCAGACCGGCATGCGGGGTCTGGAAAGGGGAAGCTCTCTCTTGGCACATAAACTGCCTAGAGATGAGAGCTGTGTCCCTGGCCCTTCAGCACTTTCTCCCCTCCCTCATGGGACATTATGTCATTGTCAGTCTCATGTGAATCGCCAAGGGGGATAACGGTCATGCACCCTGGACAGGCATGCGCGCCGTCTCCTCCTGTGGTCTCAGGACAAACTTCACGCTCCCCATGTATTTTCTCTTGGGACCTCTCCGTGGTCCTTGAAGGGCTAACATTGGCTCCATTTGAGCCCTTGGAGTCAGCTCCTGAGCGAATTCTGACTCTCAAGGTTACTCTTTTGTTAGCTCTGTCCTCTTGGAAATGAGTGGGCGATCTACAGGCCCTCTTTGTTAACGGGTCCTGTATGGATTTTGCTCCTGGCCTAGTCAAGGTTACTTTAAGACCTAGGCCGGGTTATGTGCCCAAAGTTTTGTTCATGTAAAATAATTTCGCTCTCAGGTTATCATTCTTCACTCCTTTCACCCCCCCTCCTTTTGACTCGGAGGAAGACGAGAAACTTCATTTGCTCTGCCCAGTTCGAGCGTTGACGTGTTATGTTGACCGTTCCGACGGGTGGAGGAAATCTAACCAGCTGTTGGTGTGCTTCGGTGCTGGCCGCCGCGGGCTTGCCGCTCCGAAGCAAAGGGTTTCCCATTGGGTGACAGAGGCTATTTCCTTAGCTTATGAGGTGCGTGGTTTACCTTCACCTCTTGATATTAGAGCGCATTCTACCAGAGGTGTGGCTTCCTCTCAAGCACTTTTTAGAGGGGCTCTTTTGGAGGATATTTGTGTGGCGGCAGGTTGATCCTGTCCGCACACTTTTGTGAGATTCTATAGTTTGGATCTCGACATGGCTCCGGGTTCGCATGTCCTGTCTGCTTAACCTAGTCATGCAGGTTATCTGGTGTTCTTTGAGCCAGATACGGCAGCGCTTTAGCTTGGCGTGTTTGGTATATCGTTCCCATTACGTCATTAAAGTAACGCAGCGCCGAGTGAACCTATGAAAGAGAACGTCTCAGGTTACTTGCGTAACCTATGTTCTCTGAGTAGGGAACGAGACGCTGCGTACGCTGCCAAGCTCCTTGCGCTGCCGACAGGCCTTCCTTTTCGGCAGAGAAATCTGAGGAGCAGATGGCGCACGCGCGCTAATATAGGTGACTACGTCAAGTGGGGCGACGTGCGCGCCATCAGCCAATCAATTGGCGTGATTCTATAAGGGCTTCAGACAATCGGCACACCCAGAGGGCGTCCCATTACGTCATTAAAGTGACGCAGCGTCTCGTTCCCTACTCAGAGAACATAGGTTACGCAAGTAACCTGAGACGTTTCTGTTTTGGTTCAGCTTTAAATTAATTTGTTTTGGCCTATAGCTAAATTTTTAATTCTTGTTTTGTTCTGAATACCATTCATTTTAAAGGATTAGTTCACGAGTGAGGGTCAACTAAAATAACTTAGGCTGCCTATCATATTCAGCAAATATTCTTTCAAACCAGACCTGCTAAGAGCGGGACACGTACTAGCGATCATTTCGGTATGAGAGTCAGGCACTAATAAGCAGGCTATCGACTACCACATGCCGCGCCGCTTTTAAACACTGTTTTGTTATATTAGGGACGATTTCTCGTTTTGGAAACATTACTCAAAGCTTTTGTCCAGTTATTAGGCTACTAACGTGAAAAGTATGTGTAATAAGTTGAATGTAGGTAGGATAATTGAACATGAAATCTTAGCAATTGCATTAAAGTAGGCTATGATAAAGAGGTGAGATCTTTAATTAATATGGTTAGTAGAGATGAAAATATCCAAAAAGTATAGGCTATTTTAGATAAATATACCCTTTAGTTCATATAGGCATTCCTTTGACTAAAATGATCCGTGCTGAATTTTTCTGGTCTGACTCCGTTCATCATTGATTGGGTGAGAACAGTTCAAACTTACTGGCTATGGAAATCAGTGGGAGTGGTTCATTATACTATAAGCAAAACGCCGTAAATAACACGCGCTCTTTGCAACCAAAACGGCCTCGTTTTGTGTCTCGTATGTGTCTCGTATTTTACGCCGTCATATGGCAAGCTGAACAGCGTAAAAAGCGGCACTTATCAGGCACACTAAAACGCAGTCAAATACGAATTATAAAATATAAAATACATACATATATATATGCAACACTGTGCAAGTAAATGTTAAGCCTAAAAATATGATTTGAATGAATTGTAGGTCAATGTTACAAATAACTTTCCTGTTACACTTACCAGTATCACTATAATCAAATCGCGAGTTTGTTTTCAGCAGTAATTTAAACATCAAAACAAGATACCCTTCAATAATAATTGAACATAGGCTACAATTTATTATGTATTACACATGCATGAAGAAAATAAGGTTGAATCTCAGGAGCTCTAAAAGAATGAATCGACTTCAACTGATGAATGCAGCCAAAGAAAACGTGAAGAATGTAAAACCACATTGCTGGAAAGAAAGTGGAAATAACAGGTAAGAAAAATAACATTTTTCTATTTTACCTGGGGGCTGTCCCATAAAAGCCGCTTAGAAAAGCGGGGATTCAAGTCCAAAACCTGACTTGAATAAGCCGAGCTAAACATCCGCGCTTAAATTGGTTCCATAACAGTAAGTTGAGGATCATGTGATCTTACTAATTTGAGTCAGGTTTAAAGGGTAACTAAACCCTAAACCAACTTTTTTTAGTTAATGATCTGTAATACTGGGGCTTTATTAATGCTGTTCATTGATTCGAGTAAATGTTTTGACATTTGAGTATAAAGTGTTTTAATTCTATAAAATATGGTGTAAAACCGCCAAAGTGCTGCCCTCTTAAGGTTGAATGTTGGCTACTGCAGTTGAATTTTCCTATTGGACGTTTTGGTACATCGTGACGTAGGATGGTACCTCCAACGGCTCCCTATCAGTCAGTACACGTCAGGCTTTTCTTGCGATATTATTGCCGCCCGTCATGTGTACAGATAATTTTCATACATGAGACGCGCTTTCAAACCCTGACACGCAAGTGGTTGCCGCGGACGCAGATATAGATTAGGTCAGTTCTCTTGCGCGGCTGCTTCGCTAGCATCGTCTGCATCGGGAGTTAACGCAGTTTGAGCAGCGGCTCGCATTGACAAGGCTCCGGGTTTGTGTCTGTTACAGACAATCCACCCTCCTCCACTTCAGGTGAAGGTAGGAGAATGACCGCTCTGTTGCAAAGCATCACTCCAGTCATTCTCCATCTTTGTGACTCGTGAGTCTGACAGCTGTCAATCAATCCGTCACTGCGGGTCTCAGGCACTCACGCCCTCCGCTCAGCCCCGCCCTCGGTTCGTCCCCTCTGTGTCCGCCGGGCTCTGCCCACTTTTCCAGCATTTTTTGAAAATTGCCAGTGGGTGGAGTTAAGCTCTGAGCAGGGGTTTAGTTACCCTTTAAATAGTCTAGATAATTGCGCGTGCACGCCATTGTTTAAAAGTCCTGAAAAGTCGAGCATGGGTCAATCGATTTACTGTGGGCTACCATGGCAACAAAAGGAAAATATATTTGCTATTGGAAACATATGAAGAATTTAAAGATGTCATCACCAAAAAAGGCAATACAGCGGCAATAAATAAAGCAAGAGAGAAAGGTTGGCAGGAAATTGCTGATCGTCTCAATGCGTAAGTAGCGGTGTAAACTATTTAAAAAACTTTATTAACATTACATGTGTGTCACAATACATTGCAAAGTTTGTGTGTGAATAATAGTAACGTTAATTGCTTTCACGCAGCAGCAACTTAAGTGAAGGAAAAAGAACCTGGCAGCAGGTGAAAATAAAATATAAAAATATTAGGGATGCACGATATTGGATTTTTGCCGATATCCGATATGCCGATATTGTTCAACTAATTTTGGCCGATATCCGATGCCGATATTCCATATATATATATATATATATATATATATATATATGCTGTTCACTGGAGCGGAGCAGAGTAGATCTTGCCAGTTCGTATATATATCAAGTGAACAGCACGGTTAAATGCCCCTACAGCCATGCACATTTTACTTTCGCATTAGAATTGTAATTCAGGGGCTGCATTTGCTTGAATGGTGGGTTCATCATTATTTTTTTATGAAAAACACAACAAAACAGTAATGACAAACTTGCATATATTAAACACAGCCGGCGTGCATTAAGTCAGTAGAGTGAACTTTATTTTCCTCAACTGTTTAAAATAAAATTATATTTTACATATTAATAATCGTATTTGTCATGTTTTAATTTTGTATTCTTCATAGCTTCAAGACAGACACTTTGATTAAATCGATTACTGCTTTATTTAATTAGAAACACAAGTAACGGCTATGTTATTGCTTTTAATACGGCGCTCCAATTTAATGGAGCTGTAACGACGGGAAACTCTATAAAGCTATATGTTTCTATTCCGTTTAAAAACAGGTATGCATTGTTAAATTGTACATATAAAAAATATTTTATTTCCAAGTGTCATGTTTGTGATGTTTAGTCATTATGTAGATTTAGATCAATAAATATTTAAAAACAGGTGTAGTTTAGGCCTACATTTTTCTGTTTTAGTACCAGATTTACATCTAAAATATAAACAAATGTTTTTTTTGTGGAAAATGTAAATATTTTATTATTTATATATATTTTTTTTAATGTTGCAATAAACGGAAACATAAAATCAAGATGTAAACAATAAAGAATAGACCTATTTGACGTTGTGCAACACACTTGTTTTAAATTCACTGTAAACCACGGCTTAATTTAGACATCACAATAACCTTATTGCAGAGGAAGACAGAACAAACTCCCAATTCAGCCTATTTATTGGCAACATTACAAATATACAAATTCATTGAAAAAATAAAAAATAGCTGAGCAAGTTCTGAAACATGACATTTTGATGAATTTTGTTTAGCTACCTTGAACAATGAATGAGGTCTCAAAGCTGCACCACTTAAAATAGATAAACTGTATTTTAAATCATGTAAGAACATTAAATTAATATAAAAACAAGAGCGTAGCCTACTGTGGCTATATAATTGTATAACCGAAACGAATGAACCACGATGTTACAAAACAGTAGGCTAACAGATCTGTAGACAAATAACCTAGTCCTTATTAAGTAAGAGCAGATTTTTCTGAACAAAAATTAGCAGTTCTGCTTTTTCCCCATCAATGCGATTTCTTTTTTCGTCCATCACATTGGAGACTGCACTAAACAACCGTTCGCTTTCAACGCTTGTGCAGGGCGCACTGAGGTATTTGCGTGCAGCACGAGCAAGAGCGGGGAAACGGGCCTGGTTAAATTTCCAGTATTCCAATGGACTGTCTTTCCGGGGAATTGTGGCTTCAGCTAGGTATGCGCGGACCTACAAAATAGCACAAAAACAAATAATAATAATAAAAATATATTGGCTACTGTAATATTTTTTATATATTTTTGTATATTATTTGCTGGAAACAAAAAATAACTAACCTGTGATGAGGTTTCAGTGCTGATTTGCTCGTCCAACAAGACATTTTCCTCCAAAATTTCTTCATACATATCCAGCAGCAGTGATGCTTTTCTTGGCTTCTTCTCTGGCGGATACTCTGTGCTGGCATCTCTGCGTTGATCATCACTGTCCATCCTTTCATCCACGAATTTAAGCAGCAGGTTGCGGGCACTCATCTTCTTATCCTCGTCAAAATACCGGTCTTTGTATCGGGCATCAAGCATGGTTGCAATTAGATAAAGTGGTTTGGTTTGCACACCACTGAAACGATCCCTTACTGCTTTCAGCAAGGTTTCTTTGGCTGTCTGTACGCCTCTGTCTGCGTCACTGCTTTTGCCAAGCAGCCGTGTCAGTGCCATAACAGCGGGAATAACATCAGCTGCGGAGGCCTCTGCAGAACTGATTTCTCTGGTCAGCTGCTCAAAGGGTGCAAGAAGTGTGATCATATTTTCAAGAATTCCCCATTGATTTGCTGTCAATGATGCAGGAAGTTCAAATTCAGCAGCATATGCGCCTAGTGCCCTCTTCTGCTCGACCAAGCTTTCCATCATATAAAACGTCGAATTCCACCTAGTTGCGACATCTTGTTGCAGACGTTTTATTGGCATCCCAAGCTCCTTCTGTATACCTTGCAGGCGACTGCATGCAAGTTGTGAGTACTTGAAATGTCCCACCATTCTCTTTCCCAAGGCCACAACATCGGCAATGCTGCGCTGTGATAGGACACCTTCATGCACTGCCAGCTGCAGTGTGTGTGCCATGCATGGTAAACTTGGGACTCCAAACTCATCCATCGCTTTGGTCATGTTCCGCGCGTTGTCTCGTAGCACTAAGTGTACATTCTCTATGGGGATTTTCCACTTCTCAATCTTCGCTTCAAACGCGGACGCAATCGCTGCAGCTGTGTGCGAGCCCGGACACTCTTGCGAGTGTAGAATCGCCTTTTTAAGGACGAAATCCTGGTCAATCCCCTGGGCAGTGAGGCTCAACATACTGACAGGGCTCACACTCGATGTCCAGATATCAGTTGTAAAGCTCACAGAAGTGACATCAGTGAGGAGCTTCTCTATGTGGACATACACGACACTATACAGATCAGGTAAGGCCACATCTGAGAAATAGCGACGGCTAGGCATAGCATACCGCGGCTCTAAGTAGTTAATCAGTCGACGGAATCCTTCATATTCCACAACACTAAAAGGTTGGTTATCACGAGCAATCATTTCGATTATTTTTCGGTTCACAGCTTTTACCTTTGGGTGATCATTGCTGAATTAGTTTGCCTTTTCAAGTTGTTGAATGATTTGCTCTTGACGAGTTTTCTTTGGCACGGTTTTTTCTTTTTTCTTCAAGAATAGCTCATAAAGATCATGGTGGCGACTTTTTAAATGAGCTATTAGATTTGTCGTGTTAAATGAGTGTGGATTAGCTCCTCCTCGCAGAACTGATGCTTTGCAGTTGTTGCAAATAGCAACTTTGCAATCGGTCTGACTTATAGTAAAGTATGTCCACACGGCTGACATGGCTTTAGCACTCCTTACAAAAACATTTGAGTTGACGCCTGCGCATAATCAACACTCTTCATATCGGCAAAGCACATCGGCGTCATTTTCCTTATCGGGCCGATGCCGATAATATCATGCATCCCTAAAAAATATAGTTCAGAATGGTAAGTAAATATTGTTACGTTTACACTTAAAACAAACTAGGGTGAAGGCTCAATTGCAGGAAGGGATGATTTTATTATAAAATAAACATAATCAAAAACAAAAACCCACAAAGGGGAAAAACATTAAAAAAAACATACAACATACCAAAACAGGTCAAGGAGAGGAAGCGGAACACGGGGAAGGGAGACGTTAAACAACGTACCGACAAAGACAGTGAACACAAGGGAGCTATATAAAGGGGAAGAAATCAGGAGGGAACAGGTGGGAGAAATTAAACACTAATCAGATAACAAGGGGGAGGGATCAGACAGAGTCACGAGCACATAGCCCAAAACAACAAAACACCAAGTGCTCCACAAGACAGGACAGGCATGTGACACATATGTAATCAATGCCAGCTTGAAGTCACAACTTATCAGTTTTTATTTTTTTTTATTTTATTGCAGCGACCAAAAAGAAGACTGAGGTTGCTGGCACTGGGGGAGGGCCACCACCAGCCAGCTTCACTCCTGCAGAGGAGCTGGCTTTGGAAATTAATAAAGGGAGGCCCGTCCTTGAGGGAATAGAGGGGGGGACATCATCTAAAATGATATCACGTAGTATAAGGAGTGAGTATATAAAAAGTGTGTGTGTGTTTTATTATCATTATTCCTTCCTGACTAACTGATTTCCTCCTTCCTTAGGCATTGTAAGCCTAAGTACATCATAGCAGTAATGTCACGTAGAGGTACTTGTGCTACTGTAATGGTGCATTTTGGTAAAAAAAATATGTATTTTTTTTCTATCAAGTTTCTGTATGCTTTATGGATCCACCAGACATCATGTTGCCTGTGAGTATGAGACCTTTTAAATCAGTCATGTAAGCAAATGACTTTAACTGAGTTTAATCAGTGGTCACAGGGAGAAGGCCCATCAGTCGAGGAGGATGAGGAGACTGTGTCTGTATGTTCAAGGAGGCCTGAGGTAGTCACAGGTTCCATGCGATACTGTATTGAATATTAAAAAGTGTACTTGTGTGATAAAATGATCATAATGTGTTTTCAGGATGCTGACACTGTTCTAGAGCCCTCTCAGTCTGGGACCACATGTGACAAAGTGAGTATTAAGAAATGAAAACAATTTGACAAGAGTATTCAATGAAATAACTTAAATCTATGTTGCTACAGAACCCAGAAAACATAAAAGGAGTGTATAAACGCTACCTCCTTAAACAAATGGAAGTGATTGATATCGACATCCAGTATAAAAAACTGAAGATGAGGAAGTTGGAGCTGGAAATTCAACAGCTACAGAAAAATGCAAGTAGAACTACCATTTTTTAAAAAGGAAAAAAAAAAAACATTACCTTTTTGATCACTTTCCATAACATCTATTTGTGTTTTCACCCCTAACAGGCAGATTCACTCTGAATAAAGACAAATCACATTAAATACTTTGACTTCTGTGTGTTTGTTCAACTAAGGAGAAAGTTGAGGGGCCAGTGGAAAATTTTAAAGGCTACACATGGTTTAGACCATATTAAGCAAAATAATTATTTCCATATGTGTCTCGTATAAGTCTGCCTGTTTCGTTTTCTTCCAATACAGCTTCATTGCCCCAGTCCTCCTCTTCAACAATCCTTAGTTGCCTCTCTCTCCTCAGACAAGCAATGTTATGGAGCACTACACAAGCAACTACAATGTCACATGCCCTAGGTGGAGTCACTCTGAGGTGCTTCAGGCACTGAAACCTTGACTTTATCAGCCCGAATGCCATCTCTATACGACCTCTTGTGCGTGCATGGGCAATGTTGTAGCGGTGCTGTGCCTCTGTCTGGGGCTCCTGATAGGGAGTCAAGAGGTAAGGCAGGCATGGGTATCCCTTGTCTCCCAGAAAAACTCCTGAGAATTCTCCTGCATAGACAGAATTAATATATATAGATATATAATGTAGTTTTTTTTTTCCTCTTTTTTTTTTTTAAGACTTTTGCGATTTAAGTGATTACTAGCATACCTCTTGCTAGTTGCTGGTAGAGAGATGAGGCTCTAAGGATTCTGGAGTGATGCACAGAGCCTGGCCATTTGGCCTCTACATTTGTGATGATGCAATCTGCATCACTAATCATCTAAAATAAATTAAACTGTAGGTCACTACATTTTAATTGCAATGAACTAAACACTGGTGCCCAGCTTAGTACAGAACACTCAGTGCTAGAGCATAGCCTTCACTATCATCTCAGTGGGACCGTACCTGTACATTGATGCTGTGTACTGATTTCCTATTCACAAAGTCCGCTTCATGTGGACCAGACGGACACTTAATACGCACATGGGTGCAGTCCAATGCACCGATAACATTTGGGAAACCTAGGAAAATGATTTGTTTGTTTTAAATATGTCCCATGTAAAATCAACAGTCAAGAAATATTTCCATGTTTTATAGTTATTTGAACTTACCAGCTATTCCATAAAAGGCATGTTTAATGGTACGAATAGCTTTGTGGCCAGGGAATGTGATGAACACATTGAGTAGTCTTTTTAAAGAAAGGTACACAGTTCGTACAGAGCGGCAAACTGATGCTTTGCTGATATTCTCTGCATCTCCAACTGTGTACAAAAATGTTCCAATGGCAAAAAAGCGAAGTGCAATGCACACCGTCTGTGGGACTGTGAGCGCTCTGTTGCGGCGTGTATTATTTGCAATGTATGGGCTTAGTAATCTACAAATATATGCAATCCCATCTCTTGAGAACCTATATCGCTCATACAGGTAGCTGTCATTAAAAGCCAATGGGTCTGACCTGTCTCTGAAAGTTCTCTCTCTTTGAAATGCCCTCCGCAAGAATATAGCTCCCTCATCCACCACCTCATCTATGAAAAGACACGCCATGGTTAAGTTTGGAAACGAGTTCAGCTCCCTATTTATATACTTTTAATTAATTAATTACCAAACTCATTAACCAAACTCACCAATTAAACACACAAGTTTTGAACATTTCTTAGTGTATTTATACCTTATAATTTCTTACATTTATTAGTAAAGTACATTTCCTTATTTATTTATTTATTTATTTTTATTAATAGTGATTAAGTAAAATAAAATGACATCGAAATACAAGCAGGTGAGTATAAATGGTATGCTCGTTAAGCCTGAACTCAGACTTAGCCTGACAGTTAGCCTGCCCCGGACCAGGTTAATTTGCCAGCATAAGTTGCCGGGGTAACTGTGTTTGAACTTTTTTAAGTTTGATTTAAAATTGAAACCGAATCTACCAAAAATAAGCCTGACTAACCGAAATAAGCCTGGCTTATACTCTAATCTTGGTTTATGGAACAGCCCCCTGGTCAGGTGAAGGTGACTGGTTTTATTCAAGAAAAGTTATTTTAGGAAAAATATTTTTACTGCTTAAAGGGTTAGTTCACCCAAAAATGAAAATTCTGTCATTAATTACTCACCCTCATGTCGTTCGACACCCGTAAGACCTCCGTTCATATTCGGAACACAAATGAAGATATTTTAGTTGAAAGCTGATGGCTGAGAAAGGCTTCAGATAGGCCTCCATTGGCATTCAGTACATTCACACTTCCAAGATCCATGAAAGGCACTTAAAACGTTGTTACAAAGTCCATCTCACCACAGTGACTCTACAATAATTGTACGATGCGACGACAATAGTTTTTGTGCGCAAAAAAAATCAAAATAACACCTTTATCCAACTTGTTCTTGTCTTCCGTGTATGCCTCCACGACGCATGCGCGAGAATATGACGTAGCGCCGGCGTTTAATGATAACTAACCCTTTAATGATAGAACTTTATTAATTTGAGTTAATAATACCACAAATTCTTCTACTAATAAAAATAAACTGCACTAAGGAATAATGAGCTTCTGGGTTCATGAATATTAATCACGTTGTCAGCGCTCATTCTAACTGATTTGCTGAAATCAAAACAGGCGCTAATAGGTGCACACCAGCCAATGAGATTCCCGTTTGTGCATTCGTTTCTTCCTGTTCATGAAAGGCTGAATAATTCCAAATAAACGCCATTATTTTACAGGAAAATACAACAAAGGATATTGTTTACATGTAGCACATCAATTCTGTGTGGTATAAGACTCTCTTGCTCTCTCTTTGAGTGTGTGTAAAACACTGAGCGCTCTCAGTCGCGCACCTCACACTAGTGTTTAATGTGCGTCAAATACACTGCGCATTCATTGAGATGAACTGAAATAGTGTGCTTTACCGATCGATTGAGAGAGAGCGAATATCTTAAGCGCTCAGTCCAAGTGCTCAGCGAGTGAAAATACATCTGTATGGTTTAGGCTTGCTACGATAGTCGGTGTTGCCGGTGTTACCGGTGTCCAGACTCAACACCGGTTACATCACTTGCCCACCGTGGCACCGCCCACCGTCTTTTTGATTTTTTATAGTAATAAAATAATTTAGTTCAGTTAGAGAACAGACAATACAAATAAAAACTGAACGTATATGCTTAATAAAGCAGGATCCGACCGTGAGTCTCGGCAGCGGCAGGAGAGTGAGAGTGAGGAGAGAGTCATTCATCAGAGAGTGAGGAGCTGACTGAGATGATCGCGGAAGATTTGGTTTCAAAGCGAAACGTAAAAGCGCCTATTTAAGGGAGTTTGTCATTTGTTTTGTTGTTGTGTTTTTCATTAAAAATAATAGGCTAATGAACCCACAATTCAAGCAACCCGCAGCCGAATTGGCGCTAATTCAAAACCGAAAGTAAAATGTGCACGGCCGCACAGAGCGCGCATTGTTTACTTTCGCCTGGCTCCGCAGTGCGAGCCTCCGCGCTATGCTGACTGCTCGCATTTATTTTTGCCGCGCGCTCCGAGTAAAAACAAGGCTTTACGGACGAACTGTTATTCATTCATGGCGTGCATCTCAATCATAGACTCATCAATGCTTGATCAGTGCCCTGACTACTGAACTAGGGAACTGATTGAGGCGCACCCATGGCCTCACAGAGCGCGCATTTACAGACGAGCTGTCATTCACGGTGTGTGCGCACTGGCGCATTTTCAGTTCAGAGCGGTCGTGTGCATGTTACTTTCGGTTAGATAGAATTAGTGATTTAAAAGCCTCCGCCGTTGATACCGGTATTACCGGTGTTGTCACACCTCAATTAACCAGTGGGGAAATTTCCTCACCGTCACATCCCTAGTATGGTTCAGATTGCCCTCAGGTAGCCCCTCGTTTAGCTATTAACTCTTCTGCAGCTTCCACCATAGTTGTTTTCGCTCTGCACGTGAGATGCGGATTCAGTGCCGTCCCACCATTGCACTGCGCGTAGGACACCAAGTGCTGCGAGGGGCACCACAAGAAAATCTCTCTCCAACCCCCGTTCAGCAGCCACCGTGGCCATCATAAAGTAATAACGCTTAGGGCATCAAGACGGCCAGCGGCGGCACTGTGCGGATGGGTCGCGCCATCAACTAGGCTTTATCGTTATTATCGCGGGAAGACAAATTCTTATCGTGGGGAGAATTTTTACCGGTATATCGCAAACGATAAGATATCGCCCATCCCTAATTGCATTATAGGTGTACTGAAATATTATCTCATTTTATTTTGTAGAAGCCTGTAGCAGTCCATTTATTCACTGAATGGTAATTGAAAGAAATGATTTGGCCTTATTTATAGGTCAGGTTTTGGTAAAGAGTTGGAAACATCGTGCAGAGATCCTTTCCACGGAGTTATACATATCCACACACGTTCCAGACGTTCTCCCAGAGATTCATAGATTCCCAGTCCGGGTGGCTGGGTGGCTGAGCCAACCGTGTTTGTGACTCTGACTTAAGACGGATTGCCCGGATCATCCTCTTCATCTTCGTTGTGGTAGGACAAACACTAACTCAAACTGAAAAAAAGGTGAAACAACTTTCCCCAACGGTGAAACTGAACTCTTGTCAACCAAGGCAAGTCTAAACAAGGACGAACTGAGTTCAAAGATACTGAAAAGATAGGGTTTTGTTTTGTTTACGTGCGCACTTTATTATTTTAGTTTATTTTTCATAAATGTGTTTTTTTTTTTGTATGTCTGTTCCACCCTGTGAATTTAATACAGGTTGTCTAAACTGTCATTCTGGTGTGGTATTTTTTTATTGATATTCAATTCTCAGGCTCTTAACTATTTAGCGTCTTTTGATTCTGGTCCAGATCGTATTCTACAACTACTTTAGACTATTAAACCATGTGCATTATTACTACCTTGTAATAAGGGTTACATTATCTTCGTTTTAAAGCTGAACCTTAGGCCTACCTGAATGTAAGCTGAGGAGTGTGCACCAATATTTTCAGTGGCGCTTTAACACAAAACAGGAAACTTGTGAATATTCGTGTAAGCTCCGCCCAGTGTCACCAAGAATCTCAGACACCGAATATTTCAGAACACCGGGCCTTTTTAATAATATGCGGCCCCTTTAAGAAAAATGACACGCACTGAGAATGCGCCGAAGAGAGAAGCGCCAGACCAGTTAAAGCTGAAAGTGAGGCTGTTTAACGATCGTGAATGAAGGACAAATGTGGAATATTTATTGGCAAAAATATTGGCTATGCAAAGTGGCCCACGTTTAGTTCTTGACCACTGAAAATGTGTACAATTGACCAGTTTACTCATGAAACCACATTAAGATCTCCATTTATCTGGCATTTTACCAAACGGGGCCTTTAAAGTGAAGAAACCAAAATAAATGCTTGATAAGAAACAGAATTTAAGAGGATTTTAGGATATCATTAATACTTCTTGAGTTACAGGCATGCAAATCTGGGGCAAAAAACACTGTTTTTTTCACATTTTTGAACAGTCACATAAGGCAACAAAGATTGCTAAAGTCGACAGATTTGGCTAATAGTCCTACCAGTCCCTGTTTAAAAGTAAAATAAAGCTACCATCTTGTTTAAAGTCATTTTTACCCTCCTGTAATTTGGCTCCAAATCTCAGGTGAAAACTGTCATACCCCCCTCTAAAGAATGTTTGATTACTCAGTAAATAAACATATTTTCTTTCATCAGTATTTATGTTTGTCTGTCTTCAGTAAAAAAAATATATATATATAAGCCAGGTCTGGTCAACTCAAGTATAAATTCAGTAACTTATCTTTGATTTTTCCAGGTCTGGTCCTGTGGGCGTCAGTATCTCAAAGTGATCACAGTTCACACCTGCAGTGAAGCCCCTCCCAAAACTATTCACCAATAAATACTGGGACTATTCACATCATCCTACAAGAGAAGGACAAACTCCAGGTGTAGCAGCTGAAATCTGTGTGACTGTTAAAGATTAAGTTTATTAAAGAGGAGATTGAAGACATGAGTGATCCAGAACCATCCAGATTAAAACATGAAGAAAAAAAAAGATACTGAGGAACAAACAGGTTGGTGTCCATTCTTGATTCTTCATTGTTGACTGTTGAGAAACATAATGAATATCAACGCTTCAGTTTAATAGATCTAGTGGCTGTGAAATAATGAGCACTATAATTTTATAAAGAGAAAATACAACAAAACAATCATAAATTTGTTACAATCTGACATACATTGGATTGTATGAACAAGGGAATTACAAAACTAACCATTAGCACATTAAAGATCTGGGCCCGTATTCATAAAGAATCTTAATGCAAAGAGTAGCTCCTAGTGACAAAATTCTAAGAAAATTCTTAGAAATGTGGTCGTTACTCTTAAAATAAACTAAAAAATCCTAGTAAAGAAAAAAGTAATTCAGAAAGCATCTTAACCCTTAAAAGAGGTCTTAAGGTCAAATTTGTTAGGAGCACGGACGAGGACTTTTAAGAGGTTTAAGAGTTTCTTTAGCAGCGGAGAAAATGGCAGAAAGACGAAGAGGGAGAAGAAATGTGTTGCAGACAATGGATGACAGTGACTTAAGACGCTATAGATCAGATCGTGCAGGGATCATGTTTGTTGCATTAAAACCAGCAATCAGTGTAATTCGAAAGAGTGGAACAATGTTTATAATTCTAAGCCAATCAAATACCTTATAGAAAATTAACAGCATGGTAAATAGTATACATATATATATAATGTGTGTGAGTGAGAATGGTAAAATAGGGCAATTTGCGCTTGTAATTTCAAAGTGAAGGCTTAGAATAGACCCTATACTTAAAAGCGCTCCTTTTTCCCCCTTTTTGGACAACCAACCAATCACAGTCTTCAAAAGACTGTGTCATACGTAGCAACGGGGTCAGCGCCGCCTCTTCACTAAGATAAAAGTTTTTGTATTTTCCTTGCTCAGAGCTGCTCTCAGATCGGTCCAGAACAGCTCTTAAGCTAAGAGTAAAAGTTTTTAAGCAAAATTAGGAGTTTTCTGAGAGGACCCTTAGAATCTTTATGAATACGGGCCCTGGGGCCATAGTCACAAAACATCTTAAGGCTAAAAGTAGCTCCTAACTTGCTGATTTAGGAGAAACTTAAAAATAATGGATGTGTCAGTCCTAACTTAAGGACTCCTAACTTTTTTCTCTAAGAGTATTTCACAAAATATCTAGCTCCTAAATCAGTGAAATGTTAGGGGTAGTCAAGAGGACTCCTAATAAGACCAAATCACAAACAATCATAATGGCGGTTGCGGACATTTATACCCTTTCTAACTCCCATTTCACAAGAACTTTTACTGCTATTTAGGAGAACTCTTACTGCTAAGAATGTTTTGTGAATATGGCCCCTGATACTTGATACTCATAAAAGTCCCTGGGGGCCGTATTCACAAAACATTTTATCTTAGCATTAACTTCTTAACCCGCATCGGATCGTGGGCGGGGCGGTTGACGTGAGTGGGCGTGTGTGTACTTTTATTTACTTTTGTTTTATACAAAATATTCAATCAACTATCACAAACTATGCATCATTTGAAAGCTAAAACACTCAAGATTCATGTTCTGAACTTGTTTTTAAAACTTGCAATAAATACACCAGAGAGGAAAGGGTTAAATGAAACGCTAAAGGACCGGCCATGTAAACATTAGCACAATATTAGCGATACTCATCTTTCATCTTTCATCTCCTGTCGATCAGATCGGACGAATCCAATAAACACCCGCATACATCTCTGTGTAAGGGTCCACCCGTCAAAATGCATCCCACTTTTTAATCCAAAACAACGAAAAAATAGGGAAAAAACAAAAAATCCTTCGTTGTTTGCAAGGGAGTTTTGAGTTAGCGTAATCAATCATGTCCATTTTCAATGAAATATCGATTCTAATCCGTTTCTGGCAAACTCCCCCTGCAAGAATAGTCTCTCCCACGTGAAATGGATCAACCCTCGTCTCTCTCCTTCAATCAGAGTCTCTCCTGTGATGCATCATATAGAGGAAGCGCCTTACAGGCTTGGTGAGCTGTCAATCATTGCGCCCATGGTTTTCGTTGGATAAAGGCACTCGGTGCCCAGCCAATGCCTTTCCAACAAAGGTTTGATTGATGGACTTAGTAACCAATCAAAAGGCATTATCTTGCGCAGTTTACGTAAGTAGGCTTTGGTGAATACTGTTTATGCGCTGTCGGCGCGCTCTCTATGGCAGAAACTGCAGTGGAGCGCGCAGACTCTTACTGACAGTTCTCATCAGCTAAATGAGTTTTTTACACTTTGTAAATAGTTGCTTTAGTTTTTCAGTAACTGTTTATCCATTATAATTAGCAGTTTATTGCAGATTTATTTGAATGAAAAACTACTCTTTACAATAGCAAATGTTCTGAAATAAATGGCCTTTTTGAAAGGACGCCTAGACTTTACTTGACATAAAAGCTCACAGAAGCTACATTACTGAGAGAATCATCCTCATATTTGAATCATGACATGATTAGACATTCAGTTTTATATTTAAGTTATTTTCAGGCTCTTAACATTTAAATTATAATATTTTTTTCCCTAAGTGAAAAAAAAAAAAAAAAAAACGTGAGTCACTTACATGTATATTTACATGTATATTACTCTGTTCCCATATTACTTTGAGTTATTATGACTCTTGGGTAGCAACATTTCAAGTGTCTAGTTTAAAATAAGACCAGATTTATGAATATATACCATAGGGTTTAAGAGCTGCAGACATTTTCATTTGGGTATATCGTTTTCAAAGAATTCTCAAAAATGGGGCGCAGGTTAAGAGTTCTCCTAAATAGCAGTAAAAGTTCTTCGTTAAGAGTTTTCTCTTAAAACCTATTCACAAAGCTGTTGAGATTAACTTTAAATAAGGAATAGAGAGATGTCTTAAGCTAATAGTAAGGACGGGGTTGACCTCGTTGCTATGGATAATGTCGATCTGCTTCCCTCCGCCACCCTGACTCCTCACTCTCTGCCCAGCCGGAGATTCGGGGGAGAACTCTAGGTTTGGGCTAAATTCTGAGCTCAGAGCCCTCAATCCCCTCGGACAGCACTCCAAATAGGCTTATTTTACTCTTTTACTCTATCCAAACATTTGTAAGTGTAGCTCTGCCACAGGTAATCAGACATTATTTCCCTTTTTATTTATTTTTTTACTTATTTAATAAATATATTAGTATTGGCATTTTTGCCTTTTTATTATGATAGGACAGTAAGTAGACTGGAAGCGAAGTGAAGGGGAGAAAAGTCAGCAACAGCCATTATGATTGTTTGTGATTTGGTCTTATTAGGAGTCCTCTTGAATACTCATGTTTTACAGATGTAGGAGCTAGTTTTAACACTAAAATGCTTTGTGAAATACTCTTAGAGCGTAAAATTAGGACTGACACGCCCATTATTTTTAAGAGTTTCTAACTTTATCCATGAACTGATTCTAATGTTTATTTTAGACCAAATGGAAGTGAAAGAGCAAAGACACAAACTATATAGGAGGAACAATGCCACATCAAAAGTTTTTCATCGAAGGAAAACTGTAAACAGCACCAGAAAACACAAAGTGAAAAATCATGAGTGCGTTGACTGTGGGAAGATCTTTACTACTTCTACCCATCTGACACGGCACCAAAGAATTCACACTGGAGAAAAACCTTACAAGTGCTCATACTGTGACAAGAGTTTCACTCTGACTCATCACCTGAAGGAACATGAGCGACTTCATACTGGAGAGAAGCCGTACCACTGTACTCAGTGTGAGAAGAGTTTCAAATCTAAAACTGATCTCAATTATCATCTGCGCGTTCACTCTGGAGAAAAACCATATAACTGTGATCAGTGCGGCAACAATTTTATTTCATCATCACAGCTAAAACAACACCTGGCAATTCATACTAAAGAGAGGCCTTATGCGTGTTCATTTTTGGAGAGACTTATTCAAGGCAGGAGAGTTGTAAACAGCACCAGAAAACTCACAACGGTGTGAAAGATCATGTGTGTTCGGACTGTGGGAAGAGCTTTACTAGAGCTGACAGTCTGAGACAGCACCAAAGAATTCATACTGGAGAAAAACCTTACAAGTGCTCATATTGTGACAAGAGTTTCAGTCGGCCTGGAAACAAGAAATTGCATGAGCGAGTTCATACCGGAGAGAAGCCGTACTACTGTACTCAGTGTGAGAGAAGTTTTGGATATTCAATAAGCTTTCTCAGGCACATGAAGAAATCTCATAAGTCGTCACAGTGAGCAACATTTCATTTTCATGTCAAGTAAATGACGTGACATGAACAAAACATGGAGTTGCTCCCAAAAGCACTATTATCTAGTTTAACTTTGTGAATTTGGTGAAATGCTTAGAAAACAGTGCCGTTTGAAGCTTCAGAAAATAATTCTTACAGTGTCAATAATGATTTGTATCTTTCCTGCTGGGTAATAATGGCAAAATCTGCTTGTATAAGACACTCATGTCATTTCCTTATTAACTAATGTTTACTATATTGTGTTCTGATTGTAAAGAATCTTTGATTTACAGGTTTAAATTACCATTAAAACTGCTGCAGGAAGTTGCAAGTGTGTACAAATAAAGGATTTACAAGACAAACATGACAACATTAACTGGTCTGTAATTTGTTGAAAGTTCAATGACACCATTCACCAGATTATCTTGTTTGATTATATATTTAACTTCCGCTTTAATATATAATATAAAACACTGATTCATGGCTGACATACTTGTTCAAGAATTGTTTCAATTAGTTTAAATGCATGATGATCACTGGCAGTTTGGTTTAGTTTATATACATTGTTAAATATCAAACATTCGAGCTGTGAAAAATAAGCAAATAATCTTGGGATATAATATGTAATGATCCTAGCAGCTGTCATTCACGTTTTGACTGAGAGAATGACAGAAATATCCTTTGGCTCATCATAGATCTGAAATCTGAAAGATTCAACATAAAACATCTAGACATAGAATCTGTTAAATTTGAACTTTTATCAAAATGGCACTGTCATGGTCCAGGGATCTGAGTCTGGTCTCAAAGTCTTCATTGAGGATTTTAAACAAATAAAAATGCTGGCACTGTCTGATGAAGACAACAAGGATATGAACACGGATGGAAAACCAGTCCAAAAGATGACAATGACTTCAGAAACTCGAATCCCATCTATGGCTGGCAGACCTGCCAACATGTACGCATTTTTCGTACTCGGCATGCATTTTGACCATTTGGTACGCTTGTACGATTCGCTGCTCTCTATGTACGCATTTTGTTGCATCTCGCATTTCACCGGTTTCAGTGCAATCTATGACGTTGATTCTGCTGCTGAGCCACAGCATGTAAGTGGAGTGTAAAGCTTTCGGCCAATCAGAGCGCTTCATTTTAACCCTCCGCTTACATGCCCCTCCTAGCCAAATGTTTTGCGCCCGCGCGGCCACGCCGTACGCGTTCATTTCAATTCAGTGTCTCAAGCAAACCAGGCAGGCCGGATAGCTGCAGGCTTGCATGCCATGGCTGAACCGCCTCATAGAGATACGCTGTTGGTGGTTACAGCCTCGGATCGAGCGGATGACTTGATGAAAAATTATATTTTAATTAAATTCGGGCGGCTGGCGGTTGAACCAATCAAATGAAAAAAATATATACATTGTTAAATATTGTTACAGTACACTAAGCAAACCTGCAAGCTATGAGCCCAGCTGTCAGTATGGAGGCCTACTTCTCGTAGATGAGACTGCCTGGGTTATTTTGTTATGTTATTAGTTATATTTTAAAACAGCCAGTCATTGTAGCCTACCACTCGGGGAATAGGCATTTAAAAAGACATTATGGAGTGATATAAAAATGGCATCGGGCAATGGCAGCGCAAGATGTTCAGAAGAACGCAAGAGCTAAAGTTCTACAAGCTCAATAACATCCACAGCAAAAAAAAAAATAAGATAAGAAAAATAGTCGAAAACTTTGCACATCGCTTACTAGCAGATGTGCAAGGCAAGCGGGCAAGTTTTGGGGTTGTTATGGACAATTAAAATGTGAACATGCACGTTGTACAGTTGCGCGGTGGACTTTCAGCGAATTTCAGTGAATGAATAGAGTTGGCGTTTCTGTAATATCAAAGCTCCATAATTTGTTTCTTGTATGCTTGTTTTGTTAGGCCTGCTGGTATAAAATGAATTAACGTAACTGTTGTGTTGCGTCGCGTCGCGTCACATCCAATGTAGAAAGCATTGCTTTCGTTTGAGGGTGCTTAACGCACACCAGGTGTAGACAAAAAGTTACCTGATTGTGACAGATGGCCGAATTCACATGACACATTATAAATTAGCATTATAGTCTGCCATAGCCTACCCTATAGTTTCAAAAAAGACCAAAGCCCTCTGATGCAGGGAAGATGAAAAATGGGGATAAAGACAGAGGTAAAGTGATGTAATGAATGAACAGTTTATCTAATCGCATAGTATTAAGATACTAGTAAATTAATGGCAGTTATTTTTACCTTAAACTTCATGCAAACAATTGTCCTGGGTTGTCTAGAGGCACCAGACAGTGTGACTTTGTCACAATCTTGTCCGTTTTTTTTACGCATATAATATCAGTTTTTTATTGATGTTTTTACTCTACAGTTGTGTAGTTTTGTTAAATTATATACATTTTTATTTATTAATTAAAATTCATATTTAATTTGATTAAATATTAAATTAAATTTACATGTAAATTAGTAATAATAGGCTATTTATATAATAGCAACATTTAATGTCAAATTCAAATAAAAGGGTGTACTCATAAAGTTCCTTCAAGGTTGGCAGGTCTGGGCTGGGCGATAAAACGATAACGATATGTATCCCGATCATTGATGAATCGATATCAATAAAAAATGTGTTCGATAAAACGTTCGATAATTTTTTTCTTCGTCGGAAGAAACCAGAGGATGCGAAGTGACCATAGACTGTAAAAAAAAATAGGGAGTGACAGGCTTACAGCACTCAGGTAATTGTATCATGTTTGGTTGTGCCATATCGTTGTCTTGTGTTGGATTCCTTCATGAGTGGAAAATGAGTGCCGCAGCGAGCGAGGAAATTGTTGATAAAACAGGAAAACAAGTCAACTCGCCAGTATGGCAGTTTTTTGGTATTTTATAAGTCTGACCGTAGTCAGACCAATGTCGTCTGCAAATTATGCAAGACTGTCTTGTTTCGTCTGGCTCTGCAGCGCGAGCCCCTCCACTGAAAGCGCACGCCTCGTTCATTTGGGGAGATGTTGATACTCAACACGCTCGCCATTGTGCTATTCTTGACTTTGGCTGAATCCGAAATCGCCCCCTAAACCCTCAATCACTATTCCCTGCTTTAATCTACAAATACAGTTCACTTGAAGGAGTGAATGAAAACAAGTGAGCGAATTCGGACAGCCGCTGTGTGTACATCAGCTGTTCACTCGTTATTGCGGTGCAAAGTGAGATAGAAAGAGTGCACTCAATAACTTCCACTATCGTTTTGGACACCACTACAAATAGTGCCCTATTTAAAGGTGTAGGGGCGATTTCGGATTCAGCCTTTGAAACTACGTGGAGAGGTAGGCTACTCTGCATCAGTGCCTTATGACAAAGCATCTAAACGCTAACAGTTATAACGGAGGCACCGCACCTTAATGTTAAGAGATAATTATTAAGTGTTAATTGTGATTTTAGACTTGTGTTTAAATTTTAATTATTTGAGTGTTTTCCATGGTTGTATAATCAGAGGAAGGTTACGTTTAAATGTAAAAAAATTCTCCTGGGCCCATATTTATCAAGCTTCTCAAAGTGCCATTTTAGTCTTAAGTGCTGAGAATTCATGAAATGTACTCCTACTTTCAAACTTAAGTATTAAAGCAAGTTATCAAATGTCTTAAAGCTAAGAATCACTCTTACTCTCCCAGTTATTTAAGACAGCTCGAGAGGTCTCTCAAGTGGTTAGGAGTTGCCAGTAGGGGTTTGTGATGGCACTGAGGAGACAGAGACGTGCACAAATCTTTTTAGAAGAGCAAGAATGTTTTTTAAATGTTTGACAATGAGCAGTTAATCAAACGGTATCGTTTGGACAGAGCAGGCATCATCTTTGTCAGTGCTGGATAATGTTGGCCTGAACTTGCCTTTTACGTTTCCGCTGTTCAACTAATTCAGCAAGCTGTAGCGCTTCTTCCTCCCGCCAGTTCGGTTTTCTTTTCGAATCCATGGTGGCGGATTATATAAGAAAATCTAGGCTATTTATAGGCAGGTCAGTTAACAGCACACCAGTTTAAAATTTTGTATCAAAAAATGGTGGAAAACATGTTTATCTTTCATTTCAAATGTGTATATTGTATTGTCTTGAAAATTCTTTATTGTCAAATGTTTGTTGAATGTATACGCCTCTTAGGAATTTCACCATTCAATGTGAATTTATCTGAGAATATTCTTAAATAAAGAAATCTATTCAGTGATTGGTTCATGCCTATGACATCATCCAAAATCCTGTTTGTGACACAGCAAAGTGCCGTAACTGACACTTAAGATTTAGTCCTACACTTCACTTAAAGTATGACTGAGATTCTTGATAACTAACTTTTATACACAGCTTTGAGCCAAGAATATTTTTACTTTTAAGTAAATTCTTAGTAGTGTTCTTGTGAGTAATTCTCAGAGGCTTGATTAATACGGGCCCAGGTCCTTATTTTAAATAGGTCATAAAAATTTCAATAATTATCGATATCGGCCGATATGAAACACAGTTTTCAGCCATACCGCCCAGCCCTAATCCCATCTCTAATGTCAAGAATGAAAGACAATTGTTCACTCCTGGAAATAGAGGCAGAGATGTTCACAAGTGTTTCATCTGGAGTCAGAGTCACTAACTCGAGTGCCCATCTCTGGGTATAGGTAATGAAAAATAATGAATTCTGTCCCATCTGATCAACAACAACAACAACAACACGGAACAGCTTACAGACAACATGAAGAATTTAAGGGTTGAATATCTGCAAAGACGCAGAGAAGAGATGTCCAAGGAACTTAAGGATGAACTTAGTAAGGTAAAATCATCTTTAGGAAGACAACTTAATGTAAATATGATGTTATATTAGTTTTATGTGAATATGAAATATGAACTGGCATATTTCAGATGTTCTTAACTCACCCAAAACATTTCATTCATGCTTCAAAACTAACTTATTGTGTCAGTAAATTGGCCAATGCCACTAAAATAAAAAGTGTTTTTGTCATCGTGTGAGCCACACTGACCAAAATGTTTAGATGTCCATTTCATGGAAATATTTATACAAATGTCATGTTTTTTAACTTTTCTGTTGTACATTTTTACACACTTTATGTCTTTCTCTTCTTACATATCTTCCTATTGCTCTTCCATGACAAGAATTTTCAGTTTACATGTAACACATTTCTACATTTCTAAATGTACTTCATAAATACAAATGAGTAAGTATAAATATATGTACAAACAAGTACTGATGCAGTTCAGGGTTGTGATGTTCCTCCACGTTCATAAATGGTGGTTTTGTGCTGACAGCAAACTCCATTGCAACACACACATATACTATAGTGCTATGTACATATACTATAGTGTGTGTGTATGTTGCAATTCCATGTCATAAATATTTATGGGATATAACCTGTCTGACAGATTTTGATCACTGAATGGGTAATTTTGCATGTGATGCTCCCAATGAAAGAATGTTTTGAAGAGTTTGACAGTTTCACTGAGAATCAACTCATCAGTTTTAATCAACAGGCCATGTTATATAATATTTATTGGTCAGTTTGAATGTCTCATGTTTGGATTTCAGTCACATGGTCAAGGAAGAAAAATGATATTGCAACTGTTCTGGCTCTGGCTCTCTCTCGCTCTTCTTGAGGCCTGCTTTTTGGCTCTTCTCTTCTTTGCCTTCTATTTGTCTCTTTCTCTCTACACATCCTCTCTCTCTCTCTCTCTTAGGTAACATTCTATTCATGCTGGGTACGATTAATGGTATAAGTTATTAATATCTCACACATCTATTTTGTAACTATTTTAAGTGTAAGCAGATTTTGTCATTAAATCCTTTCTATTACAAATGACGTGCTAACTAGTTCTGATTCGGTATTGACTTTGAAGTTCTACGTATGCAATACAATACAGTCACATTATTGCAACGCTATCCCACATATTTTGCTATTGTAACTGCGCTTATTTCCATCTTTGGTATAAGTTGCAGTGGGTGGTAATAGACGAGAAATTTACAGTTTTCTACAATCTTGCTGATAACGTTTCTTTTGTCATTCGGCAACTCCGCAGCCTGAACCACTGTAGGAGATCCACCATTACAAAGTGATTGAGATTATTATTAATTTTTTTTTATATTATTAGAAAACATTCCCAAGCAAAACAAAAAACAAACAATGCATTTAGTTTACACTAGGGATGCCACAATTCTCAATATAATATTGAACCGTTCGGTACGGCATTCACGGTTCAATACGCGCTTATTCGGTTTTGCATTTAATTAATTATTTTTCTACACATTCTATCATTTGCCTCCATCCCAATATTCTGACATACATTCACATCACACGTTAGTGGTAGAGTTATACTCACAGAACACTATAGTTATTCACGATCACGAAAGTTCATTATTTGCATGCGGTTAAACATTTCATTTTAACATGCGCTTTTCTGAGCGTGCGCAATTTATATGGATGATGAATTTTACTAAAAGTCCTACCAATCTCTGTTTAAAAGTCAAATAAAGCTGCCATCTTGTTTAAAGTATCTTTTACCCTCCTGTAATTTGGCTCCGAATCTCAGGTGAAGGTCATATTGACCCCCCTCTAAAAAAAAATATATTATTCAGTAAATATACATATTTTCTTTCATCAGTATTTATGTTTGTCTTTCTTCAGAATTTTTTTTTTTTTTTAGCCAGGTCTGGTCAACTCAACTCAAGTATAAATTCAGTGACTTTCAGTTATTTGTCCAGATCTGGTCCTGTGGGCGTCAGTATCTTACAGTGATCACAGTTCCCACCTGCAGTGAAGCCCCTCCCACAACAATTCACCAATAAATACTGGGAATATTCACATCATCCTACAAGAGAAGGACAAACTCCAGGTGTAGCAGCAGAAATCTGTGTGACTGTTAAAGATGGAGTTTATTAAAGAGGAGATTGAAGACATGAGTTATCCAGAACCATCCAGAATAAAACATGAAGATACTGAGGAACAAACAGGTTGGTGTCCATTCTTGATTCTTCATTATTGACTGATTTAGTAGCTGTGAAATAATAATCAGTATATGGATGATAAATTATAGAGAAATCGTATTAACAAGTGAATGACAGAACTGACCTTTTGCGCATCAAAGATACTTGATACTCACACTGACAGACTGACACATAATCGGCGGTTACATTTAACAAATATGTTTCAAATGCTTTGTGCTTAGTAGCAGACCTTCCCCCAATACCACAGGGTTCCAGGATACTCTGTTACCAGGGTTACCATCAGATAACCCTTGGTTTACGACTCAAAGGATTATGCAGAGAGCTGAGACTCTCAGCCTTTCTGAAAAGGACAAATAAACCATCTTAAAGGGGTCATGAACTGGCTTTTTTAATTTTTTATGCTGTTGTCTGAGGTCAACTTATTGCACATCAAGTAATGTACTAAGAAATATAAGTCGCTGTGTAGTTAGTAAAAAACTGTAAACTCTTGCTCAGACAAAGGAGCTTATCAGGGGTGGTTCTTCCCAGGTTTTAGACACTTTGCATAACCTCATCCATCTGTACTGACTCGGATCTTCTTCTAACTTTACCTCTTTCCCATGTATGTTTGGTGTATGTAAGTTTTATGTTAGTTTTAATCTTGTTCGCGCTTTAGTTAATAAAGTTTGTGCACAATATATGTTTGGCCCTGACTCCCTGCCTGCAAACAAATTGTCCCTTAAATGATCGATCTTGTTATGTGCTCTAAGCGCTTATGTAAATACAAAGTAAGAATGATTTTTCTGTAGCCATGAAAAATATCATTTTCTTATAATTAATCAATAATCTATACATTCATAGGATGAACTGATCAATTGATTGTAATGTTAAAGTACACTCTAAAAAAAAAAAGGTTCTATATGGCACCAAAAATAGTTCTTGGCTCGTAATCATAGGGGAACCTTTTTTAGTGCTATATAGCACCATTTTTGGTGCTTCACTGGTTCTTCAGAGGTTCTTCACCGGTTCTTCAGAGGTTCTTCACTGGTTCTTTGACTAAGGTGCTATATAGCACCTCTGAAGAACCACTGAAGCACCAAAATTGGTGCTATAAAGCACTAAAAAAGGTTCCCTTATGATTACGAGACTTTTTTTTTAGAGTGTAGGCACATCAAGTTAATCTATTTAACTTATTAAAAAATTCATAATTAATCATAATTAATAATCACGAGTTATGAATAATTATTAATATTTCCCCTATGAGCTAATTCTCTACACAATATATTATTTATATGTGACTGTGTTCATTCGATGGGTTAAACTGGTTGTGGCAATATATTATTTATACATGTATTATTAGTAGTAATATGCCTTGCTAAGGACTTTATTTGTAGATTTTTTTACACCCTCAGATTCTAGATTTTCAAATAGTTGTATCTCGGCCAAATATTGTCCTATCCTAACAAACCATCAATGGAAAGCTTATTTATTCAGTTTCTAAAATAATAGACCATATAATTTGCAAATTTACTGTAAATGTTAAAGATAAAAGTAAATCATGAGAGTAGTTTCATTTTGATTAAAAAAGCAATTGCAACTGATTCTGTGTTAAAGTTTTATTCGTGTCATAATTAGCATAAACCCTTTTATTTAAACACACACATTAACACTCTTTACAGAGCGTCTTGGGATCCCAGACAAATCAAAGTTTGGTCTACTCATGCAATCCTTGTGATACCATTCTCTGCCGCTGACGCACACACATTCAATCAAATATTCAAATAAAAAACTAGAATAAAATGACAATCACAACAAACCTATATTGTTAAAAATGTTGGGGTAACAGTTTAGACCCAGAAACCAGATATGTTGATGATGTTCCATGTTCAAAACAAAGTGATAAATAAAAGTGTCTGCTTTGTCTGGTGTACAGGGATATTTATTGCCACAATTCATCTTCATTGGAAAATAATCAAGTTTAAATTAGCACATGCATTATGGTTACAACATGCATGATCAAGATAAAAATAAATGTTTAAAGTACATTAACATGTTTTCATGCGTCTGTGCAATTTTGGAAACTCTCAAGGTAAAACAGAAACATAAAAATAGTGTTTGGTTCATTTAGCGTTTACCACACCACTGGCAAATCATTGGCTGTAATCTTATCAAACATAGCTAACAAACGACATGACATAACATACATATAAATTATTGTGCATAAATAACAGTTAGAATATGAGCTTAACTTCGTTTAATGCTGAACATTACCTGTATGTAAGCTGAGGACGGTGCACTAATATTTTCATTGGCGGTTTAACACAAAACAGGAAACTCGTGAATATTCTTGTAAAAGCCCAGTGTCACCGAGAATCTCAGACACCGAATATTTCAGAACACCAGGGGCCTCATTTATCAACGGTGTGTACGCACAGATATGTGCGTAGTGAGTGCGTAAGAACAGTTTCACGCAAAGCATGGGATTTACCAACTTGTACTTATACGTAGAAATGTGTGTAAATTTAAGCACACATCTGAGCATGCTTACGCAGATAATCTAGTGGTAGAATAGCGATACTACACATAAAAAAGCATTTAAGAGTGTCACAGTATGCATTAAGCAATCTACATATGTCCTGTATTTTCTTTTATTATAAAACACTAAATGTATATATATATATTTTGTAATTGTAAACCCAATGCGTAATTGGTATCAAACCCTATAAAAGACAGCTGTGACAAATGTTGTATGCAATTATTTCCTTGGACCCAACCTACATCCCGTTCCCTTACCGAAATCCTCAACAAGCCGAAATAAAATGGGGCTTTCAAGCTATCTATCGCCAGATTCCCAAACATTATTGGAGCCATAGACTGCACCCACATCGCCAGAAAAGCACCATCAACCAACAAATTGAATGATGTAAATAGAAAATCGCTTCATTCTGTTAATGTGCAAATCATTTGTGATGCAAATTTGTCGTTGTTAAACGTTGTTGCATGACTCATTCTGTGTTTGTGAAGTTCCTCTTCTTTGCCAATTGTGGTGAGGAAAAAAACACAATCACATGATTTTTGAAGGGATGTGTTGTCACCACATATGGTTCATTGGAGGTGTTTCCGAATGCTAATGACTGTGAACGTGAACGAGCATGGTACTTACGCACATGGGGGATTTATCAACAATGATTGCTTACTCAGGTGTGTAAGAACTGTGTACGCACATTTGATAAATACGGAATTTCTTGTACTTAGGCACATTCTAAATTTCATTCGTAGGACAAAATATAGAACCTTTTCTACGCACTGTTGATAAATGAGGACCCAGGCCTCTTTAAGAGTATGCGGCCCCTTTAAGAAAAATGACGCGCACTGAGCATGCGCAGAAGAGAGACGTGCGAGAGACTGGAAGAGTGCTGAGACCAGTTGAAGCTGAAAGTGACGCTGTTTAACGATCGTGAATGAAGGACAAATGTGGGATATTTCTTTCAGATGCCTTATATTTCCAGTCTGCAGGTGAGAGATGTTTCTCAGATTACAGAGTTTAACATTAATCAGCTCCAGAGTTTAACTTACATGTTTAAGGAACAATGTAATTAAATGCGTTGTGTGTCCTGGTTTATTATTAGAGTGTAATATGTTGGCAGAGAGTTTTTCACACACTCTGACTCTAATATGCCAATAAAATGTGCTTAATGTGGCACTTTACTGAAGATATCAGACATCAGCATAATGAATGAAAACAGGGAACTTTTGGAGACAAAGAGGCTTTTCCGTTCAGTTAAACATGATGGTCCTGTTGTTTCTCTCAGGCTGCGTCCCAATTCGCCTACTTATACTACGTCCTAAAAGTATGTACTCTTTTTGTGAAGAAAAAGTACATACTTTTGAGTGTGTAGAAGAAGAGTATGCAAGCTTTGGGACATACTACTTCGTCATCTTTAACGGACTCTGTTACGCAGTGGTTAAATTGGCTTTTGTAGGGAGGGGGAGCCCTTATTTACGGTGAATGGTCATTCAAAATCGCGCCGGAAAAATACTTAATGTGTTTTTACACCAAAGGGGCTCTTTTTCCAGTATTACTGTGTAAGGTAGGGTTGAGTAGTTATTCAAACAAAGATAAATACGTTACAGTTCACTTAGAGCCATAAGCAGGGTTTTTAAAATCAGTGAGGTCCCAAATTTTAGGTAGTTAAGGGGGTTCGGGGGAATGGTCCCCCGAGAAAAAAATTATTTCTCTGATCTACATTATGTGCATTTTTAATAAGTTTGAAGGCCAAAAAATTAATAATAAATAGCTTTCAAAACCATGTCAGTGGGCAGTAGATTATTTGACAATACCCCCCTAAAGATGAGCTTTGACTGTAGTCTTTTCATTTTCGTCTGTGTCCCTGAAAAGGGTTGGGAACTTTTTTTGTCCAAAGAGGCATTTTATTTTTTTCATTTTTGGTAAATGCATTTTTCCAAAAGAGCCACAGTAAAAAATTATATACAATTATTATTAAAAAGCTTTTTTTTCCCAATAAAATGTCAACAGTAGTAATTATTAGGTCCATAACTAAAAACAAACAATTATGCAGCAAACAATAAATAAGTTGCAATATGGAATTAATTGTGCAGGGCTCTCACTGTGAGGTTGACCAACTGATGAGCAGTGTTGGGCACGTTACTTTAAAAAAGTAATTAGTTATAGTTACTAGTTACTTCTTACAAATAGTAACTGAGTTAGTAACTGAGTTACATCATTATAAAAGTAACTAATTACCAGGGAAAGTAACTAATGTGTTACTTTTTTTTTTCTTCAAATGTTCATATATGTTAAATAACTTGGATGCCCCCAATATTAAATATGTTAAATGAATGAATTGGACACTAAATAGAATAAATGATTATTATAAAACATTGTACATTAATGTACATAATGTTGCTGTGGGACAATGTGAGAGACACCTATCAAATTCAATACATTATTGTAAATATTATCAGTAGACCTACTATAGTGTACAAATTGTGTAAATATTATCAGTAGACCTACTATAGTGTAAATATTGTGTAAATAGTATCAGTACTTCTTTACGACTCCTCTGGTAGTGGAGGTCATGTTATCACCTGGGTTTTTAGCCACTAATGTTGTGGCTGTGATGATGTGAGGCTTCATTAGATTAGAATTACTGGCCACCGACGGGGAGAGACTCTTTCTTCCTGGGCATAAGCTGCACGTTACATAAACATTATTACCTTTCACCTCAACGAGGGAAAAGTAGAGCTTATACTTCCAGTTTGCGAAAGCTACTTTTGAAGTCGTTGGACTGCCATCGCTGTAGTGATGTCCGGTTCGCGAACGAATCGTTCTTTTGAACCGGATCTTTTTAGTGAACCGGTCGAACCAGTTCACCACATCGGACTGAATCGTTCTAAACGGTTCGCGTCAGTCAGCGCTGATCCATAAACAGTGTTGCCACAGTTACTTTGAAAAAGTAACTTAGTTACTTTACAGATTACTTGATTTTAAAAGTAACTAAGTTACTTTACAGATTACTTGATTTTAAAAGTAACTAAGTTAGATTACAAGTTACTTTATTAGTTACATTCATCAGTTGCCAACAACACCTCTGCAGCCTCAACATAAAAATGACAACCGTTTTTGCCAACACTAAACATAAAACACTAAACATAAAACCCTAAACATGTTAATGAAAAGGTACAAATTACTTTGTGTTCTTATTAAATACAATTATGAAAAACATTTTTAATTTATATATGAATGTAAATAATGATATGGGCCTACACAAATAATATAAAATTACAAGATTTATATTTTATTGTAAACGTAATGTGCAGCTCTGTAAAGGGACAACAAATATTTGATCGATCCGTGAGAACAATATATTTTTTAATAATCTTTAAGTGCACAAAACTATGAAAATATATGAAACGCTTCAAAACAGAGCGGCAACAAAGCGCTTATGCGCATCCCGGGTGCAGAATGATGCGCTTAAAGCAACATGGAATCAGTGTGTGCAGTGCAGTGCAGCGCGAGTGCACATTGAAAAGTTCACGGCATAAAGAGAAGATGAGAGTTGAGCCCACAAATCCTAGTCTACTATATAGCCTATATCGGTCCAAACATTCACTGATTATTTGTTTCTTCACAGTTTTTAATTCTGGTTATTGTGCGTGCGATGCTAATTAATAGTCCTTGTGTTGTCACCTGAGTAGCGAGCACAACATCTTTCAGAAACCGCTAGATAAACTCCTGGAAGATAAATTATTTTATCAACATATCAAGTATTATAACGGGAATATATCATATGGAGTGAGCTTTACCGTGCTGCTGACTGGAACCGAACGCGACGCGCAGTTTTGCTGAACGGAGAATGATTGACAGCTACAGCGGAGGAAAGACATTCAGCTATGGAATGGCTTTAGATGACTTTGTAGGCTACTAGCAAATAATAATATTCTAATAATGATTGCTGAAGGATAATGTGACAATATATATTTCTGATGATTATTTAATTATCACGACATGCCTAATCTGAGCAAGTGACTGCCTGTCTTGAGTTTTGTCGAAAGACGGAGCGGCCGCCTCGTAATTCTCTATGCAGGAAAGCCTGCTGAGACTAAACAAGAAAGCAAAAATATATATTTTTACTAAGGAAAATGACAAAAAAAGTAACTCACAGGGACTTGGATAAATTACTTTAATCTGATTACTGGTTTGGAAATAGTAACGCGTTAGATTACTCGTTACTGGAAAAAGTGGTCAAATTAGAGTAACGCGTTACTGGCATCACTGTCCATAAATTACTAACTTTCTGACATGAGTGACAGTTCCTCCGACTAGAAATAAACTAATATCCTGTAGTATATGTTACTAGTAACTCCAGCAGTTCACTGAACTGAGACATGTTGTGCTGAGAGAACTGATGTGAACTCACGAGCAGCTGATACTGAGCATGCGCGTGTACTACCGCACGTACACAGCGGTTCTCCAGTTAACAGTTCTCGAATCTGAACGAACCGTTCTCAGTACCGAACATGTCCGAAAGAAACGGTTCTCGATTCTGTACTGATGATCCGAGAACCGCTGAAACCCGTTCCTGATCCTGACTCGAGAACTGCTTTATCAGTGTATAAGTGTGCTAAGCTGAGAACTGCTGCTGAATAGTCAATATCAAAACTACTGTTTTGATTAATACATTTTAAGATTTATATCAACTTATTTAGAAATCAAATAAGCTGTTCCTGAAAATATCATTATTGATAAAACAAATACATGTTTAGTTTGACCATTTTACAATGCATTGTTTTTCCAAACTTTAAAATAATGATAAGACAACAATTATGTGATGAACATGTTTCACACATTATTAATTTTATACACTTGAAACCTGCATTTCGTTCCTCTGAACAAATGACACGCATTATCAGCTCATCTCATCGAACGTGTCCGAAAGAAACGGTTCTCGATTCTGTACTGATGATCCGGTTGTACACGCATGCTCAGCTCATTGGTTCTTATCGAACGTGTCCGAAAGAAACGGTTCTCGATTCTGTACTGATGATCCGGTTGTACACGCATGCTCAGCTCATTGGTTCTTATCGAACGTGTCCGAAAGAAACCGATGAGCTGAGAGACTGAGCAAAGTGGGCATGCATGACAGCACCGTCTGAACTGAACTGTTTCTCTCGGACAGCTGATGCTGTGCTGATAATATGAGCACGGGTGAACCGAGGACTTTTATGTAAGTTTGTTATGTCAATGTAAGTTTATTTAATCCCTGTAAACATCCACGTTTGCACCACAGTGGCTGTATTGAGTGCTTTTGCTAAACGTAAATGTACTTATCCAAGATGATGATGACGATGATTTTAATATTATTATTATTATTATACTAAGTTATGATTACAAATTACTTTATATGAATGTGACGTCATTACGTGATGACGTAAAAGAACTGGTGAACCGGTTTTTTGAACCGGATCATTGAAACGAACCGTCCGAAAGAACCGGTTCGCGGAAAAGAACCGAACTTCCCATCACTACATCGCTGACTGTGCATATGCGTGTGTGTCATAGGTGTGTGTGTGTGTGTGTGTGTGTGTGTGTGAACTCAACCTATCAACCTCAACCTTGTCTCCCACCCACCAATCATCATCAGTTATGTGTACCACCCAACCCAACCCCCAACACGCATGGCTAGCGTGCGCGCGCGCACACACACACACACGCGTTGCAGGTCCGACTGACAGAGCCTGTTCGGATGAAACCGCTTCAATGAGCTCAATTATAGTAACGCCGCATTTTTTTCCTCAGTAACGCTAACGGCGTTGTAACGGAAGAAACAGTAATTCGTTTGATTACTCGTTACTGAAAAAAGTAATTCCGTTAGTAACGCCGTTATTCCCAACACTGCTGATGAGTATAAATCCTCTTCGTGTGTGTGAACTAGAGGGCTGCATTGGGATTGAGTCCCGCCGGGTCCCGCGGGACCCAACGCAAATCTCGCGGGAGCGGGCGGTTTGAATTTTGCTGCGGGCGGGAATGGGCGGCTAAAAAAAACACAGCGGGAATCGGCGGGATAGGGAGGTTGCCTAACGACATGATGGAGAAGATGTCAATAGATGATGTAGAAAAGAACCTCAAACGAGGTATTTACAGCACAAAAGCTAAGCAAGGAAAGTCTGACATTTGGAGAAGTTTCTCAATTGTTTTGGTAGGCAAAATCATGCGGTATAACGTTATATGCCTCACCAAAAACGCTCAGCACTCCCTGCAGGTCAAGTTGACTGTTTGGTGTTTTTGACAAACAATACATAGAAGTTTAGTGAGTGGAAATGGATTGTTTCTAAATGTCCGTTTGCTATTTTGTGTTCACATTACGTTCTGTTGAAGCATGTTTTCTCAGGTTTCCTTTCAGTCGGTCACGTTCAACGTACGTCGGAACTGACTGACGAATTGGGATCTGTTTTTTGTTTCTCAATGTGTTTTTCTGTTTTCTGTTTTGCAAAGCAGTCTATTTTTATGTGCAAAGTTTTTGATAAAAACGAAATTATATTTGAATGTATTTGTCTTTTTTTTTTTTTTTACATGCAGGCCAGGGAAACGAAACAAACAACCCCATGAATCTCTTTAATAATATCAATACAAATACGTGTTTTTTTTCCCTGCGGGACGGGAGAAGACACAAAATCAATGCATCTCTATTATTGTGCGGGAATAAATTCTCAGAGTTTTGCGGGTGCGGGCGGGAGTGGACATATACGTTGCGGGAGCGGGCGGGAGTGGTCAGAAAATCGGCGGGTGCGGGCGGGAGCGGGATGAAGAAAACAGTCCCGCGCAGGGCTCTAGTGTGAACGCCCACAGTGCTTACATCTACTATGTTTATGTGAATACTCGAATACTTTTGATATATTTCTGTTTCAAGATTCAAGAGTTTTATTTGTCACATACACAGTTATATACACAATATACAACTGGCAGTGAAATGTAAACAGGTCCGCTCCATGGACAGTGCAAATAACAGTTACAAGAAATTAAAATAGAAATAGAATAAAATTAGAATAAAAAGTATTAACATAAGTAGAATTATAAATAAATCAAGTAAAAGATAAAAATAGGAAATAAGATAAAAATAAAAATATAAAAATAAAAATATAAAAATATAAAAAATATAAAAAAAAGTGGATATGATAAGTGAGATAAACTGTAGACTTAAAAATAAGTGGTTAACATAAAATATATATATATATATGTATATATAAAGAAGTATAATGTGCAAGGTTTATTACAGGTTGTTACGCAGTAACAATAGGAAAGTAAAGTGCAGTGCAATGGCAGTATGTGGATGTTAATGTTAAAAAACTGTATGTTTATTTGGTCGTTTAGGCGCGCAACCGAAGACAAAAGCTAGTATGATCTATGAGCTAGTATAAAGCGCGCGCACCCACTCGTTTGGGTTTTTTCCGATTCCGGTGCCAAACCGATACTTTTAAAACGGTTCCGGTGCCTAAACGGTGCCTGAACCGATACTTTTTTTTTTTTTTTAAATGGCCACAAAACGAGGTGGATAACATTAAATGGCTTTTTATTTATTTATTTAAATTGAACCATTTATTAAAAGTTTAATGTATACTTAAATGTATGAATATAAATAAATACAAAACACAATTGACTTATTTACAAATTATAATTGACTTATTTACAAATTCACAGTAAAACCTAAGCCACCTAACCCAACTACAACAAGCCTAATATAACTCTAAATAACAGTTACAGAAATAACAGCAGTTAGCCTAGTCATATTCTCGGTATGCTACTAACCAGCTTCGAGCTTCAGCTTTATTTTGAAATATGATCATATTCTCTGGCTAAATATTTTAGAACGCATCGCCTTAATGTTTCCATGACGACGCGTCATGTTTCTCACATGACACAGCAGCCGCAATAGCGCTGACAGCTCAGCTGTATCGGGTTTATTTCGTTTTTTCTTTTTATTCAAAATATTCACAAACTTGTGTGTGTCACGAACTATCTGATGTTCAAATGTGTGAGTCAATGTGTGTTAGTTGATCTATAAAGCGCAATGGGCGGCGCCATGTTAGTTTGAGCCTCAGAATCGGATCTGTCGGATTTACAACACTGAGTTCATTCTCGTCTTACAAAATACATGAAAGTAAGTGACCAGTGAACTGGAAGAAGAATAGAGTAAACGATATAGCTACTATTTAATGTGCATGTATCTGATGTGAATAAAACATGTAACGTTAGTCAAATTATAACCGCCTGAAAGGATTGTCATTGCCGCTTTCATAGACATCAGTGTGTGTTTTTTGCTAGTAGCCTACTTATGAGCATTTAAATGTCTGAAACCTGGAATAAACATGATGTGGTTGAAAACACTGAATAGTTGTCATGAGTTGTGATGTGACCAGCGCTGAGCGTGTCTCTGGCTCGGTGCCACCCAAAGCACCCGAAAGCACGTTTGAATTTTGGCACCGAAATGAGGAACCGAAATCTGCGTTCTGATTCGGTCCGGTACATACCGGTTATATAAGTACCGGTGCCATATTGGAACCGGATTTCGGTACCCAACCCTACTTATCATGCTTTTATTATTTATTTTTTCATGACACTCGCGAACAGCACTGAACACACAACTTGAATATTATTATGATAAACTAGTCATTAACTTCGGAAGGCTGTACAACAAGGGAATTGTAATTGGCTGCTTTTTTCTGCAGAGAACGGATCTCTGTTGATGCGTGTGTCTAATATTTTTATTGATCATGTTAGTAAATGTTAGATATGTTGGTAAAGTGTGAGAGCCCTGGCGAGCCATAGGTTCCCGACCGCTGCTCTAGCTGTTTCGCGGATTTCCATGGTAACTCACTGTTAGAATTGTGACGGTTTTACCTTGATGGCTGTGGGCGCGGTGCTGAACCAGAGAACGCAGTGATTAATGCATTATGACGTCTGATAATTCCATGTAGCCTGTATTTGCCAGGAGATGAACAATAATTAAAGTCTAATAACAATATTTTGTGCTGAAGGAGACGGAGCTGAGCTCCAGCAGGGTGTGTTGTGGACCTGAGGAGGCGGAGCTGCGCTCCGGTGTGCTCCGGCCCAATTTAACCTCTGCTGTTACGTGCGTCCCGTCACCGTTTAAACTGCCCTGTCAATCATCGTCACAGTTCAAATCCCCCACTTTCAATTTAATTTCC
The DNA here is from genome assembly GCF_949357685.1 of Gobio gobio. Lineage (NCBI taxonomy): Eukaryota > Metazoa > Chordata > Actinopteri > Cypriniformes > Gobionidae > Gobio > Gobio gobio. Next base: position 49,916,399 of record NC_137114.1, read on the forward strand.
TACCGTATCGGAGAGAAATGTAGTCGCTCGTTGATCTGCCTTTCGTGGGTCTTTAAAGTCCTCATGAAATCAAAATCGATCTTATTTAATTTGTTAGCCCACATTACAGGTCTTAGGGTGAACAACTAATCCGTGCAAGTTAATACACAGAAAAAAAATTTTTGCCGCGGTAATCTTTAATCAAAATCTGAAAAGTAACTTCCGGTCTTGAATGGCATTCCCTTTCCGATGACGACTGTGTGACGGCTTGGGTTTGAATATCCTTAACCACTCCCCTCCATCCGTTAGTCTGCTATGAGCGCGAGATGGAGAGGAGGAGCGCTGAAGTAAAATCCTGCCCTCTATTCAATATTCCGTTTCACCTGGAAATACGTCACAACACTGAAATAAAGTCAGTTGCAACTTCCGGTTCACTGGGTCTTTAATGCAGAGACTCCTCTCATGTGTTTGCAAAGTTAATGGCCAAACGTATCATTACAAAAGTTCTCAATGCTGCTGAAGGAGAAATATAATGTGGATAATATTGAATAAATATCTTTTCGTCAGGTTAAATATTGATAATTTCTCACTCAAACCACTTTATCTAATCTTCTCCACTTAACCGTCAGACTCGCGTAACCGCCATGTTTGTAGTTTTTTAACACTTTTTATCCGCGTTTGTAGTTCTAATCGAATCCTCGTCCATCTCGCAATGGGTTGTGGGCAATATCTGCCGTTAGAGTGCGCATCGATCTGCACTTCGGATTCTGACCGGAAATAGTAAACCATCCGGGAATCTTTGGAATACTTTTTTCAACATACTAAGATTTGGGACAGACTTAATTATTTTTTCGAATACTATTTAGTACGGATAGTATGCGAATTGGGACGCAGCCTCAGACTTTGGACATGAGTTGAACAAACCTTGTTTTAAATGCAATTAATATCTATCGTGTGTCATTAAAAATACTCCATATTCCTGACAGAAGACATGTTTTCACTTAATTTAAGTTTAATGTAATTGAAGTAACCAAGTATGAATTCACTAACTTATCTTTGATTTTTGTCCAGGGGTCCAGACTGTTCTTCGCACCTCGCTAACTCATTTAGCTGGATTTGATTGTTGATGATTTGGCATGATCTTGGATTGTTTGGTTCTTCGAAGCTCATCTTGGACTTGCTGTCATAGCAACAGGTCCGTAAACTTAAACCTGCTCGGGAGCAGCTCATTTCATGTAAACAGGATTAGATCGCATCTTGAGGCGATACTTAAAATCTGTCCCAGCCACTGCTACTTTATTACAAGAGTTCATTACTGAACCAGGGGCAATAATAATTTTAAGTAATAATAATAATTATATAAAAACGTATTTGGAAATAATATTATAATGTTGTGTAAAAGGTGTGTATACTACAGACACAGTCACATGATTGAGAGATTTATTTGTGATGGAATAATTACTTTATAATGTTATTGCAGTCTTACACACATGCTACAGTTACTCTGAGCCGTGCATTAATTTGAGTGATGACAGATATTATGGGATGGCTTGATGCAGCGCAGAAGTAGAGAACTTGATCTTGAACCTTAATACTGTCACGTAACCAATCTGCTTCAAATTAACTTAAAAATTTAATGAATTGCTAATTATAACATTGAAATAAAAATGTAAAGGGTGTACAAATACTATACAATCGTGAATAGGCATATAAATAATTGGTAATCATATATTTTTTTTAAATATCATTTATAATATATCTATTATAACTTTTATGTTGGTTTCCTTATAAAGATCCATAAATGCGTAGGGCTTTTTTGTGTAATTTGTGAAGTTTTTTGCCAGGTGGCTTTTTTAATTAGGCATGATGTCATTACGTTGCTGTTTTGCCGGCAGCCAATCGCTGCATTGCTGATAGTGGTTTCGAGTATCGATGCATCTGCCCTCTTCAGTGAACACAAGAACGCACAGTAATCTTTTTAATCCAGATCATTTAATCCAGATATTTTAATCCAATCTGCAAATTCCTTTGAAGAACCAAATTAGACAGAGATCAGTTATCAGGATTAGAAGATCTGGGATCTCTCAAATCATCTCAGATGTATTAAAGAGCACCTATCATGGAATTTTGAAATTTACCTTTCATGTAGTGTGTAACATAGATCTAAGTGAACAAAAACATCCTGTGATAGCTTGAAATATGACAGTGCACCGTATATATAGTTATTTTCTTTCAAAAGTAAGAGTCGACTCTGAGTCATTTTTAAGAATCGTTAGAAGACCGAAGCTTTTTCTCGTACTAGATGACGTCAACTTGTCAAGTTATTTGAATACGATACGCCCACTTATTGCGCTCCAAGACGCCAGTGAAAACTAGAAAACATCATGGCCACGAGACGCTGTGTTCTGAAGTGCGACTCAAAAGCAAACTTTTTTCATCTGCCCAAGGATGAGCATTTGAAGACTAAGTGGCTTGAAGACAAACCATACATCGTCGCGATTGAGTGTTTATTATTAGTCGTCAAATGTATGTTTCGCGATCTCAGGAAGCTTTTATTATGGACTTTTATTATGGCACATGGTATCTTCTTCGTCTGTCTGTACCATATATGGATTACATGTGCACAGAGCGCCCTCCGGCTGCCAGTATGAATTGAAAACAACACATAAGAGACTCAATCGCTCATGATTAGGCTATTTCTGCCCATTTTGAGGAAGTATTGAATAAAAAATACTCCTCTGTTTAGAAATTTGACACAGACATATGAGAATCTATCAATATGTCTCCTCATCTGCACACTTTTGAACTAAAAGCCCTGAGGGATGTTGATTTGTCGCGAGTCTTCGTGAGGAGTTTTTTTATGAATGAGATCAGCTGAGGCTCATATTACAATCAAACAGTACCGACGCGGTTTTCATATTCATAACTCCTGACACATATTAACAAATTACTGTCATTATAAGACTTTGATGGGCGTTCCGTTTCCGAGAATATCTGCACAGACTATACCAATCACAACTGACTGGGTCATCTGACCAATCACCGCAGATTAGCGTCACGTAAAGGCGGGGTTTTGAAAAGTGAATCACTAAAGGAATCATTTGAGAATCGCTGTCAAAACAGGTAAAAATAAATGCATATTATAAGAAAACTAAAGTCTTTTTTGTCATTGCATGCATGCAAAACTGTTGTTGGGGACTTCTAAAACAATATTTGGAACATTTTAAATGCCATGATAGGTGCTCTTTAAGCGAGGTACGAAGAACGGACCCCAGATCTGGAAGTATCTCACAGTGATCACAGTTCACGCCTGCAGTGAAGCCCCACCCACAACAATTCACCAATAAATACTGGGAATATCCACATCATCCTACAAGAGAAGGACAAACTCCAGGTGTAGCAGCTGAAATCTGTGTGACTGTTAAAGATGGAGTTTATTAAAGAGGAGATTGAAGACATGAGTTATCCAGAACCATCCAGAATAAAACATGAAGATACTGAGGAACAAACAGGTTTGTGTCCATTCTTGATTCTTTATTGTTGACTGCTTTAGTAGCTGTGAAATAATAATCAGTATATGGATGATAAATGACAGAGAAATGCATCTTGATAACCATAACCCATTTTTAATCGTATTAACAATAGGGCTGGGCACCGAACGTCAATACTTTTATGGTATTGAACGAAAAACTGAAAAATGATTTATCTTTCGGTGTCAAATTTCGGTTCCAAAAGCCAAGTGGCTTTTATACACTTATAAAATTGGATGCCGAGTCAGCAAAGTGCAACATATGCAATAAGTATTGCAACCAAAGGCGCAAAAGGAAAACTTTCTGTCAGACGTAAGTTCACAAACAGCGCGAGTGAATGCATCTGCACTAAAGCTATCGAGCTGCACAGTTGACACAGGATTTGCCACTTGCACAATCGAGGCAGTGTCGCATCATCACTAAAGTTTATCATTTGCATTTATTTTTAAGTCTTGCCAGTGTTCAAACCGCTCAGCACTCGCGCGCTCTCCAGACCGTGAGAGAGCGCGCGCACACACAACACAGGCCATCTCACAAAAAGCTTGCGAGTACAAATTGCGCTGAAATGGCCAAATACACACAAATGTATGTACTAAATTACCGTCTTGACGAGTATGCACGTAAACCCCGTCGTGACTTGCGAGTGAACATTTGTGCCAGAGACATATAATAAGAGAGTTACGACACTCTTTGATCTCGTCGCCACGCGGTCACGTGGTTCATGGAGCTCTCAATAGTTCCAAACAACTCCGCGCTGTCAATCTGTTTGAATAGGATTAAGCAGGACAGACAGCAGTTCACTATATTTGCAGAAATTTCTGGTAAATATGAACACAATATGTGCATCGACTTCGACTAGGCTTTACAGTAGCATTTTATTCTGGGGAGAGATAAAGAAGATATAACATTAATGTTGTTTTTGAGTGATCTGGTTATTTTATTTGGGTCATGTGAGTGCATGATTTTACAGTGTTGAGTATTATAGCCTATCACGGGCATTTCTGTTGAAAATAATGACCAGTCACATGTTTAATTTACCAGGAATGAGAATCCATATAGATTAAAACAACTCTCAAAAAACGCTGAATGAATTTTAGTGCAAGTTTACGTTTTACACAAATCTTCCCATTATCTACAAATCCTCTCATCATAACAAACAAAGCACAGAGACGATTTAAATAAAGATTTATTGTGAAGTTTAGCCAGAAGTTTTTTTTTCATGTGACTTTGTGATTTTCCCTACAATTAGCCTATATATTTAACACAAATGAAGTAACACAAATTGATATTTTAATGTTATAATAGTGATTTGATGATCTATAAAAATGAATTCAGAAAAAATGGCTAATGAGCCAATAAGTGTTCGTCTTCCGCCATCTACTGGTTAGTGGTAATTTCTTTTATAATTTAAATTTTGTTAACGTCCGAATGTTATTTTATGATACTCACTTGAGCATACACAACAGGTGAATATAAATGATTGATTCTAGCATATACAGAATTGAACCCAAGAAAGAAGTTTTAAATAGTGTTCATTATTCATATGCATTATACGTTATTCCTTGAAGGGGCTACTTCATAGAAACGCTTTCAACAGAAAGATCTCAGAGAGACTAAAAACTGTTGAAATATTACCGAGAGCATCTGGATATAGTAGCTGTTGCATTGCTGCTCACGTTATCTAACTGCAGTTAAGAGTCTAACAATCTATTATATAACAATAAACAGTAACTTAACGCACTTCATAAAATACCACTTCTATCAATATTCCTGAGAGGTCGACTAATGTCATAAAATCTCAAAATATGCAGTAATTTCATCAATTTGCCAGCGAGTGTGATTGAGACACACTGAAATGAATGGGGTTCAATGCTGGAACTATTGGTTGTTTGGAACTATTGGTCATGACACGCTTTACTTCCACATTCCTCAGTTCCTATGGAGGTCTATGGGAGTGTCGTAACTCTGTTTTTCAACAGCTCTGATTTGTGCAAAGTGCATGTAACCATATCCGTGTTCGCTCTTAAAGTGACAGCTGTCGTATAAACTGCTGCTGTCTCTGAGTTTCTCTTTGTCTTGTGTTGTTTGATGAACCTTTATGACACTCACTGCTCTTGAATTATTAACTTTTGCAACCTTAAGTGTAAGGATTAATCTAATCTAATTAATTCAGGGAAGACCCATTTTAATTTACATTTGATTGAGGTTGAAATGGATTTTAAAACATATTGTATCGTATAAAGTATTGCATAAAAAGTATCGTTGGGAACCGGTATCGAAACTGAGGTATCGAAAATTGGCGCCGAATCGAAAGATTTTGAACAATACCCAGCCCTAATTAACAAGTGAATGACAGAACTGACCTTTGCACATCAAAGATACTTGATACTCACACTGACAGATACCTGATGTCTTGTTTTCTGCTAAGTGTTTTTAATTTTCACATTTAACCTCATTGATCTGATTCTGACTGCTTAATATGTTTATTTTAGACCAGATGGAAGTGAAGGAGGAACAACACAAACTAAATGACATAAAGGAACTCTGTGACTTCGAATCTCAAGAAACAAAAGCCAAAAAGCTGCACACCTGCTCTCAGTGTGGAAAGAGTTTCACACATAAAGGAAACTTTAACACTCACATGAGAATTCACACTGGAGAGAAACCGTATGCATGCACTCAGTGTGGAAAGAGTTTTTCTCAAGCAACAAGTCTTAGGTATCATCTGCGCATTCACTCTGGAGAAAAACCGTTTAACTGTGATCAGTGTGGTAAAGATTTTATTTCATCATCACATCTAAATGAACACATGAAAATTCATTTAGATGAGAAGCCTCATGTGTGTTCTCTCTGTGGAAAGAGTTTTTTACGACTGGACAGTTTTAAAAATCACCAGAAAACACATGATGGAGTGAGAGATCATGTGTGTTGTGACTGTGGGAAGAGCTTTACTAGAGCTGGTGATCTGAAACAGCACCAAAGAATTCATTCTGGAGAAAAACCTTACAAGTGCTCATATTGTGGCAAGAGTTTCACTCAGTCTGGAACCCTGAAATCACATGAGCGAGTTCATACTGGAGAGAAGCGTAAGTGTGAGAAGAGTTTTACACATTTATCAGGTCTTCAAACTCATATTAAAACATGTGGCAAGTGAGCAATGTCAAATAGTAAAAACTGTGAGATAAAATATGGATTTTTTCCACTCATCAGTCAACAACTCTTACTGTGTAAATAAAGCCGTTTTGTTTTTATTTTCTGTCAGGATGGATTGTGTGCTAAATAGTTATTTCTAGAATTGGATATATTCATGTCATTTTCATATTTACTAAGTGTACTAAATTGTCTTCTGAAAGATTATTTAATTGTGAGAAACAATAAAGAGAAACAACATCTTGATCTATTTAATGAACAGAGAATTAATTATATAGTTGTAATCACTTTAATGAGTTTGGTATCATCCCATCTCAATACTGTAATAAATATGTTTGGGATGTACAGTATTATTTTAAACTAAATGATCAGATTTTGTATCATATAAAGAGGTTGGAGTTCAAATGTCCTTCATTATTGACTGCACAGGAACAATAAAGTACCAAAGCTTCAGTTCAACAGATTTGGTGGATGTAGTGAGAAAAAAATATAAGCTGTAAAAGAAACTGTTGATCATTTGCATTATTTACAGATAGTTTTAAATATCCCAGTACTGTTAGTTGTACGTGTGCACAAATATAATGGATTTACAGGACAAGCATCAGGATTTCATAACTAGAAAACAGTTTAACCTGTTAGCCAGCTATTTGAAAAATCCCAAGAAATGGCATACGGGACTAAAACAGATACAGTTCATGAACCCTTTGCACTAAAAGCAGAAGTGTGGGCTCATTTGAAAACAGACACTTGGCAGTTTAATGTAAAGTCAAAATTAATTATTGTCATAATGATAAAAATTGTTATAATAAGCTTCAAAATTTTGTAAAGTTATTAGAAATGTATTTGTATGAAATATCTTTACAGAAATATAATTGAAGTTGGCCTTGTTGCAATCTAGAAATGCACTGCAGCTGAAGCCACAAGTCTGACCATGTTATACCCGTATTTCCTCAAATAAAAACTTGTAGTCAATTAAACGGCTGGCCTCTGATAGTGGCCGGGAGCGTGGCCAGCACGAACAAATAAAAGCCGGTCTTAAATTAAGGCCGGGGAAAAATTTGTGTGGGTAATCTCCTAAGTGCCTTTCATTTAATGTGCATTCAAGTTCATCGTAATGTACAGTAGGGTTGTGCCGATGGAGCGCAACCATCGTGACCATTTAACGAAATTATAGTTTTTAAGTATATAAAAAAATGTGTAAAGAGATATATTAAAATAAAAAGTGCACAACTCTTCTAAAGTGGAAGGAAGCTTTTTTTCCCTCACGTGCACCTATATAGAAAGCGCGGATGCATTAGTTGGGTTAGTAAAATAAGGAAATTATAGTTTTTTAAGTAGAAAATAATATATTTATGCAAAGAGATATAGCAAAATAAAAAAATGCTTAAGTGCACAAATCTTCTTAAGTGGAAGAAAGCTTTTTTCCCTCACGTGCAAACAATATAGAAATTAAGCGCTGAATAAACGTTGTCGCCCTTCTGGCTGTTGTTGTAAATGGTGATGTTTTTGCGAATGTTTCTTTAAAAAAATCAATGAAATCTGTCCACTGGAACGCTATCACTTTTAATTTAAAATGGTTTATTTAAAACAATCATTTTTCAAACAGATGGAATTCCCCCCAATACAGGGCTGCCCCTAACAAAAGCCTGCTTCAAATAAAAGCCTGTTACCTTCTGCAGTTATGGTAGATAAAGATGGATTTATTTTATTAGGCCCCGGTTTTTATTTGAGGAAATACGATATTTCAAATCTGATGATAAGTCTAAAACTAGATTTAAAATTCAAAATCTAAAATTGTATAAAATATTTTACAAGATCATGTCATGTGATTTTATTTTGAAAAGACTCAAAAAATGCTAACTGATGTTTATTGTCATCTTCTAAGCTTCCATTCAGTCTCTATTGTTTTGTGGTGCAAACTGCCCCATTCAGTTTCAGTCTCCCCGGCACACATTCACACCTCTCTGGCCTGGTTATGGCTCTAATGATTATTCTTTTGTCTTCATTGTAATTACGGATTGGCGCTCTATTCCTCATATAACCTCATTTCATTGATCAAACTTCTCACTTCACCTTCTAAACTAGTCTCAAATGCCCTTCTTGAAAATAAACATCTCAGTGAGTTTTACTATTCAAAATTATTCATAAATGTGACGTATTTGCCCAGGTGGCAGGTGCATCTAGCTAGCATGTTAGCTTAGCACACCATCACAACAACCAATAATGAGATTAAAACATGTTTTTACTCCAAACTTACTTTAAATTACAAGTCAAATGTTTTAAATAGTTACACTGTAAAAAGTAATACGTTGACTTTACTTAGAAAAGCTGTGGAAACTGATTGCCTCAAAATTTTCAAGCAAATTAGGTCATACTTTTTGACTTAATACTACATACTACTACTTTGTAGAGTTAACTTGTATATTTTTAGAGGTTACCATAACACTTGAGTAAAAGTAAATCAATTTCAAAAGTTCAGTCAACTTACAGATTTAAGTTGGGGTTTGTAAGCAGTTATTTTAACATGTCTGCTTGTTCATTTTACTAGAAGAATGTGTGGAAACTGATTGCCTTACATTTCTCAAGCAAGCTGTGCACAAAATTCTAAGTTGAGAATACAAAGACAGATTTTGCACAACACTAGAATGTTTATTTGCTTTATAGAACAGTATTAAAGACATTACTTAAGGCATGCTCGTCAACATGGCCCGCTGACTACATTGTAGAAAAAAAGCACATACTGCACTTATGAAAAAAAAAACAATAAAAAGAGCAATGTTTCTTTGTCTTTTACATGTTTACAAAGTGGTCAAAAGCAAATCTTGCAAACACTTAACAGTCTGTTAAGTACAGGTACAGAGTTTAGTACAGAACAAGTTAAGTACAGAACAAATTTTCTAATACAGTTCTCTTTAAAAGTTATCTTAAAACTATTCTAAACCATTTTTTGGAAAATGCACTGTAAAACAGTATAGCACTGAACAATTTGAGTTCGTAAAAGGCATAGATCTATTCAAACTCCACTCAGTAATGGTTAACCATGAAAAAACATTACTGCATTAGGCGATTTTTTAGTGATTGGATTTTAGGTTTCAGTGACTAGTGGCCAAGGGACAAAATCACTCTCTGTATGAAATCAAACATGCTCTTCAGTGCTGCTGGATACTCCAAATTTAGAGCATAAATTAGCCCAAAGAGCAGACACATTGCTTGTGGAATATTTTCAAGGTTATCCACAACCACTGTACCTTCCAAAATGATTGCTGTTGTTGTGGCATCAAGATGCAAGGAGTAGGGAACAGTTGGAGAGTCCTCGGGAATCACTGTCATGATACCGATTGCCGTGTCGAACATGTCTTCATTGCCATCACAGTCCTAAAAACAGGAATAGCATATAACAAAATTAGGTCAATGTAAGCCACAAAACTTCTTTAAAAAGCATGTACTTGCATTTAAATGTAAAACTAAATTAATATCACTGTATTATATCTAAATGTAAAGGCCTTTTCAAACAGGACACATCAGTGGATGTATGGAGGAATGACATTCAAACCACTGCAAGAAAAGAAATTCAATCAAACTGAAGGCCAGCTATATAAATAAAACCCTATTCTAAATCTGATAATTTGATATTTGTAAAGGTATCAAAATACATAATTGATTGAATTTTTAAAATCAAGTAAATATCAGATTTTTTATTCTATCTAACCTCCTTTCTGTCATTTATATTTATTTTTTTACCCCCTTACTGACTTCATTCATCTGTTGCATCTTTCCTTTATTCTTCCTACTTGTCTAAATTTCCAACCTCCCCTCTATTGTCTCTTACAATTGTTTCTCTTTCATCTGTCTTTTTTCTTATGAGTTCTTAATTTATCTTTAACTTTCTTTTCTCTATCCCTTTCTTTGTTTCAGTGTCCTGACTGTTTTTCCCCTTCATAACTCTTCTTGCCAGATCTCAAAACAATTTGAAGAACAGTTTGCCTGTTAAAAGAAGAATCACATCACAGAAAAAAACAATTACTTACAAAGCATGTCTTGTAAAAATTGGTGGGGTCTTCTCCGAGGAGGAGTGGTAGGCCATGAAGAACGGCTGTTCGTCTCGCATTGACGTTGGATTTCTGCAAAGTTATGAACATTTAATATTTATTAGCGCTCATGACACAAACACAACACAGATCAGACAACAACAGCAAAAGCAACAATTGTTTTACTATCAAAAATGAATTGTGATGTGTCTGAGGAACTTACATCATTGTCAATCTGGTGCAGAATCTTCTTAAGGTAATACCTCCAAACATCCAGCTCGACGCTGTTTTGAGCAGTTTTTCACAAGTGTAATTATCCCTTTTTCCATCTGAGGCTATCATACCACCCATTCCACCCCTGTTAAGTACAGGTACAGAGTTTAGTACAGAACAAGTTAAGTACAGAACAAATTTTCTAATACAGTTCTCTTTAAAAGTTATCTTAAAACTATTCTAAACCATTTTTTGGAAAATGCACTGTAAAACAGTATAGCACTGAACAATTTGAGTTCGTAAAATGCATAGATCTATTCAAACTCCACTCAGTAATGGTATAATATAATTATCCCTTTTTCCATCTGAGGCTATAATACCACCCATTCCACCCCTTAGATGAGCCAGGCTGGGTAAGGCAGGGATGTTTTTTTTTATCAAAGCAGCATCAACAGCCTCGAAATCTTCCTTATCTGGGTAAGCTTTGTAACTGTATATTGTAGAGTTTTTCAAGAATCTCATGCTTAAGCTCTCCTGACAATTGTAGATATGTTTGATCTCGCATGTACTGTAGATTTCCCTGACCTAACCTGTATTCAATGTCAACAGGAAAATTAGGGATCTCAAAAGTTTCTAGCCATGCAGTACGTAGACTATGACATGGATCATCATAAGCCACAGACAGGATTTCAGTGTCAGCTGTGCTAGGGGTTGGTGTCGTCACAAGTGAGACAATCTTCAGTGTGGGCTTATCGGGCAAATCAGCAATGTCGATAAGATTCACAAGGGAATTGTTGAAGTCTGGATCCTCAAACTGAACTGTGAACTTGTACTGAAGTCCCAGCTTTTCTTCAAGTTGTTCCAACAGTGAGTCAACTGTCTGTGGCTTCAAAGGAAGCACGATTTTTCTGATGTCGTTGTCACAAACTATAACTCGGAGAATGGTCCTTGTCTCCATATTTGGTCTCTCTACAAAGGTTAAAGAATTGAGTTAGTTTTCTTAAATTAAAGTGAGAGCTCAATCCAAAAATGTAAATATTATTTGGAAAGTTTCACTTGTCCTACTTTAAATATACTTTACACAAAGGCATTAATAATTTCATGTGACTTGTGCCATACAGTCTAAGCATTTAAAGCATATGAATGGGTTTGTTGAGAAATAAACTTCAATATCTAATCCATTTTACTGCAAGTAAATCTTGAATAAAATCTCCTGTGCAAGGGAGCAACCCTTCACACAGGATAGCATTTAACTGCTGCTCTCTCAATATTGCATGCAGGATGTGACAGTTTAAATAAAATAATGAATTACAATTCAGTTTGTTTCTCACCAAACCCATTGATCTACTATTTGAACACTTGAAGTTGAATGACATATGTTTTTGTGTCCTCCTGAAGCTTGAGAAGTAATGCCTATCTTGTGACATAGTAAAGACAAGAGCATTCAGAAATCTTTTAAAAAATCTTTAAAAATAAGCCTTTTTGTCTTCCAAATAAGAATGACAGTAAATTACAATTTGCTGAATTTCTGAAGTCCCTTTAAAACCTGAATTGTCATTTATTCAGCATATGATATAATGTTTGAGGGTAACATAGGTCCTGCCCCGAAGTGTATAGGCTGGCAAAGGAAATGGGTCATTCAGACCCATTGATAATTGACAGTGATAGCACATGACTGCACAGTTCAAAAGAACGTAGGTGCTCAATGTACCAACATGTCAAATCGTTACACACAAACAGAAAATCACTGCTGATGACAAAAAATTTGAAAATCTGTCTGAAATCAGGTAGGCCTGAACAAGTACCAACAGATACAACCATATCTGGATTATACTTGATTCCATCAATGCTCACAGATGATGCTGTGAGGACAGTGTTCTGAACTGAATATGTTTATCTCAGGAATTCCTGAATGTTCTCAGGGAAAGTTGAAATCAAAGTACCCATCACCTTCTCTGTCTGCATGGATGGCTTAAGAAAGGAGGGGGAGTCAATGTAGTAAGCCAGCAGTCTTTGATGGCGAACAGCCAAAGTTTGTGGAACATTTTTGAAGTTTTTGGTGTCACGGATTACCTGCTTGAAGAATTTATGTTTTCCCTCAAATTGCATCATCCACATATCTCTTAATGGTCCATACACTGTTATGAGCTGCGGATAGTGCTCAATGTAGTGGTGTTTAGGGCGCAATGTGAAATGAGGAAAGACTGTTAAAAGTAAATGCCTGTGTTCTGCGATCTTTGCGTCAAGAAAATCAAGAGAATCCTCAGTGAACTTGAAAGCCAATGCCATTTCTTAAATATCTTTCAGAAGCAACACAATTTCCCATGTTTTATCATTTTCAGGGATATCAAAGCCAACCATGATAAGTGCCCAATTCTCATGGGCATTACCCCCAATTGTACGTTTTGAGGCAAATGTACCTGGGATGATCTGAGGCTGATCAACTCTGTCTGAGAATTTGTAAGGAAACTGCTTGTTAGCTTGATTCAGGGATTCAAGAGAGATGAATTTCCTTGAGATCAAATCATTAATGCACAAGGACATTTCAGTAGGGGTGACACCCTCCATAAGGTTGTGCATTATGTCAGGGTTGAAAACCACCAACTGTGTGAAAATGTTCCAACCGTTCACTTAAAACACAGCCACCTTTCACACCATACTGCTTTACCAAACTTGCATCGTGTAACACTTCAGCCACTTGCCTGTCATGCTCCTGCTTGGTTCGCAGTTCAAATGCTCCTGACCGGACCTCCTTCTCCTGGATTTCACTCCTCTTAGCAAAGCAGAACCGGCATGGGTGCTCAACAGTGAACTACTCCTGTAGTCCTGCAAAGGAATGAGCACCTAGATTATCAGAAGACACAAAAAGCACACTTCCTTTCACAGAGTCTCCTAACTGTTCAATGTATTGTGACGAGTCTCTCTGGGCATATCAGCGTCGCCCTGGCAACCAACGCACGGCACCTGCACGTCCTCATCACGGGCTGATCGGTCACAGCTGCAGCCGATCAGCGAGAGGCTGTAAAAGCCGCTGCCGCCCTCACTTGAGTAGACACCCGTCTCATGCTGAACGTGCTGGAACTAATCCTCTTTCTCTTACCTCACAGAAGGCAGCGAGTGCCCGACAGCCCGATTGAGCACGCCTGGACACCCACCTTCACGAGCACGAGGACTTCACAGGAGCACCAGCCCCGACGACAGCACGCACCTTTGTTTCACCATTTGCACTAAATCCCCAAAGTATTCTCATTAAATCCACCCTCCGGGGTTCACTTTCACGAGCAACCGTGTTGTGTGATTTCTCACCCGTGACATCTGGTGGAGAATGCGGGCACCTGCATGAGAAATCACACACAAGTGTTTGCAGTTTTCACCGCACTCAAATATATTTTTTGTTCTCTTTCTGTTCACCACCCCAGCACTGATCGGCGCTCTCTCTTCCGTTGGAGATGGAGGAGATACTGAAGCGCCTCACCGAAGTCAGCATCCGCCAGCAGCAGATCGTGGAACATCTGGCCACTCGGCAGGGCAGAGCTGAAGAGGAGATCGCCGCCCTTCATGCCCAGGCGGCCCAGCCAGTTCCACTACCTGACCCCCGCATACGAGCGACTCGGCTGCTGCCTAAAATGACGGATCACGACGATGTTGAGGCATATTTCCAAATTTTTGAAACAACGGCCAATCGGGAAGGATGGCCGATCGAAGACTGGGCTTCCGCGCTGGCTCCTCTCCTAACCGGTGAAGCCCAGCGAGCTTATTTTTCCCTTCCTCCCGCGATCACGAACGACTACAGGGAAGTGAAACGAGAGGTCCTCGCCCGGTTGGGGCTTTCTCCCGTCTGCGCAGCGCAACAGTTCCATGAGTGGGAGTTTAAGGGTCGGATGCCAGCGCGGGCCCAGGCCGCTGATCTCGTCCGGTTGGCTCAACACTGGCTACTCGACGGGGAGCCCACCGCAGGTCAGGTAGTGGAACGAGTGGTCATCGATCGCCTCCTCCGCGCCCTGCCTCGGTCCCATCGTCAGGCGGTGGGTATGAGGAACCCCGCCACTGTCCTCGATCTGGTGGAGGCGATCGAGCTGGCGGATGCGGTCCACCAGCGGGAGGCCGGAGAGAGAGCGCCGCCATTTCCCCGGAGGGTGGTCCAGGAGCGACGCACGCCGGAGGGCACCTCGCGCGCAGTTGGCAGACCGGCAGTTCCGTTTCCGGTGGACGAGCCCATGCCCACCGCAGAACCAACGACGGCCCGCGGGCTTGGCTGGCGGGCTGCATCGTACATCAGCACGTCCCACCTGCGGCTCCAGCGGCGGACGTCCAGCTGAACGGTCAGCCCATCCGGGCGCTTCTGGACTCGGGCAGCGCAGTCACCCTCATCCAGGCTCGTCTGTGTCCGCCTCACCCTGGCCAAAAGAGTTACCTCCCGATCACGTGTGTGCATGGAGACACCCAACAAGTACCCGCTCGCCGTGTGAACATCGCTGCCGCCCATGGCACCTGGCCCGTCGAAGCCGGATTGGTAAAGAACCTACCGGTCCCACTGTTGCTTGGAAGAGATTGGCCAGGGTTTGGCCACCTGCTCGCCGCCGTTGCTCAGCCTGCCAGCCCGGAACGGAACTGCCGCCGTCGTCGCCGGCCACAAAGATGTCGTCACCGGCCGGCGCTGCTAGCTTCGGACAGCGGGAGAGATGGTGAGTCCCCCTCGTCAAATTCTAACCTGTTCTATGATGTGTTCCAGCAGGCCAGCGAGGGGGGCTCTTTTGCCAGAGAACAGCGGGAGGACGATCGCCTAAAACACGGCTGGAGTCAAGTTAGGACTGTGGACGGAAAAGACGTCCTCCCACGGCCCCATCCTCTCCAGAGTTATCCAGAACCATCCAGAATAAAACATGAAGATACTGAGGAACAAACAGGTTGGTGTCCATTCTTGAGTCTTCATTGTTGACTGCTTTGGTAGATGTGGATTCATAATCATTATATGGATGATAAATGATAGAGAAATGCATCTGCAAATGACATAACTAACCTTTGCACAACATGGATACTTTGGTAACACTTTACAATAAGGTCTAATTTGTAAACATTAGATAATGTATTAAAGGTGCAGTATGCAATCTCCCAAAGTATGCAATCTTTCATTACACAAACAGTTCAAGAGTGCACTAAAGATGATGAATAAACGACAAGGAAGCAAGAGTTGGTTGTTAGTCGCCAGCACAGCAGCTTCAGATAAACAATGACACTCAAGACTGTGCTGTAACTATAGCTAACATTACAACAATTACGGCATTTCTCAGTTTTGTGAAAGCGCAAAACTAATGTCACTCGCATATGAAGCAAAAACAACATTTCCAGGACTTCCCGCATAGGTCTCTCTAGAGCTAGCGAATATTAACACAGATCCTAAAGCTCATGCCTGATCATAACTCTTCTTTTTCTAGTGATATTCCTCTGAGATTTTCACTTTTTTTATTGTCTCTCATCTGTCTTTCAAGTAAGTAAGAAAGTAAGTAAGTAAAATTTATTTGTATAGCACATTTCACAGATAAAAATCACAAAGTGCTTCACAACAGTACAGTACCTAATCAAACAAGTAACAAAAACAATAAATAGATAAGAAAAATAAACAGAAATGCACAAAAGACTGACCTAACCACCCTATAGTCTAGGTGAAAGCCTCTTTAAATAGAAGAGTTTTCAACTGTGTTTTAAAATTTTCCACTGAGTCGAGGCAGCGTTAGGAAGGAGGCAATGCATTCCACAGCCTGGGTGCCATAGCTTGAAATGAACGGTCCCCTCTAGTTTTAAAATGCGTGTGGGGGGCCACTAAAAATCTTTGACCTGTTGATCTTAGACTACGTGAAGACGTACGCAGCTGTATCAGATCAGAGATGTAACAGGGCGTCTGTCCTTGTAGGGCTCTAAAAGTAAGAACCAGAATTTTAAAGTGCATTCTAAATTTCATTGGTAACCAATGAAGTGAAGCTAAGACCGGTGTGATGTCTGCTCTTTTACTGGTGTGGGTTAAAAGCCTTGCAGCAGAATTTTGGACAGTCTGGAGGTGACAAAAATCTTTCTTATTTAGACAAATAAAGAGGCTGTTACAATAGTCTAAACGGGATGAGATAAAAGCATGAATAATCATCTCCAATTCGGCCTTTGACACCAAGGCTCTTATTTTCGAAATGTTCCTTAATTGAAAGAAACAGTTTTTAATAAGTTGATTCGAGTGTTTCTTCAAGGACATGGCAGAATCAAAAACAACACCTAGGCTCCTAAGACTCGGCTGGACAGACGAGCTTAGGTTACCAATATGTTGCTTTATCTGAGGGATGCTTTGCTCAGGGGCAATGATCAGTGTTTCAGTCTTAGCTGAGTTCAGAAGTAAAAAGTTATCATTTAGCCACTGCTTGATACTGCTCAGACAGCTGATTAAAGAAGACTCAGTAGGGTTAAAAGAGCAGTACAACTGAATGTCGTCTGCATACAGATGATAGGAAACATCAGTAAACTGGCCAATTATCTGTCCTAGAGGCAGTATGTACAGAAGAAAAAGAATCGGTCCCAGGACAGAACCCTGAGGTACACCATCTTTCTTCAAATTTCCCTCTTGCTCACTCTCTCTCCTCCTCCATCAAACGCCCCCTAATGCTGATTTGCTTCACATTTTTTGGTCCAAAAACTTTTCAACAGCATTTTTGTAAAATTGCTTACTACACCTTAAAGTCCCTCTGTGGTGAAAATCAAGTGTGTAATGTCTGTGTGGTGTTTTTAATATGCTTTAAGACCATCCATGTGCACATTAATAAATCAACATCACTGTTGAGTGTTTTCTCTTTAAAATCGCAGTGAACCAAAATTGCTAGTGTTTCTGACATCACAAACTACCTTGTAACCAATCACATCAACTTGTGGGTGGGCTTTAGCATATCATTCATTATTTTCTGAAGCAGTGGACGGAGTCTCAAGAGAAGCCTGGTTATCTTGTTATATTTTTCTGTTGATGTTAAAAATCAGGTAGATTTGGCAGTATAGCGGGTGAATTGTGTATATGATGTACTTTATGATATTATGATAAGTTGTTTAAAGCGTTTTTTTAAGGATACTGACATACTGAATGCAGACTGAGATGGCAAATGCCCAGATAGCAATGAGTCGGCGGACCACCGGCGGTGATCTGGCAGCAGTAGAAGCGTCAGAATTGCGTAATCGCAAACACGTTTGACGGTGCACCGCCGGCGGCAGCCGCTTTTTAAAAGCGGCAGCCGGCTTCCTACCGCCTTCGTTCCGCCGCCGGCCCGCAGGCAAACCGCCGTTCCGCCGCCTTTATACTAAAAGGCGGCCCGTCGGAGGCAAACGCTATTTTCGAGCGATCTGCCTCCGCTTATTGTGTAATAAATAATATATATTTATTTATTTATTATTCATATATTTGTAACATGCAGTTTATGATGGATAATGATTGAACAAACCAGATAAATTCCCATTTGGCGTTTTAATTCCACATTTCAAAGTACAGTAACTGTCAATGATACAAGATAATATAAATGAAATATAAATATGAAATATAAATAACAGACAATAAATAAGCTTAAATAGGCCTATAAATAACAAAAAAAAACATTTTTACTAAAGAACCTGCATGTTTCCAATTAAATTTTGGTAAAAAAAAAAAAAAAAAAACAGCCTTACAAGCAAATTATAACACAATATTTGTTAATAACAAAGAGGTCAGCTCTGGGATGAAAAGAATTACCATTAAACATTATATCAAATAATGAGGATATTTGGTACCAAAGAATGTGCAGGATACCGAATAAATTGAGGTATAACATCACATTTAACAAGCCATTTCTAACAATAGGATAAATGGTAATAATTTAGAGTAAAGCTCTGGAGAAGAATAGAACAATAGTAGAACAGACCATTATAAAAAGCCTGACTATGGGTTCTCCGGTTTTCCCCGACCTCCAGAATGAGGCAGCGCAAATTGGCTTATCTTCAGTGATTTCTTGTGCGCCTATATAAAGGACAAACAACCTCGCCATCCCATATCTATCCAAGGAACTGCCTTCAAGGCAGGGTCACAGGGAATAAAAAAAAAAAGTAATTTCCACAGTGAACAGTGATTGGGTGAGTGTAGCCTGACACTTCTGGCTTCTTTAGGGGTCTTGATGTTACTGACTGCATGATAAAGAAAGGGTTCCAGGTGTCAGTAGTCAGCCTAGGTGTAAGAGGTCGGCTGTGGGTCCCTCTCAGCTGTGCAGCATCTTTTTCCGCCTTCACGATCAGATGTTCCTTTCAGGTAATGCATAACGTTAACCTGGACCGCCTCATCAGTGGCATCCTGGGTTGCCGGGTTCTTCCGGATGGCTCCTGTAGAAAATACAGATCTGTCATTCCATTTGAATTTTACTTTTTAGATTACCCTACAGTATTATAAACAAAATCAGCACACTTAAAAATCTAATCGTTCCTGGAGCTCTTTATCCTGCCTCAAACTGTTGTCAAGCAACGCCAAATCTTCCTGGGTGTCTAGGGGGAGTAACAGACCCCCTGGCAGGGATAACTCTCCAAAAGACACATTGGCACTGAAATGTTGCAGCATAGTGTCCATTTGTTGTCCATGCTACGCACAACATCGCCAAACTCTCCAAGACGTCGCAGCATTAGAGTCTGATCTGCACCTACAGGGGCTCACAGACAGAAATAAAAGAATAAAGCAGTCAGTCCTGGTCCCTCAACTACTAAACTATGACATTTACAACTAGGTCTACTACATGTACAGGTGGCGCCAGTGGGAATTAAACCAACAACCAAAGGTGTTGTTTGCAAGTTGTACCTGATTGCCCAGTACGAGCAAACGTCGTCAACATTGTCCCAACTTGCTTCACCTGCTCTTGAAGTGAGCCACTGCCATCCGAAGCTACAAATTGAAAGGCATTTGGTAATTTTGGACCTACATCACAGTCAAAAAAGTAAAATTTAAGAAAGAGTGCATGTTCTCACCTGCTCGTGCATTGTTTTCCCTCAGGGCTTGGTTGTCCTCCCTCAGGGCTTGGTTCTCATTCTGGAGTCTCTGGAAATCTACATTAAAAAATATATATATTTTTTTATATATATATATATATATATATATATATATATATATATATATATATATATTAAAAAAAAATTATATATATATATATACAACCCCAAATCAGAAAAAGTTGGGACAGTATGGAAAACGCAAAAAAAAAAAGAAATGGTTTCTAAATTTACTTTGACTTGTATTTCATTGCAGACAATATGAAAACAAAATATTTCATGTTTTGTCTGGTCAACTTCATGTCATTTGTAAATATGCATCCTTTCCTGTCATTCAGACCTGCAACACATTTAAAAAAAAGTTGGGACAGGAGCAATTTAGGGCTAGTAATGAGGTAAAATGATTAAATAATGATGTGATTTGAAACAGGTGATGTCAACAGGTGATTGTAATTATGATTTGGTACAAAAGCAGCATCCAAGAAAGGTCTAATCCTTTAGGAGCAAAGATGGGCCGAGGATCGCCAGTTTGCCAACAAATACGTGAGAAATGTATTGAAATGTTTAAAAACAATGTTCCTCAAAGAAAGATAGGAAGAGATTTGGATATTTCACATTCAACAGTGCATAACATAATTAAAAGGAATCATCAAGGAATCTGGAGGAATTTCAGTGCGTAAAGGACAAGGGCGCAAGCCTAAGCTGAACAACCGTGATCTCCGATCCCTCAGGCGGCACTGCATCAAGAATCGTCATTCATCTATAAGCAATATCACCACATGGGCTCAGGACTACTTTGGCAAACCTTTGTCTAGTACCACAATACGTAGTTACATCCACAAATGCCAGTTAAAACTGTACTGTGCCAAAAGGAAGCCCTTTGTTAACAGTGTCCAGAAGCACCGTTGACTTCTCTGGGCTCGGAGGCATCTGGGATGGACCATCACACAGTGGAAACGTGTACTGTGGTCAGATGAATCAGTATTTCAGGCATTTTTTGGGAGGAATGGACGCCGTGCGCTCCGGACCAAAGAAGAAAAGGATCATCCAGACTGTTACCAGCAACAAGTCCAAAAGCCAGGGTCTTTCATGGTATGGGGTTGTGTCAGTGCCCTTGGCAAAGGTAACTTGCACTTCTGTGAAGGCACCATTAATGCTGAAAAGTACATAGAGATTTTGGAGCATAATATGCTGCCTTCAAGAAGACATCTTTTCCAGGGACGTCCATGAATATTTCAACAAGACAATGCAAAACCACATTCTGCACACATTACAAAGTCCTGGCTGCGGAGGAAGAGGGTACGGTTACTTGACTGGCCTGCCTGCAGTCCCGACCTGTCTCCAATAGAGAATGTGTGGCGCATTTTGAAGCGCAAAATGCGACAACGAAGACCCCGTACTGTTGCCCACCTTAAGACTTGTTTGCAGGAAGAATGGGACAAAATTACACCTGATACACTTCATCACTTGGTGTCTTCAGTCCCTAAACGTCTTTTAAGTGTTGTGAAAAGGAATGGCAACATTACAAAGTGGTAAATGCTTTACTGTCCCAACTTTTTTTGAAATGTGTTGCAGGTCTGAATGACAGGAAAGGATGCATATTTACAAATGACATGAAGTTGACCTGACAAAACATGAAATATTTTGTGTTCATATTGTCTGCAATGAAATACAAGTCAAAGTAAATTTAGAAATCACTTCTTTCTTTTTTTATTTGCGTTTTCCATACTGTCCCAACTTTTTCTGATTTGGGGTTGTGTATATATATATATATATATATATATATATATATATATACACACACACAACAACTAAAGGCACGATTTTCCATACTGTTAAAATTTCCAACAGCTGCAATTTCCTGTTTGTCCATCTCAACTCCTTTCAATATTCTTCTCCTTTTAGCCCAGTAACTAGACATTGTGACTAACAATGCATTTACCTTAAAAGCCGAAACGATTGTCCAACAGTAGGTCTCTTGGGTGAAGATAACCGATTATGCTCTGGTCAAGGTATCTGCAAGAAAATGTGAACAAAACCGCATTGTTAAAAACTGGTCAGCCAAATGTGGAACAGTAAAATGTATTCATTCAGTGTAGTGATTCAAGTAAACTGCATTGTCCTCAAACATAAAAAGTACAGCAGTTCAGAGAAATAACTCATAAATCACCTTAAATGCTAGAAGAACAGTAGCAACACAGCACATGTTAGCTAACACTTGCTAGATCTGACCTAGTAGCAGCATGCTTGTTCGGACTAACAAAATCATTTAAATAACCTATATACATCATTCTGTTTTGTTAGAAAACACCAAAAGTTAAACTTAAATCTTTCTAGATGTAAAGCTTTGGTTAACTTACCTACAGTAGCTAGATACATTTTAACATGTAGAACATGCTTGAACTCAGTGTGTAAAAAAGGCGAAACAGCACGTGTTAGCTAACACTGTGCATTGTGCACTAGACTAGCAGCGTGCGTGTCGGAACAAACAAATTAAAACAATGATGTATATACATCATTCTGTTTAGTTAGAAAACAACAAGTTAAACTGATCAGTCTTTCTTGTCGTAAAGATTTCGCTAACTACTGCTGGGTCTACATTACCACAGAATGGCGGCAGAATTTCCATACAAAAAGTTCAGGAACTTGTTACGTCGTTAATTCAAACAAAACTAACTTAAAACACATACTGTACTCACACTCGTATAAACAAACGTATCTTAGAAGAAGGGGAAAAAAACTCAATGCCTGGAAGAAACTATGTAGCAACTATGTAAACAAGGCTACTTTAGCTTGACTAACGTTAGTTGGGCAAGAAAATAGATGACTAGAGAATTTAAAAAGATAAACTAAAAACTATGTAAAAAAATTAACATAATATTGTGTTACACAAAAAGGAAACATGTACTTACTTAAACGCTCGTAGTCGAGGATATTTTCTGATCTCCTCTCTTCAAATACTAAAACCGTGTGATGAGTGGCCGGCCGCTGGTAAATCTGTTTCATATTTTCTTCCGGTTTGTCTTCCGATTTTTTTAGGTATACTGCCCCTCTCGGCCGGTGGAGGTACTTCTCTGTTTGTTTTTATTTTATTTTTATTTAAATTAGTACATTTATAGACAAGTACAATACAAAAAGTACAATGAGAGAAAAATAAAAATAATAAAGCATTGTGGTACAGTTCCGAATATGTAGAACAAAGAATAATAACAACAAATGTAACACTGTATATAAAATAAATAATAAAAATAATAATTCTGAGATAGAAAATACTTTATAATATTAAGGCAGTCACATGAAATTGAAAAGCTTTCAGGTTTCTGTTTTTGTAAGCTTTTTGTTTTGCGACCTCATGTTTGAAAGGGTTTCAAAGTATATTGTAAAAATCAGCTTTATAAAAGGTAATATAAGAGGGCTTCTTTTGAGTTATTCTTGTCTTATGAATGTATAATTTTTCCAAAATAATTAATAATATAATTTTGTTTTTCAGAAAAATATGGGTTTTGAAAACAAAGTAAAATGTCATGAAGTTCTAAGTTCTATTTTTTTGTCATGTCTATTTTAAAGTCAGTCCAAAAAGAAATAGAAAAAGGGAAAATACAAAAATAAAAGTGTTCAATATCCTAAAATGAACTTTCTTAATCCTCCTATTATGCAAAAAAAAAAAAAAAAGTATTACATCCATTATGGGTCAAATTGACCAACACTGTTTAAACACCAGGCACGTGCAGGGGGGGGGGGGGGCTTTGGGTGCTCGAGCCCCTGCCCTTTTTCAAAATGAATCAAAAGTGCCCCTCTCAGACAAATATCAATGATAATATCGTGGTCAATAAAACGAAATAAATGTGATTATTATAACATGACAATGTATACAATAGTAACGGACGGCTCAAAAGTCGGACAATTTCTGTTGAGGCGTTGCCATAACGCGTTGCTATGGGTCACGTGCGTTTTGATTGACAGCTGATTTTCCACTGTTCGGACGGCTCTCGAGCCAAATATGGTCCTTTCAGAGAGTGTGTGTGGCCTGACGAGAAAAAAGTAAACCAATATTTTTTTTTTCATCCATAATCAGAGCTAATGTGTTGATTTAATTACACATCTATATATTATATATTTTAAAGTATTACACAATTCACCAATGCCCGTTTGTTAGTGTATAATACACCAACCAATCGTGATCTGGCAAAGCAAGTTCAAATTCCATTGGGCGATGTGATGTGAAGCGGTAATTTTCTGTTCTTATTCATAAATCGGTTGAAAATGACATGGACAGACGGAACGCGGAACGATTTCCTGCTGTTTGTCTCATTTTATTAATTGCATCACTGACAAAATGGATTTTAACTGACAACAAACAAATCACTGTACAAGACCATGCAGCAACAAAAGTCGCATTAATGGTAAGTAGTGTTAAATTCACTTGTATTTATGTATATTGATACACCGTTTACCGTTTACCGTTTACTATTTCATGAAACTAAACCCAAGTGCCACCGGCACCTAACGTTACAGGCCTATTATGTGAAGTGTAGGCTGGCGAAATGGTTACGTGAAAGGACTTTATTATATTAACGTTAACATTTTTTAATATTATGCAGCA
The DNA here is from genome assembly GCF_949357685.1 of Gobio gobio. Lineage (NCBI taxonomy): Eukaryota > Metazoa > Chordata > Actinopteri > Cypriniformes > Gobionidae > Gobio > Gobio gobio. Next base: position 49,940,926 of record NC_137114.1, read on the forward strand.
TTATGAAAGAAGTCTCTTATGTTCTTCAAGCCTGCATTTATTTGATAAAAAACAGCAATATTGTGAAATATATTAAAATAATGGTTTTCTATTTTAAAATAATTTAAAATATAATTTATTCCTGTGATCACAGCTGGATTTTCAGCATAGTGTCACATGATCATTCAGAAATCATTCTAATATGAGGATTTAATGTCAATGATGGAAACTGTGATACTCTTTTCAAGATTGTTGGATTAATACAAAGTTAAAAAGAACATAATGTAATAATATTTCATAATATTAGGCTACTGTTTTTTCTGTATTTTTGATTAAATAAATGCAGGCTTGACGAGCATAAGGATATATATATATATATATATATATATATATATATATATATATATATATATATATATATATATATATATATATATATATATTGCCCCTTTTTTACATTTGAGCCCCTGCCCCTGAAGAACTCTCTGCACGGCCCTGTTAAACACACTCGACAGGCAAATAATCAAGTGAAAATTTAAATGTAATTTCCTAAACCTAACCTTATCATGGAATCAAGAGTCAAGAATCTGTTATAAACCATAATGGCTTTGGAGCAAAAAAAACTAATATTTGATATAATTCACATATAGGCTATTATGATTTTATAATCGCTTCAAATGTGAGAACTAGTGTGCTGTCAGTTCCACTCTATTTCCCAACAGGCCAAACATGGCTGGTCGAATTTGTGAGTAGAAATCCGTGTATTTCAAAGCGGCTTGCCGCCAGCCGGCAGCGGTCCATTAAGGCCCTGTTATACTCGCGCCTGGCTCCGCAGCGCGAGCTCCGCAAACTGCGCGCGCTTCTCCCCCAAACGGAGGAGGTGTTTATAGTCGATGCGCGCGCCGTTGTAGTATTCTGTGAAACAACAGGGGGCGACTTGGAGTAATTGTTCTTAAATCCGTCGAAAGCAGGAGCGAAGAAGTAGTTTACCGGAACAACAACACAGGTGAACATGGCGTCCCGCGTGGAGTTGCTGAATGCTGAAGAAGAGTTGTTGTGTATGCTGATGTTATCAAAAAGACGAAGGCGAAGAAGATGGAATGTCCGTCCATTACATACTACAAGGGAACGAGATGGTGAATATAATACTCTAGTGACACAAATGCGTGCATTGGACGAAGAAATGCACTTCAGCTATTTCTGAAAGTCTGCCCAGCGGTTTGATGATCTGTTGCATCGCATCAAGCCGTTCGTGGAACATAAACGAACCCACATGAGCCCCGTGACTTTGCAAGAGAGACTGGCCGTCACACTACGTGTTCTTGCGTCTGGCAGTAACCAAAAATGTGTTGCCTCCAGTTACAAGTTGGGTTCGACCACAGTTTCGTTGATCGTGAGTGAGGTCTGCCAAGCCATTTGGACTGCATTGAAGGGAGATTTTGTGTCCCCACCAAAAGACAACGAGTGGCTTGAAATCAGGCAGGACTTTTGGAGGGTGTGAAACTTTCCCAATTGTTTAGGATGTGTGGATGGGAAGCACGTCCTAATTAAGGCACCCCATAATGCTGGAAGTGACTTCTTCAATTATAAAGGGACTCACTCCATTGTTCTTATGGCAGTTTGTGATTCGAAGTATCGTTTCACCATGGTGGGCATTGGCTCCTATGGACGTGCAAGTGATGGTGGGATTTTCAAGGACAGCATTTTTGGTTCCAGGCTTCTAAACGGCACCCTTGAACTACCACAGCCTGAAAACCTGCCAGGCACCAACACCAAACTGCCACATGTGTTCCTGGGAGATGCTGCGTTTCCACTCCATGTGAACTTGGTGCGTCCATATCCAGGTAAAAGGGCAAAACTTATTTTTGTACCATAAAGTTGTATGTCCTATATTCTATGTGAACAATGAAAGAACAATATCTCAAATCTGTTTGTTTTTCAGGTGCCAACTTGGATGATTCTCGTAAAGTGTACAATTACAGACACTCACGAGCCAGGCGAGTCATTGAGAACGCTTTTGGCATCCTTGCTGCACGCTGGAGGATTCTTGGACGGCCAATGGAGTTTCAGCCTGAAAAGGCTGTGGATGTTGTAAAGGCTTGTGTGGCTCTTGACAACATGCTGACCCTCACAGATGCTGCAACGTCTCCTGCATCCAAGTACATTCCCCCAAATTTTGCAGATGGTACCGCAGCAATGGGGGAAGACATGCCAGGAGAATGGAGAAGACTTGTGTCTGGGGACTGCAACTTGGTTGCCGCAGGAAGAATGTCCAATGCAAGAGCATCCCGGGCTGCAATCGCAGTGAGAAATGACCTCAAGTCATTTTTTCTCACACAGCAGGGTCTTGTACCCTGGCAGGACTCTGTCATCAGAAGGGGATGTATACAGTAATGTTGCCAATAAACAAAAAAAAAATGTATCTTGTGTGTTTGCTTTGTGCTTTAAAATTATATTTTTCACTTTCATGTATAAGTTATCACAGTGTTTTTAATAAAACTGAAAGCGTGGTTTGTCTTCCTTGTTATAGCATCAAAGACCAATCATTTGTCGACATTAGAACAAAATAGATGGATGTGAAAACATGCATACACTATATTGATATTTTTATACTATATATATATATATACACTATATTTTAACTATATTAGTTCACAGTGCATTAACTGAAGATGACAACTAATTTCTGATTTTGTTTGTACATTCTGAAATTAACACTAAACAAGCACAATAAATGCTGTAGAAAGTGTCTTGTAAACGAATGTACTAAATGAAGCGTCTTTGTACAGTTAGTTTTTATAAAACATGCCTTATTTTATCAAAGGTTCTATTTCAGTTAGTGTAGGCTCATTTTGAAAATGTAAGCAGTTACTTAAGACAAGTGCAAACTGGGTGCTTAATGCAAATGTATTCTAAAGTCCTATTCACAAAAGGAATGGATGGATGGATGCCCATCAATGCAAATGATTCTTTATGTATAGAGACAAAAGAATGAGGTAATCACTGTCTGACACCACCAGTGTAGTGAAGCAGTTTATTGTTGAAGACATATACATATAAATAACTTAAAGAAAACACTGTTCACTCTTCCAAATAAATTCTAATTTTAAATACACTTACATGCAAACAAATCTTCACACACAATAAAAAAAGTACTTAAAATGTCTTGGGCCAAAGATGCTAGAAAAGGTCTATGAATCATCCCTCAGTGCTTCAAAAAGCACCTGATTCAGCTTGCACTTTACTTCAAGCTTCTTCTTTGGGTCCACTTTTGCCAGCATGTCAGCCATAACCACAGCAAATCTGTAGTCCTCGTTGTCCTGCTGCAAGGCACGTTGCCTCTCCTGGTCCAGCCTCTCCAATCTTTTTAACAGTATGTCTTCAGTGTTCCGCTTTCTTTTTCGTGACGAAGCACATGGTGACTGGAAGATGTCGTTTCTTGGAGATGGAGTTTGCTGGGAGGGCAGAGATGGAGTTGGAGATGGTGGAATATGTACTGTCAAAGGAAGTGGGGAGATGGGAGGTGGTGAGCTTTCCTGTAGCTCAAACAGTAGAGCAGGGCGCTAGCAACGCCAAGGTCATGGGTTCGATTCCCAGGGAAAGCAAGAACTGACCAAATGTAAAATGTGTACCTTGTATGCAATGTAAGTCGCTTTGGATAAAAGCGTCTGCCAAATGCATAAATGTAAATGTAAAAATGTGATGTAGTAGGTGGGGAGCTGTCCGAAGTTGTCTCTGGTGTTCCAGATGAATATGCTGGAGGTTCTGATGTTCCAGGTGAAGGTGTTGCCGTGGAACTGCACCTCTCTTGTGTCTGTTTATCTTCCTCCTTTAAACAATCAATAGGCAAAAGATTTATTAAAAACACATTTTTTAAACACATTTCTTTGTAGAAGGCTACTGAATGTGTACCAATCATGCACTGTAATCTATGACTCTACAATATCACTCAATCAAAGGAATTCTAAGGTAGAAAATGCAACAAAAAATTGTATTATGTTGTTACATGTTGAAGCAAGCTGTAAAATCCACTAGCCTATTGTTTTATAGAGAATTGTTCTTTATAGTTTACACAGTGTTACAAGTACGTCAGAACGAACTGTAATTAAATTACACAAAAAGAGTATTTCCGTACTAAACTTGTTTTTATGATGAATGTAATATTGCTTACCTCTTCCATATTTGAAACTGTTTCACGGTGCTTTACGAACTGGCACAGCCAACCAAGCTCGTTTAAAATCGCCGGAATATTCTTGCTTCCACCTGGATCACCGCTTCTTCCGTGAACTTTTTTTTTTGCTTTAACAAATTTGTCTCTCATGTTTTTCCAGGTTTTCCTACAAATAGATTCTTCCTTCCCCAAAGTTGCTGCAATTTCTTTCCATGAGTTCTGTGCCATCTGGCTGTCGCGATGATCCCTCATGGAAGGGTCATAAATGTGGGTACTGACGCACCAGCTCGGACAAAGTCGCCTCAAAATCGTACATCTTCGGATGCGGAGGTGCGCGCGGAGTTACAAAAAATGCGCTGCGCACCGCCAGGCGAAATGGGGTCTTGCAGAGCCAACGCGCGAGACCGCCCCCCTTCGCGTTGACGTCATTTTTGCCGCGCGCACCCTTGCGTACCCTCGCGCTCTTGCGGCCGCGGCGAGTATAAACAAGGCTTTAGGCAGAGGCAACCGCCAGAGAAAATAAAGCTAGTCGGCCGCGGCATCTCGCAAGAAATGGGAATTACGTAGAAATGGCAATTACGTTTCATCACCGCCAGCGGGACGCACCTATAGCCGACAGCTTAGGGCCGGCGGCAAAAAGAAGCCGTGCCGATATTTTTTGCTATCTGGGTGGGACATGGTTTGTGTAACTTTAGCAACACATTATTAGCTGTTTGATAATGTAGTCAAGCAAAAGGAGAATCATAATAATTACCGTATGTGTCAGACGTTGTAGAGAGCGCCATTGTGCAGTGTTTACCTCAGTAAGTTGGCCGACTGTATTTCTGAGCGTGTGCGAGTGAGTGGCTGGGGCTCATTTGCATATTCATGAGGCAAGGGGGTAGAGTTACATTCAAGCTATTTAAGGCATAAATAAAACATTTTCACAGGAAAAAGCTATTAAATATGTCAGTTGAGTTTTGAATGATAAAATCATTGGGGACTTTAACCTGAATTAACTATGAGCTATATATTTGTTACAGTATTTAATAAAGTTAATAAAAATCCAGCTGTTCATTGTTTGTTCATGTTACTTTACAAGTGTAAACAACTTTTAATTTGAATAATGTATTAGTAGATGTTAAAGGGGTGGTAAAACACATTCTTTTGAAGGCTTGACTGTGTTTGTGGGGTGCACTGTAACATGTGTTCATGCTTCGTTTAAAAAAAAAATTGCCTTATTTTTCATATATTTGACCTTTATTCTACACTGCTCTGTCCCTCCTTGTAAAACGGTCTGATGCTTTCCGGGTTGTATGAAGCCAGTCCCTCAAAAATACGCAGTGGGCTCTGATTGGTTAGCTGGCCCAGTGTGTTGTGATTCGCTAACCGCAATGCACGGTTGTCGGAAACGTCACGCCCCTTACCGGAGGCTGTGCTTTGGTCGGCGTCAATAAAACCATATGAGCCCGAGTCAGACCCAGATCATTTGAGTGAAGATGATCGAGCAGAAACTGTTCAGTCCTCAAGAGTAAAGACTGCGGGTCTATAGTGATCGCTACTGAATGGCACTTTAACTTTTGTATTTTTAGAACGATTATAGCCAAATATCTGTCGCAAGAACTAACCCAAAACGAACACTAAGCACTGGCTTTAACTAGTAAGTTAGCCAAATCACACACAGAAGCATGTTTAGCATGCCTGAAGATAAACAATACATAAAAGCTCTAATCAAAGAATCATTTACACTAATGCCAGGTTCGCTGTTGAGATTTTAACGTTAGTGTTTGTAACATTAGGTGTTCGTCGGATAACGTTAAGTATGAATGAGCTTTTAACAGACTGGTTTGCAGAACAGCGCTGTCATCTGTTTACTTCCTTGCTACAACATATTACAGGAAAACACATCGATGAAATATAAATCAGACTTACAGGTTGTGGCCCGTAAACAGCTTCTGTTTGTAAATCCAGCTTTCAGGACAAGCCGTTGTGCATATCCTGTATTGAACTCGCGAAGTTTGTGGAAGTTTGTGTTGTCCTCCGTGAAATGTGCAGCGCGTGCGTCGTGCATCCACGCACCGGCAGTGTTTTTTTCACCCAGCTGACGTTGTGCAAATCCGGCATTGAAATCGCGAAGACGGTGGATGTTTTCCTCTGTTAGATGTGCTGCAGGAAGCCCTGCGCGCGCCTGTTCCCCGCTGACTCAAACACACGTGCATATAACATGCTGTGTGTTAAACGCTCTGCAACGCACCCCCGTCCCAAGGAAGGCTGAACAGAGCAAGTACCCCAGACCTGCAATCCGGATGGAAATAACAGCGTTTCCTCGGGAACGCGGCAACAACACTCCAGCCTAACTAACTTATACCACAACAGCGCCGCGATACAAAATGGCCTCACCCCCCCTTATTTAATATTCTCGGAGGAGGGGTTTATGTAAATATTGAGCCTGTTGATGTCACCAACCCTGGAGGAATGTCTGTAGTCGCCTGCTGGCCGTTTGCTGTAGTTCTTAGAAACTGATTTCTTTAAAAGCAAATATCTCCCTTTGCTTTAAACTTTGAACGTTGTAACTTTGCAGATGTTGTTTATGCTCAAGCAGCAACATTACACGCTAGCTAAAGTTAGAATAGTGAAATCGTGGTTTACCACCCCTTTAAAATAAACAATAAATAATATTGATAAATGCTGTAGAAGTGCAGTTCATTATTAGTTCATGTTAACTAATGAATGAATGTCTTGTTTTTTGTTTTTAATTTTCACATTTAACCTCATTGATCTGATTCTGACTGCTTCATATGTTTATTTTAGACCAGATGGAAGTGAAGGAGAAACGACACAAACTAAACGAAGTAAAGAAACTCTATGACTTCAAAACTCAAGGAACAAAAGACAAAAAGCTGCACACCTGCTCTCAGTGTGGAAAGAGTTTCCAAAATAAAGGACACCTAAACAAACACATGAGAATTCACACTGGAGAGAAACCGTATACATGCACTCAGTGTGGAAAGAGTTTTTCTCAAACATCAAGTCTCAGTAAACATCTGCGCATTCACTCTGGAGAAAAACCATTCAAGTGTGATCAGTGTGGAAAAGAACACCTAAAACAACACCTGAAAGTTCATTCAGATGAAAAGCCTCATGTGTGTTCTCTCTGTGGAAAGAGTTTTTCATGGCTGAAAACTTTTAAAGATCACCAGAAAACACATGATGAAGTGAGAGATCATGTGTGTTGTGACTGTGGGAAGAGCTTTACTAGAGCTGACAGTCTGAAACTGCACAAAATAATTCATACTGGAGAAAGACCTTACAAGTGCTCATATTGTGACTAGAGTTTCACTCTGTCTGGACACCTGAAATCACATGAGCGAGTTCATACCGGAGAGAAGCCGTACTACTGTACTGAGTGTGAGAAGAGTTTTACACATTTATCAAGTCTTCAAACTCATATTAAAACATGTGGCAAGTGAGCAATGTCAAATAGTAAAAACTGTGAGATAAAAAAATCCTCCTGAGACCCAAGAATATACTTTTTTCCACTGTAGTGCACATTATATTTTAGTGAATTGCTCTGACATCATACAGGTCACAGTTTTAAGTTGTAAAGAGCACATTCGGGGCTTTGCAGAGACCAAATGTTTGGACAACTTCTTTGTTGTCCTGGTGTATTCAACTTCTAAATTGTCTTCTGAAAGATCATGCAATTGTGAGAAATAATACAGAAATAACATATTGATCTATTTAATGAACAGAGAATTAATTATATAGTTTTAATCACATTAATAAGATTTTGTGTCATTCCATCTCAATACTGTAATAAATATGTTTGGGATGTATAGTATTATTTTAAACTAAATCATCAGATTTTGTATCATATAAAGAGGTTGGAGTTTAAATTTCCTTCATTATTGACTGCACAGGAACAATAAAGTAACAAACCATCAATGGAAAGCTTATTTATTCAGCTTTCAGATGAGGGTGGCGCTCTAATTATGATTGACAGAAACACAACAAAAACATAGATTTGTATCTTAGAATTGCCTTATTGTAGTATTTATTGCATCCGAATGTTGCTTTAACACGAAACAGGAAACTTGTGAATATTCATGTAAGGAATGCCAAGTGTCACTGAAAATCTCAGATACTGAATATTTTAGTTTAACATATCACAGCTCCAGGGTTTATGTGTTTAAGGAGGTTTAATGTGTATGCGTTGTGTGTCCTGGTTTATTATTAGAGTGTAATAATATGTCTGTTGACACCAATGAAATGTGCTTAATGTGCCACTTTACAGAAGATCTCAGACATCAGTGTAATGAATGAGGTGAAAACAGGGAACTTTTGGAGACAAAGAGGCTTTTCAGCAGCTCAGTTAAACATGATGGTCCTGTTGTTTCTCTCAGATTTTGGACAGGAGTTGAACAAACCTTGTTTTAAATACAATTAATATCTAACTTGTATCAAAATACTCCATATTCCTGACAGAAAACATGTGTTCACTTAATCTAAGTGTATTAAAGTAATCCAACGATTCAGTAACTTATTTTTGATTTGTCCAGATCTGGTCCTGTGGGCGTCAGTGTCTCACAGTGATCACAGTTCACACCTGCAGTGAAGCCCCTCCCACAACAATTCACCAATAAATACTGGGACTATTCACATCATCCTACAAGAGTTACACAAACTCCAGGTGTAACAGCTGAAATCTGTGTGACTGTTAAAGATGGAGTTTATTAAAGAGGAGATTGAAGACATGAGTTATCCAGAACCATCCAGAATAAAACATGAAGATACTGAGGAACAAACAGGTTGGTGTCCATTCTTGATTCTTCATTGTTCACTGATTTGGTTGATGTGGATTAATAAGCAGTATATGGACGATAAATTATAGATAAATGCATTTAAATGATCATAACTTTGTTAAATGTCAATGAATGATAGAAAAAAATGCCTCATGAAAGATCTGATACCTGATCTCTGTTGCTTTCTGCTATTAAATCAGGGTTGACTTGAACTGATTCTAACTTGATGTGTATTTTAGACCAGGTGGAAGTGAAACGGAAAAGACAAGAACTGAATGAAGAGGAGGAGGAACATCATAACTTTAAAACTCAAGGAACAAAAGCCAAGAAGCTGCACACCTGCACTCAGTGTGGAAAGAGTTACACACAGAAAGGAAGCCTTAACACACACATGAGAGTTCACACTGGAGAGAAACCGTATACATGCACTCAGTGTGGAAAGAGTTTTACTCAAACATCAAGTCTCAGTGCTCATCTGCGCATTCACTCTGGAGAAAAGCCATTTAACTGTGATCAGTGTGGGAAAGATTTTATTTCATCATCAGATCTAAAAAAACACCTGACAGTTCATTCAGGTGCGAAGCCTCATGTGTGTTCTCTCTGTGGAAAGAGTTTTTCAAGGCTGGACAGATTTAAAGATCACCAGAAAACACATGATGGAGTGAAAGATCATGTATGTTGTGACTGTGGGAAGAGCTTTACTAGAGCTGGTGATCTGAAACAGCACAAAAGAATTCATTCTGGAGAAAGACCTTACAAGTGCTCATATTGTGGCAAGATTTTCACTCGGTCTGGACACCTGAAATCACATGAGCGAGTTCATACCGGAGAGAAATCGTACCGCTGTACTCAGTGTGAGAAGAGTTTTACACATTTATCAAGTCTTCAAACTCATATTAAAAAATGTGGCAAGTGAGCAATGTCAAATAGTAAAAACTGTGAGATAAAAAACCCTCCTGAGACCCAGGAATAGACTTTTGTCCACTGTAGTGCACATTATATTTTAGTGAATTGCTCTGACATCATACAGGTCACAGTTTTAAGTTGTAAAGAGCACATTCGGGGCTTTGCAGAGACCAAATGTTTGGAGGTTTCACCAGGACAACAACTTTTTCTTGGTCTTTAAATACGGTTTACATTAATGTTTAGCACTCTTAATTTTAATTTAATTCAGATTAATTTTCAAAGTGTTTGTTATAAATCAACATCTCAGGAAAATGTTATGGGGTTTCTAATTAAAATATGACTTTCTGTTACAAAACAGGGCATTGATTTCATACATGTCCACTGTAGTGGACGCCAGGACTTGTTTATCAGGCATTTTGGACATAACAAGTGAATAGGGAAATAAATTACATATTACAGTTTTTCTCAGTCGCTTTGGTACATTTCTCGAATCAAACTCACAATTTGCAAAACAGTAAGTGCATTTCTCAAAACAATTTTTACAAATAGCAAAACACCATGGATAACCTGCAAAAGCCAGTCTCTTACTCAAAATCCTTAGTTCATCTCTCAAAAGTAAATATCTGTGTCAATGAACATGTCAGTGCCATCAGAATGACAAGTCCTTGTGTCATTGTGTACGGATAAGACAGTCAAATTGTTTAGTCATGTTGTCAATATAACAACTGGAGGGATGTTCTGATGGAAACTATGGCTAAAGTTTTGATGACAATTATTGTCAATTGTAAGTTACATCTTAGTGTATGTGTGAGTGTATAATTGCAAGAGAATGGAAAAGATTCAAATTTACACTCTTACTGTTTGTACTGTATTTTATTGACAGAACATGTCATTGAGATGCAGAAATGAAAAGACAGCACTGAATAGCACACACAAAAAAAAACCTAAAGAAGAAATGTGAACATTGGAGATGGTGGTCCAGTGGGTTAAACCACTGAACTGATATGCAGAAGGTTGCTGGTTCTATCCCAGTGGAAGATGATCACTGCATGAAAAGTGGGATTTTCGTCAGTATGTGGCACTGTAGATTGCCGTGAAACTTCATGTTTACGACTGTGCACGGCAATTTGCAGGCAACACCGAAAACTGCCGTAAATTGTCGTAAATTGACGTGGGCCTTGCTTGGCAGTTGTCCCCCCATGACCCCCCTCCCCTTAATTCTAGGGGAGGCTTTATCATGTAAATGAACATGCTGTGAGCTACACAAATGCAAATCAGACTAGCAGCAGGGGGAGTTTTATCTAGGTTCTGAATTTTTTAAACTAAAACATTTTAAGTTAAATGTACTCGTTTTAGTTCACATTACTAAATTTTTAGGGCAACCAGTTTGCTCCAATTTTTTAAGTAGATTCAACTTGTCCGGGCTAACAGAGTAGATTAATTACTCTGTATGTCATTAACAATAACCAATGTTATGTAAAAAAAAATACACACAAAATAAAAAGTTACGGTGTTTTGCCTATATGTAATTGAAGCACTTTTGCCACACCCATTAACTTAAATAAATATAATAGGTTTTTCTGGAGCTGGTGGTCTGAAACCTCAATGAGGTTGAAGAATATAGGGATAAATTAAGCCCCTCTGTGGACTGATTTCCGGACTCTTGTGATTCTCTATCTCTCTCTCACACACACACACACACACACACACACACACACACACACACACACACACACACAAACACACACACAATCACACACACACACACAATCACACACACACACACACACACACACACACACACAATCACACGCACTCACTCACACACACACACACACACACACACACACACACACACACACACACACACACACACACACACACACACACACACACACACACACACACACACACACACACACACACACACACACACACCTGTGCAGGGAGACACACACACACACACGCACAGCCAAAATACATCAATTTTTTTTATTTTATTCACCTCTTAACATTCTTTTGTTTCATTTTCTTGTTAATTTAATATATTTCTTAAAATCAGTTTGTTGTTAGACTCCCTTCTTTGTAAACTGTCATAAACTGACTATATCAAGACAATCAATCCTAATCCCATTAAATTTGTGAGCGAGAACTGTAGTCTGTACATGCATGTGGTACTAAATACATTTTCCATTCTGTCCAGGAAAATGTATTAATACAGAGTTTTTTCATTAATTCTGGAAAACATCCTTATAACAATGACCTCGCATGTGATTGGAGGAGCCCGACGAGCTTCTCGCCCTCGTCCAATGACGTGCGAGGTCATGGCCATGACGCATACAAAACGTGAAGACGAGCTTTTCCTGTGTTTTTGCTGCTTTGCTTTTCCGTGATCAACAATGACAGGACGCCGTCTTGCCTTCAGCTCCTCTGCATGGACGCGGCCAACTTTTTCGACTAATTTTCAGCTGTCTTCAAACTGCGCGTCACGTTTGGTTACAGTCAGTCAGCTGCTCGGTAAAGCTGTGGCGTCTTCACAACTCTGAGGCAAACTGCAGGCGCTATGAACCCGAGCACGGGTAATGTAACGTTACGATTTAAAGAATATGCTTTTATTCAGCTGTATAAGGACATGGATGCGTTAATAGATCCGAGCTTAAAACTGCACATTTTGTTTACACAGACTATCCTCGCCTCATAACGAAGCCGTGACCTCTTATCTGCTTGGAGAGATTTCCGCGAGTCCAGATTGAACCGCGGATCACGACGAAATTGTGTGCAAGTATTACTTCTAATGTTTTCTCATTCCTTGTTTAATTTTACCGTGACTGTTTTTATTAATACCAGTCTCATGTAATTGTTTTCCAGCTGCCTGTAAGACGTATTATGAATCGACACGCCGGAGCTTCAGATACAAACAACCTGAACTTGCATCGCAGGCGGATCAAGAAGAAAAAGGGTAAGATTTATTATATTAGATCCGTTTTTTGTCAATGTGAGTATTTTTCAGGTTGCTTATTGTCTTTATGGATTGTATTACAGTTGCCGGAAGCAAGACAAAGTGTGCTGGATGAGGTGGACATTTGGAAGTCCGCGACCATTGAACTCATATCTGAGGAGAAAGACGGCATTGTTGACGGGGTGTCTGGATGGATTGTGCGGCCACCGCCCTCTCGCAGCAATGTGTTGGGCGCTTCTTTTTGACGTTTTTGGAGGACAACATAAGATACTTTACTGCTGCACTGTACATAGTTGTGTGTTTAACAATAAAGCTCTTTCTTTGAATAAACAGCTGTGTGTTTATAAATGAAGCTCTTTCTTTGAATAAACGGCACGGTCCGGGCAAATTTTCCCATATATTCCTTGATGGTATGAATAGTGTAGTTTATAGCACAATAACATTAATATAAAACAAATTATTACAACATAAATTATATATTTATTATTATTATTATTGGGGTTTACATTTATAATGAGCCAGGGGGACCAATAATGATTGGTTTGCAGTGATCTGCCAACCAATCACGAGGGATTTTTCTTTTTTAAAAGTAGTGGCTTCAGCCAATACTGAGTGAGTAAATTCAAGTCTGGCCGTTGACTCTCTGGTTTCGCTGCTATTCATATGAAAATTAGAGGCGTCGCACCTCCGCGCGGTCTCTCAGCGGGGGGCTCTCCACCTACGTCATGGTTCGTTTACGACAATTTGTGGCTCAGATGAACGCGACGTTCGCTGCCTCTAAATTGTCGAAAACTGCCGAAAATTAGGGAGATTTCCGGGAGTCTACAGGCGTTTACGGGGTCGAAAATCTGTGTCCTTGAGCAAGGCACTTTACTCCACGTTGCTCCAGGGGGATTGTCCCTGTAATAAGGGCACTGTAAGTCGCTTTGGATAAAAGCGTCTGCCAAATGCATAAATGTAAATGTAAATGTAACATAGGAAAAACTGTACATGCGGTGCTGTAGAAATTACATTAAGGAATTACAATCTTCCTACACCTCTTGACGATCCTGTCTGTTGGGCCACAAATTCTCATCCACATCACAACGAACATCTCTTGCAATGCAGCGTGGAACGAATCTTTTTGAGTGTCTTATCCAGCCTCTGCAGGCATCTGCTGTGATGTCGTCATGATGGCATCCATGGCAGCCAGAAGGGTCATTTGTGTATGTGGCTGACGATCGTATACTTTCCATCTCCATGCTGAGAAAAATTCCTCACTGGGGTTAAGGAATGGAGAGTAGGGTGGGAGGAACTCCATCAGCATCCTGTCATGGGCAGCAATCCATTGCCTGATGATGTTGGAACGATGAAAACTGACATTGTCCCAAACGATCACATACTTTGGCAGGTCATCTCCAATCTGACCCCTCTCTTGTTCAGGGATGAGATCCCTGTAGAGAGTCTCTAAAAAGGTGAAAAGACGCTCTGTATTGTATGGCCCAATAATGGGAATATGTGTTAGCACACCATTCTCAGAGATTGCACAACCCATGGTTACGTTTCCGCCCCGTTGGCCTGGCACATCAACTGTAGCTCTGTGGCCGATGATATTTCGACCACACCTTCTACGTTTTGTTAGGTTGAAGCCAGCTTCATCCATGTAGAGGAAGCTGTGCGGTGGTTAACCTGCTTCCAGTTCCATTATACGCTGTGTCCAGAAGACACAAAATGAGTTTTATGAATTACATGCATTTTCATACAGTTACATCAAATGTATACAGCACATATTTGCTATGGCTGTAGAAAAGAAGATGCAATGTGTCAAGTTCACACTTACTGTACTGTATATCACTATACAATGTTGTACTGTTTACTCTGAGGTACAGTTGCTGCATGCTCATACATGTTTTACCTGTACATATTGGTAACGCAGCTCCTTTACTCTTTCACCATTTCTTTCAAACGGAACAGTGTAGAGCTGCTTCGTATTCATTTGGTGTCTTTTCAGCACCCTATCAATGGTTGAGGTGCTGACTGTTTGGATGTTTTGAAAGATGTTGTTGTCCTCTATTTGGCACTTTTTATCTCCCTTAGTCTTATTGCATTGTTTTCTATTACCATGGTGCAAATGGCCTCCTCCTGTTCACGTGTGAAAAGGGGCCCTCTGCCACCCCTGTGAATTTGTCTTGCAGTCCTATGTGGGAAAAAAGATTGTAATGAAAGTACAGTGTACAATGCCTATTGTTAGATTACATACCTATTCTGTCGACGAAAAGTCTTAATAATCGAGGACACAGTTGTTCTTCCAACATTTGGCTGCATCCTTCGACCAGCCTCGGCCATCGTAAGCCCATGATTGAGAACGTGGTCTACGAGTGTGGCTCTAATCTCATCAGGAACGAGCATATGTCCTCTGCCTCTTCTGCCTCTTTCTCGGTTTTGCCTTCAAACTCCTCCACCACGCAGCCTCACTCCTCTTCTTTGTCTTTTCTCTGGCTGTTGACCCCGTCCAATTCCTTGTCCTTCCATTGTTAAACATTGTAACATTCTGTTGCTCCGGCTATATATATACCTGCTAGTTGATGCTTCAGAGAAGCACCTTCGTTAGAGAAAGTAAAGATTCACCTGGGAGCAATTTACCAATTCAGGACAGATTTAGAAAAAGTCTAGTGGAAATATAGAAAGTATAGAAATATGCTTGACATATTATGATAACTTGTTCAACCATTTTGCATGTAAAGACTTATGCTATGAGCTTGTGCCTAAATGTTGTGGGGGGTGAGACTATTCAACAGAGACCCAATATAATACATTTTGATCAACATGACATAAGCAACTGATTATGTAGGAAACAACAGAGAATTGTACATAATCATTTGCATGGATGTACCAAAGTATTTGCAACTTGTTCAAAGAAATGAGAAACTGCTTTTTTGATGTGCACAAGTGACGCAATGATGTGAGAACTGAACAGGTAGTTTTGAGAATTTCAATTCTGATCTGAGAAATGTACCAAAGCGACTGAGAAAAACTGTAATATTCCTATGAAATATTAGATGTTATGAAGATATTGCTAACTATTACTCCCATTATTACACTTTTTTTTTCATTACATGTTAGACCAAGAACACATTAATATGCCAATTAGATGTAGTGTATACGTAGATACATTGTATTGAATGGGAAAATCCGAATATGGATTCATGGACATGAAAAAATACTAAATTCAAAACCCTTTTTTTCTGGGTCCCAGGAGGATATAGATTTTTTCCACTCATCAGTCAACAACTCTTACATTGTAGATAAAGCCGCTGTGTTTTTATTTTCTGTCAGGATGGATTGTGTGCTAAATAGTTCTTTCTAGAATTGGATATATTCACGTCATTTTCATATTTACTAAGTGTACTAAATTGTCATCTAAAAAAGATCATGCAATTGTGAGAAATAAAAGAGAAACAACATTTAGTCTTGATTGATATATTTAAAGAACAGAGAATTAAAGGTCCTGTTTTTCCTGTTTTTTTTTGAAGCTTTGATTGTGTTTACAGTGTGCAATATAACATGTGTTCATGTTTTGCGTGTAAAAAAACACAGTATTTTTCACACAATTTACTAATCTGTATACTGCTGTTTTCACTGTCCTAAAAACGGCTTGAGGATTTCCTTGTTCTATGAAGTCCCTCCTTCAGAAATACGTAACGAGTTCTGATTGTGCCAGCGGTTCCCGTGTTGTGATTTGACAGCAGCTTAGCGTACGTTGCCCAGAAAGGTCACGCCTCTTACCATAACGGGGAGATTCATGCGCTCAATGTTATTGTAAACATGTCTATATTACCGTATCAATTTGAGCCACAAAGGTGATTTGACTCCAGGATGAAAATAACAGCGTCTGGACGATATGGCGACAAACACACTAAAAACGCAACCGAACGCAACACTTCCTCTTCTCCACGTGGGAGAGCAACAAGACCACGCCCCCTTTTTTGCGTATTCTTGTGGGCGGAGGTTAGTCAACAAACTGTTCTACTGACGTCATTAAAGCAGGAAGCACAGGGATGTAGTCCAAACCGGCCGTTCGCTGTAGGCTTTGAAAGGGAACTTCTGTTAAATAAAATATCTCGCTTGGCATTGAACTTTGAGCGTTATAATTTTACAGGTATTATTTAGGCTCTAACAGCAACATTACACACTAACTAAAGTTTGAAAAACGGGATCACGAAGAACAGGACCTTTAATTATATAGTTTTAATCACATTAATGGGATTTGGTATCATCCCATCTCAATACTGTAATTAATATGTTTGGGATGTAAAGTATTATTTTAAACTAAATTATCAGATTTTGTATCATATAAAGAGGTTGGACTTCAAATGTCCTTCATTATTGACTGCACAGGAACAATAAAGTACCAAAGCTTCAGTTCAACAGATTTGGTGGATGTAGTGAGAAAATAATATAAGCTGTAAAAGATGAAACAATAAACAAACTGTTGATCATTTGCATTATTTACAGATGGTTTTAAATATCCCAGTACTGTTAGTTGTACATGTGCACAAATATAATGGATTTACAGGACAATCATCAGAATCTCATAACTGTAGAAAAGAACGTAATTGTTGAAAAAACAAACAGAATGTCTCAAACATACAACTATAACAGAAGCCAAAAACTCTTTCACACGTCATCAGTGTGGGAAGAATAAATGAAGGACTTTAAGGAACTCTTAATAATTCCCACTGGAGAGAAACTGTTCTCCTGCTGTCAGTGAAAGAGTTTCAAAAGGGCAAACAGAGTCAATCATCATATTCTACCAGAATATATTCATTAAATGTGTTATTGTGTTAAATGGCCGTTTAAACAGCATTTTTTAAGAAGAGGACAAGGAGGATAAACATTTATAAACGGCTTACAGTCAGGGGCTTCCAGTAGGTTTAATAAGTGCTTTAATCTAGTGATAATGTGAACCAGTTCCACCTTCCACTGAAGCTCGCATCAGCTTCACAGTGTTTAAAGACCCCATGTGTGTCAGAGAAGACAGCAGTCCATACCCTCACCAGACCACACTTACACCACAGTACACACTGCACTGTTCAACGCCTGTTATAGATGATGTGTAAATCATTTACAAAGCTTTCTGAATCCCCTAATCTAAAGTGTAAACTATTCATCACTTATATGGATATAGCCGGTATAACATACCACTTATTAATAATTTATGAATGTATTCATTAATAATTTATAAATTACTTATAACCAATTTTACAACACATTTATAAAATGTTAGCATATAAAACGTTTCGCAAATGATTAGTTAGTAACCTCTGAGTGACTTATAACTGAACGTTATTATAAAGTGTTAACGAGTTTAGAATGTTCCTAAATGCCAATCTCACAATGTAACTTTTTCATTATCTATGTGGATATTAAAATCACCAAAAACTAAGACTTTATATGCAGCCAGAACTAACTCTGATAGAAAATCAGCAAACTCTTTGATAAAGTCTGTATGATGCCCTGGTGGCCTGAATACAGTAGACAGCACAAATGTAACCCAGGACCACAAAACCAGTCATAAGTCACATTGGTATATTTGTGGCAATATATTATTTATAGGGATGAAACGGTATGGAAATTTAACATCACGATTATAGTGACCCAAATTATCACGGTTATCAATATTATCACGGTTTTGTTCAAATGAGATGAAAGTTTTCAAAAAGAACAGATGCACACACTTAAAACATTTCAACAAGTTTTATATTTGAAAATCAACAAACAACAAATAACTAAAGCAGCTCTATGCACTTTTTTAAGCTAGATTCTATTTGGTGGCATTTCCTTCCTTATAATGGCCGTCGTCAATAGCAACGCATAATGCATAAATAATAATAATTTGTCGTAAATATAATCTCTAATATTATCTCTGTAAATATATTCTCAAGCAATATTCTCATCAGTGTTCAGCAATGATGCATTTAAATCTAGCATATTTTGTGTAAGAGCCCAAACAGTATCCAAGTGAAATAATGCATATACATATTTCCATATGATTTGACAGTTTATTTTATTAAATATCAAAATGTGTGCATCATACCTGACACCTAGATGAACACTTTACAGTCAGTTTTATGACTGTCATTCTCTTCAAATGCTAGTGAAGTTTGAAACGTGTATAACGTTACCAATGTTGTATGTAACTTTAGAGACGTCCCTAAGTTCGCCATCTTTATTCCAGTCATATCAGATGCGCTGTGGTTCTGCTGTGTTTTTTTAAACCATTTTCGCTGCTGAAATAGAACAAAAACAGTCAACCACTGTATGATGAACGAATCTCTTGCGTACATCGCACGTTTATATCTCTGCTTTGAGTGTAATGTTAGATTTCAGCGAGTGAGAGGGGTGCGCGCTCTGAACATAACTCTGGCTAATCTGAACGCCTCTGATTATGAGACAATGCATTCATAAACTCAATAGAAACACGTGTGAGTGGTTATAATGCGCAACGCGATTATAACAGATGGCTTTTGAGAAGACTACAATAAGTTCAACCGCCACAGTGGCTAGTGTGCAGCCGAAATAACGTTAACTTACACCCGCAAATGGCGGTTGTTAATGTCAAGCCCTGATTATTATCCCTTAAATGTCACCCTAGTCTTGTCTGAATTTGTTTGTTCGCTTCACGTAATTATTTCCCAGACGTAGTTTTGGTATTGAGGTCAAAGTCCACTTGCCTTGCGTTCGTAGTTTTGAAATGTTTCCCCCTATTACAGCGACTTTCTTCTGGCATGTTCTGCAGACAGGGTGACCATCTTCGATTAAGTTTCCCTCAGGACTTTTGTAAAAGCCAAAATATGACAACGCCTCAGATTTGGTCCTTTTAGAAATTTGAAAAATCTCCCGGCGCTGTCACTTCCATCTGCCATTTCTTCTCATTCAAAAAACAGCGGTGTGCTGCGCCAGACTGACGCTGACTGGACAAGATTTACCGCGAGTTTTCAAAATCGTGCTAATCACACGCGGTTTTAATGATAATTAAATTTAATACGATATTACTAACCGTCACTAAATTTTATCGTGGTTTATCGTGAAACCGGTAATCGTTTCATCCCTAATTATTTATGTATGTATTATTAGTAGTAATATGCCCTGTGTTGGGGAAAGTTACTTTGAAAAGTAATGCATTACAATATTGTGTTACTCTCTTAAAAAGTAACTAATTGAGTTAGTTACTTTTTAAGAAAAGTAATGCGTTACATTACTTTTGCTTTACTTTGTCTCACCTGTTTTTTTTGTTTTTTTTGTTTTTTATAGCAAAAAAGTTCTATTTTTGTGCAAATGTAAAGACCTCTTCATACCAAAATTTAAATAATAAGCCTCAGGTTGAGGTAAAAATGCTAATTCACGCATGAACAGTAGAACGTGCAGCTCTGCTGTGCTGCCATTCTGGATAATGGAAGAATAGGATGCAGGAGAAATTTTTTTACCAATAAAACAAAAAATCTAGTAATTTTTGACGGAATCATCAAAGGTCAGCAGCAAGACATTGGTCAATAAAGGTAGATTAAATACATAACAATATTTGATTTATTTAACATTTAATTATTGGAGGTTTGCATAGTGCTCTGATTTTGCCTTTGACTGGTTTTATTCATTTGACGAGTACTGAATCTTTACTCTGCAAGTGAGATGAATAAATGCTTACATTTAGTCTAGAAGTACAATAACCATCATGTTTACACACGACGCATCTGCACTTACTCTCAATGTTTTTCTCAACATGGGGGCAGGAGAGCTGTCAGTCAAATAAATGTGAAAAAGTAACTTACATTACTTTTGTGAAAAAGTAACTCAGATATTTTGTTGTAAATTTGAAAAGTAATGCATTACTTTACTAGTTACTTGAAAAAGTAATCTGATTACGTAACTCAACACTGAATATGCCTTGCTAAGGACTTAATTTGGAAAAATGTTTTGCACCCTCAGACTAAAACTCTTCTCACTTGTTTGCACCCTCAAAAAGAGTTTTTTGTTGTTGTTAGGATAGGACAATATTCGGCCAAAATACAACTATTAGAAAACCTAGAGTCTCTAGCTTTTCAAATAGTTGTATCTCGGCCAAATATTGTCCTATCCTAACAAACCATCAATGGAAAGCTTATTTATTCAGCTTTCAGACGAGGGTGGCGCTCTAATTATTATTGACAGACACATGACAAACGCATAGAATTGTATCTTAGAATTGCCTTAATGTAGTTTTTATTGCGTCCAAATGTTTTTTTGTCACGAAACAGGAAACTCGTGAGTATTCATGTAAGGAATGCCCAGTGTCACTGAAAATCTCAGATAACAAATATTTTAGTTTAACATTACACAGCTCAAGAGTTTACGTGTTTAAGGAGGTTTAAAGCTACACTATGTAACTTTTCCGTCCACTAGAGGTCGCCTGTTCAAAACAAAGGCGTAGTTTGATGACGACACGTTTGAGCGCAGAATCTCGGGACATGTGGTATTCACCTCACAGCCGGTGGAAAACAGTGAGGATAGGACTCGGGCAGAAATCATGTTCGTGGATGCGATTATTAACATTACTGTAGTCTGAAGCAGAGCAGGACCGAGTGTTGTGGAGCTGAGCAAGGCCGCAGGAGCGATTGAAGAGCGGGACTGTTATTATGGCATAGTCGCTGGCGGGACTTTTATTATGACACGGTTGACGGCGCCACTTCCTCTTTTCCAGTCATGAGTTTGAGGTAACGCAACTCTGTTTATCGTATTAGATATATCTGAGTGTGTTGAAAAGGAAGTTATGACGTTCGCTCGGCGGCTGCTATGACACTTGTTCACACTGCAGTGAGAGTAAAGTGTTTCACTGAATAAAACCGGAAACCGAGGGTGACGCAGATATGACGCAATCGACAGGCGACTCCCTCACACGCATAGCTCACACGTCCCGGTTCCTTGGTTAAAATAGCAATTTCTCACGATTTACAAATAGTTGAAAACATTTGGGATATTCTAAGTACTCAACTGAACAAAATATATAACACTGGCCGAGTGGTTTCTGGATATTTTACTGCAAAAATCCTACATAGTTCACCTTTAATGTAATGTATGCGTTGTGTGTCCTGGTTTATTATTAGAGTGTAATAATATGTGGACCCACTTTATATTAGGTGGCCTTAACTACTATGTACTAACATTTTAATTAATAATTTGATACAATGCACTTGTACAGACATGCTTTTACATTGTACTTACATTTAAAAAATACCTGCATGTAATTACATCTGTTATTAACTAATGTAGTTACAGTTGTAATTACACAGTTGACATTTCCCTTACACCAAACCCTACCCTTAAACTTACCCTTACCACCACACCTGTCCCTAACCCTACCCGTATCCCACCTCAATATCAGCAAAGGTGTTTTGCCATACAATTTGAACACAGTAAGTGCATTGTACTTATTTTTTTATGTAAGTACATAGTACTTAAGGCCACCTAATATAAAGTGGGGCCTAATATGTCTGTTGACACCAATAAAGTGTGCTTAATGTGCCACTTTACAGAAGATCTCAGACATCAGCATAATGAATGAGGTGAAAACAGGGAACTTTTGGAGACAAAGAGGCTTTTCAGCAGCTCAGTTAAACATGATGGTCCTGTTGCTTCTCTCATACTTTGGACAAGAGTTTAACAAATCTTGTTTTAAACACAATTAATATCTAACTTGTATCAAAATGCTCTATATTCCTGATAGAAAACACGTGTTCACTTAATTTAAGTGTGTTAAAGAAATCCTGTGTAAATTCAGTAACTTATCTTTGATTTGTCCAGATCTGGTCCTGTGGGCGTCAGTATCTCACAGTGATCACAGTTCACACCTGCAGTGAAGCCCCTCCCACAACAATTCACCAATAAATACTGGGACTATCCACATCATCCTACTAGAGAAGGATAAACTCCAGGTGTAGCAGCTGGAATCTGTGTGACTGTTAAAGATTGAGTTTATTAAAGAGGAGATTGAAGACATGAGTTATCCAGAACCATCCAGAATAAAACATGAAGATACTGAGGAACAAACAGGTTGGTGTCCATTCTTGAGTCTTCATTGTAGACTGCTTTGGTAGATGGGGATTAATAAGCAGTATATGGATGATAAATGATAGAGAAATTCATTTAAATTATCATAACTTTGTTAAATTTCAATGAATGATAGAAAAAAATGCCTCATGAAAGATCTGATACCTGATCTCTGTTGCTTTCTGCTATTAAATCAGGGTTGACTTGAACTGATTCTAACTTGATGTGTATTTTAGACCAGGTAGAAGTGAAATGGGAAAGACAAGAACTGAATGAAGTGAAGGAGGAACATCATGACTTTAAAACTCAAAGAACAAAAGTCAAAAAGCTGCTCACCTGCACTCAGTGTGGAAAGAGTTTCACACAGAAAGGAAACCTTAACACACACATGAGAGTTCACACTGGAGAGAAACCGTATACATGCACTCAGTGTGGAAAGAGTTTTACTCAAACATCAAATCTCCTTAAACATCTGCGCATTCACTCTGGAGAAAAACCATTTAACTGTGATCAGTGTGGGAAAGATTTTGTTTCATCATCAAGTCTAAAACTACACCTGACAGTTCATTTAGATGAGAAGCCTCATGTGTGTTCTCTCTGTGGAAAGAGTTTTTCAAGGCTGAATAATTTTAAACTGCACCAGAAAACACATGATGGAGTGAAAGATCATGTGTGTTGTGACTGTGGGAAGAGCTTTACTAGACCTGGTTATCTGAAACAGCACCAAAGAATTCATACTGGAGAAAAACCTTACAAGTGCTCATATTGTGGCAAGAGTTTCACTCTGTCTGGACACCTGAAAGCACATGAGCGACTTCATACTGGAGAGAAGCCGTACTACTGTACTGAGTGTGAGAAGAGTTTTACACATTTATCAGGTCTTCAAAATCATATAAAAAAATGTGGCAAGTGAGCAATGTCAAATAGTAAAAACTGTGAGATAAAATATGGATTTTTTCCACTCATCAGTCAACAACTCTTACTGTGTAAATAAAGCCGTTTTGTTTTTATTTTCTGTCAGGATGGATTGTGTGCTAAATAGTTATTTCTAGAATTGGATATATTCATGTCATTTTCATATTTACTAAGTTTAATAAATTGTCTTCTGAAAGATCATGCAATTGTGAGAAATAATACAGAAATAACATCTTGATCTATTTAATGAACAGAGAATGAATTATTTAGTTGTAACATTAATGAGATTTTGTATCATCCCATCTCAATACTGTAATAAATATGTTTGGGATGTACTGTATTATTTTAAGCTAAATTATCAGATTTTGTATCATATAAAGAGGTTGGAGTTCAAATGTCCTTCATTATTGACTGCACAGGAACAATAAAGTACCAAAGCTTCAGTTCAACAGATTTGGTGGATGTAGTGAGAAAATAATATAAGCTGTAAAAGATGAAACAATAAACAAACTGTTGATCATTTCAATTCAATTGAATTCATATTTATTTGTATAGCGCTTTTCACAATACACATTGTTTCAAAGCAGCTTTACAGAAAGTGCATTTCATAAATGTACATAGAAAAATGTTAGAAAGAGAATGTTAAAGAAAAATGTTAGAAAACATTAATCAATCATGTATTAATTTAGGCCATAACAACGCTGGCGTTGAGTCGTCTCTTCACAGGCGTTGAGTCGTCTCATCACAGGTGTTGGGGCATCTGAAGTCTCCATGAGAGGCTGGATACAAACTGGAGCTGACTAACTATTTACCTCGGGACTAGTGTCCCGAGATAACAACAGAAAAGCAGATGGGAAATAATTAGCATAGCTGCTGTTCAGAATATTAATGCTGTTGGTGCGATTTAACTGTAGTATAAAAGGTAATTATAATGTGAATGCTTGGCTAAAGAGATGCATCTTTAATCTAGTTTTAAACTGGTACAGCGAGTCTGAACCTCGAACAATATCAGGAAGACTATTCCAGAGTTTAGGAGCTAAATGTGAAAATGCCCTCCCTCCTTTAGTGGACTTAGATATCCTAGGAATGACCAGAAGCAAGTTAAAGTTGTATTGTGAGAGGTTTTGTGGGCAGTTTTTTGGACCAATAAGTAATACCTCAGTTTTATCTGAATTTAATAGCAGAAAATTACACGTCATCCAGTATTTAACGTCATTTGCATTATTTACAGATGGTTTTAAATATCCCAGTACTGTTAGTTGTACATGTGCACAAATATAATGGATTTACAGGACAATCATCAGAATCTCATAACTGTAGAAAAGAACGTAATTGTTGAAAAAGCAAACAGAATGTCTCAAACATACAACTAGAACAGAAGCCAAAAACTCTTTCACAATTCATCAGTGTGGGAAGAATAAATGAAGGACTTTAAGGAACTCTTAATAATTCCCACTGGAGAGAAACTGTTCTCCTGCTGTCAGTGAAAGAGTTTCAAAAGGGCAAACAGAGTCAATCATCATATTCTACCAGAATGTATTCATTAAATTCAAGCATCTTACAATGTGCTCTTCATCTTTATTGCTCATAGTGTTATTTCAGGGGTTTGTCAAGTGTGAGAGCGCTGCCTGTGTTATTGTGTTAAATGGCCGTTTAAACAGCATTTTTTTAAGAAGAGGACAAGGAGGATAAGCATTTATAAACGGCTTACAGTCAGGGGCTTCCAGTAGGTTTAATAAGTGCTTTAATCTAGTGATAATGTGAACCAGTTCCACCTTCCACTGAATCTCACATCAGCTTCACAGTGTTTAAAGACCCCATGTGTGTCAGAGAAGACAGCAGTCCATACCCTCACCAGACCACACTTACACCACAGTACACACTGCACTGTTCAACGCCTGTTATAGATGATGTGTAAATCATTTACAAAGCTTTCTGCATCCCCTAATCTAAAGTGTAAACTATTCATAACTTATATATATGTAACCCAGTAGAGTACAGTTTTACAGTTAATGGGTTTATTTCAGATTTATATGGTTTTGTTTGGTTTTAATCCAGAAATTAAATGTGAGTGAATTTCACGTTGATATATTGTGTGTATGTATGCCTTTAAAGGGTTAGTTCACCCAAAAATTTAAATTCTGTCATTAATTACTCACCCTCATGTCGTTCGACACCCGTAAGTCGGAACACAAAATATATTTTTGTTGAAATCCGATGGCTCAGAAAGGCCTTCATTGGCAGCACTGTAAAGGTACTAAAGACGTCGTTACAAAGTCCATCTCACTACAGGGGTTCTACAATAATTTAAGAAGCCACGAGAATAGCTTTTGTGCACAAAAAAAAAATCTTATTCAACAATTTCTTGTCTTCCGCCGGAGCCTTTGACGTGAACTCACGAAGCGTGGGAATATGCCAGTAGCTTGTGGCTGTGTTGCAGCAGCTTCTATCTCATGTAGTTCACTTTCTGTATATTCAGGTTTGAATACGGTTGGGCAAAAAAATGCAAGTCCTCCTCTTCGTCGAAATATGCTAACATATTTACGAATGATGTTTGATGTACAGAACGATCAATGTGGAATTCAATAGCTTAGATACAACGTGTCTTCCTCTGCTTGTAAAAAAAGCTCCTCGCTCCCGGGTCATGTGTCGAAACACCTGGCTCTACTATATTCTATATCTATATCTATATCTACCATATTCCCGCGCATGCAACGTGGTGCTTCGTGAGTTCATGTCAAAGGCCTAAGTGGAAGACAAGATATTATTGAATAAACTCGTTATTTGGATTTTTTTTTGCATACAAAAACAATTCTCGTCGCTCCATAAAATTATTGTAGAACCACTGTAGTAAGATGGTCTTTAGTACCTTTTAGGGGTCTTGTGAGTGCAAATTACAGTGCTGCCAATGTAGGCTTTTCTAAGCCATCAGATTTCAACAAAAATATCCTAATTTGTGTTCCGAAGATGAACAAAGGTCTTATGGGTGTCGAACGACATGAGGGTGAGTAATTAATGACATAATTTTCATTTTTGGGTGAACTAACCCTTTAAGAATGTGGTCATATAGCAAGTTTGATTGTTACGCACAAGTGAAAAACGTGGTTTTAACCAACAAGTTCAGTATTCCTTTATTTTATTGGGTTATGATAGTTTTAGACTACGTGTGGTTGTGCAGCCGATCGGAGAGTGCAGCCGATCGGAGAGTGATGCTGAGAGATTGCAGTAAATAAAAGTGGTGTTTAGTCGATACAACATCGGATTAAAACAATGATTTAGCTTATATAGTGACCTGTGTAAGAAACACAAGTATGGAATTAGTGTTTTGTAAATCAGTTCTCCGTGTATGTTCGTTGATATCGCGGCCTTTCTTCAGTCATTCACGGCCATTTTTTATATAGTTTAGGGTGCAGATCGCTGAAGCAGCTGTTTTCAACAGAGACTAAAGACTGTTAATGCGTTTTGTTTACTTACACAAAGAGGGAGACATTGAGGACCAGAGAGTGCCCCAAATACCAGCGTTATATGGGGTTCCTCTGGCTGTGAGGCAGGTGCGTGTCGTCGGCTGACAAGGCCGAGAGAGTGAGGAGCGGAGCGAGGCCGGTAGAGAGCGAGAGGATCTGCGCGAGTCTTGCAACTGGATTCCGGAATTGCTGTATGGTTGCACGTTGAAATTGAGGTTTCTTTGTTTGATTTGTTTGTGCTCAGGAGAGTGAAGGGGCCATTTTCTGTTTCCCGGCCACAACGAACACAAGCAACGATTCAGGCCTGCAACGGGGTGGTTTGTGAATGACTGGTGTGTGGGCCCACAACATTTAATATTGGTTCATTTTAATATCATTCAGTGCACTTTTACGTTTCATCCCAGTGTGTCACCCTGTTCATTTCATTTTGAGTGTTTTTGTGACATTGACAACTTCAGTCATTTTTATCACCTAATAACCTTTATTATCAGTGGGATATTGTGTCAATTAGTGATTTGTGAAGTGGGATTTGTGTGAATTACTTCACATTCTTATATTCATATATTTGTATCTATATTTAACTTGCAATAAATGTTGTGAAATAATTGACCAATAGAGTGCTTTATGTTCACAGAAGCTGCTGAGTGCTTTATATACAAAGAAGCTGCTGCGCAAGTTGCACGACGCTCCAGTAAATGGTGCAGGATGTAAGTAGCTAAACTAAACATTTCATATTTGACAGCTGTTTTAGGATAGAAATGTTAAACAATGAAAAGACTATAAGCCAGAGCTCAGCTTTAGGAGGGGAAGAGACAGGGCAAGAGAAGGAGACTGAGAGAAAAAGAAAGAGTGAAAGAGTGATGGAAATGAGAATGAGAGAGTGATGAAATGAGGAGAGAGCAGGTATGACAGATAATCTACTGCCCACTAACATGGTTTTGAAATGGCTTAGCCTTCAAACATCTTAATGCACATATATAGATCAGAGAAATCTAACTTTCTTGGGGGACCATGCCCCCCAAACCCCCCAAAAATAGCTCAAATTTGGGACTTCACAGTTTTACAACTCCTTAAGGCAGTTGCATGCTTAAAAGTTGTTGCTGTTTCTGGAAACCTGTTTGCTTTGACCTCATATCTGGAGTTAATGCATTTATGCTGTTAATGTGTTGCAGCCTGGGATATTTATATATAGGCCTACTTAATATTAAATTGTTATATCTCTGAGCTTTGAAGATTTAGTTTTTTTAAAATACAAATTATTTCTGTGGTAGAAAACGTTGTGGCACCAAGATCGGCTACTATGGGGGCCTTTGGGTTTGTCATAGCCCCAGGGCCCTACATGTTCTTAATCCGGGCCTGTTTACAACAGGTTATTTTACTCTCAAATAATCATTTTAGACAAGCTGTCCATGATTACTGTTTGATATATCAGAATGGTTGTATTTTTTCCTCTCTTTTTAGCATTCTGATTGTTGTTTCTTGCAATTATATTAATAAAATGATGCGTAGTCCACCTGGATGGTGATGGGGGTTATTTATAACAATAATAGGCCTAATGATAATTTTTATTCCCAAAAGTTACTGTTTTTTTATGAACATTTTATTTAAAACTTCACAACAGCTTAATGTTTTTCTGCTGATATTAATGCCAGTGGAAGTTTGGAGCTCTTCAGCTGTGGAATCAGCAGAGCGTTGGTGATTTTTATGCACCATGCACCTCAGCACTCTGAACCCCACTTGGTGACTTTTCTTGGTCTTCTTGGTTTCTTCGAGTTTCTGCTGTTTCTAAACCTAATCCAATGAATATTTCTTACAGCTGACTGTGGAATATCTAGCAGGGATGACATTTCACAAACTGATTTGTTGCAAAGGTTCCATCCTGTCACAGTACCACACTTGAATTCATTGATGAATGCATATTTAGGTGAATGATTCTATACACATGTGGCAATGGGTCTGATATAAACACCTGAATTCAATAATTAAGGGGCGTGTCCCAATACTTCTGTCCATATAGTGTACTTCACTTCCCTTTTCGCACAGATGCTGATGTCTTTCACAAATTATATAACCATCAGACATGTTTCACACAAAAATACACAAACTGTTGGGCAAAGAATGATCCAGAACAAAGCAGGAAATCATTTAATGCACACTTTAATGGATTGTCCCACTTTTACCTTGGTTACATGAATGGACAAGTTAAAGCTGTCATTAATGTTTGCAGAGCAAAATTTGACTGGGCAAAAATAATTTGATTAATTTCATTAGAGTAGTGGAGTAGAGTCAAAAGCAGCGCGTTACATTTATTTAATCATTTATTTGAATTAATTTTAGGGTTTTTCTCAAACGGAAGACTGCATCCTTCCTAATCCAGTCCTTCAGGGGCTTGTAGGCTAGTGTCCTCCGGTTGAGAAACACCTTTAAGGCCTGTTCACACGGGGACGATTTTCGCGCGCGTTTATCGCCGACGTTTAACGCCTCGTGACTAAACAATGGGCGCCAATGTGAGTGTGCACACCGACGCGTAAAACGCCAGGCGTAAAAGCGCCATTTAAAAAAAAAACGCCTCGGGTTCATTTTTTTATTTTGACGCGGCGCGTTAAAAACTGGCCGACCAATGAGATCAGCGCTTTTGTTCACGTGCCTGGAGCTGCTGAAGTGACAGTAAAACACGACTTGGTGGCGCTCAAGCACAAAAAGTGCCGCAGCACCACCTTGTGTAGCGGGAGCGCATGTACTGAATGTGCACGTTCACTCTGCGCATCGCCAGTGGAAATCGCTTGGGTGTGAACACTCAAGACGCGCCGAAAAACGTCACGAAAAACGCTGGCGATAAGCGCGTGTGATATTCGTCCCGGTGTGTACAGGCCTTTAGGGTTGCGATGTTGTGGAGATGGTCATGATTTTGAGGCTCCCTCTAGTGTTCAGATGATGTTCAGCAGCACGGACAGCGGCAGATCACCTGACTGAGATTCATCACCGCACACTCACAGTCTGTCCTGGTGATCTCCTGTTCTCATGGACATCAAACTACACTTCATAGATGAATTATAATGCTGAATAACTGACCTTCAAGAGCTGCATATGAAACATCACGAAAAGTGTTTAACTTACAGACATGAGATGCTGATTTTATAAGAACATAGTTACTAAAGGGATTTGATGCTAAAATAATAACACTGCATTGTCATAAAGAACAATTTGTTTTGTTCATAATGATATACAAATACATAAATGAAGTATCTTGAGTAAGTCACTTCAGCAGGTACAATGTGTAACGACTCGGCTACATATGTTAATAAATTAAATTAGCTCAATAGGGAATTATATGTATTTAAATATAATATATATATTATGAGCAACTTTGACTGAAATAACCACTCGTTACAACCGAGGTATGCAGCAAAGCATTTGTGAAGCCACAACACGCACAACCTTGAGGCGAATGGGCTACAACTGCAGAAGACGCCACCGGGTTCCACTCATCTCCACTACAGATAGGAAAAAGAGGCTACAATTTGCACAAGCTCACCAAAATTGGACAGTTGAAGACTGGAAAAATGTTGTCTGGTCTGATGAGTCTCGATTTCTGTTGAGACATTCAGATGGTAGAGTCAGAATTTGGCAAAAATGAGAACATGGATCCATCATGCCTTGTTACCACTGTGCAGGCTGGTGGTGGTGGTGTAATGGTGTGGGGGATGTTTTCTTGGCACACTTTAGGCCCCTTAGTGCCAATTGGGCATCGTTGCCACGGCCTACCTGAGCATTGTTTCTGACCATGTCCATCCCTTTATGACCACCATGTCCCCATCCTCTGATGGCTACTTCCAGCAGGATAATGCACCATGTCACAAAGCTTGAATCATTTCAAATTGGTTTCTTGAACATGACAATGAGTTCACTGGACTAAAATGGCCCCACAGTAACCAGATCTCAACCCAATAGAGCATCTTTGGGATGTGGTGGAACGGGAGCTTCGTGCCCTGTATGTGCATCCCACAAATCTCCATCAACTGCAAAATGCTATCCTGTCAATATGGGTCAACATTTCTAAAGAATGCTTTCAGCACCTTGTTAAATCAATGCCAGGTAGAATTAAGGCAGTTCTGAAGGCGAAAGGGGGTCAAACACAGTATTAGTATGGTGTTCCTAATAATCCTTTAGGTGAGTGTATATATATATATATATATATATATATATATATATATATATATATATATATATATATATATATATATATATATATATATATATATATTAGGGATGCAACAATACAGTTAGTCCACGGTTCAATACATACCTCGGTTTTTAACCACGGTTTTCGGTTCGGTTCGGTTCTGATGGCTTGTCACATCAGTTTTTTGTGATTCTATTCTTAGGCGACAGGAACAACGAGGGGTTAAGGAGAAAAAAGACTAATTTTTATTGCAATACTCTCTATTTATTTTACTTAAAAGAATTGAAAACCCTTACTTAAACTTAAAACTTTACTTTAAAAAAAACCTTGTACACATTCCTAGTGTATTGTAAAATATAAAATAAATATATATAAAGATTTACACTGGCAGCTCAGAGATGTACAGCAGCATTTAAGTATGAAATTGAATGAATAAATGTAAAAATAAAACACAACATAGACTTCACTATAAAATATACATTGATTCTTATTAAAGCTGCTGTATTAGTTTTTCAGTCAAGAGCAATGAGTGATTTTCTCTTTGTCTTTTGTTGTTGTATTAACATTAAAGGGATAGTTCACTCAAAAATGAAAATTCTGTCATCGAGAAATGAATACAGGTTTGGAACAATATTAGAGTGAGTAAATAATGACGTAATTTTAGAGGTGAACTGTTCCTTTAAAGGGGCTATATGCGTTTTTCTGAAATTTAAACTCGCGACTGACACCTGTGGCCAAAAAACAGAACTGCTCTCATTTTCTGCTGGCTCTCGCAGTGGTGGTGACGTCACATCCGCAGACAGCGCGGGAAAAGACGACCCGCCAGAAAATATGAAAAATAGGCTACAGGCTTATAGGTGCACCCACTGTGAGCGGACAAGGTGTCAGTATGCTCATCAGGAGATGTTTGAGTCATAAATGGTAAAATAAAAAGGCTATTGTTACGTTTATTTTGGGGAAAAAGTTGCATATAGCCCCTTTAAGGACAGCGTGTTCACTATTGCACTGCTGTCAATTTAAGACCTCCGTGCATCTAATATAACTACAGAGACACGCCGATTTTACTTTCACTTTAGACATAACCGACTGTGTTTATGTTAACCTTGTGTGTATTTAACAGTATTAGCGCAGTAAGACGACTACTTAGTTCAGTAATCGCGTGTTTGACAGGTGTTTAGTGCGCACACCCGGAAAAGCGCATGTTGTTAGGCTTTAAAACGCATGCAAATAATGAACTTTCGTGATTGTGAATAACTATAGTATTCCGTGAGTATAACTCTACCACTAACGTGTGATGTGAATGTATGTCGCGTTGTTCAGTATTGGGATGGAAGCAAATTATAGAATTTGTAGAAAAATAATTAATTCAATGCAAAACCGAAAAAAACGCAAGTGCGAATTGAACCGTGAATGCCGTACCGAACGGTTCAATATTATATTGAGAATTGTGGCATCCCTAATATATATATATATATATATATATATATATATATATATATATATATATATATATATATATATATATATATATGCTAAATCAGTTAAATAATTAATTGCAAATCGACTGATCCATTCGTCCGACGAACCAAGTTTTATTCTTTCTATCAAATATTCAGGAAGATTATCCTTCTGGCTGTGAAGAATAACTCTCTGAACTATTAGAATATTAATTAAAGTACTCAACGATACTATATGAAAGCTTGCTGCAAAATCTGAACATTAAAGTGACTATGGTTTGTGAGCGGCAACAATGACAATCAAACTTGGATAAAATGGTTTTAATAGATGGACACTACGAATACATATGACTAAACAAGAATAGATATATACAGAATAAAGAAAAGTAGAGAATGAAAAAGAGAAAGAAAGAAAGATCAAGGAATGGCAATTTCACAAATAGTTAACTACGAGAGCCAGAAAAGAATAATATCACCTTAAACAGGGGCAGAAATTAAACGCATCTAAAGGTCGATAAGAATGGTTACTTGCATTGGATTTTGTGCTGAGGAAAGATGCGTGTGTTGGAGCTTCTCAGAACGTTCGTGAGCTGGAGCTTTCTCTTGGTTCTTCCAGAGCTCGTGTTGTTGATCCACTGGAAGTTTGAAGATGGTTAGCTTGAAAGCGAATGTTGCTGGAAGGTGGGAGCGCTGAGATGGAGGGTGCTGAGATGGAGGGTTCTGAGACTGGGGATGCTGAGATGGAGGGTGCTGAGACTGGGGGTGCTGAGATGGAGGGTGCTGTGATGGAGGGCGCTGAGATGGAGGGTGCTGAGATGGAGAGTACTGAGATGGAGGGTGCTGAGACTGGGGGTGCTGAGATGGAGGGTGCTGAGATTGGGGTGCTGGCGCTGAGATGGAGGGTGCTGAGATGGAGGGCGCTGAGATGGAGGGTGCTGAGATTGGGGGTGCTGAGATGGAGGGCGCTGAGATGGAGGGCGCTGAGATGGAGAGCGCTGAGATGGAGAGGGCTGAGATGGAGAGCGCTGAGATGGAGGGGGCTGAGATGGAGAGCGCTGAGATGGAGAGCGCTGAGATGGAGAGCGCTGAGATGGAGGGGGCTGAGATGGAGGGGGCTGAGATGGAGGGCGCTGAGATGGAGGGGGCTGAGATTGGGGGTGCTGAGATGGAGGGTGCTGAGATGGAGAGTACTGAGATGGAGGGTGCTGAGACTGGGGGTGCTGAGATGGAGGGTGCTGAGATTGGGGTGCTGGCGCTGAGATGGAGGGTGCTGAGATGGAGGGCGCTGAGATGGAGAGCGCTGAGATGGAGAGCGCTGAGATGGAGAGGGCTGAGATGGAGAGCGCTGAGATGGAGGGGGCTGAGATGGAGAGCGCTGAGATGGAGAGCGCTGAGATGGAGAGCGCTGAGATGGAGGGGGCTGAGATGGAGGGGGCTGAGATGGAGGGCGCTGAGATGGAGGGGGCTGAGATTGGGGGTGCTGAGATGGAGGGTGCTGAGATGGAGAGTACTGAGATGGAGGGTGCTGAGACTGGGGGTGCTGAGATGGAGGGTGCTGAGATTGGGGTGCTGGCGCTGAGATGGAGGGTGCTGAGATGGAGGGCGCTGAGATGGAGGGTGCTGAGATTGGGGGTGCTGAGATGGAGGGCGCTGAGATGGAGGGCGCTGAGATGGAGAGCGCTGAGATAGAGGGCGCTGAGATGGAGAGGGCTGAGATGGAGAGGGCTGAGATGGAGAGCGCTGAGATGGAGGGGGCTGAGATGGAGGGGGCTGAGATGGAGGGGGCTGAGATGGAGGGGGCTGAGATGGAGGGTGCAGAGATGGAGGGCGCTGAGATGAAGGGGGCTGAGATTGGGGGTGCTGAGATGGAGAGCGCTGAGATGGAGGGGGCTGAGATGGAGGGGGCTGAGATGGAGGGCGCTGAGATGAAGGGGGCTGAGATTGGGGGTGCTGAGATGGAGAGCGCTGAGATGGAGGGCGCTGAGATGGAGGGCGCTGAGATGGAGAGCGCTGAGATGGAGGGCGCTGAGATGGAGGGCGCTGAGATGGAGGGCGCTGAGATGGAGAGCGCTGAGATGGAGGGCGCTGAGATGGAGGGCGCTGAGAAGGAGGGTGCTGAGACTGGGGGTGCTGAGATGGAGGGAGCTGAGATGGAGGGTGCTGAGACTGGGGGTGCTGAGATGGAGGGAGCTGAGATGGAGGGTGCTGAGACTGGGGGTGCTGAGATGGAGGGAGCTGAGATGGAGGGTGCTGAGACTGGGGGTGCTGAGATGGAGGGAGCTGAGATGGAGGGTGCTGAGACTGGGGGTGCTGAGATGGAGAGCGCTGAGATGGAGAGCGCTGAGACTGGGGGTGCTGAGATGGAGGGCGCTGAGATTGGGGGCGCTGAGATGGAGGGGGCTGAGATGGAGGGGGCTGAGATGGAGAGCGCTGAGATGGAGAGCGCTGAGATGGAGGGGGCTGAGACTGGGGGTGCTGAGATGGAGGGCGCTGAGATTGGGGGCGCTGAGATGGAGGGGGCTGAGATGGAGGGGGCTGAGATGGAGGGCGCTGAGATGGAGGGGGCTGAGACTGGGGGTGCTGAGATGGAGAGCGCTGAGATGGAGGGCGCTGAGATTGGGGGCGCTGAGATGGAGGGGGCTGAGATGGAGGGGGCTGAGATGGAGGGGGCTGAGATGGAGAGCGCTGAGATGGAGGGTGCTGAGATTGGGGGTGCTGAGATGGAGGGCGCTGAGATGGAGAGCGCGACTGAGCAAAGATGTGCTTGTGTCATTGTCCTTTAAGGCCCATTAACATCCGCCCATCTTTTATGAAATGACCAATCATATGTGTGGACTTGACGACTTCATGTGCCTAATTTATGATGGTGTCAGAATTGGTACAGTTTTACTCAAAGGGTGGTAAACCTAATATGATGCATCTCATAATCACATACTGTACAGCGATGATTAAGAAAAAGAGGAACATTTAGATATCAAACAAGGTATGGCTGGATGATATAAAAGCAGATACATTCTTTACACATTAATACAAGCATTTAAAATGACCTTAACATTACTCACACATCATGACTAGTAGAGGATAACATAGGGAACATGCGTACACACAGGGATATATCATATACATTCTGGAATTGTCTAATTATGAGGAAAATGAAGAACATGTCTGTGCTATGTGTATTGGGTTGAGTCCTCAATGTCCAGGCCACTCTGCCTGCGTGGGGATGGGGGCATGTGTTGAAAGGGAGAGACATTAATATATATGCAAAAGTCAAAAAGGCTAACAGCTTTCTGAAGCTTAGAGCAGAATCGACTCATCGTGATCCAGTCCAGACGCTACAAATGATTGTGTGTACTGAGCAAATGACAATCTGAAAATGGTTGATCGCTAACATGTATTTGCTGTAATCACTGACTCATAACTGCATATAATGACTCTGATCCTGATCGTTATTAAAGATGAACATTATCAGGACCATCTGTGTCCTTCAGTACATCATGATGATGATGGATGACGATGATGATGACGTGACGTTATGTGCTGTTAAACATTAGCGTAAATATTATCTGAAGAATCAGAGAGGTTTGTGGGTAATTGGCTGTGAGTGTCTGTAATATTCTCATAATTACAATCAGTGTGAGAAACCTGAGGAGAAACAGAACATTTATATATACAATAATATGAGAAATATTTAAAAACAAACATCTTTTTTAGTAATAGTAATTGCACTCACGGTTTCATTGTTTGCTGGTGTCGCATGAGATCTTTTGGAGGAGGAATCAGCGTCTGTCAAAGACAAAAAATATATATATATTTGTTAAATCTCTTCACATATTCATATTTCTCAGTTTTGCTCATCTTTAGTTGAAGCCAGCAGGAGGCAACAAAGGTTGTTTTACGAAAAAAGCGGAAACAGAAATGTCTAAACATATTATGAATGTATCAGTATGTTTAAAAAGAGCTTTTAAGAAGGTAAAAATGAAAGAATGAGTTTTACTGTGAGACTGACGCCTCCTGCAGAGAATCACGGTCAGTAACACGAGTCCAGTGATGATCAGAAGCAGAACCACAGACATACTGACCGTCAGTGTAATGTAGTTCACTGTTGAAGATGGAACCCAAGTGCAGTTTATTAACAAACGTGAACAAAATACAAATGAAACAAAGACCTGACCTGACACGGAACATGAACTAAACTTGAACGGACATAGACAGCGACTCACAGACAATGGTACAGGGACAATACTCAACAAGAGACAATGGAAACATGAGGACCAAACAAGGAACACCTGTGAACAATCAACACAGAACCAATGAGAAAACAGGACTGAGAAACACATGACTTATACAACCAATAAGAACATGACACGTAAGACAATAGGTGTGTAGGACATCGGCTGCGGCTGGATGCAACCAATCGGCGAGAGTAGCCGCGTACAGGCGGGGAGGAGCTGCAAACGGAGACGTCAAGTCGGACACTTTCTGCTTCCCGCAGTGACGCTCGCGTGTTTGCATACTTTATCACAGCTGAAGTGAAATAAATGCAATATTTGTCAATACACAGATGTTTCAGAGACATTATTGTCATGTAATACTTTACTCAGCATGTGCTTGTACAAGAATAAAGTTCAACATATAAGCTTACACTATCAATGAAGTGGGGTCTACATTTTTTATCAGTTTTATTTTGATAAACATGACAATATAACACCGCGATTACATGAAAGGAAGTTTTACGGTTATAAAAAACAGATTTGTGAGCATTAGTGGAACTGAAGGTTTTAGAATAAACACAAAACACATGTGATCGCTGTCATGCGGTGAATCTGGCCAATCGTGGAACAGCTGTGACGCCATCAGAGCTTGTGCAGCTGCTCTGGAGAAGCTGCGCAGAATGAACCCGGCGGCTGCTCTCGAATCGCTCTCTTGTTGACATACGTCACAGTCACGTGCAATGTTTCCTCTAATTTCTGTTCTCGCTGAGCAAAACTTCTCTCTATTGGGCGGGCATTTCGGTCACCTGAGCAAAAACATTCTTTACCTGTACAGCGTATGTAAACACACACAAAAAAAGTTGTTTCGTCATGCAGTTATAACTTTTAACTTTACTTAGCGATATATTAAATTTAAAAAAAAAAATTAAAAAACAGCTAATTCAGAAGTCACTAAATGAAAGGGTTAGTTCACCCAAAAATGAAAATTATGTCATTAATTACTCACCCTCATGTCGTTCGACACCCGTAAGACCTCCGTTCATCTTCGGAACACAAATGAAGATATTTTAGTTGAAAGCTGATGGCTGAGAAAGGCTTCAGATAGGCCCCCATTGGCATTCGGTACATTTACTCTCCCAAGACCCATAAAAGGCACTTAAAACTTCGTTACAAAGTCCATCTCACCACAGTGGCTCTACAATAATTTTACGATGCGACGACAATAGTTTTTGTGCGCAAAAAAAAATCTAAATAACACCTTTATCCAACTTGTTATTGTCTTCCGTGTATGCCTCCACGACGCATGCGCGAGAATATGACGTAGCGCCAGCGTTCGGGAATCCCTGAAATGCGCACTTTAGCCCGATTTTGTGAACCACGCCGAGACCTAAAGCACGATCAATGTAGAATCCAACAGCTGAGATACGCGCGTCTTCCTCTGCTTGTAAACAAATCCCTTCTGGGTCATGTGTCTGAACGCCGGATCTGCGTCATATTCTCGCGCATGCGTCGTGGAGGCACACACGGAAGACAAGAACAAGTTGGATAAAGGTGTTATTTAGATTTTTTTTTGCGCACAAAAACTATTGTCGTCGCATGGTAAAATTATTGTAGAGCCACTGTGGTGAGATGGACTTTGTAACAACGTTTTAAGTGCCTTTTATGGGTCTTGGGAGAGTAAATGTACTGATTGCCAATGGAGGCCTTTCTCAGCCATCAGCTTTCAACTAAAATATCTTAATTTGTGTTCCGAAGATGAACGGAGGTCTTACGGGTGTCGAACGACATGAGGGTGAGTAATTAATGACAGAATTTTCAGTTTTGGGTGAACTAACCCTTTAAGGACATTTTACAGTGCTGTTAACTGTAGACTTCTTTACCAAGAAATAATATTAAAATCTCCCCAGGACAGTTCAATTCTTTATAATATAATATAATATGAAAAAAATTAAGCGGTTACACTGAAAATGTTTCTTAATGTGTTTTTGTACAGTCATTTATTGGCGACAGGCAGCATTAAACCATCTATATTAAATGTTTGTTTATTGCTTATGAATTTCCAAGATTTTCAATATCTGGGGTTTTTCAAACGTTTTAATGGCAAGGATCCCTAAACAATCCCCTTGTGAGATCAATTCTTTATTAGGCTTACACTATAATACAATTAATAATAGCCTATAATATAACATAAAAACTAACGGAAGTATTTAAACTTATAGTAAATTATATCAGTTTAAATGCTTCAATTTGTAAAAAAAAAAAAAAAAACTGAAGTAATTAAATAGATCTAATAGCTAAATATGTTGAAGGGAACATGTGAACTCTTTTATCTAAACATCACTGAAACCCAAACCACACACACATCTATTTAAACTGATGTGTGTTACTTTGATGTTTAGAGTTTGCACGCTACACTTGTGGTGTGTGTGTAACTGTAAATGTGTGTTGTTACCGTGCTGTGCCCATCATCTGTTATTTCCACCACTTAATCAAGCCACTCTTCTTTAAAAACTCTATAGCGGTAGAACAGAGCACAGCAATCATTTCTCATTTAAACTACAATCAAATGGATTTCTCCCCACATTTCGCGTCTGTGTCTATCGTCTGCGCGACATTTTATTCTTTCTGTGCAACCACGGCATCACAAGTGCGCAGCCACGCATGCATGCAGCTTAGAGGGAACATTGGTCACGTGGCGTCAGTGCTGTCTCAAGTTGGACAAAATTTTGAATCCTTACGGTCTTCCTCTGAGTCTGCACTTTCACGACGTAATGACGCTTTGACTGCCGGGAAGAAAACCGCTGCGTAACCCGCACCAGTGCGGGCTCAGCAGAAGTGCCCACGAGGGCACATATCAACCTCAAAGGGGGGCCCTCACGATACCCTTGTGAGACCTAAAATGACAAATGGGACACCTTGCGGTTTCGTGGACTTAACGGACACGCGCACACAGCGGCCATAGTAAATCCACAAGACCGAAAGTGCACATGAAGTGTGCCACTTGGGACAGGGCCTACGCATCGCTGTATGAAGTCGAACAAGCCTCATGACACGTAAGACAAGGGAATGCACAACACATGATCACATGATGGGAAGGGAATCACATGACAAGAACTAGGAAACATGACTGAGTAAACTTTAAAATAAAAGACATGAAACATAAACATGACACAAAACCCAAAACCAACCGTGACAGTCGGAGAAGAGCCTGAAAACACCAGAGACACAAATGAGTGTGTTTGAGTTTCAGAGTGTGTTTGTACCTGTTACAGAAGATGCAGATGTGAGCGCTGGAGATTTAACTGATGAAGATGATGAGGATGGTGTTGATGATGGTGATGGTGTAGTTTCTGGGAATTTTGTATATATATATATATATTAAAAAAATTGTTAAATGATACTTTTTTTCACACACAGAACTTGACATCACTTATTACTGATGTCATTCACACATTCACTACCCAGAATTCATGTTTGCTGAAAACAGACACTTAGAAAACAAAATCGTGAGCTGTTAGTTTGACTTCCCAGAACTGAAGGACCATTCAGTGCTTATCGTCCGCCTTACTCAACAGGTCGGCCTCAAGGGTTCAGTCCTGCAGTGGTTTTGCTCCTACTTGAACAACAGGAGCTTTTCTGTGGTGATCGATGAATTTTCATCATCCACTGCTCCTCTGTCCTCCGGAGTGCCACAAGGATCCATTCTTGGCCCTGTTCTATTTTCACTGTACATGTTGCCTCTTGGTTCCATTATTGCTAAGCACAATCTTTTTTTCCACCTATATGCAGACGACCTCCAGGTCTATATGCCTGTGCTTCCAAATGATGGTTCAGCTCTAGACTCCTTGCATAGCTGCTTGTCTGATATTAAACAATGGCTTTCACGAAACTTTCTTCATTTGAATGAGAGTAAAACGGAATACATTATTTTTGGTTCCTCTGTTTTACACCACGATACATCATCAAACACAACCCCTCAAGTCAGTGAGGCCATAAAGAATCTGGGGGAGATTTTTGACAGAGATCTGAATTTTAACAAACAAATTAACTCTGTAGTAAAAGCAAGCTTTTTCCAGCTGCGACTTTTAGCCAAAGTAAAGCCTTTTCTGTGCCGCAGTGATCTAGAAAAGGCAATTCATGCTTTTATCAGCACACACATTGATTATTGTAACGCACTCTACATTGGCATCACACAGTCTTCACTCCATCGTCTCCAACTGGTACATAATGCAGCTGCTCGCCTTCTAACCAATACATCTAGACACAGCCACATTAGCCCAGTTCTCTGTTCTCTCCACTGGCTCCCAGTTCGTTATCGTATTGATTTTAAAATTTTAATCTTTGCCTTTAAAGCTCTTAATGGCCTTGCGCCACCTTATTTATCAGAGATTTTAAGTGTCCACCGTCCAAACAGAGCCCTCCGGTCGGCTGACCATATGAGGCTAGTTGTTCCGAGGTCCCGGTACAAGCAGTGGGGCGATCGTTCATTTGCTTTTGCTGCTCCTAAACTTTGGAACACTTTACCTGTTGACCTGCGTGTTCTTACAGACCTGGCCCTGTTCAAGTCCAGGTTAAAAACGCATTTATTTAGATTGGCCTTTAACATACTGTAGCACTGTGTCACTTTGAATTTTTATTTGTATTTTTGTGTAACTGTTCCTTTGGTTATTGCTTAATGTATTAATACATTATATATTGTAGATGCTCTTCTGTTTTAAATGTAAAGCACCTTGGTCCTCCTTTTGGTTGTTGGAAGGTGCTATACAAATAAAGTTTGATTGATTGATTGATTGAAGCCTGTGGTTTGACACTGAATAATACAGTACATATCAGTGTGACTGTATGAGAACTATTAACTGCAGTTAAAGGACAACTCCGGTGAAAAATGAACCTAGGGGTAAT
The DNA here is from genome assembly GCF_949357685.1 of Gobio gobio. Lineage (NCBI taxonomy): Eukaryota > Metazoa > Chordata > Actinopteri > Cypriniformes > Gobionidae > Gobio > Gobio gobio. The sequence continues at coordinate 49,982,919 of NC_137114.1, forward strand.
AGGGCCGAGTAGATCGTTCTCTGTTTTATCTCTAAAAACAGATTAGTTTATAACGCTAGTAAATGGGGCACAGAATAAGTCAAATTAAATGGCTAGTTAATACCACTAACAAGGCTCAAAATAGCCTCACACTAACACGGTAGCATAATGAGGGTCCCAACATGCAAACCGAAGCATTGAGAACTTTGTAAGTGTGCAAACAGTTTAATAAGAATATACTTTATAAAGACAGTACATTACGCGTATACAGACAGGAGCCATCTTGGAAAACAGTCTCGACAAGTCGAGCCACGAACGCTGTGCTAAGTTTGTTTTCCAAGATGGCTCCTGTCTGTATACGCGTAATGTACTGGCTTTATAAAGTTCTCAATGCTTCGGTTTGCATGTAGGGACCCTCATTATGCTACCGTGTTAATGTGAGGCTATTTTAAACCTTGTTAGTGGTATTAACTTGGATCGATTGCTCTCCTGCCTGATCGATTGCTCCTGTCTGCCTGCTGTGTCTGTTGCTCTGTAGCTCAAGTCTGTAGCTCTGTAGAGCCTTGCTTACGTTTGAATCTTTATTTTGATATTTCCTCTTTCTTCTACTGCTAAATATAACTTACTCATCACCATACATTGTTTAAAAATTGCCTATCACGTTAAATTTGACATCGTTAGCTTTTAATCTAAATCACCATCACACGTTAGCATTTTGCTAGCCTGTTAGCTTGTTATCTCTGCACCCGGGCCTCCCTTTTTCTGAGTTCATAACTTGGATTAGTAAATTGTGTCCAGCAAACGATTGTGGTAAGTGGTAAATTGGATTAATCAACAAACACGGTAAGTCATGTCTTCTCCTGTCATTATCACCTGCAGTGCATGTCGCATGTTTAGTGTAGGCTTCTCCGCTGGCGAACAGGGCTTCACATGTGATAAATGTAAGGAGATAGTTAGGCTGACGGAGAAGATTTCAGAATTAGAAACACGCATCCATACTTTATCTGAGAGTAGTGAGGATGTAACAGCTTTAGACACTGATTTGGATGCGAATAGCTTAGTGAACTCTGTACATTCTTCGGTTCCGGCTGCAGGGCCCTCGCAGCAGGGAAACTGGGTAACAGTGAGGCAGCATAGTCGCAGACCAAAGAACCGCTTTTCCGTTCCGGTTAGAACATCAAACAGGTTCTCCCCTCTCAGTGAAGCACCCACTGAGTATCCTGTTGAAAGTGCCCTAGTCATTGGCGATTCTATTACACGGAACGTGAAGATAGAGACACCAGCCACCATAGTCACTTGTTTACCGGGAGCCAGAGCACCTGACATCAAAGCAAATTTAAAAGTGCTGGCTAAAGCTAATCGTAAATTCTCTAAGATTATTATTCACGTCGGCACTAATGATGTTCGACTTCGCCAGTCGGAGATCACCAAAATTAACATTAAAGAGGTGTGTGAACTCGCTAGTACGATGTCTGAGGCTGTTTTTTGTTCTGGACCGCTCCCAGCAAAAAGGAGTGATGAGATAGTTAGCAGACTATCATCACTCAATGGCTGGTTGTCTAAGTGGTGTCTGCAAAATAACATAGGGTTCATAGACAATTGGAAAAGTTTTTGGGGCAGACCTGACCTGTTGAAGAAGGATGGCATCCATCCCTCATGGGGTGGTTCTGCTCTTCTCTCTAGTAATTTGGCACATAGTCTTAGAGCTAAACCTTGACTCACTAGGGCCCAGGTCAGGAAGCAGACAAACTGGCTAAACCGACCGTCTGCTAGCTGTCTCACGTTACCGGAGTCAGATAAATCCCAGCACATAGAGACTCTTTCACCTAGATATTATCATATAGAGACTGTGTCTGTTCCCCGAATTAGTAAATACAAAAAAACATCAAAACCATTCAACAGTAAAAATTTAATTGACGTCCAACAAATAAACAAAATATATAATACAGATGAACAATTGATAAAGCTTGGGTTGCTGAATATTAGATCCCTTTCCCCAAAAGCGCTTATTGTTAATGATATTATTACAGATAATAATCTAGATGTGCTCTGTTTGACAGAAACCTGGCTAAAACCTGACGACTACATTACCTTAAATGAGTCCACCCCCCAAGATTATTGTTATAAACATGAGCCGCGTCTGAAAGGTAAAGGGGGAGGGGTTGCTGTAATTTATAATAATATCTTCAGTATTACTCAGAAGTCTAGTTTCAAATATAATTCCTTCGAAGTTTTGGTGCTTTATGTAACGCTATGTAGTGTACATGATAAAACCCGTTCAACATTTGTGTTAGCTACTGTATACAGGCCACCTGGGCATAATACAGACTTTATCAAAGAATTTGCTGATTTTCTATCAGAGTTAGTACTGGCCGTAGATAAAGTACTAATTGTTGGTGATTTTAATATCCATGTTGACAACGGAAAAGACGTATTGGGATTAGCATTTAAAGACACACTAAACTCTATTGGAGTTAGGCAACACGTGTCAGGAGCCCCTCATTGCCATAATCATACTTTAGACCTAATATTGTCACATGGAATAAATGTTGATACCGTTGAAATTCTGCAGCAGAGCGATGACATCTCAGATCATTACTTAGTATCATGTATACTTAATTTAGCTAAGGTTGCAAAGCCGCCCCCTTGCTTTAAAAATGGCAGGACAATCACTGCCGCTACTAAAGATTGCTTTTTAAATAATCTCCCTCATCAGTATCATCTGCTCAGCATCCCAGATAGTATAGAAGAACTCGATGTTGCAACAGAAACTATTGACTCTCTCTTTTCCAGTACTTTAGACACAGTTGCTCCTCTGCGCTTAAAGAAGATTAAAGAAAATAGTCCAACGCCGTGGTACAACGAGCACACCCGGGCCCTTAAAACAGCAGCCAGAAAAATGGAGCGCAGCTGGAAGAAAACAAAATTAGAGGTATTTCGTAATTCGTGGAAAGAGCACATGATCACATACAGAAAGGCTGTAAAAACTGCTAGATCTGCTTATTTCTCAACTCTCTTGGAAGAAAACAAACACAACCCAAGGTATTTATTCGATACAGTGGCTAAATTAACCAAAAATAAAGCTTCAACTTCTGATGATTGTAAACAAGGCAAGGCAAGGCAAGTTTATTTGTATAGCACATTTCATACACAGTGGCAATTCAAAGTGCTTTACACAGAAATGAAATAAAAATATTACAGTTATAATAGGAATTTAAAGAAATAGAAAATAAAGAAAATATTGAAAGATAAAAATAAAGAGTATAATTAAAAATAAAAATAAAAACAGGGTTAAATTTAAGCATATAAATTAAAATGCAAGCAGTTCGGACAAAGCACGTACAGTTGCACAGCTCATTCAGTAAATGCACAGCTAAACAGATGTGTTTTGAGTCTGGATTTGAAAGTGGCTACTGTTGGAGCACATCTGATCTGTTCAGGAAGCTGGTTCCAGCTACGGCTGGCATAATAGCTAAAAGCAGACTCTCCTTGCTTTGAGTGAACCCTTGGTATTTCTAACTGACTTGATCCTGATGATCTGAGTGATCTGTTGGGTTTGTATTTAATCAGCATATCTGCAATGTATTGAGGTCCTAGGTCATTGAGTGATTTATATACAAGTAATAGCACTTTAAAATCGATCCTAAATGTAACTGGAAGCCAGTGTAAAGATCTGAGGACTGGTGTGATATGGTCATATTTTCTGGTTCGGCTCAGGATCCTGGCAGCAGCGTTCTGTATGAGCTGCAGCTGTCTAATGGTCTTTTTGGGAAGGCCGGTGAGAAGACCATTACAATAGTCCACCCTACTGGTAATAAAAGCATGAACGAGTTTCTCTAAGTCTTGCCTGGAAACAAAGCATCTAATTCTTGATATATTTTTGAGATGATAGTAAGCGGATTTAGTTATTGCTTTGACATGACTATTGAAACTCAGGTCTGACTCCAAAATCACACCAAGATTCCTGACTTGATTTTTTGATTTCAGGCCTTTAGCCTCAAGATATGCATTCACCTTCAGAATTTCATCTTTGTTTCCAAATGTAGTAATTTCAGTTTTGTCTTTGTTTAACTGAAGAAAGTTTTGGCACATCCAACTGTTAACTTCATCAATGCATTTACATAGAGAGTCAATGGGGCTGTAGTCGTTAGGTGATAGGGCTAAGTAGATCTGGGTGTCGTCAGCATAGCTGTGGTAAGCCATTTTGTTATTTTTCATTATTTGGCTGAGTGGCAGCATGTACAGGTTGAATAGGAGTGGTGCAAGAATTGACCCTTGTGGGACTCCGCTTGTCATGGATGTCCACTCAGACTTATGGTCACCTATACTCACATAATAACCTCTCCCTTCTAAGTATGACCTGAACCATTTGAGGACCATTCCAGAAAGCCCAACCCAATTTTCTAGCCTGTCAAGAAGTATTTTGTGGTCAACAGTGTCGAATGCAGCACTGAGGTCCAGTAGTACCAGAATTGATGTTTTGCCTGTATCTGTATTGAGGCGAATATCATTTATTATCTTAATGAGGGCCGTCTCTGTGCTGTGATGCGGTCGGAAACCAGATTGAAAATTGTCAAAGTATCCGTTTGAGCTTAAGAATTTGTTCAGCTGACTGAAAACAACTTTTTCAATGATCTTGCCTATGAAGGGGAGATTTGAGATTGGTCTGTAGTTGCTCAATATGGAGTTATCCAGATTTCTCTTTTTCAGGAGAGGCTTAACTACTGCGGTTTTAAGGGAGTTTGGAAAAGTCCCAGAAAGAAGTGAGGCGTTTACCACTTCTAGGAGATCTGCTTCTAAACAGTTAAACACACTTTTGAAAAAAAAAAAAAAAAAAACAGCACAGCAGTAATGACTTTATGAACTTCTTCACATGTAAGATTGATAATATTAGGAAAAATTTTTTTAACCATGCAGCCGTCTAATACAGCATCACATCAGACAGAGCATTGTAGTGTCACTGAGGAAAAATTACACTCATTCACTGCTATAGGAGAAGAAGAATTGGCTAAACTCGTTAAATCATCAAAATCGACAACATGTATGCTCGACCCTATACCAACTAGGCTATTAAAAGAGATGCTACCAGAGGTCATAGATCCTCTTCTTAATATCATTAATTCATCTTTGTCATTAGGATATGTACCGAAAACTTTTAAGTTGGCTATTATTAAACCACTTATTAAAAAACCGCAACTTGATCCTACAGATTTAGTCAATTATAGACCAATCTCAAATCTACCCTTTCTGTCAAAAATATTTGAAAAGGCAGTGTCTTCACAATTATGTTCCTTTTTAGAAAGTAATGGTATCTGTGAGGATTTCCAGTCAGGATTTAGACCGTATCATAGCACTGAGACTGCTCTCGTCAGAGTTACAAATGATTTGCTCTTATCATCCGATCGTGGCTGTATCTCTCTATTAGTGTTACTCGATCTTAGCGCTGCATTTGATACTATCGACCACAACATTCTTTTGAATAGACTCGAAAATTATGTAGGTATTAGTGGAATTGCATTATCATGGTTTAAATCATACCTATGCGACCGTTATCAGTTTGTAGTAGTAAATGAAGATATGTCACACCGATCGCAAGTTCAGTATGGAGTACCACAAGGCTCAGTGCTAGGACCGCTACTCTTCACCCTGTACATGCTGCCACTGGGAGATATCATTAGGAAGCATGGCGTTAGTTTTCATTGTTATGCTGATGATACTCAGCTCTATATTTCTTCACGCCCTAAAGAAACTTACCAATTCACAAGATTAACGGAATGCATAGCTGATATAAAACATTGGATGACTGGTAATTTCCTGCAACTCAATTCAGAAAAAACTGAATTTTTAATTATTGGACAAAAAAGCTCCACAAGTAGTAACCTAGAATACTGTCTAACACTTGATGGCTGTTCTGTCAAGTCCTCGTCGTCAGTGAGGAACCTGGGTGTGCTCTTTGATACCAATCTTTCGTTTGAAAGCCACGTTTCTAGCATCTGTAAAACTGCTTTCTACCATCTTAAAAATATATCTAAATTACGGCACATGCTCTCAATGCAAAATGCTGAACAGTTAGTTCATGCGTTCATGACCTCAAGGTTAGATTATTGTAATGCTCTACTGGGTGGTTGCCCTGCTCGCTTAATAAATAAACTCCAGCTGGTCCAAAACGCAGCAGCTCGAGTTCTTACTAGAACCAGGAAGTATGACCATATTAGCCCAGTTCTGTCAACACTGCACTGGCTGCCTATTAAACATCGCATAAATTTTAAAATCTTACTTATTACTTACAAAGCACTAAATGGTTTAGCTCCCCAATACTTGAGCGAGCTCTTAACATATTATACTCCATCACGTCTACTGCGGTCTCAAAATTCTGGCCAGTTGATCATACCGAGAATATCCAAATCAACTGCAGGCGGTCGATCGTTTTCCTATTTAGCACCTAAACTCTGGAACAGTCTTCCTAACATTGTTCGGGAAGCAGACACACTCTGTCAGTTTAAATCTAGACTAAAAACACATCTCTTTACTGTGGCATACACATAAAACACTTTTTCAATGAAATGATTGTTAGGCTGCATTAACTAGGTCAGCCGGAACCGAGAACACTTCCCATAACACCTGATGTACTCGTTACATCATCAGAAGAATGGCATCTACGCTAATGATAGTCTCTCTGTTTTATCCCGAGGTTTACTGCAGTCAGCCGGATCCGGGCCGTATCCAGTTCAGATGGTGGACCTGCGCTCAGAGAAGACCAACACAGGACCCCGAAGTGTCTGGGAGACCGTGATTAGACTCCCCCTGAAACTGCCTCATCGACACGGCATCTCAATAAACCCGTCTCCAGCGTGTTGCCTCCGATCATTCGAATATTGCACTTTAATAATTATTTAATCAACATCATCCTCAATAAACCCGTCTCCAGCATGTTGCCCCCGGTCCCTCGAATATTCTGATCTATTATGACCTCCGAGCTGTAAAACTGCCAGAATAATAATAATAATACGCTGTTTGTTAATTGGACAGAGGAGAACTGGCACCCCGACTGAGCCTGGTTTCTCCCAAGGTTTATTTTTCTCCATTAGGTCACCAAATGGGGTTTTGGTTTCCTTGCCACTGTTGCCTCTGGCTTGGCGTGCTCAGTTGGGAACACTAAATTTTTCAACTAAACATCGAAATACATCTAAATAATAAACTAAATTAACCATTTAAACTAAATTACTGATCAAATTATTGATCTAAAGCCCACACTGTCACTGTATGATACTTGAAATTTTTCCAGAATGGCTATACAGCTGAATAAAATTATGCTGCATTATTTTCCTGTTTAACACTGTAAAGCTGCTTTGAAACAATCTACATTGTTAAAAGCGCTATATAAATAAAGTTGACTTGACTTGACTTGACTTAACTAGCCATTTAATTTTTCTTATTCTGTGCCCCATAGCGTTATAAACTAATCTGTTTTTAGAGATAAAACTCTTTACATTCGATTTTCATGAAAACGCATCCCAGAGAACAATCTACTCTGTAACCATGTGTTAATTACCCCTAGGTTCATTTTTCACCTGAGTTGTCTTTTAACTATAGTACAAGTGTGGTAAAAATGAGCCACAGATGTACTAAAACTGCCACTTCTACTGCATCCAGATGACCACACCTGTACTATAGTTAAAAACTGTAATACTGTGTTCAAATTACCACACTAATGCTGCAATGCCAAACACTGTAGTACAAATGAATTATTTTTAATGCCATTATGGTTTAATGTCAGGGATAAAATCATCTGTACCTGTAACAGTGATCAGCACTCGTGTGATGAAGCTCTTGTGTCCTTGATCAGACTGAACTCCACACCAGTATTCTGAATCTTGTTCAGTCACATGGCTGATGCTTCCCATCAGAAGCTGCTCTTCTCTGTCATCATACAGCTGGATCTTTCCCTCACGCCTCCATCTTCTGCTCTCCTTCACAGACGTCTCTTTAGCACAGAGATCAGCTCCAGAGCTCCAGCAGAGAAACTTCACGTCACTCCTGTGGGATTGTGGGTATTTGCATCTGATGTTCACAGATCCTCCTGCAGCAGCTGATAGACTGATGCTCTTCACACAACAATCATCTGTTTGAGATCCAAATAAAGTGCAGCGATGTCACAATGAGCTTTAAATAATGCATGAATGTTGTTTCCATTTGTTGTTTTATCTCATGATTCTGTCAAATAATGCATGAATGACTAAAAGCGGCTCACCCTTCTTAATGTCCAGATTAAACTCAGAGAAGAAACTGTAGTCTTCAGAGACTTTGACTTTAATAGTGTATTTTCCAGAGTCGTCCTCATTCAGCTCTCTGATAAACACACGTAAGAGACCTGCAGATCTGTCATCATGAACGCCTTGTTTCCATTCTGCTGCTCTGTTAATGTTTATTACAGGCAAACATTGACCTGATGCAGTTTTACAGACATATTTCTCATGGTTCTTGAGTTTCATCTCATATTTGTAGTTTATAATGACGTTTCCTCCTGAATATCCCGTCACACTACTGAATATTTGACCTGTTCAACACAAACCCAGATCATTTGTCATTTTGTTCTCAATATAAACACATATCTGCTCCTTTTCCTGCAACATTTATGAATGCAAGTCAAGATTATGAGTGTAAATGTTACATCAGGAGATAAAAAGGTTATTGATGGCGTCTGTTATGAGTTAGACGTGTGAACGGCATAATTACAGTCAGTGTTGAGTATCGTGATGTTGTGGAGAGCATCATGGGTTTGAGGCTCTCAGTTACTCACTTGTTATAACCTCCAGAATCACTTCAGTGTAGAGATCATTTCCTGATTTTTCAGTCCCCCAGTAGTACATGTCATTATCCTCTTGACTCAGATCTTTGATGACCACAGTGAAGACTGCTGATCTTGTGTTGTCATACAGAAAGAATCTTCCAGAATTAACCCATTTATTTTTCTCATTAGTCTTGATTCGGTCTGTGCACACTGACCACTGACCTTTACAAAAATACTTGATATATTCTGTATATCCTTCATCATATCTGCATGTGATCGTGACTCCGCCTCCTGAATATCCTGTCACACTGAAGCTCACGACACCTACAAAAAACCAGCATCTTAATACAAGACTGGCATGTATAAGACTGAACAGAAATGAATTTTCAAATATCTCATCAAATCTCTGCTGTTTTTAGTGATTTACTCTGAGTTCAGATTCTTACCAGGAATCATCAACAGAGTGAAAGTCCAGATGATGCTCATTCTTCTCTCTTATTAAATGATCTTCTCTGTTGTCTAGGGTTGCCACCTTTGGTGTGGCAAAATAAGGGACACCCATTCATGACCCCCTCTATTGGACCCCCCCCCCCCCCCCCCCCCCAAAAAAAAAAAACACGTCATGAAATGATTATTTCTACATTGACAACTTTACAGCTCAATAATAAACCATAAGAAAACATGAGATCAAGTATGTGAACTTGCAACAGAACACATTTTATATTATTTTACATTTGATTATTTTATTTATTTCTAAAGAACTTTTTAGTAGCCTATTTGGTGCACTTTAAAGGGATATTTCACCCAAAATGAAAATGCTGTCATAATTTACTCGCCCTCATGATGTTCCAGACCTGTATGAGTTTCTTTGTTCTGCTGAACACAAAAGAAGATATTTTGAAGAATGTTTGTAACCAGGCTTCTTTGGGGGCACCATTGACTTCCATAGTAATCTTCCTATGTGTTCAACATAAAGAAATGTATACATGTTTGGAACAACTTGAGGGTGAGTAAATGATGACAGAATTTTCATTTTTGGGTGAACTGTCCCTTTAAGTAGTCATTCTGAACCAGTAATCACTTTTTTGAATTTCAAAAATGTAATTTTTTTTAATTAATTTACTTAAATTATGACTATATTATCATGTAATTATTTGTCCCATTTTTATCAAAACATTTTTTTAAATGTCATAAACTTTATATGACAGGATTATTGGTTATGTATGATTATAGCGTAGCTAAATTATAAATTAATAATTACATTTATTAGGCTAAAATCTATTAAAACCTGTCTAAAAAATAATAATTTTGTCTGCAAAGCTCTGATAATATTATATTAAGATATTATCCATTAAAAAAAAACTATAGGCTACCTTTAGAAGCACAGATGTGTCTGTCACCGCTGTTGCTTTAAGTCAGTCAGTCTGAGACACTGAAATGCTTCTCACAAAGTGTGCAGTTTGCCTGAGGTTCATCCTGAGTTACTGGACAGACCCATTGATACCTTTTTGATATTCAGCTCTATATCTGGAGATCCTCTTGCGTTTAAACGGTGGACGCGACGCGAGCTCGACATGTTTTTAAAAAACCGGCAAGTTTACAGGCACACTCTGGCACAGCGCATGTTCTCGAGACTCCGCCGCTATGGCAACCAAGCCGCTAAAACGCAATCACGCACAAATGAGCTCCTGTACTACTTATTGTGAAATTGATTTGTTTATATTTGCTATAAGTATTCTCCACACTGCAAAATCCTTGTGTGTTTATTGAACTACGTGTGGACCTATGTAAAATACGGAACAAATCGCGTCCCGTATTGGTTTGATACGGAACGCGTCATTTTGCTTGTAAATACGGGACGATTCCGTATTTTACGGGACGGGTGGCAACCCTACTGTTGTCAGTAGATTGAGTTCTTCTGAAGCTCTCGATGTGTGTTCAGATGAGTTTTGAGTGTTTCTTTCCTGGTTACATGTTTAACATGAAATGCTGAATGTGACAGAGACGCCCACTTCATCTGAGAGAGAGAGAGAGAGAGAGAGAGAGAGAGAGAGAGAGAGAGAGAGAGGTTAATAAAGAGGGAAGCTGAAGCTGGCTGCTCACTGCAGAGCAAATGGATGGAGCTTATGTCTAGCTCCTCCTCACTAGACGTCCATGTAATTTGGGCCTAATGGGTGAAGTATATCCAACCACACCCTACCCACAACTCTATCACCCCACCATTTTAGACATCCAGAGAGGACATCATGTGACTGCAGTGAGTACTTCCAGCACTTTTAACAACTTAACATCTTAAAGATTCAACTTTTGATAATTGTCCAAACATCATGTTCATGGAGACAAATAATGCTTAAAAAGTGAAACCCAAAATGGCCCTTGAGGTAAGAAAGAAGGGGGTGAAACAATAAAGCAAATGTCTTTGCTCATTTTCAAATATCAGAATCAGAATCAGAATGAGCTTTATTGCCAGGTATGTTTACACATACTAGGAATTTGTTGTAGTGACAGAAGCTCCACAGTGCACAGAATGACAGTGACAAGACACAGAAATATCTTTGATTATTTTCAATCCTACAAGCGTTTTATGAGTAATTTTCCTGTTTCATGTTTGGCAGGTATAACTGCACATCCAGGGGTTTCCGGTACTTTTAATTGGAGCCAATTATACAAGACATCAAGTGACACTGCTGTTTTGTATTGTTTTGTTATAGCTTTTGTGTTGAAGTCACCGATGGCATTGCACTAGTGTGAGTTAGCTGGGAGGCTAAGGGATGCAAGGAGGAGATCCAGTCAGATGAAGGAATGTTGATAAAATTAATTTATTTCTTAATAGCCAATGGTAACCATAAAATAAGATCAAACCATAAATGATAATGAATTTAATAAACATTTGTTGACATTTAATAAAGAAAGTTGATCACCACTTCACTTCTAGTATTTCAAAGTAAAAATATAAAATCATATATTTGAGTAAAAATATCAGTAGAAATCTGAGTAACATATATTTCTTGCCTAGGAGAAAAATTAAAGTGGATGGAGAGTTCTCTTGTAGTAAGCCAAAGTGCATAAAAGGAAAGGTGTGAGTCAAGGCAGTGACTGGCTCAGCACGGAAATCCTGCATCCTTTATACCCTTTTAGAATCATATGAGTAATGCTAACTTCCTCTTTTTGCTATCAAACTTAGACATGGGCCTCAGGAGCCAAATGTAAAATTAGACATCTATGCACGAGTGGTTTTCACACCCTAGAAGCAAAAATCACGTAGAAAGAACAAAAGATCAACGAAAGTCAACAGTATAGATACATCAAGAAAATAAAAACATAAACTAGAAAATCATAATTAATATTTTTTTCTCTTTTTGGTCACACCACTAAGATTAAAGGGTTCATAACACACACAGTTTCTGCCAGTATTGTGTTAATCTTGAATATCTATAGAGTAGTGTTGATCCTTTATATCTCCCAATGTCTTTAGTTTGATCATATTTATAAAAGACAGATACACTGTACCGATTCTTTCTGAAAACAGCTCGTGGAGGCGTGCAGTGGGCGGAGCTAAAGAGTCCCGAGCACACACACACACACACACATACTGGATAACTCTCGGTTCACTAGACGGTGGTGTTATTCACATTATATGCACTTGCGCGCTGATTGCCAACAAACACACATCGGATGCAGTTTCACTCACTGCCTGCGGTTTCCACTCATGTCCGGGAACAAACACACACACACACTTGCAGAACTCTGGAAACACAAACTGCATCACTGTTCCCTTAACGCTGGGTAATTGGTGAAGCTGAATAAGGTGATCTTTCCCTCACACCAGAAACACACTTCTTTTGTGACATTGTTGATCTCGTGTCTAAAAACACAACGCCAGCGCCGCCGATGGCTCCCATAACCTGAACGAAGCTCGATGATGGACACGCTCTTGCTCTGTGTGTGCCCATACAAGGAATTCTGCCCTTAATGACATCATACAGGGCCATACTCTAAAAAAAAAAAAAAAAAAAAACACTTTCCGAAACTTTATTTTTTGTCCATGTTTAGCAACTCAACTCTTTAACAGTGTAAATAAGTCAGAATGCACATATTTAAATAGCATTAGACCCCCCCACCCCCCATTGTTGGCCATGTTGTTGTTACGATCGCTGAAAGAGAGACAGGAGGATCCATTAGCGAATGCAAATAAACTCTTTATTCAGATAATGTCTGCAACAGATCACTCAGAAACAATGAACAGATGCAGGAAGCAACGGCAACAGGTCAGGCAGATCCCAGGCGAAAGAACGGGCAGTCCACGGAGAAGAAAGCAGGTGCAGGCAGATGAATCCAGGCTAGGCTGTGATGCAGGGATGCAGCAGACAAACACAGACACAGCGGAATCCAGGAACTGGAACGGAGAACACACAGGAGGCAGCGGGAACAAACACCACGGAACAAACACCAGGGACAGCCTGAAACGATCTGACAACAAGTGCAGGTGAGAGACACGTATATGAAGGCTGGTTAATGAGTGCAGCAGGTGGGTAGTGGTTGGTCATTGAGGGTGTTGACGGAGATGCAGAGTGTGAGTGGAGAGAAGGGAATCTGAAGTTTCTGAGCAAGTCCATAAAATTACCTTCCGCTCCAGAGTCCAGTAATGCCTTGGTGTCGTGCATGTGAGCTGCCCACCTTAATCTTACCGGGAGGAGTGTAGATGATCACACCCGATAGTAGCCTCAACGTTACTACCGGGGTTGATCTTTTACCGGGCAGGAGTGGATGAAGTGGCCTGCCTTGCTGCAGTACAGGCAGAGTCCCTGGGATCTCCGCTTCTCTCTCTCCTCCCGGGAAAGCTGAGCTCTCCCCACCTGCATGGGCTCGTGATCGGCGACTGGGCTGACCATGTCCCCCCTGCCAGAGCGTGATTCCTCCACGGCGCGAAACTGGTGATTCTGCTGGAATTGGCCCATTCTGCTCAACCGAGCGTCGACTCTTAGCTTGAATAGACTCATTGAACTGGCGCTAAGGGGAAGGTCCAACATATAAATCTCTCTCTGGACACGGTCAGCTCCCCCTGGCGGAGATCGGCGAGTAGCCATGCCGCCTCTCTACCTACCACCGCACGATCGAAGACCCTCTTCATCTCCTCGGAGAGTGCCTGGAATGAGGCGCAGCATGGGTCTTGACTCTCCCACACCGCCGTTCCCAAAAGAGCCGCTTTACCGGCCAGTAAGTTAAGAACGAAGGCCACTTTGGTCTGTTCCTGACGAAACGTTTGCGGCTGCAGGGAGAAGTGCATAGAACAACGGGTCAGAAATGCTCTGCAGTATTCAGGCTCACCTGCGTATCCCTCCGGGGTGGGCAATCGCGGCTCTCGTGGGGAACTCCCTTCTGTTGGCATAGGCTGCACGGGCGGTGTGGGTGGCGCAGTGGGTCCTCAGCAGTTGTAGTTGACGGATGAGCTCGGACACCTGCGTCACAAGAGCTTGGACTGCCCGACCTGTGTGAGCGATACCTTCCTCTTGTTGATCCATTCTCGCTATGTTGCGTGAAGCGAACTCATCCCAACTCGTTGCGCCTGCTGCATCCATCGATGGTCAGATCGTTCTGTGACAATGACAGGCTCTGGATGCAAGTGCAAAAATGCTCTTTATTAAATCACAAGATTCATGGTATAAACCGGCAAGTCCACAGACACACACAGGTGGGTCAGACAGTACACAAGCTGGATAGTAGGTGACGCAGGGACCTCGGTGGACAGACGGTGATGGTGCTCAATCCAGGTGTGGTGAATCCTTGTGATTGTGCCCGTGATCCCAGTGCTGAGTGGAGAAATCCAGTGAACAAACACGACGAAGAACAGGGGAAAATCCAGGAACCAGACGACAGCGAGGGACAACCAGGGCAGGAACACACACCGGGGAACCACAAAGATCTGACAACATGAGACCCCAGTCACTGCACATATAAAGACACAAACAATTGGAACCAGCTGGCGCTGCTGATCAGCAATGATCAGTGACCACGCCCACAGACACAACACAAGACGAGAGTGACACAGCAGATTCATGAACCGTGACAGAATGTTGTTTTATCATGAAACAGGAAACTTGTGACTATGTAAGAAATGCCCAGTGTCACTGAAAATCTCAGATAACAAATATTTTAGTTTAACATTATACAGCTCAAGAGTTTACGTGTTTAAGGAGGTTTAATGTAATTTATGCATTGTGTGTCCTGGTTTATTATTTGAGTGTAATAATATGTCTGTTAACACCAATAAAGTGTGCTTAATGTACCACTTTACAGAAGATCTCAGACATCAGCATAATGAATGAGGTGAAAACAGGGAACTTTTGGAGACAAAGAGGCTTTTCAGCAGCTCAGTTAAACATGATGGTCCTGTTGCTTCTCTCAGACTTTGGACAAGAGTTTAACAAATCTTGTTTTAAATACAATTAATATCTAACTTGTATCAAAATGCTCTATATTCCTGATAGAAAACATGTGTTCACTTAATTTAAGTGTGTTAAAGTAATCCTGTGTACATTCAGTAACTTATCTTTGATTTGTCCAGATCTGGTCCTGTGGGCGTCAGTATCTCACAGAGATCACAGTTCACACCTGCAGTGAAGCCCCTCCCACAACAATACACCAATAAATACTGGGAATATCCACATCATCCTACAAGAGAAGGACAAACTCCAGGTGTAGCAACTGAAATCTGTGTGACTGTTAAAGATGGAGTTTATTAAAGAGGAGATTGAAGACATGAGTTATCAGGAATCATCCAGAATAAAACATGAAGAGACTGAGGAACAAACAGGTTGGTGTCCATTCTTGATTCTTCATTGTTGACTGATTTGGTAGATGTGGATTAATAAGCAGTATATGGATGATAAATGATAGAGAGAAATGCATTTAAATGATCATAACTTTTTTAAATGTCAATGAATTATAGAAAAAAAGCCTCATGAAAGATCTGATACCTGATCTCTGTTGGTTTCTGCTGTTAAATCATGGTTCACTTAAACTGATTCTAATTTGATGTGTATTTTAGACCAGGTGGAAGTGAAACGGGAAAGACAAGAAGTGAAGGAGGAACATCATGACTTTAAAACTCAAAGAACAAAAGCCAAAAAGCTGCTCAGCTGCACTCAGTGTGGAAAGAGTTTCACGCATAAAGGAGACCTTAACAAACACATGATAATTCACACTGGAGAGAAACCGTATACATGCACTCAGTGTGGAAAGAGTTTCACATGTAAAGGAAACTTTAACAAACACATGAGAGTTCACACTGGAGAGAAACCGTATACATGCACTCAGTGTGGAAAGAGTTTTTCTCAAACATCAAGTCTCAGTGCTCATCTGCGCATTCACTCTGGAGAAAAACCATTTAACTGTGATCAGTGTGGGAAAGATTTTATTTCATCATCAAATCTAAAACTACACCTGCATGTTCATTTAGATGAGAAGCCTCATGTGTGTTCTCTCTGTGGAAAGAGTTTTTCACGACTGGACAATTTTAAACTGCACCAGAAAACACATGATGGAGTGAGAGATCATGTGTGTTGTGACTGTGGGAAGAGCTTTATTAGACCTGGTGATCTGAAACAGCACCAAAGAATTCATACTGGAGAAAAACCTTACAAGTGCTCATATTGTGGCAAGAGTTTCAATCGGTCTGGATCCCTGAAATCACATGAGCGAGTTCATACTGGAGAGAAGCAGTACCACTGTACTGAGTGTGAGAAGAGTTTTAGGCATTTATCAAGTCTTAAAAATCATATTAAAAAATGTGGCAAGTGAGCAATGTCAAATAGTAAAAACTGTGAGATAAAATATGGATTTTTTTTCCCAATCATCAGTCAACAACTCTTACAGTGTAGATAAAGCCGTTTTGTTTTTATTTTCTGTCAGGATGGATTGTGTGCTAAATAGTTATTTCTAGAATTGGATATATTCATGTCATTTTCATATTTACTAAGTGTACTAAATTGTCTTCTGAAAGATCATGCAATTGTGAGAAATAATACAGAAATAACATCTTGATCAATTTAATGAACAGAGAATGAATTATTTAGTTGTAACATTAATGAGATTTTGTATCATCCCATCTCAATACTGTAATAAATATGTTTGGGATGCAGGGCCGGATTAACAATTTCCTGTGCCCTGGGCAACAAGACTCAAGGGCCCCCCCTGCCCCTGCCCCTGCCCCAAAGCGACAATCGCAAAGTCGCTATCACCAAGAGCATATAGCCTATACTTCTATACTAACAAATCAGGCTTCTGCAATGCTCAGTGGCGATGTATGTAATAGCCTCAGCATAAAGTGCATTCAAGAGACAGAACACTAATGATGCACTAATGTTTAACATAACTTTTTACAATGAATCTTTCACAGAACTTGGTGGCTGCTACAGAGTAATTATTAAATGTTTCAATATAGCCAATCAATTATATTTTGACTGCAACAGTGAAATAAAGCAGACCGCTAGTGAAGCCTTAACTTAAAACCAGAGATTTTTTATTTCTAAAATGCTACAATGTGAAATTGTGGCTATTTTTGGAATATGTTTCACAATGTTGACTAATTTCAATTCATTTTCTCTTTTAAATTTTCTTTTAGCGCTCCTGTTTAAATTTCAGACAGTGTTGACTGATTGGGTCGACGATTTCAAGCCAAAAAGCTCACTAAAACCCACTCAATTCAAGAAAAAGACGCCCAAAATTTGAACTGCCAAAATAATGTGATATAATTTTATTGCCATGTCAATCAAGGCTGATTAGCACCATTGTATCTCCTTAAAACCAAATAATGTCAAAATAAAATTAAAATAAAAAACATTTCTCAGGAAAATGGATCAAAACAGGGCATTCAAAAACAGTCATGCATGACTAAAAACAAGTTCCAAGTGGAAACTGTCAAAATCACGAAATTAACCGATGATTTTAACCCATGGAAAAACACATGCATCATTTAAGTGCAAAAAGTGCCCAATATAATCGGAATAAACAATGTAATTAGCAGGCATTACGCACACTTTACTGCACACACCACAGCCAAAATGTGCCATTCACTGATACTGTACAATATAAATTGACAACAATAATGCGTTTATCTTTGTGTTTAACTTGATAGAACTACAGTAACGTTATGTCTTTCGTGAAGTACAATATTTATAGAACATAACGCAGAACTTAACACAGTCAAAATGGATTAATCGTTTATTCAAACCTCTTTCAGCAGCTGTTGGGACGAGTACAGCGCAGTCTGGACGCTTTAAAAGGTGCAGATGTCCTGATCAGGCCAGTGTGCACACGATGATGGACAGGAGTCATACACTATTTCAATTCAATCATTCAACCGTGCTCTTTGAGTTAGTTATATGTAAGAGTCTTTGAGTCACAGGTGTAATCCACGTTTTGAGAGTTGGGTCACTCTCCCACTCATTACTGTAGATAACTTACATATTTATGCCACTTTGGCATAGCGATCATTTGATATCCAGCTACAATTTCGCGCTGAAAACCTGTCATGAATGAGCGCGAGTCGCGACTCCCTGCTGATCGCTGATTGGCTGAAAGTGCGTGCTCGTCGGCGACGTCAACACCAACGCCAGCTGACTCTACGTCATAGAGAAGGGGGATGTGGGCCGGTGTGTGTCATGATGCACACTTGAGTTTATTATTAACCAATTAGACTATAAAATGTAGATGTTTGAAAACAACCAAACTGACCCCAAATCAGGCCAAATTTTGTCCACCCGCCTCAACAGCTGATTTCAGAGCTTCAAGTCACGTGATTCGGCGTGACAGCTCGTCCTCTCGCTGCGCAGCAGCGCAAGAAGCTACAGACACTGTTTTTGACGTGATTTAACATATTTTGATCGAACGGGTTGCAAAAATCTGCATATTATTAGGAAAGTGAGGATTGCGTTTATAACGTGATCTAACATAATATTGACAGTGCCCAGGGCCCCTTAGATGTCCTGTGCCCCTGGGCAAGTGACCAGTTGCCCTAATGGTTAATCCGGCCCTGTTGGGATGTACTGTATTATTTTAAACTAAATGATCAGATTTTGTATCATATAAAGAGGTTGGAGTTCAAATGTCCTTCATTATTAACTGCACAGTAACAATAAAGTACCAAAGCTTCAGTTCAACAGATTTGGTGGATGTAGTGAGAAAATAATATAAGCTGTAAAAGATTAAACAATAAACAAACTGTTGATCATTTTTTTCTATTATTTACAGATGGTTTTAAATATCCCAGTACTGTTAGTTGTACATGTGCGCAAATATAATGGATTTACAGGACAATCATCAGAATCTCATAACTGTAGAAAAGAACGTAATTGTTGAAAAAGCAAACAGAATGTCTCAAATATACGACTAGAACAGAAGCCAAAAACTCTTTCACACGTCATCAGTGTGGGAAGAATAAATGAAGGACTTTAAGGAACTCTTAAAGGGTTAGTTCCCCCAAAAATGAAAATTCTGTCATTAATTACTTACCCTCATGTCGTTCGACACCCGTAAGACCTCCGTTCGTCTTCGGAACACAAATGAAGATATTTTAGTTGAAATCTGATGGCTCTGAAAGGCCTCCATTGGCACAATGCACGGTTCACTCTCAAGACCCTTAAAAGGTACTAAAGACGTCGTTACAAAGTCCATCTCACTACAGAGGTTCTACAATAACTTTATGAATCAGTGAGAATAGTTTTTGTGCGCAAAAAAATAACCTAAATTTTAATTAATTTTAACCTAAACCTAAAATTAACCAGGGGCTTCCAGTAGGTTTAATAAGTGCTTTAATCTAGAGAATGTGAACCAGTTCCACCTTCCACTGAAGCTCGCATCAGCTTCACAGTGTTTAAAGACCCCATGTGTGTCAGAGAAGACAGCACTCCATACCCTCACCAGACCACACTTACACTACAGTACACACTGCAATGTTCAACGCCTGTTATAGATGATGTGTAAATCATTTACAAAGCTTCCTGCATCCCCTAATCTAAAGTGTAAACTATTCATCACTTAAATATATGTAACCCAGTAGAGTACAGTTTTACAATTTCACGTTGATATATTGTGTGTATGTATGCCTTTAAAGGGTAAGTTCACCCAAAAATGAAAATTCTGTCATTAATTACTCACCCTCATGTCGTTCGACACCCATAAGACCTTATCTGTTCATCTTCGGAACACAAATTAAGATATTTTTGTTGAAATCTGATGTCTTCCACCTGGGCCTTTGACGTGAACTCACAAAGCGCGGGAATATGCCAGTAGCTTGTGGCTGTGTTGCAGCAGCTTCTATCTCATGTAGTTCACTTTCTGTATATTCAGGTTTGAATACGTTTGAAAAATGAGAGTCCTCCTCTTCGTCGAAATCTGCTGACATGTTTACGAATGATGTTTGATGTACAGAACGATCAATGTGGAATTCAAGAGCTTAGATACGGCGTGTCTTCCTCTGCTTGTAAACAAAGCTCCTCGCTCCCGGGTCATGTGTCGAAACACTGGCTCTACATCATATTCCCGCGCATGCAACGTGGTGCTTCGTGAGTTCATGTCAAAGGTCCAGGTGGAAGACAAGAAATTGTTGAATAAACTTGTTATTTCGATTTTTTTTTTTTTCGTACAAAAACTATTCTCGTCGCTTCATAAAATTATTGTAGAACCACTGTAGTGAGATGGTCTTTAGTACCTTTTAGGGGTCTTGTGAGTGCAAATTACAGTGCTGCCAATGGAGGCCTTTCTGAGCCATCGGATTTCAACAAAAATATCTTAATTTGTGTTCCGAAGATGAACAAAGGTCTTACGGGTGTCGAACGACATGAGGGTGAGTAATTAATGACAGAATTTTCATTTTTGGGTGAACTAACCCTTTAAGAATGTGGTCATATAGCAAGTTTGATTGTAACGCACATGTGAAAAATGTGGTTTTAACCAACAAGTTCAGTATTCCTTTATTTTATTGGGTTATGATAGTTTTAAGTCCCACCTCAGATGCTGCGTGCAGACTACGTGTGGTTGAGAGATGAGAAAGGAGAGTGACAAGTGCAGCGATCGGAGAGTTTGCAGTAAATAAAAGTGTTTAGTCGATACATCATCGGATTAAAACAATGATTTAGCTTATATAGTGACCTGTGTAAGAAACACAAGTATGGAATTAGTGTTTTGTAAATCAGTTCTCCGTGTATGTTCGTTGATATCGCGGCCTTTCTTCAGTCATTCACGGCCATTTTTTATATAGTTTAGGGTGCAGATCGCTGAAGCAGCTGTTTTCAACAGAGACTAAAGACTGTTAATGCGTTTTGTTTTTTCTACACAAAGAGGGAGACATTGAGGACCAGAGAGTGCCCCAAATACCAGCGTTATATGGGGTTCCTCTGGCTGTGAGGCAGGTGCGTGTCGTCGGCTGACAAGGCCGAGAGAGTGAGGAGCGGAGCGAAGCCGGTAGAGAGCGAGAGGATCTGCGCGAGTCTTGCAACTGGATTCCGTAATCGCTGTATGGTTGCACGTTGAAATTGAGGTTTCTTTGTTTGATTTGTTTGTGCTCAGGAGAGTGAAGGGGCCATTTTCTGTTTCCCGGCCACAACGAACACAAGCAACGATTCAGGCCTGCAACGGGGTGGTTTGTGAATGACTGGTGTGTGGGCCCACAACATTTAATATGGGTTCATTTTAATATCATTCAGTGCACTGAAAACATGTGAATATTCAGAGTGAAGGTTTTGATACTCGCAGTGAGTCATTTTTTTACGTTTCATCCCAGTGTCACCCTGTTTATTTAATTTTGAGTGTTTTTGTGACATTGACAACTTCAGTCATTTTTATCACCTAATAACCTTTATTATCAGTGGGATATTGTGTCAATTGGTGATTTGTGAAGTGGGATTTGTGTGAATTACTTCACATTCTTATATTCATATATATATTTT
This sequence comes from Gobio gobio, assembly GCF_949357685.1. Classification (NCBI taxonomy): domain Eukaryota; kingdom Metazoa; phylum Chordata; class Actinopteri; order Cypriniformes; family Gobionidae; genus Gobio; species Gobio gobio. Next base: position 50,004,636 of record NC_137114.1, read on the forward strand.
AATCTATATTTGACTTTCTATTTCTAATTAAACAATTTACATTTTGTTACTTTTACAAGGGTTTTATTCTTTCAATAGCTTTTATATTGACAGGTTTATCTTGGGTGCGTATAGAGTTTAATTCTAACGCTGGGCATAATTGGTCCTTTAATAACGTACTAAATTTTATTTCGATACATGCAAATATGAGAAAAAAAAAACAGAAACAACATCTTGTCTTGATTAATCTATTTAACGAACACTAATCATCACAGCTGATTGTCATCTAGGTTATCATCATGTGTGTATTAAAGCTACACTGTGTAACTTTTTTAGTCTATTCTTAGCTATATGTGCTCATTAATGTATATTTACTTATTTCAAGTAATAAAGTATTCTCGTAAGTTTATAATATGCCATTGAAAATACATAAGGTAATGGGATCTAACGGTGGTCGCCATGTTGCCCCTCCATCTTGAAAGTACATTAGCCAAAGAGGGACATACCCGTAAATTCAAGCTTCGCTTTTCGCGTTTTAACCGGTTTTAATACTCGATGGCACTGTACAAAATTCTCTGCCTCCCGCATGTGCGCGTCAACTTGTTCAGACTTGTCTGGTGCATGTGCAGAGAGTTTTCATCTCAGCAGCGTCCAGTAACAGTTATACGGAGTTTTCCTGGCTTGTTTATTCCTCAAAAGTCTGTTTTTCCTTGTGTGGTATTTCTGTGCGTTAATAACTCCGTGAGTAATAATAGTTATTGTCATTGTAGATTTGTTTCAGAGTGTGTCATCGCGTAATTCAGTTGATGTCACCTCAGAAGTATTTTTGTGTCAACATACAATAGCGTAATGCTCACCTATTAGAATAATCATTCAGTTATTTTGTTATCAACAATGTTTATTCGTTTATAGAAAATATTTGCTTGTAATGTATGTTGATGGAAATATGTATCAGGTCTGATCGGCATATTAACAATTGTTATACAGAGCGCACTGCAGTGCAAACGTTAAAGCGCCGCACACACTTTTGTAACCGGACACCGCTTGTTAGCAGCGGCAGCTCCGCTCCTTTTAATGCAGCTGCCTTTAGCGCCTATATATGGTACAATAAGCTCTGGTTCACGGTTACATTATACAAATGTAACTTATAAGTATAGTTATACAGTTCTTAACTGTGTATGTATATTTACCATCCTTATTTGTTCTCTCACAGAAACCACATGTATGTACATATCCACGCAAACCTGTTTATGCCTTGCAATTGGATGACTGCATAAACATTACTATCATCAAAGTTCACTCTGGATTAGCTGCAGTTCTTTCTAGCCGAATAATTAGGCCAGTTGAGTTCCAACCATCCCACTGCGCACAGAATATCCCATAGGCACCGTGTCGAATGTGGACGAGGGCGAACTGGAAGCCATGTTAATCTTGGACTAAATCGGCCACCGTAGGAGTTGAAACGAAATCGGAATTGAGAGGAACAGAAACTAAAATTCACTGGATGGTCATATACCTTTTCACCACTAGATGGGGGAAAATATCACACAGTGTAGCTTTAAGCTGGGGGCACACTCCACGATTTCCTGCTGTCCCAGACAAAAGATTGACATCATGAAACAATCGTGCCGATTTCTGTGATTGTGGTCCTTTGTAATACAATGAGATCGGTTAAAAGACGGCCGTTGTCTTGAGACCAAAGATAGCCTACGACAATTTTCTGAGTGTCAGAAATTCCAACCCGATCTCACTGCAATAGTCATATAGGTCGTATAGCAGCAAACACAATGTGCGATGATGATGCTGAAATTCTGAAATAAAGGCATGTGCTCTGTCTTTGTCTTGATCCCACCTCCCTTGTTATCTCGTTATTGGTTTCATTATTTCATTATCGTTATTGTCCCACCTGTGTTCCCTCATTCCCTGCTTGATTTGTCCTCTTTAAATAGTTCCTTATTTGTCTGTTCAGTCTTTGTCGTATCGTTGTATTGTCTACGTCTCCCCTTTCCCCGTGATTCCTGTTTTACCCCGTTTCGGTATGTTCTGAGTTTATATGAGTTTTTGATTATGTGTTTTGCCCCATTGTGGGTTTTGTTTTGTGTTTATGTTTATTTTATTATTAAATCTTCATTCACCTGCACTTAAGTCCTCGCACCAGTTTCCTTTGTGTGTCACGTGACAGAACGATACAACCAACTAGAGGACTCAGCAGGAGAAGTTTGTTTTTCGTTTATTTCCCGTCTCGCCATGGAGTTCAGTAGACGGCTACAGGTGATGTGGCAGGTGAACTCGAAGTACATCCGTCAGCAGGGGGCCGATGTAAGAGAGTTCGCCTGCCAATTCCTCATTGAGGTGCGTCACCTGTTACTTCAGGTCTTCAACCTCTGCCTGGACATGCCTCTTAGCCCAAGGAGTTCGAGAGGATGGGGACTCTGGGGTTCTGGGGGTTTGTGGACCATCTGGACTCCGGTCCTCCTATGACCATGGTCCTGATAGTTCCGTTGGTCCCTGCTCCGGTGGGCCGTGTTCCGATGGTCCCAGCTCCGGTGGTCACTGTTCCGAAACGGAGGAGGAGGTGAAAGGCTCCCTCCACGACTGCTCCGGTGGTCTCAGTTCCGGTGGACCGTGTTCCGGTGGATCGTGTTCTGGTGGATCGTGTTCCGTTGGTACCAGTTCCGGTGGATCGTGTCCCGGTGGTCCCAGTTCCGGTGGATCGTGTCCCGGTGGTCCCAGGTCCAGTGGACCCAGTTCTGGTGGTCCCTGCTCTGCCCGTGCAGACCCGGCGCCATGCTCTGTCCGAGCCACCCAGGCGCCCTGCTCTGACTGCGCCGCCCTGGCGTCCGGCTCTGCCCTGGCCGCCTGAACTCTGCGCGCCGCCCTGGCCGCCTGAACTTTTTGTTTCTCCCGACCCTCCCTGGTCTGTTTCCCCCGTTCCTCCTTGGTCTGTCCCTCCCGTTCCTCCCTGGTCTGTCCCTCCTGTTCCTCCTTGGTTTGTCCCTCCCGTCCCGCCCTGGACCATCCCGCCCTGGTCGGTCCCTCCAGTCCAGCCCGGGTCTGCCCCGCCCCTCCCATTCCGCCCTGGTTTATTCTTCCTGTCCCACCCCGGTCTGTCCCTCCTATCCCGCCCTGGTCCGTCCCCCCCCATCCTGTCCTGGTCTGTCCCTCCCGTCCCTAGTGGAGCATCTGGAAGCTGCTCCTTAAGGAGGGGGTAATGTCACATGCCTGTCCTGTCTCGTGTGCACTTTTGGTGTTTAGTTATTTTGGGGCATGTGCTCTGTCTTTGTCTTGATCCCACCTCCCTTGTTATCTTGTTATGGGTTTCATTTGTCCCACCTGTGTTCCCTCGTTCCCTGATTGATTTGTCACCTTTAAATAGTTCCTTTGTGTGTTCAGTCTTTGTCGTATCGTTGTATTGTCTACGTCTCCCGTTTCCCCGTGATTCCTGTTTTACCCCGTTTCGGTATGTTCTGAGTTTATATGTGTTTTTGATTATGTGTTTTGCCCCATTGTGGGTTTTGTTTTGTGTTTATGTTTTATTTTGTTATTAAATCTTCATTCACCTGCACTTGAGTCCTCGCACCAGTTTCCATTGTGTCACGTGACAATTTCCAACACTATCTCACTACCAATTTGTACGTATTTTACGAGGTGACTAATTCGTAATTTTTTTTTTACGATTTTTGCTAAATCGTACATATTTGATGAGTTGCCGAATTCGTATGAATGACCTACATCAAACACCGCCCTTAAACCTACCCTTCACTGGGGTTTAGAAAAACGTACAAATTCGTACGAGCGAGGTCGTACAAATTCGTACGAATTAGCCACCTCGTAAAATACGTACGAATTGATCGTGAGATAGTGTTGGAAATTCAGCATCATCATCGCACAGTGTGTTTTCTGCTATATGACCTATATGACTACTGAACAGCCAGTAAAAATGCTACATGAAATCAACGCGACATGGCGCTAAAACTTAAAACTGCTTACCTTTAGCTCTTTGCCCTTCCTCTTTTTTTCAGCACACATACAAACTAAAACTTCCAAAGTGTGATTCATCATCTTTTTGTTTAACACTAGCGCATGCTGATGATGTTCTATTTTTCTATAGAAACTTGCATCGTAGCCTGTAGTCAATAGGTGTCATCATCGTACAGTTTTCATACATGTTGTACCCAATTTTAATAGATCCATGTCTCACAGATTTGTAATGATCTTATTGGATTGCTAAAATCTTGCAGTGTATCTCGGGCTTTACTTCCTCATGCCACTCAGTGTTTGTCTGGTCACATCATTCTATCGGATGTACAGTATTATTGCCAACCAAATGATCAGGTCTTGTATCACACCAAGATGTTGGAGTTTTATCCATCATTATTGACTGCTTACGAACAATAAAGTACCAAAGGGTAAGTTGGCTGTGTCCGAAACCTGGAAAATGCTGCCTACGTAGGACACATTTCAAGGTAGGAAGGCATCAAGGCACGCCCAAATCTAATGTTAGCTTCACTTCCTGAGATACCTTCATCTGATCGAGTTTTGAAAGCAGCATAAATTTATCCTTCGCTGCCTTTGATATCCCACAATCCTGTGCGTTCCATTCTGTGACAGTTGAGCTGGGGGGAAAAAAGATCAAAAAATTGCGTTTACTGGTCAGTTTGTGTGTAAATGTACATTCTTGACCAACATTGCCCACTTCTGATGTCATTTCTAGGGAGAAATTACTAATGTAGTAATTAAATATTTGTTTAGTTCTCACCAAAGCTCATGCTATTTTGCTTTAGATCATCAAACTGTTACACTGCCTTAGAAGTCTTCGTAAGGTGCCTTACAAGTCATTGTCTGATAAGGCAGCGAAGGAAACAAGTCAGCTGTCTAGGTTCTCGGACGCAGCCCATGATTTGATTCTGGAACCGGGCCTGTTTAAGAATACGCGCCCCCTTTAAGAAAAATGACGCGCACTGAGCATGCGCAGAAGAAAGAAGCGCGAGAGACGGTAAGAGTGCTGAGACCAGTTGAAGCTGAAAGCGACGCTGTTTAACGATCGTGAATGAAGGACAAATGTGTAATATTTCTTTCAGATGCCTTATATTTCCAGTCTGCAGATGAGAGATGTTTCTCAGATTACAGAGTTTTTAACATTAATCAGCTCCAGAGTTAAAGGAACAATGTAATGAAATGCGTTGTGTGTCCTGGTTTATTATTAGAGTGTAATAATATGTTGGCAGAGTTTTTCACAGACTCGAGGTGTTTCTCAATGTCAAGGATCCTTCCTCTGCAGGACTGGTCCTTCCAAGTCACTTCCTTCAGAGGCTAGGCGAGGCTCCTCTTTAGCATTCGGAAAACACAAATGGAACAGGCTAGCAAGTGCACGTCATTGCCTCTTTACGTCAGTGAAAAGGTCCGTTAGCCATCAATAACGTAATTTGTATAATACCAGTACGGTAGTAATTTGTACTGGCATTTAAACGATAAACTTATATTTACTACGGTTATAACAAATGTTTGGTAACGTAAATACTTACACTTGAAAGCATATTGCCACGTTAACGCTCCGACTCCGATATTTTGTATTTTTTGAACAAGATAGCAAAGCTGCGCGCATAGGATTGTGGGTGATTTGAGAGCGCGAAGTGCGCAAAGTCTACTCGTAAGCATCCTTTCCTGTATATGGCATATTTTTCGAACGAAGGACTCAGACCTTGGTTGAAATTCCGAGGATCCTCGACATTGGAACAGTCCTTCTACAGATGTCGATGACGTAGCATCCTCGAAATTCTGGCTTCCGAGGATCCTTCCTTGACATTGAGAAACGCCTTTGGTCTCTATTACACCAATAAAATGTGCTTAATGTGGCACTTTACAGAAGATCTCATACATCAGCATAATGAATGAGGTGAAAACAGGAAACTTTTGGAGACAAAGACGCTTTTCAGCAGCTCAGTTAAACATGATGGTCCTGTTGTTTCTCTCAGACTTTGGACAAGAGTTGAACAAACTTTGTTTTAAATGCAATTAATATCTAACTTGTATCAAAATACTCCATATTCCTGACATAAAAAAATGTGTTCACTTTATTTAAGTATATTAAAGTAATCCAACATAAATTCAGTAAATTATTTTTGATTTGTCCAGATCTGGTCCTGTGGGCGTCAGTATCTCACAGTGATCAAAGTTCACACCTGCAGTGAAGCCCCTCCCACAACAATTCACCAATAAATACTGGGAATATCCACATCATCCTACAAGAGAAGGACAAACTCCAGGTGTAGCAGCTGAAATCTGTGTGACTGTTAAAGATGGAGTTTATTAAAGAGGAGATTGAAGACATGAGTTATCCAGAACCATCCAGAATAAAATATGAAGATACTGAGGAACAAACAGGTTGGTGTCCATTCTTGATTCTTCATTGTTGACTGCTTTGGTAGATGTGAATTAATAAGCAGTATATGGATGATACATGATACAGATAAATTATCATAACTTTGTATAGCAAACGTCAAAACATTTTAAAATATATTTATAAGTGAATGAAGATCTGATACCTGATCTCTGTTGCTTTCTGCTGTTAAATCAGGGTTCACTTGAACTGATTCTAACTTGATTTGTATTTTAGACCAGGTGGAAGTGAAACAAGAACTGAATAAAGAGGAGGAGGAACATCATAACTTTAAAACTCAAAGAACAAAAGCCAAAAAGCTGCACACCTGCACTCAGTGTGGAAAGAGTTTCACACATAAAGGACACCTTAACAAACACATGAGAGTTCACGCTGGAGAGAAACCGTATACATGTACTCAGTGTGGAAAGAGTTTTTCTCAATCATCAAATCTCAGTGCTCATCTGCACATTCACTCTGGAGAAAAGCCATTTAACTGTGATCAGTGTGGGAAAGATTTCATTTCATCATCACATCTAAAAGAACACCTGAAAGTTCATTTATATGAGAAGCCTCATGTGTGTTCTCTATGTGGAAAGAGTTTTTCACGACTGAAGAGTTTTAAACTGCACCAGAAAACACACGATGGAGTGAGAGATCATGTGTGCTTTGACTGTGGGAAGAGCTTTACTAGAGCTGACTATCTGAAACAGCACCAAAGAATTCATACTGGAGAAAAACCTTACAAGTGCTCATATTGTGACAAGAGTTTCACTCAGACTGGAACTTCCTATATATATATATATATAGGAATAAAATAAATAGGCTTGCACAAAATATGTTTCTTTTTAATAATTATCACATTAACAAAACGAAAGAAAGAACAACAAGTGTAGGTTACACTGACTGACGCGCTCCACAAGTTAATGTTTTACAAATTAAAGCACAATATTTTACAAATAAATTACACAAATAAAAGTAAACCCGCAGGGGGGTTTTTTCTCAACAGTTTTGACTGATATTTAGCATACCTTAACCATGCGGCAAATGTTTTAAAATTAGCCCGAAAAAATAACTGTATAAGTTATTTAATTACAAGAATACCCTTATTCAAAATAAACATAGCCTATAGCCTACGTGGTTTTTCAAAATCCTGTTAGCTACACATTAAAGGGATAGTTCACCCAAAAATGAAAATTCTGTCATCATTTACTCACCCACAAGTTGTTCCAAACCTGTATGAGTTTCTTTGTTCTGCTGAACACAAAAGAAAATATTTTGAAGACTGTTTGTAACAAAGCAGATTGAGCACCCATTGACTACCATAGTATTTTTTTCTCTACTATGGTAGTCAATGGTAGTCTCTATCTTTTGTGTTCAGCAGAACAAAGAAACTCATACAGGTTTGGAACAACTTGAGGGTGAGTAAATGATGACAGAATTTTCATTTTTGGGTGAACTATCCCTTTAAAGTAAAATTATTTAGCAGGACCTTTTTTTGTTGCTCACCTTTCTAAAGTAAAACATGTGGACGTTGAATGTTGCTTTTTTATATGCTAGTGATATTAATTAGGGGGCGTTTTCAAGGCGGAGATCTGGAACCATTCAGCTGCACACAATTTCAAGATAATTTGCAATTTATATATTTCACATGCGAAAGTGAGGAGTATGCACGTTTTTTGTGTGTGTGCGTATGTTCGTTTTTCGTTGTTCGTGGAATGCAACATGAGTTAAAACTTGTATAGCCTACAGTTTTTGCAATAAAAACCTGTGACTGTACTTTTATTTGCCTGTTATGTGTTTTATATTGTTTAGAAGTGGGTAGGTTTAGGGTAGGAGTGGGGTTAGTTGCTCCAAAAGTAGCCAATAAATATTCATAAAATCATGTCAACTTTTACAAATGCAAAGAATTAAATGCGTCTTGATCTGACGCATTGGGCAAACAACCGAAATCAATGGATTTCCCTGCGCGTCGAAAAAGGACGCTAAAGGGGTACCCTGTGCGTTATAAAGTGACGCTGAGGGGTCCTGGCCAAGCGTTAATATGTTTTCAACTCATTCATTATGGTGATGTCTGAGATCTTCTGTAAAGTGGCATATTTAGCATATTTTATTGGTGTCAGCAGGTTGAGACCGAGTCTGTGAAAAACTCTCGGTCAACATATTATTACACTCTAATGAATAATTAGATCTGTAAACTTAGAGGGGGTGAAAAAGGTGACATGTTTTTGAATTAAATCTTTGTAGGGGGTTTTGGGGGCATCCACCCCTAGAAGAAAATTTTTGATTTTAACATGTAAATGAAGCATTCTGGTGCACTCTGACAAGAAAATAAAGGGGAAAGACAGCATTTGCTTCAATTTAAAAACACATTTAATGACACTTTAGGGCTGGGCATTGACACACATTTTACTATGCGATTAGATTTTGATTCACAAGCTTTTATTTCAATATTGGTTCATTTGGGGCCTATCAGGTACAGTACAAATTTCCTCAAAGGAAAAATCTCTAACTAATGCTGCAAGGACAATATAGCACAATAAGTAAATTACATTAATATATCTACTCAAGAAAGACCTATTTAGCGCACAACATATCTTGACAGTATAAAAACCACAATCAATGACTTTATTTACACTGTAAGTTTTTGACTGTAAGCTTCAAATCTTAAGTCAATCTAGTTTTGTTCATTTGCAAAAGTTTTTCAAGCGAGTGAATATCTAAAACTCTCTGACTGCATTCACAACGGAATTGATAAGTACAATATCGAATTCCTAAATCTTACACAATTTTAGCATGATTAAAAATACATACTAAGTGTCCAAGACAATTTTTTTAAACCATAGAATACACTTGTTTGTTCACCTTGACAGTTTGAACATAGTTGTTTCCTTTAATAGGTCTGAGGTAAATTATCCATTGTTGCTTTAGGCCAGGGGTCTCCAAACTCGGTCCTGGAGGGCCAATGTCCTGCAGAAGGCGTTTCTCAATGTCAAGGAAGGATCCTCGGAAGCCAGAATTCCGAGGATGCTACGTCATCGACAGCCGTCGAGGGGCTGTTCCAATGTCGAGGATCCTCTGAATTTCAACCAAGGTCTGAGTCCTTCGTTCGAAAAATATGCCATATACAGGAAAGGATGCATACGAGTAGACTTTGCGCACTTCGCGCTCTCAAATCACCCACAATCCTATGCGTGCAGCTTTGCTATCTTGTTCAAAAAATACAAAATATCGGACGTTGGCGGAGTCGGAGCGTTAACGGGGCAATATTTACGTCACCAAACATTTGTTATAACCATAGTAAATATAAGTAAAGTTTAACGTTTAAATGCCAGTACAAATGACTACCGTATTGATATTATACAAATTACGTTATTGATGGCTAACGAACCTTTTCACTGATGTAATGACGCAATGACGTGCACTTGCTAGCCTGTTCCATTTACCTGTTCTCCGAATGCTAAAGAGGAGCCTCGCCTAGCCTCTGAAGGAAGTGACTTGGAAGGACCAGTCCTGCAGAGGAAGTATCCTTGACATTGAGAAACACCTAGAGTTTATCTCCAACCCCAATTAATCACACCTGAACACGCTAATCAGTATCTAACTAGGGCCTTGTTAGACACTGATTAGCTGGTTCAGGTGTTTAACTGGGTTTGGAGCTAAACTCTGCAGGACACTGGCCCTCCAGGACCGAGTTTGTAGACCTCTGCTTTAGGCTGTCTATAGACTTGGTCGGCTTTGTGTCAGGGGGGCGTGGCGTGGGGGCGGAGTCGATGTGGGGGAAGTGCATAAGGTTAACCCAGTTTAGCCTGTGTAGAATCACTTTTGCCACTCGACAGAGCAAGATATATACAACCCCAAATCAGAAAAAATTGGGACAGAATGGAAAACGCAAATAAAAAAAAAAGGAAGTGATTTCTAAATTTACTTTGACTTGTATTTCATTGCAGACAATATGAACAAAAAATATTTCATGTTTTGTCTGGTCAATTTCATGTCATTTGTAAATATGCATCCTTTCCTGTCATTCAGACCTGCAACACATTTCAAAAAAAGTTGGGACAGTAAAGCATTTACCACTTTGTAATGTTGCCATTCCTTTTCACAACACTTAAAAGACGTTTAGGGACTGAAGACACCAAGTGATGAAGTGTTTCAGGTGTAATTTTGTCCCATTCTTCCTGCAAACAAGTCTTAAGCTGGGCAACAGTACGGGGTCTTCGTTGTCGCATTTTGCGCTTCAAAATGCGCCACACATTCTCTATTGGAGACAGGTCGGGACTGCAGGCAGGCCAGTCAAGTACCAGTACCCTCTTCCTCCGCAGCCAGGACTTTGTAATGTGTGCAGAATGTGGTTTTGCATTGTCTTGTTGAAATATGCATGGACGTCCCTGGAAAAGATGTCTTCTTGAAGGCAGCATATTATGCTCCAAAATCTCTATGTACTTTTCAGCATTAATGGTGCCTTCACAGAAGTGCAAGTTACCTTTGCCAAGGGCACTGACACAACCCCATACCATGACAGACCCTGGCTTTTGGACTTGTTGCTGGTAACAGTCTGGATGATCCTTTTCTTCTTTGGTCCGGAGCACATGGCGTCCATTCCTCCCAAAAAATATCTCAAATACGGATTCATCTGACCACAGTACACGTTTCCACTGTGTGATGGTCCATCCCAGATGCCTCCGAGCCCAGAGAAGTCGACGGCGCTTCTGGACACTGTTAACATAGGGCTTCCTTTTGGCACAGTACAGTTTTAACTGGCATTTGTGGATGTAGCTACGTATTGTGGTACTTGACAAAGGTTTGCCAAAGTAGTCCTGAGCCCATGTGGTGATATCGCTTATAGATGAATGACGATTCTTGATGCAGTGCCGCCTGAGGGATCGGAGATCACAGTTGTTCAGCTTAGGCTTGCGCCCTTGTCCTTAATGCACTGAAATTCCTCCAGATTCCTTGAATCTTTTAATTATGTTATGCACTGTTGAATGTGAAATATTCAAATCTCTTCCTATCTTTCTAAACTTTTCAATAACTTTCTCACGTATTTGTTGGCAAACTGGCGATCCTCGGCCCATCTTTGCTCCTAAAGGATTAGACCGTTCTTGGATGCTGCTTTTGTACCAAATCATAATTACAATCAATTGTTGACATCACCTGTTTCAAATCACATCATTTTTAAACCATTTTACCTCATTACTAGCCCTAAATTGCTCCTGTCCCAACTTTTTTTGAAATGTGTTGCAGGTCTGAATGACAGGAAAGGATGCATATTTACAAATGACATGAAGTTGACCAGACAAAACATGAAATATTTTGTGGTTATATTGTCTGCAATGAAATACAAGTCAAAGTAAATTTAGAAATCACTTCTTTTTTTTTCTTTTTTTTGCGTTTTCCATACTGTCCCAACTTTTTCTGATTTGGGGTTGTAGAAGAACTGAGCCGTATTGGGTCAGATTGTCCGTACAGTATCTGTGACTGATAAACGACCCAACGGAATCAATGGCCAGAAGTGTCATTTTCTCATCAAAATACATGCTGCTCCCCTGACCCCCATATAGGTATAAAAATGCCTACTTCATAAATCACCCAGTCTTTCGATGAAGACGTTAATTCAGTTTTCCTGAATTTAATGGATTAAAAGTATGTATTACATTTAACGTTTTAAAATTATCCTAAAACGTGTCTTGTGCAATGAAATTGATATTTGGAGTTGACATGTCAGTGTCACAATATTAATAAAATTACTGACAATAGCAACGTTTTTTTTTTTATACTTTAAATAGCAACCGTCTTCATCACAAGACTGAGTGATTTATGAAGTAGCCTAGCTATTGTGTTGTGTAATATTTGTGCATGCACGCATTTTGACGAGAACATGTACAAGTGTCGTACATATAATGTGACTTTCAGCTTGTAAGCTTGAAGCACAAGCAGCCCACCCCTTCCCATAATGAAATAAAGAAGACATTTGAATGTTTTGCACATTAATAACCTCATGCATTATGTGGATATGTGATTGCTCATCGTGGAAAAATTGCTTTAACAGTATAAAACTTAAGATCAGGGTTTTTTAACTTATTAGAGGCGCAGAATGGGACAACTTTTCGGGACTGCATCAAGCAAAAATAAATCGTAATCATTTTAAAGAGTAAAGATAAAGCATCTAACAATGTCTCATTCTAAAGGCCAATTTATACTTCTGCGTCAAGTGTACGCTGTAGCTACGCCGTAGCTGTGTGATGCGCGCGTACCCTATGCCGTACCCTGACGCGCACCTCTTCAAATATGTAACAATGCGTCAATTCTACGCGGACCGCAAGAGCTGTGATTGGTCTGCCAGAACCCTTCCCTCAGGTCAATAAATAAATAAAATCTGCGATAGGAGTGTGTGTGTGTCCAGAAATGGGATGATAGTTTCATCCTTATATCTGCTATATAACACAATATTTTGTAGTGCAGAGATTGTTTATGTTAGTGAATAAATACATAGATCCACTGTGTATAGTTCATTTATTTTCTCATTAAAACCAAATATGTTAATCAGTGATTGTATATCAAGAACAGATACACATCACAATGGGTGCACTTCGTTTTGTGATTTCAACGGAATGAATACCGGTAGTCTCCGCAACAGCAATCGATTGAAGTGCTCGTCTGCACGAGCCACCAATACTGAAAACAGCGCCATGAGCTCTGCATGATTTCAAAAACGCATTCCAGCGCCAGATCGCCTCTTATGTAACTCTGCTAATCAACTAGAGATGCTTAATTTGTATTACATACAATAACTCAAGCTGCAAGAAAAACCGCTATCTGACACCATGACGGCTGCTGATACTCCGGGTGCGTCTCAATCTGTTCCCTAGTTCAGTAGTCAGGGCACTGTCAATAGTCAATACAACATCTGTCGCTCAAAATTATAAGCCAAAAATACAAATAATCGAAAACTGTCTGCTTGCTAGCTATAGCTACTGCAAAATAATTCGTTTTTGTAAAGATCCATGCAAGAACAAAATGTCATTGACTGATGACAGTATCATTACTGAATGCCTCTCCTCCAAAATCCTACCACAAAGGCTGAATGTTCTCTCTGAAGGTGCTCTCGTGGACGGGATTGCCAGGTTCTAGACAGGGAATTGGGAACTGTGTTAATGCTAACACTGCAGAAAGTTTTGTCCACTTCAAGTTCAAGCACGGATACGTTGTTGTCAAAGGATGTCTGGAGCAGCCAGGCTATTGTCAGACCACACACTCCCATCCACAAGTACACCAGGGTTACCGACCGCTACCGTGATTTGGAAATGTACTCCCGCGGACTGCATCTGATCGGGTCCTGCGGCACTTGCACAGCGGCTTTTTGAGCAAGCGCTCAGCCGCTGTCTGCCTGAGAGTACGGAGATGTGTTCCGTTTAGTGGCGTTTGAATAATCAAATTCACACAAAATTCCGTAAAAATACCTATCTTGCCGTGTCTTCACAATCACAGCCGGTTATGTCTAAAGCAACATAACAGTTGGGAGAAAATCAGATGTGTATCCATCTACATGTCATCATTGGGATCGGTCATTCAGAAACATGGCTTTTCCTATCACTGCTATGCCGACGACACTCAACTCTACTTCTCATTTCAACCTGATGATCCATCGGTTGGTGTTCGTATCGCTGCCTGCCTAACAGACATTTCAGCCTGGATGAAGGAACACCACCTGCAACTCAACCTTGCAAAGACAGAACTGCTTGTGGTCTCAGCCAAACCAGCACTGCATCACAATCTCTCCATTCAGCTAGGATCATCAACCATAACTCCGTCCAGGACAGCCAGGAACCTTGGGGTTGTGATTGATGATCAGCTAAAATTCACTGACCACATCACTGCAACAACCCGGTCCTGCAGATTTGCACTATTCAACATTAGGAAGATTAGACCCTTCCTATCAGATCATGCCACACAACTACTGGTACAAGCTCTTGTTCTCTCCAGACTGGACTACTGCAATGCTCTTCTAGCGGGCCTTCCGGCATGCACTATCAAACCCTTGCAAATGATCCAGAATGCAGCGGCGAGGTTGGTCTTTAGTGAGCCGAAGTGGGCACACGTCACGCCTCTCCTCATCAGTCTGCACTGGCTACCAATAGCCGCTCGCATTAAATTCAAGGCACTGGTGCTCGCCTTCAAAACAACCACTGGCTCTGCACCAATATACCTAAACTCGCTTGTTTAGACTTACACACCCTCCAGGAACTTGCGTTCTGCCAGTGAACGACGCCTTGTGGTGCCATACCAGAGAGGCATGAAATCGCTGTCACGGACCTTTTCCTGGACCGCCCCCACCTGGTGGAATGACCTGCCTATCTCAATTCGTGCGTCCGAGTCTGTAGCCATTTTCAAAAAACGTCTAAAGACACTTCTCTTCCAGCAGCACCTGACCGATCGAGAATAGCACTTATCATTCTATTCATTGTCTGTCTGTCTAATTTATTTATTAAAAAAATAAAAAAATCTGTTCTGTGCTAGATTAACTGAGACTTGTTACAGCACTTCCATATTGTTGATATTGTTGCCCTTGGACTGCTCTAGCTGCTTCTATTGCCCTCATTTGTAAGTCGCTTTGGATAAAATGATAAAATGACTAAATGTAAATGTAAATCAGTACATTATATATTATTATATATATGTTGCCTCTGGCTTGGCGTGCTCAGTTGGGGACACAAAATTTTTCAACTAAACATCGAAATAAATCTAATTAATAAACTAAATTAACCATTTAAACTAAATCACTGATCTAATTATTGATCTAAAGCCCACACTGTCACTGTATGATAATTGAAATGAACTGATGACATCAGCGTTTTTTCCAGAATGGCTATACAGCTGAATAAAATTATGCTGCATTATTTTCCTGTTTAACACTGTAAAGCTGCTTTGAAACAATCTACATTGTTAAAAGCGCTATATAAATAAAGTTGACTTGACTATATTAGATCTGTGCATTCTGTCTTAAAGTGAAAGAAGTCTAATGCCGCGTTCCAGGCAACCCGTGTTTTTCCAACCTTTTACCCGTGAAAGTGCACTGGAATGGCAGTCAAACCTGTGACTTACCACCCATGATGTACTAGAGCTCAGTTACGAGCTCTGATGTCACATTATATAGCCCGCGAAACAACAATATCAGCCCCTACGGTTGCAGTGTTTATGGAAGTCGTACACAGTATTTTACAAATAACATAAAATAAAAGGTATAACAGTTTCTCTTGCATTATATGCTGTTTTTTTCTCCTCTGTTTCCCTCAATTAGGCAAGGAGTAAGCACCTTTGGCAGCATAATTAACATGTGCAGGTGGTGAGCAGGAAGGATGCTGGGAAATGTAGTGCAGATGCGATGAGTGAGCTGGTGACCGTGACATTCAGTGTACAGAGCTTATACACAACTTTTATGTAAATCTGTTTATGAAATGACTGGCTTTATGTAACTAAATAAACAAAAGAAAAAAAATTTGAATCCCCAATGTAGAATTTGTTTCAAATATTGACAAATACCTGTATTTTTCCCTTAAATTTGTTTCCAGTCTCTTTTAATTTTGGCATTTCTTTGAGTAAAATATAAGAATAATTACATAATTTTCACACAGATAATTCAATAAAACACAAATGGTGTGGCATTTCACAAAAACACTAGTTTATTAGTTAACTAACTACACATTTACTTGAATGTTTTGGATCTGAAGAAAATATTCGCTCACTGTGACACAGAACAACGCTTTTTAATATGAGTCACTAGATTACTTGATTGTCTAAAACTCATCCCACACTCAGTACAGTGGTACGGCTTCTCTCCAGTATGAACTCGGTCATGTGATTTTAGAGATCCAGAATGAGCAAAACTCTTGTCACAATATGAGCACTTGTAAGGTTTTTCTCCAGTATGAGTTCTTTGGTGCTGCTTCAGACTTCCTGGCGTTTTAAAGCTCTTCCCACAGTCACAACACACATGATCTCTCACTTCATCATGTGTTTTTTGGTGATCTTTAAAAGTGTTCAGCCATGAAAAACTCTTTCCACAGAGAGAACACACATGAGGCTTCTCATCTGAATGAACTTTCAGGTGTTGTTTAAGCTGTGATGATGAAATAAAGTCTTTACCACACTGATCACAGTTAAATGGTTTTTCTCCAGAGTGAATATGCAGATGATAATTGAGATCAGCTAAATATGTGTAACTCTTTCCACACTGAGTGCATGTATACGGTTTCTCTCCAGTGTGAACTCTCATGTGTCTGTTAAGGTTTCCTTCATGTGTGAAACTCTTTCCACACTGAGTACATGTACACGGTTTCTCTCCAGTGTGAACTCTCATGTGTCTGTTAAGGTTTCCTTTATGTATGAAACTCTTTCCACACTGAGTGCATGTACACGGTTTCTCTCCAGTGTGAACTCTCATGTGTGTATTAAAGCTTCCTTTATGTGTGAAACTCTTTCCACACTGAGTGCAGGTGTGCAGCGTTTTGGCTTTTGTTCTTTCAGTTTTAATGTTGTGATGTTCCTCCTCCTCTTCATTCAGTTCTTGTCTTTCCCATTTCACTTCCACCTGGTCTAAAATACACATCAAGTTTGAATCAGTTCAAGTGAACCCTGATTTAATAGCAGAAAGCAACAGATATCAGGTGTCAGATCTTTCCTGGGGCATTTTTATCTGGCATTCACTTATAAATATATTTAAAACATGTTTGACAACTGCCATATACAAAGTTATGATAATTTAAATTAATTTACCTCTATCATTTATCATCCATATAATGTGTATTAATCCACATCTACCAAAGCAGTCAACAATGAAGAATCAAGAATGGACACCAACCTGTTTGTTCCTCAGTATCTTCATGTTTTATTCTGGATGGATCTGGATCACTCATGTCTTCAATCTCCTCTTTAATAAACTCCATCTTCAACATATCCGTTTTTGCTCTTTCACTTCCATCAGGTCTGAAATAAACATATGAAGTAGTTAGAATCAGTTAAAGGAGGATCAGAGGTGGACAGTAACTGAGTACATTTACTTGAGTACTGTACTTAAGTACACTTTTTGAGTATCTGTACTTTCCTTGAGTAGTATTTTTTTCTGGAAACTTATGACTTTTACTTCACTACATTTGAAAGACAAATATTGTACTTTTTACTCCATTACATTTCTATCAAGGCCCTCGAAGTAGAAAGCCGTAGCCGCTTTGAAAGTCAGTGGAAGATTTGTTTTCTTCTTTAAAACAGGATTTGTTTTTTGTTTTTGTGAAGACAGACAATGATTTCCAAGTACTTTTTGAACACCAATCAATTGATGGAAAAATAGAAGGCGGCAGTTCCCAGACGCAGTGCGCGCAAGCATAGTCATACGTAAAAGTTAAAATTCAGAAGAGCAGACGTGGATAAGTCTGAAAAAGTGCAATGACACGAAAGTGCACACAGAAAGCTGCCTCTCAGACGCCAGACCACAAGTACTGAATTTTAGTCTATTGAATCTACTAAAATCTTATTATAGTCAATTAAAACTAGACTAAAACTAAAACAATTCTAAAATGCCTAAAATGTTATAGTCAAAAGACTGACTAAAACTAAATCCAAATTTGCTGTCAAAATGAATACTGGTATGAAGTATGGTTGGTCAAATGATTTTTATAGATTTACCCGCCAAGTTGCCATAGCCTTGTGGATACAAGGCTAACGCATAGACGACAATGTTGTTAGTTAGCATGCAAAAGCGTAGTTGGGCTAATAATGTTAACTGAAGTCCTTTCAGAAATATGTTTTTACATAATCCTGTCAAATAAACACAATGTAGAAAACCTTCTTTTCTAGTATGATTTTGACTTTGATAAGAGCTTTGTAACTTTTAAGCAAGTATTTAAATGAGTTCAAGGTATGCTAGCATGTCAGATGGAGCTTAAACCACCCTGATGGAACAGCGTGCATTCATACAACAATGCAACAATAATAAAATAATGCGTTTACTTTTACTTTTGATACTCAAGTACTTTTAAAAGCAAGTACTTCTGTACTTTTACTTAAGTAAAAATCTATCTTTACAACTTTCACTTGTAATGGAGTAATATTTAACCAATAGTACTTTTACTTTTACTCAAGTAATGGAGTTGTGTACTTTGTCCACCTCTGAGGAGGATATATGTGAAGATTCAAGTGAACCCTGATTTAATAACAGAAAACAAGAGATAATGTACCAGTCTATCAAATATCAGATCTATGATGAGCCAAAGGTTAGTTCTGTCATTCTCTCAAAATGTGAATAAAAACTGCTGTACAAGATTATGATCTAACTGCATTTGTGTCGTGTATTCATAGATTATTTGCCCATATTGGTATCTAACTAATATATATATATATACACTAATATATATACACTAATATATATATATATATATATATATATACAGTGCCCTCCACAATTATTGGCACCCCTGTTTAAGATGTGGTTGTGGACTTCTAAAAATTCTCCTTTTTTTTTAAACAACATAGAACCCAAATGCAAAAAAAAGAGAAAAAGTACAAGTTACATTAACTACATTACTTTGGTGGTAAAAAAAATCACACATTTAGAAAAAAAAAAAAAACTTGAAATCATGTGTCCCACAATTATTGGCACCCCTAACAATTCCTCTGAAAATTTTTATTGATTTTTTTTTAAATATATTTTTCTGTAGTTGCTAAAGTTGGTCAGGGTATCTAGGAACTTTTAATTAGTAATTCATGACTTCCTGTTTCCCTGGGGTATAAATATTACGTGACACAGAGGCCTAATTCTCTTACCCATTTGTCAACATGGCAAAGACAAGAGAACACACCATTCAAGTAAGGCAGATGTGTGTCGACCTTCATAAGTCAGGCAATGGCTACAAGAAAATAGCCACTCGCCTTAACTTACCCGTATCTACAGTCAGAGGAATCATTAAGAAGTTTAAAACAACTGGAACAGTGACAAACAAGGCTGGAAGAGGTCCCAAGTTTATCTTGCCACAACGCACAGTGAGGAGGATGGTAAGAGAAGTAAAAAAATGTCCTAAGCTCACTGTCACAGAATTGCATCAAAGAGTGGCATCTTGGGGTCACAAAGTCTCCAAAACAACCATCAGACGCTCTCTACATGCCAACAAGCTGTTTGGGAGGCATGCAAGAAAAAAGCCTTTTCTCACTAACACTCACAAACGTAAACGTCTGGAGTTTGCTAAGCGGTACTGGGACTTCAACTGGGATCGTGTGCTTTGGTCAGATGAGACTAAGATTGAGCTTTTTGGCAACAAACACTCTAAGTGGGTCTGGCGTAAGACAAAAGATGAGTATGCCGAAAAGCACCTCATGCCCACCGTGAAGTATGGTGGAGGATCTGTGATGCTGTGGGCCTGTTTCTCTTCCAAAGGCCCTGGGAACCTTGTTAGGGTGCATGGCATTCTGAACGCTTTGCACTACCAGGACATTTTAAATAAAAACCTGATGGCCTCTGCCAGAAAGCTGAAGATGGGTCGTCATTGGGTCTTTCAGCAGGATAATGATCCAAAACATGTGGCAAAATCTACACAAAAATGGTTCAGCAGTCACAAACTCAAGGTCCTCCCATGGCCATCTCAGTCCCCAGACCTCAATCCAATTGAAAACCTGTGGGGCGAGCTAAAGAGGAGAGTGCATAAGAGAGGACCCAGGACACTGGATGATCTAGAAAGATTGTGCAAAGAAGAATGGTCAAAGATCCCTCTCTCTGTGTTCTCCAATCTTGTGAAATGTTATAGGAGGAGATTAAGTGCTGTCTTGTTGGCAAAAGGGGGTTGTACAAAGTATTAACATCAGGGGTGCCAATAATTGTGGGACACATGATTTCAAGTTTTTTTTTTTCTAAATGTGTGATTTTTTTTTTTTACCACCAAAGTAATGTAATAAAATGAAAGGTTGGATTTTTGTCTTTTTTTGCATTTGGGTTCTATGTTGTTTAAAAAAAAGGAGAATTTTTAGAAGTCCACGACCACATCTTTAACAGGGGTGCCAATAATTGTGGAGGGCACTGTATATATATATATATATATATATATATATATATATATATATATATATATATATATATATATATATATATATATATTAGTGGTGGGCCGTTACCGGCGTTAATCTATTCTCAAAGTTGGGTTGGGAGCTGGGTCTATACTACGCAAGCTATGATGACTTTCACCTTGATATTTTAGCGCGGATGTACACATAGCCGAATTGCACTGTGGGGGGCGAGAGAACGAGTCTTCGAACCTGTGTGTATGCCTACTAGTGTTGTCAAAAATATCGATATTTCGCTATGTATCGATACTGAAATATCTGAAACGATACAATACTTATTCTCTACAGTATCGATATCAGCTGCGCTCTCCTCTCCTCTCCGACCGTCAGCGAGTTGACACGGACCCGCCTCCGCTCATTCAGTCCGGTTAATCCTCTGAACATTGCGAACGGGTGTTCTGCTGGACTTTTCTTAGTATTGGTGTGACCGGTCTGAATTTCGCACGGGGTTGCACATAACGTTAATTCTACTAATTCCCGCAGATTTCGCGCTCGCATGTGAAGCGCGCACACACATACCATAATAAAGCCGCCTCTGACATACAAGTGCAAAAATTAGCTCCTTTTTACAGCTTATTATTGGTCAAATACACTCAAATGTCGCAAAGCCCATCTTGGTGAGTTTTAACGTAAACACAGTCGTAACCAGGGGCCCGTTCTTCGTACCTCGCTTAATACATCTAAGATGATTTGACAGATCCCAGATCTTTTAATCGTGATAACTGATGTCTGGCTAATTTGGTTCTTCAGACGAATTTGCGGATTGGATTAAAATATCTGGATTAAATGATCTAAGATCACTGCGCGTTTTTGTTTTCCCTGAAGAGGGCAGATGCATCGATACTCGAAACCACGATCAGCAATGCAGCGATTGGTAGGGATGGGCATTTTTGTCAATTTCTCATTTCGATCATCGATAGGTCTCAAAAACGAGTACTCGAGTAATTGGGGGCGGGGCATGTGCAGGAGGCGGGGCATGTCCGTTATTGAGATACTGAAAACTGTTTTGAAAATGGTTGTTGACAAATACAAACGTGACATGAAAACAGGTATATGAAAACATGAACATATAAAACAAAAAATAACTGCTTGATTATGATGCATAAATGTCTTTGAAAAAGAAACATCTTTATAAAATGACTCAAATAACCAAGTCAGTAATATCGAGCATTACCTTTGAGCTGAAACTGTGGAATAACACCACCCTGCAGAGCTTGCTAGCTGGTTAATAAACTCAACCAAACGTACCCTATATCAATGTTAATATGAAGATTATTATGAACCTTACGACATAAATCAACACAAAAGGACGTGAATGCGCACGTGAACTTCAGCGTGCTAGATTTTACAGGCGAAGGGTTTGAAACGGAACATTTTGAATGCGCTCTTCCCTTAACAATGCTGATACACGGACAACGAAAGCACACAGAAACAACATTTTATTAAAATCGTGTTCTCATTATGCTTTGACAGATTGACTCTGCACCTCATGCACTTAATTGTATTATTCATGATCGAAGCATTTACAGACATCACTGCGCGTTTTCAAACTCATAACGAAAAACAACTTTAAATAAACTAGGTCTACTGTTAAAAAAATACGAGAACAGTATAGCACTGCTGCATTACTAATGTCAATGATTCTGAGAAAGAAATAGCCTATCTGAAAAAAATATCTGTCTCTAAACCATGTCGAGCTCGAGCAATAATGCATTTGAGCTGAAACTGAAGAGAATGAACAACAGCCGGTATAACGGCAGTGCTTTTCTATCTTATTAAGCTCAACCAAACGCGTTTTATATTAGATTAATCAGATAAACAACATAAAGGTAATCTTCTGCATCTGCAGAAAAGGACGCGAATGCGCACATGAACTTCACGCGCTAGTCTGAGTGTTCTCGCTAGTTTCTCTGAGGATAAGCTGATAAACGGGGAACTAAGCACAGATCATTTAGCAGCATTTTCCACGGTGTTCTCATTATAATGCTATGACAGATTGGCGCTGCACATCTTGCACTAACCATTTAATAATCAGTGATTCCAGACATCACTGCAGTGCACGCCTCTTCACTTTATTTCGCCGCGGTCATGAGGCGTGCTGTATAACGCCAACCAATCAGACCTCCGGTACCGCGCAAAACGACGCAATAACCAATAAAAAAAGAGACAAATATTTTTTTTTTCAGGGCGATCATCGTTCTCATGATCGATGATCGCTGTCACGTTCGAGTACTCGATTACTCGACCACTGTTGCCCATCCCTAGCAATTGGCTGGCGTCAAGACAGCAACGTAATGACATCATCTAATTAAAAAAGCCACCTGGCAAAAAAAACTTGACAAATTACACAAAAAACCCCCACGAATTTCTGAACCTTTATAAGGAAACAGCCAAACGACCAAACCAACATAAAAGTTATAATTGATAAATGATAAATGTTTTTTTTTTTTTTAACATGATTACCAATTATTTATATTCACGATTTTATACAGTATTTGTACATCCTTTACATTTTTATTTCAATGTTGTAATTTAATTCTTAATTCAATTTGAAGCAGATTTGTAACGTGACAGTATTCAAGTTTCTTATGGGTCAAGATCAAATTATCCTCTCTTGCGCTGCATCAAGCCACTCCCATAATATCAGTCATCACTTAAATTAATGCACAGCTCAGATTAACTGCACAACATGTGTCTAAACCAATAAAAATAAAATTATATAAAGTAATTATTCCATCCCAAATAAATCGTTCAATCAAGTGTCTGGCTATAGTATTATACACAACATTATACATTCTCATATACATATACAATATAAAATTTTTATATTATTTTTAAAAATTATTATTATTGCTATTATTATTACTGGTTCAGTAATGAACTCTTGTATTAAAGTAGCAGTGGCTGGGACAGATTTTAAGTATCACCTCAATGTGCAATCTAATCCTGTTTACATGAAATAAGCCTGCTCCCGAGCAGGTTTAAGCTCACGGACCTGTTACTATGACAGCAAGTCCAGGATGAGCTTCGAAGAACCAAACAATCCAAGATCATGCCAAATCGTCAACAATCAAATCCAGCTAACTGAGTTAGCGAGGTACGAAGAACGGGCCCCAGCTCACAGGAACAGTGTTTGGGATCCATGCGTGCGGCAGGTCTTAAAGGGACATAAGTTATTTATTATTCAAACTACAAAAAGACAAACGATCACTTACGAGCACACATATTCTGAATGCCTTCGGCAGAATTCAAATAAGCCATTTTAATCTAGATTAATATTGGAATTAATCTAGATAAAAAAAATCAATCCATGCCCACCACTAATATATATTCATATATTCACACTCATATATATATATATATATATATATATATATATATATATATATATATATATATATATATATATATATATATATATATATATAATCCTCACAAAAACCCATAATACATTTCATACCTGTGCCCTTCCTACCTGTAATAACAATTAGGAAATATACAGAAATTGAAAAGTTATCAGTTTGCACTGCATACATTATATATAGATGAATCCTTATTAAAGCTACAAAAGTTATTTAGTCAATAGCAGTGCGTAGTCAAATTAGTGAGTAGCCAAATTACTTTTGTTCTTTACATTGTCACCATAAGTGGTTACTGTCACTTTAAGATCTTCGCACATGATCTCACTTGTCTCGTTTTTCCTCACATCTCTTTCAGTTCATTTAAGACGTCATTAAACTATTTTAAGGCTGTTCTTATGAGGATACTCAACAAAACTGTCCTCTTGGCATAACTGTGAATTATTGTTCGTTCAAGCGCCAGAGAGATATCTCGAATCTGCCGCGAGCTTTCTATGCGTTCCAGTTCTCAGTAATGTTTGAGGAAGATCGCATAAAGCCTAACAGCGTCCACAAAGCCTGCTGCAACACCCCCTTCAACTCCCCCGTGTCACTAAACTATAACACATTTTGCATTTAAAAGATATTACCATCTCGTTGACCTAGGCATACAACAACATAGGCTGCATCACACAGCGCACTCGATGGCGTGCAAGTTAGGCTCACAAAAAAATAAACATTCGCCCAACGTGTCTGCCGTTCACCTCCGGCACACTGTAAATTAAACGAGAATACCCTTCCTGACATAAAACGTTCATAATGCATCTGCCAACAGTAGCTCTTACCTCCTGGACATAAACACGGCGCACCAGAAATTACGTCATTTCCAGGACCCTGAATGATGCGCTTAGTGGGTGCGTCCCATTCGACAGGGTCCCCAGGTTCACTGCTCTCTACTCCCTGAGCACGGTATATCAATTGAAGTGGACTTCGCTGACAATAATCACTCAATTGGAACGCCTTGCAACATCATCGAAGAAAGCCAAAGACTATTTTAAGATTATGATATAACATAAATTAATATTGTAATTGTAAACCATATCGTTTCTTCAACTAGGGACACTTTTAGCCATGGGAAAATGTGTTCAAAAGTCAAGTAACACAGTCTCATAAGTTTAAATAATTTGTCTAGTTTTAAGGTCTGTAGGACAAACAAGAGAAATTGTAATTATCTTACATATTTTCCGACCTGCAATGAACAAATGTAATTTTCACCACAGCAGTTATTTAAAAATTGAAAAACTTATGCCATTCAAGAAGATCATTTTTGTAACTAGTTTTACCAGTTTGTACAATAATTATACATTTGTCAGTTTGATAAATTAACTGTCCTAAGGACCAAATGCTGAACGGTAGGCTACACCTGTCACAGTCTGAAATGTAATATTGGTTTGGGTAAGAGCTTATTATAAAATAAATAACTTAAATTTTTATATTAAGTAGACCATGATCTCATACATCTTGGATAAACTTTTTAAGTAATTTTTAAAAATGTGTGTGGTGATGGAAATGACGGTGTTGTGGAAATGACAATGAATTAACATGAATGTAGAGAAACAATAGATAAATATAAAACATATTGTAATATATAATAATATAAAAAATTATTTCACAAATCTACTCTGGCAATCCATATCAATTGTACTTTGTAATCATAAATGTCATTCCCACCACATGCTCTGTGGTGGAAATGGCAGCATGTGGTGGGAATGACTGTGGTGGAAATGACATTTCTAGTTTTTTTTTTGTGGAAAAAATGGAAGATAGCTTCACTGATTAGCTTTGAATTAATACTTAGCATTTCATGTATGCAAAATACTCTTTTTTAACTTAAAATGTTTAGCTTTTTAAAAACACCTTTGAAGGTACAGCTTGTTTGGAAATGACGTAGAATAAATATATTAACTGTTCAAGCAATATTTAGCTTGATTTTTCTTCTTTTATTGTTGACGAAAATTTTAATTCCCTCCATGTCCACCAACATCTTTCCATAGAAACCACCTAAACAATCTTTCATACAAACTATTTAAAGGGACTGTGTTGTGGTGGAAATGACACCAATACTGTTCGACCGCTATATTTTGCATAAAAAGTAATATTGATAGTGGTCTCACATTAAATATTATAATGTATTTTAATTATTTTACTAGTGCTTAATTCAGGTGCATTAATAGTTACCAGATAAGTCATATTTTTAAACTGTATTTTCATTGTTGAAGTTAAAAAGTCTGGGTGTGCGATAAGGAGAAAACAGTGATTTTGACGCATATAAGGAGGTTGAATGAAAAAATCATAATAGAAAGGTAGTAAAAAAAATTAAGTTGGTTTTATTGTTAGCTTGACAAAGAAAGAGGAATTTGTCCAAAATTATATTTAAAAATAGTCCATAGTCTAAGAATCACCCATATACTATGCTTAAAGATGTCTATCAATGTAAGCAAGTATCATTTGGTGACTATTTGTCTCTAGAATATCTGGGCATTGTGCTAAAAGGTGCACCACGCATCCTGATTATCATTATTTACAGGCCTCCGAAATATTCTCCGGCCTTTATTGATGACTTTACAGAGCTGTTATCAGCAATCTCATCTGAGTACGACAATGCTGAATCCAGTACAACAAAAGATCTCATGACTGTTCTTAACACTTTTGATTTGACACAACATGTTCACGGACCCACACATGATCGTGGACACATTCTAGATTTACTTATCAGTAAGGGTCTAAATATTTCATCAATAGTTATTAAGGATGTGGCACTGTCTGATCATTTCTGTATTTTCTTTGATATATCAATCTCTCCTGCCATTGAAACTAGATCTGTCTCTGTCAAAAAGAGATGCTTAAATGAGAACACTAGTGTGCTGTTTATGAAGGCTATATCTCTAACACCAACACCAACCATATCTGCAGACTCTGTTGATTTTCTCCTAGACTCTTTTAACTCAAAAGTTAAGAGTGTAATTAATGATATTGCTCCTGTGAAAGTCAGAAAAAAGAGTGGCAAACAAAAAGCACCCTGGAGAAACTCAACAGCAGTGCAATTAATAAAAAGAAAATGCAGGAAATCTGAACGCATGTGGCGAAAGACAAAACTTGTAGTCCATTACAACACCTATAAAGACAGTCTTCGTGCTTTCAATGTGGAACTAGGCAAAGCTAGACGGACCTTCTTTTCAAATATTATAAACAGAAACAGAAACAACACGCGCACTCTTTTTGCTACTGTAGAGAGACTAACAAACCCCCCGAGTCACATTCCCAGTGAAATGCTCTCAGACAGCAAATGTAGTGAATTTGCTTTCTTCTTCTCAGAGATAGTATCAATAATATCAGAAATGTGATCAGACTGACTTTTTCTTTAAAACTATGAAAGACGTTCTGTCAGCCCCCCCTGAAATTGATCGTGCTCATCGAAGTCTGGCGCCTAAGCCCCGTCAAGGCGATCGACCACGGCCGATCATAGTCCGATTCCACAGGTTTTTGGATAAAGACACTGTACTGCGCTGGGCCAAGGAACACAAAGATATATCTTATCAAGGTCATGCCATAAAGATCTATGAGGACTTCAGCGCGGGAGTCGCCAGGAAGCGCGCAGCCTTCAACGGAGTGAAATCAAGTCTGTACAAGAAGGGTATACGCTTCGGCATGATCTATCCAGCCCGTTTGCGCATAACACATAACGGTGAGCATGTCTTTGATACCCCAGAGGCAGCTGAACGTTATTTCCAGGAACACATTCAAGACGGATAATGCAGTTGCGTTGCCCTTTTACAATAGCAGACAGCGATAATAAGACTAACGTTATGCCATAAAGTTTTATGCTGTCTAATGTTTCATTCGCTCAGCCCTATTTGCAACGATCGCCTGCTGGACTGTTTTGTGTTATCTTTTTGACAATCAAAAGGACAGTCTCTGTAGTTTAATTGTCTCTCTATTAGGCATTTTATTATTTTTCTAAATACTACTATTGTTATAATCTTTATTAGTATAATTCATTATCGGAGTGGACTTCACTGCATGTTTTTCCGGTTGTGCTACGGTTTGTTCCTGCAACTCGTGATGGTTTCTATGGCGAGTTTAGGATGTTTGTTTTTTTGTTTTTTTGTGTTCTATTTGTTCTGGGGTTGTTCACACTTGTGTGGAGAATGATTACTTAATTGTTTTTTGTTTTATTTTCCTCTTCTCTGTAGTTTGTAAGGGTTTCTTGTTTTTCTTTTTGCACCTTAGAAATGGCTGCTTTTAACACAGGGCTAAGTAGTGGAGGTTTTTCTGTCAAACTAGTCAGTTGGAATGTTCGAGGCTTAGGAGGGCCAATTAAACGTTCTAGAGTGTTCTCTCATCTTAAAAATCTGAACTCTGATATTATTTTTCTCCAGGAAACACACCTGCGCATTGAAGATCACATTAGATTAAGAAAACCCTGGATAGGCCAGGTGTTTCATTCTAACTTTAACAGCAGAGCCAGAGGTGCCGCTATTGTTATGCATAAACGAGTTAATTTCTCTCCTTCTCAGATTATTGCGGATCCTGAAGGACGTTATATTATAGTGGTTGGCAATCTTTTTCACATTTCAGTTGTGTTTGTAAACATTTATGCCCCAAACTGGGATAATCCCACTTTTTTTACTTCCCTTTTTTCCTCTATTCCAAACTTAAACTCTCATTATCTTATACTGGGAGGCGATTTCAATTGTGTTATGGACCCAAGGTATGATCGATCAAATCCTAAATCTTTAGACCAAACAGCTATGGCTAAGGCAGTGTCAGCATTCATGGATCAGATTGGTTGTGTTGATCCATGGC
The DNA here is from genome assembly GCF_949357685.1 of Gobio gobio. Taxonomy (NCBI): domain Eukaryota; kingdom Metazoa; phylum Chordata; class Actinopteri; order Cypriniformes; family Gobionidae; genus Gobio; species Gobio gobio. Next base: position 50,033,304 of record NC_137114.1, read on the forward strand.
GTCATCTTAACCCATCAAAAAAAGAATTTTCTTTTTTTTCTAGTGTTCACCAAACTTCCTCTCGGATTGATTATTTTTTCTTGGATAAAGCACTCTTGCCATTAGTTAGTTCTTGTGAATATTCAGCTATAGTTATTTCTAATCATGCCCCACATTCTCTCAACTTGAATTTTGCCCATATTAAAGGGAGGACAAACCACTGGAGATTCGATTCAGGATTACTATCAGATGAACAATTCTGCGAATATATCAGTAATAATATTGATGTATTTTTTGAGACTAATAAGTCAGAGTCCGTTTCTCCCTCTTTATTATGGGAAACATTCAAAGTAGTAATTCGAGGTCATATTATTTCATACACAGGTTATAAGTACAAGCAAAGAAAACAAAAATTACAAGACCTGGTTAATTCCATTATTGAAATTGATAGGCAGCTTCTCATACCTGTCAAGTTTTGGATTTGAAAATAAGGGAAATTTTTCGGCGCCCACCGCAAGCAGTCCCACCACCCCAACCAAGCTCCAGTATCCCTTACATTTTAAGACAGGTGTTATAGCCCAAATGAAAACACAAAAGGGTATATATAATGAGCATTTATTTAAAGGCTTATTTGCATATTTTCTGTTCATTTAAAATTGCTTGTCTTTAGATTTTATTTTCATTCCACACATTCTTTTCATTTCATATTGCTTTTCTTTTACAGTTTTTCTTTTCTTTTCATTTCACACAACTTTTCTTTACTCTTTTAGTGAGTTATTGTACACATTTGTTGCAGACTTTGCATTATTTAAGACTGTTTTGGAAGGAGTGTATTTGTGGGCTGGGCCAGAGTGGTTCATTTTACATGAGAGTAGAGCACAAACAGTTCTGTTGTCTAATGTCATCCTATTCTCTGTAACAATCTTTCGTACCATGCTAAATACCCTTTCTGAACTTGCATTGCTATGGGCAGGGCTCGACATGAACGCTTGTACGCCGGGACAAGTGGATTTTTTGAAGAGGCAAGTGAAAAATAATTTTACTTGCCCAACAGACAAGAATCCTGAGTAAAATGTCAAAACAAAAAAATAACTAGGGAATCACCAAAGTGCAATAATGATTCTGCATTCAGTTAGTGTAAGTGGCGATCGATAGTGGATAATAATATCAAACGAACTGACAACAATGTTGAGTGGTTGAGGCTCGCGCAGCCTCTCGAAGAGAAAATCGAAAACAAATGAGCGGCGCTCACACACAGAAACTCAGTTAACATACACGGTTAAAATGGTGTAGTTATTATATTTATAACATATGATACAGTTAAGCAACATTACACTAACAAGAGTGTTGTTTTCCAGAAAACCATCACGACTGGAAATGACACTGATTTCATACGCCAGTTCCATAAACAATTAATTAACATGAAGTCACTTACATTTTATAATTAAATTCGCTGTCCCATTGATCACGGTATTTACACGAGGGTTTTTTTTTGTTTGTTTTGGCAGGAGTGCCTTAATCCGTCTCTATCGTTACGTCCATCATCATCCGTCTCTGTTTTGTTTTTTTCCCGCGTTGTCACTCGTCATCTGACCTCAGTCACACACTAGCCTCGCGACAACTGGCACCTATACTGTAGGCTACTGCAGATGCCAGTTATCGCGAGGCTAGTTACAGAGCTCAGATTGGAAATGTTTTTGTTTTTTTACTCCGGTATTATTGTTTTTTAATAACGCAGGTTAAAATACGGGAGATTTTCAGGAAAATACTAATACGGGAGGACGGCGGGAAAGAAGGGTAAAATACGGGACTTTCCCGGCCAAAACGGGAAAGTCCCGTATTTCTTAATAATCCTACTCCTGAGCTGCATGCTAAGAAGGTGGAGTTAAAAACCGAATTTGATTTGCTCAGTACAAAGAATGCTGAATTTATGTTGCGAAGAACTAAGGCTACTTATTACGAGCATGGAGACAAAGCTGGTCGGTTACTGGCATCCCAGCTTAAAGGACTAGCTGCCTCCCGTTTAATTACTCAGATCTATGATTCTTCTGGTTCCTTAACTAAAAACCCATCTGATATCAATTATGTTTTTTTCTCTTACTATTCAAATCTTTATAAATCAGAATCATCAGGGGATGACTCTATCATGGATAATTTTTTAGGCAGTCTAGACATTCCTCATATCGATGCAGATGTTGCTGATGATCTTGACAGGCCTCTAGAGCTAGATGAGATTTTGAAAGGTCTTCAGCTTATGCAAAGTGGTAAGGCAGCAGGTCCAGACGGCTTTCCGAGTGATTTCTACAAAAGGTTTGCCAAACAATTGGCACCTTTATTGTTAGATATGTACAATCATTCCTTAATTAATGGCTCTCTTCCCTTAACACTCACTCAGGCCTCTATCTCGCTCTTACTTAAGCGTGATAAGAATCCAGATGAATGTGGTAGCTGGAGGCCCATAAGTTTGTTAAATTCAGATGTTAAATTATTAGATAAGGTGCTGGCTTGCCGACTGGATCCCTGTCTTCCTAAAATAATCTCTGAAGACCAGACCGGTTTCATTAGGGGGCGACAATTATCTTCAAATATTCGTTGACTTTTGAATATAATTTTTTCTCCATCCACCTCTACATCCAGTGAAATGATTATTTCATTGGATGCGGAAAAGGCTTTTGACCGGGTCGAGTGGAAGTATTTGTTCGCTATATTAGATAGATTTGGTTTTGGCCCTTTTTTTACATCATGGATACGTCTTTTGTACACTGCACCTGTAGCCAGTGTGAGAACTAACTTTTTGTGTTCGCAATATTTTCCCCTCACAAGAGGTACCCGTCAAGGTTGTCCCCTTTCTCCTCTATTATTCGCTTTAGCGATAGAACCTCTTTCCATAGCTTTGAAAAACTCCTTGCTTTTTTCAGGTATCACTAGGGGAGGGATAGAACATCGTGTTTCGCTCTATGCGGATGACCTTCTGCTTTATGTTTCAAACCCGGTCGGTTCAGTTTCTGATTTGCTACATATTCTTAACACATTTGGATCCTTTTCGGGTTACAAACTTAACATAAATAAAAGTGAATGTTTCCCAGTAAATAATTTGGCTAAACAAATTCCAGCTGGGGTGATCCCATTTCAGTTATCCTCTACAAAGTTCCGTTACCTGGGAGTATATATTTCACATTCACCTGTTCTATTATATCAGCATAATTTTTCTAAGTTGCTCAAGCAAGTTAAATTAGATTTGCGACGTTGGGATAAGCAACCTCTTACCTTATTTGGTAGAGTTCAATCAATTAAAATGAATATTTTACCTAGGTTTTTGTTTCTTTTTCAGTCCCTCCCTGTTTTTTTACCCAAGTCTTTCTTTAAACTGTTAGATGGTGCTATTTCTACTTATGTATGGCAGGGCAGACCTCCTAGGTTAAGCAAGGCATATCTTCAAAGACATAAAAAAGATGGGGGTCTTGCACTGCCCAATTTTTTGATTTATTACTGGGCAGCAAATATTAGCAAAATTCGCTGCTGGTATAATTCTCCCCATTTAGATTGGTGTAGGTTAGAAGCACAGTCCTGTTCTTCATCCTCACTCACTGCCTTGATATGTGCTCCCTTATCCACTCGCCCCTCAAAGTTTACTACAAATCCAGTAGTATGCGCTTCTCTTAGGATCTGGAGGCAATTCAGGCAACATTTTAAACTTGCTGCTGCCTCTCTTTATGGCCCTATTTGCAATAATCATTTATTAACTCCGTCAACCTTAGACTCTGCTTTTGTTTCGTGGAAAAACAAAGGCCTTGTATATTTTTCAGATTTATTTATTGATGGAGTTTTCACAAGTTTTTCTGATCTTGCAAAAAAATTCAGTGTACCACAGTTTCTTTCAAGTGCGCAACTTGGTTAATTCCCATTGTCCTTCTTTTCCAGATTTGTCTGAACCTTCTTTAAATGAGAAGTGCTTAATACAGAAACAGAGGTCTATATCTTTTTTATATAATTTAATTCTTCCTTATGTTTTGCCATCATCCACTCGTTTTAAACATCAATGGGAGGAAGAACTCGGATGTACTTTGGACTTAGAATGGTGGGAATTAGCTGCTGGCAGTGTTAACTCTTCATCATCCTGTGCCAGATTGAGTTTGATTCAATTTAAGGTTTTTCACAGAATTCATTTTACAAACCTCAAGTTAAGTAAGCTTTTTTCAGGTGTGGATGCCATGTGCAATAGATGTTCTCTGGTTGCTGCTGATCATACCCATATGTTTTATTCTTGTTCAAAGCTGGACGATTTTTGGTATTCCTTTTTTGATACTTTTTCTAAAGTTTTGAATATTTCCCTTGAACCATGCCCTCTAATTGCCATCTTTGGTGTCCCATCGATTTCGAGTAAGAATGCAAAAAAGTATGCGAATGTTCTTGCTTTTGCTTCGATGATAGCTCGCAGACGAATTCTGTTACACTGGAAGTCTTCTAAACCTCCTCCTCCTCTTTCATGGTTAGAAGATTTGTTGTCTTTTCTATATATTGAAAAAATTAAGTTTGCACTAAGAGGTTCCACTAAAATTTTTTATAAAAACTGGGGTCCTCTACTTAATTTTGTCAAAAGTACGCCACTTATATTTGATGATTTGTAATATATATTTTTTTTTAATTATTCTATGGAGTTATTTGTTTGATTTTCGGTTTCATTCAAATTTGTATAACTGTTTTATTATTATTTATTTATTTTATTATTATTATTTTTTTTTTTTTCTTCCTCTTCTGGATATGTATTTTAAGATTAATTCTCCTCCTTGGGGGTGGGTGGGGTTTTGGGCTCATGGGGTTGTGACTGTTCATGTTTGTGTCCACCCTTAGTAGTTGTTAATGGGGGGGGGGGAAAAGGAATGTATTGATTTATTAATATTGTTTTCTTTGCATATTCCAATAAAAAAAAAAGAAAAAAAAGAAATGTGATCAGCACATCCTTGAGTTGCTCTGAGGTGAGTCAGATCAGACCACAACCTCAGAAAGTTCTATGACTGATTTCAAAGCAATTGATTGTAAAATTTTAGAAGAAACGGTACAGCACCTTAAAACATCAACCTGCGCCCTTGACACACTCCCCAGTTCTTTTTTCAAAAGCGTGTTTAACTGTATAGAACCAGATCTCCTAGCAGTGGTAAATGCCTCACTTCTTTCTGTGACTTTTCCAAACTCCCTTAAAACCGCAGTAGTTAAGCCTCTCCTGAAAAAGAGAAATCTGGAAAACTACAGACCAGTCTCAAATCTTCCCTTCATAGGTAAGATCATTGAAAAAGTTGTTTTCAGTCAGCTGAAACAAATTCTTAAGCTCAAACGGATACTTTGACAATTTTCAATCTGGTTTCCGACCGCATCACAGCTCAGAGACAGCGCTCATAAAGATAATAAATGATATTCGCCTCAATACAGATATAGGCAAAACATCAATTCTGGTACTACTCGACCTCAGTGCTGCATTCGACACTGTTGACCACAACATACTTCTTGACAGGCTAGAAAATTGGGTTGGGCTTTCTGGAATGGTCCTCAAATGGTTCAGGTCATACTTAGAAGGGAGAGGTTATTATGTGAGTATAGGTGACCATAAGTCAGAGTGGACATCCATGACATGCGGAGTCCCACAAGGGTCAATTCTTGCACCACTCCTATTCAACCTGTACATGCTCCCACTGAGCCAATTAATGAAAAATAACAAAATGGCTTACCACAGCTATGCTGACGACACCCAGATCTACTTAGCCCTATCACCTAACGACTACAGCCCCATTGACCCAGATCTACTTAGCCCTATCGCCTAATGACTACAGCCCCATTGACTCTCTGTGTAAATGCATTGATGAAGTTAACAGTTGGATGTGCCAAAACTTTCTTCAGTTAAACAAAGACAAAACTGAAATCACTACATTTGGGAACAATGATGACATTCTCAAGGTGAACGCATATCTTGAGGCTAAAGGTCTGAAATAAAAAAATCAAGTCAGGAATCTGGGTGTGATTTTGGAGTCAGACCTGAGTTTCAGTAGTCATGTCAAAGCAATAACTAAATCAGCTTACTATCATCTGAAAAATATTGCAAGAATTAGATGCTTTGTTTCCAGGCAAGACTTAGAGAAACTCGTTCATGCTTTTATCACCAGTAGGGTAGACTATTGCCAGGCAATAAGCAATTGCCTATTGTACTGCTGCCAGGATCCTGAGCAGAACCAGAAAATATGACCATATCACACCAGTCCTCAGGTCTTTACACTGGCTTCCAATTACATTTAGGATCGATTTTAAAGTACTTTTACTTGCATATAAATCACTCAATGACCTAGGACCTCAATACATTGCAGATATGCTGATTAAATACAAACCGTTAGAAATACCAAGGGTTCACTCAAAGCAAGGAGTCTGCTTTTAGCAATTATACCAGCCGTAGCTGGAATCAGCTTCCTGAACAGATCAGATGTGCTCCAACAGTAAACTGGAAAAATACAGGCTGTTTGTTTTTAGAAAACAAACAAAAAAGTGAATTGAACTCTTTCCCACCAGGCACCGGACGTCAATATGACGTCAGATTGACGTTGGACCCCAACGTCGGACAGACGTTGCATTTTGGTTGAAAATGAAAATCTGGTTGACATCAGAACACAACATCAGATTTACGTTGGGTTCTGACGTCAACCCGATTTTCATTTTCAACTAAATTGCAACGTCCGTCCAATGTTGGATGTTGACGTCAATCTGACATTGGGTTCTGACGTCAATCTAACGTTGGGTTCTGACGTCAACCGGATTTTCATTTTCAACCAAAATGCAACGTCCGTCCAACGTTGGAGGTTGATGTCAATCTGACGTTGGGTTCTGACGTCAACCCGATGTTCATTTTCAACCAAAATGCAACGTACGTCCAACGTTGGATGTTGACGTCAATCTGACGTTGGGTTCTGACGTCAATCTGACGTTGGGTTCTGACATCAACCCGATTTTCATTTTCAACCAAAATGCAACGTCCGTCCAACGTTAGATTTTGACGTCTATCTGACGTTGGGTTCTGACATCAATCTGACGTTGGGTTCTGACCTCAACCCGATTTTCATTTTCAACCAAAATGCAACGTACGTCCAACGTTGGATGTTGACGTCTATCTGACGTTGGGTTCTGACGTCAACCCCATTTTCATTTTCAACCAATTTTTTTTTAAATGTATGTACATTTATAACACTAATACTTTGTATTATATTACTTTTGCATCATATTACAAAAAACAAGTTAACGCTGCTGTGAGAGTGTTTCTAATACAGTGTCTATGGGAGTGATGGTGAAAATTAACATCTTTCTCTCTTTCCACTTCCGTTATCAAACTCACTCTATTTTTTCCCTCTTTTTGAAAGTTGTTAAATCACTATTGTGGAGTTTTTATTTTGCTATTTGAGCAAATGGGGACACAAAAAATATATATTTAATTTATTCTTTCATTCACCGCTATAAAAGTTAACCCTATGACGACTTCCACTCTAAGAAACCCAGAAATGTGAAAAGGGTCTATGCTCTTTTCACATAGTAAAATGTTCTCTGATCCCACCTGTTACATTTATTAATTAGGGTAATGACATTAAACATTTTACTTCTACTCAGGCTAGCCAAACACCAGCACCACTGACAGATGAAGAGGAGATGGAGGAAGAATATTAACATCCAACAGGAAAAAGAATAAAGTATTTGTAGGAAATAAAGATGACCATAAAAATTGTAAATAAATGTATTTAACAGCTGTGGTGGTGGTTATGGCATATATCTCGGACTACCATCTGGCAGTATCCTTCCATTCCATACAGTAATCCGTTTTCAGAAAGTGTGATGATGGGAATATGAGTGTCATCAATGCATCCAACCACTGGAAATCCTAAAGGAAATTCTAATTATCAGGTTACTTCTAGAGGTTTATCAAGTGAACGTCAGGATCCTTCCTGTATAAAAGGACATGCCATTTTTGTCAGTTTGACAGTGTCCCCATTATGAAAATATAAGCAATGAATGAATGTACCTCCACTGCAAAGAATGCTTTTCTCACTATGTATTTTTGTCAAGTGGCAGATAATTTAATTTGTTTTACGTAAACTTTGCTTACTTTAGATTAAATGTATAATTTGTTGATATTTGTACTTGAAATACGACCAACATACTCAGTAAAAAAAGCATTTGTGACCCTGTCTGTGAAAACCCATAAGTCATTTTTTTGTCATTCGCTGTTTTATACATAAAATCATCCTACATAATGTAAAGAACATTCTGTGAAAATATAACCTTGATATCTTTAATATTGACTGAGTAAGATCATGTTAAAAGTTAGCTGAATTTCGGCCTCAGAAAATCATGATTTTGAGAAATTCCAATTTTAAAATCAAGCTTATTTTTGAAATTGTAAAACATTTTAACCATTATTATTCTGATAATGTGCCATATACCACATTAAAGCTGAGATTCTCCCATTTTCAGTGATATAGGACACATTTATGGGAAAATTCTTAGTTTTGTAAAACAAGTCTATTTATTATGATGTGCATGTCCAAAAAGCGTGAAACATTGAAACGAATGGGTGCACCACAAGAGCTTGATTTACCAAGTCAATTCACTCTAATGATTTGTAGGCTATAACTTTATTAGTAAAATGAAATCTCAGTTGAAAATGTCATTAATAGGCCTATACATATCCATTAATATATAAAACATCCATAGAAAATCTCACTGTGTAACATTTGGAGTAAATCCAGGACTAGGACTAATGCCCTAACAAGTTAACAGGTCAGTCTCAAACTTTGTGCAGATAGTTAGTCATAAAAGTGAATCTTCACTTGTCTCACAATTCGATTAGATTATGATTCATTGGGATTTTTTCATGGCTCATTGTGCTTAACAACTTTTAGCCTACTTAAAGCACGTCCTGCACTTTATGTTCTCATTCATACATGTTCTATTCGTATAGGTTTACAAACCGAAACCAAAACATCAGACGCAAGAGCTTTGCTTCCGAAGGACACACGCAACTTTTTTATATCAATATATAATACGGGTTCTTTATTTAGCCTACAAAAAACAGTAGGCCTATATTAATCATTATTAATTAAACTATCAGCTGTTCTGTTCCTTGCGCTTCACTTGCCGCGGCCGCCCTGTCAGAGAGCGAATTCATAAACTCAGCGCCTCAGCATCCAAAAAACCAAACTATTTAGACACTTAGCAGCCATTAAATGTCTTTAAAATAAGATGTATGTATAGGCAGAAGGTGGAGTTAGGAAACAAATAAACTGTTCCTGAAATGTCGGTGATGGCACAAAGAAATCCACACAGAAATCGGAACCCGGCTTAAGTCGCCGTTTTCTTGCCTTTCCCGACACTGATCTGATCCTTGGTCGTGCGGATTGATATTATGGTCTGTTTGCTCTTTGTAGGGGAGAGCAGGGACGAAAGTACCATTTTTCAGAAAATCGTAATTTTAAAAGATAATGTTTTAGACAGAGATATATTTTTGCAGTGGCCAATAACTCACAAGTGTGGTCTATCAATAGCAGGTGGTATTTTGTACAAATGTAGAACGACTACAGTATAATTTCACTTTGAACATAAGCTGCACATTGTTACTTTTGACCCCCATCAGGTGGGACGAAAGTAACACACAGGTGGGTCAAAAGTAACACAACAATACAAGCTATATTTTTTGGTGCTACTCTTGTTTTTATTAAACATACCTGACTATGACCTTGTTAATATGTAACTGCAAACATATTTTGTCCTTTATCTTTGCAAAAAAATTATTAAATTACATTTTAATTTTATATGTTAAAGTTAATCAAATGTTTCAAATGTAATATGACAGTACAAACTTGAATTGTTTAGAATATTTTTTATTTGCAATGTCAATCTATTTGATAAGTTTTTTCTTCAACAGTATGAACAATATAAAAATTAAATTAAATTAAATGTGCATAATATGCATTATATATATAATAGCGGGACAAAAGTAACAAGTGTTACTTTCGTCCCGACAGGAAGTCCTGACATTGAAACACGATTTACTTTTATACTGAAAAACTCTGAAAAGACAAACCTTCAGGGTGTGTAACAGCACCAAATAACCCGTAGATTGATCATTACTGTGACACATAAAACAAGAAACACAACTTGTAATTAGAAAAAAAGTACAGCTTCATTAATTTACTTGCCGTACTTGAAAACTGCATTTCGGACCTAACCGCGGGAAACGATGGCAGAATCACATGATATTTGGCAGATCAGTCATGGGTTGTGTGCTGAACGTGCTGTCATAGCTTGAAATGCAAATGTATTCAGGGCTCGGAGAAAATCGCGCTGTTACTTTCGTCCGTGTTACTTTCGCCCCGGTTCTCCCCTATAATTGTAAAAAATACGTTTCTGAACCGAATGATATAAGAATCAGCAGTTGTTTCTGCGTCGAAAGTAAACATTAAATCAATATTTAAGAAGCCCACGTCCGGTATTTTTTGGTGCAAAATAATAAAACGTAGCGTCAATAAAATCATTAATTTCAGTATTTATAATATTATAAATGAAAAATTGAGTACTGCATCTCAAAGCCCTTGGTATAATCTATCATTTACAGCAATAAACACAGATTGCCTGTTTTGGTCATTTTTATGGCTATGACTACTTTGACGCTCTATATCTCCTAATTAGATTATGCGACTTTAGCCGGGGTTTCACAGACGGGGTCACATTTGTGCTGTTTGAATGAATGAATAAACTATTTAAACACAGCTGGCGCTTTAAAAAAGGGGAGGAGACTGAAAGAAACTGGTTTTACCAAAGAAAACCTGCTCCTGACCAGGTTAGGTTCACAGAGTAAAGGCCTGTTCACATCGGGACGATTTTCGCACACGTTTAACGCCTCGTGACTAAACAATAGGCACCAACGTGAGTGTGCACACCGACGCGTAAAACGGCAGGCGTAAAAGCGCCATTTAAAAAAAACGCCTCGGGTTCGTTTTTTTATTTTGACGCGGCGCGTTAAAAACTGGCCGACCAATGAGATCAGCACTGTTGTTCACGTGCCTGGAGCTGCTGAAGTGACAGTAAAATGGTAAATGGACTGCATTTATATAGCGCTTTTAACAGACCTACGGCCATCCAAAGCGCTTTACATTTTGCCTCACATTCACCCATTCACACACTCATTCACACACCGGAGTAAAACACTATTTGGTGGCGCTCAAGCACAAAAACGGTCTTGCCGAGCACACATTGATACCAAGAAGAAGTAGTAAGTAGACAAAGAAGAAGATGGGCTGCTAATGCTGCTTGCCAGTTAGCAAAAAGTGTGTGAATGGTTTTGCCATAGACATAATATATCTGTGGTTTTGGCAAGCACGTAAATACTGTCTCTCCTTTTCTTCTGTGTGACAAGCGAGTGTCAGAAGCGTAAGTGCCGCAGCACCACCTTGTGTACCAGGAGCGCATCTACTGAATGTGCACGTTCACTCGGTGCATCGCCAGTGGAAATCACTTGGGTGTGAACACTCAAGACGCGCCGAAAAACGTCACGAAAAACGCTGGCGATAAACGCGTGCGATATTTGTCCCGGTGTGTAGAGGCCTTAAGTTACCCTGGTAACTGACTCTGAGTATAAGTTACCTCTCTTTTAGAAACGGGCTTGACTTACCCTGCTTTCTCGGGTTTGACATACCTCCCATTCTGAAACAGAAAACCCAGAGTTTCCCTTATTTCAGGGTTAACATACTCAGAGTTTTCACTTAACCTCCTTTCTGAAACAGGCCCCAGGACATAAAACAGTTCATTAAATGGGATTGGGATATGTTGTCTTTTATTCTGGACGGCAAGGGCAGTGATTGCATGTATTTTTGCAGTATTAAACACGTATTTATATAGATTTCACCAGGCTCCGAAAATTATTAAAAAAGAACACAAAGAATGGCCTTCACAGCTGCCATAGTTGCAACTCTTGCGTCATCAGAACAGGGTGTTCAACGCAGCACCGTTTCCGTTTAAAAAAACGTTTTGCAACGTTTTGTTCGGGCTGAACGCAGCCCTGATGTCATCATGCAATGATGTCACTATACATTTCTTTTATGCTTTTTTATGCATTTCTCAGTGTCATGTTACATCAAGGTAACATTCAAATAAAGTAATCTGTGTCAATGCATATTAAAACAATCAAATAAAGTTGAGTGAGTGCCTTTTGCTTATTGTGCCTTTCATTCACTTAAGCTAATGGTGTTGTTTTCACAGTTAATTAATTTATCGACTGAAATTTGCGCAACTACAGCACACATTACAGGCATTGATCAACAAACGCGGATATGTTCTTTATGTCTAAAGTAGCTATAGAACGTCTATCAACTCCTTGTTTATTGTCCTTGTAAACTCATTGATTTAAAATATACTCTGCAAGCACAAAACCATAGTAAAATATTTGTTTTTATAAAATTAAGACCTATTTTATAAAACCAGTTCACTTAATGGTGTTTGTGGTTACAGTTTCATTTGCGGATCCTTTATGTCGGATAGTATATGACTGACCAATATTGAGTAGCCTAGCCCACATCTTGGATAAGATTCCAATAAGTTTTGCACATGCAGCACAAATTACAGACAGGCATAAACACGGATATGGTATGTCTAAAGTAGCCTATAGAGAAATAATAAACCAGTCTTATAAACTTATACATTTCGCTTAAGAAATTTAAAATATAAACTGCATTCACAATAAACTATAGTAAAAAAAATGTAATCTCTCGACAGAAAGGTTTTTGCAGGTTTTAATAAAATGTATTTAATTACAGTAGTCATAATAAGCATATTTCCAGTACGTGCCTCAGACTTGAGTCGCTAACTCAATCATCCTCTGCAAACTTCGACAGCTGGTTGAACCGGCTCATTCGGTTCTTTTTTAGCCGGAGGTGCTACTTCGGCTTTTGCGTCATCAAACCGGAACTAAAGTCCGATTCAGTCCGATTAGTGAACCGGCTCAAAAAAACGATTCGTTCAAGAACCGAACATCACTACTTTGTAGTCAGTAACAATATACTTTATTACTTGGCTATAGTTTGTACAACATACTTTGAATTACATAATGTTACACAATCATTCGTTTCAGAAAAACTGAACGAAATTAACTTAACATGTTTTTCATTAAAAGAACACTGAAACGTTACCACAAACAAAAAAGGAGATATCAAACCGAAACCTCCTTTTCTGTTTGTTAAAGCATAACAAAACATAGACAGTTTTTCATTTGTGAGATTGATACGAATAATTTAACGACTAGTAGGCTACAACTTACATCAAACAGAAGGACTTTTTCTCTGGTTCTTTTCTGCTAATATACTTTTTATATATTTAAAGATGAAAAATGTTTGGTTAGTATATTTACAATGTACTATTGAAAAATAGAATATATACACAATACAATGAAGTATACTTTTTTCACCAGGGATGGCACACATGATTTACTTGAACGTTTTGGATCTGAAGAAAACATTTGCTCACAGTGACACAGAACAACACTTTTTAATATGAGTCACTAGATGACCTGATTGGCTGAAACTCTTCTCACACTGAGTACAGTAGTACGGCTTCTCTCCAGTATGAACTCGCTCATGTTCTTTCAGGTGATGAGTCTGAGTGAAACTCTTGTCACAATATGAGCACTTGTAAGGTCTTTCTCCAGTATGAATTCTTTGGTGCAGTTTCAGACGGTCAGCTCTAGTAAAGCTCTTCCCACAGTCAAAGCACATATACTCTCTCACTTCATCATGTGTTTTCTGGTGCTGTTTAAAATTATTCAGCCTTGCAAAACTCTTTCCACAGAGAGAACACACATGAGGCTTCTCATCTGAATGAACTGTCAGGTGTTGTTTTAGATTTGATGATGAAACAAAATCTTTACCACACTGATCACATTTAAATGTTTTTTCTCCAGAGTGAATTTGCAGATGACAATTGAAATTAGATAAATATGTGAAACTCTTTCCACACTGATTGCATGTATACGGTTTCTCTCCAGTGTGAATTCTCATGTGTGTGTTTAGGTGTCCTTTATGTGTGAAACTCTTTCCACACTGAGTGCAGGTGTGCAGCTTTTTGGCTTTTGTTCTTTGAGTTTTAAGGTTATGATGTTCCTCCTCCTCTTCATTCAGTTCTTGTCTTTGCTCTTTCACTTCCACCTGTTCTAAAATACACATCAAGTTAGAATCAGTTCAAGTGAACCCTAATTTAAAAGATCAGGTATCAGATCTTTCATCTTTCATATACTGTTTATTAATTCACATCCACCAAATCAGTCAATAATGAAGAATCAAGAATGGACACCAACCTGTTTGTTCCTCAGTATCTTTATGTTTTATTCTGGATGGTTCTGGATAACTCATGTCTTCAATCTCTTTAACAGTCACACAGATTTCAGCTGCTACACCTGGAGTTTGTCCTTCTCTTGTAGGATGATGTGAATATTTCCAGTATTTATTGGTGAATTGTTGTGGGAGGGGCTTCACTGCAGGTGTGAACTGTGATCACTGTGTTTTGATTCAATCTGCATTTAAAAAGTACAGACCATAATGTTTAACTGAGCTGCTGAAAAGCCAAAAGTTCCCTGTTTTCACCTCATTCATTATGGTGATGTCTGAGATCTGCTGTAAATTGGCACATTAAGCACATTTTATTGGTGTCGACCGGCTGAAACAAACTACAGGATCATCACCTTTGAAATTTCACTTCAGTTCTTATCTTTGCTCTTTCACTTCCATCAGGTCTGAAATAAACATATTAAGTAGTTAGAATCAGTTCAAGAAGGATAAATGTGAAGATTCAAGTGAACCCTGATTTAATGTGGCAACAGAAAACAACAAGAATGAAATATAAGTAGCCATATAATAAAAATATACATAGAAGCATAGCCTATATAAAATAGTTTATATATTGTGCCATCTATTATAAACAACATTAAGTTTAAACACCAAGCCTAAATGAATTAATTCGAATTGAAACCAACATTGGGCTCGTCGCTCGTGCATCTTTCATTTGGTCCAAAGTTTCCATATTTGGGACATTCTGTCCTTGAATTGTACAGTGCATAAAAAGTATTTAATCCAAAAATGTCTAAAACTGACTGATGGTTGATTTCTGTGAGTTGTTCTGTAAAGGAATATGTAATTCATTATGTTCTGTAGGCAATTGACCTATCGGTAAGCCCCGCCCCTCGAACACAGATGAGCCAATGTCAGTTGAGTATATCAGTTGCACTGGGACCGGAACTCGGACATCTCTAGGTGTCAGCGCCATAGAGAAACATTGGAAAATCCGAAGCTCTCATCAGTTTGATGGTGTTCATGCTACAAAAATGCTAAAATGCAATGCCTGAGGTCACTGTAACACTGATTCCAGGGATCCTGAGAGGATTTTCTGTTTGTCATACTCTCATTAAGTTACGATTAAAGTCCCTGCTAACATACAAACCGAAATAACTAACTGTTCTCACGTCATGTAATGGTGTAGGTCAAAAACACGAAGGTCTACATTTCTGTGCCTCTCCATATTAAACTGGTTATATGTAAATTAATTTAATTTTAGATATGTTTAAGGTCTACATTTTCTGTCCTACTAAGGAGTACTCCTATTTTGATATTATAGTCTACGGTTAGTGAAAGGGAGAGCTTGCACGCAGTTAATCGGACTTGTTTTGAAGATACAAAGTTTACCAGTTATTAACTGCATCCCCGAAAAATCATAAGCTCTGTGTACGTTATATGTTTGTTTACTGTTGGTTGTATGAGTGTTTTTGTATTGTTTTTGTGTAATTTGCTGTGTATGTTAATGGTAATGCACCGGAGAGAGAGAGTTGAATGAGACGTTAATGCGCACTTCTTATCCTTTGTTTGTTCAGCTATTACGATGATTTTTTTGGAGTGAAAAAGGACATGATAAACCATCAGTAAACTTTGGCCATCATTTGGACGGGATATACGCTACATTCTGTGTCCAAAAAATCTCGGGATAAGGTTTTCACACTGACAGCTGTCATTGTAAGATATAGCAACTCCGTTTGTTTGTCCGAGTTAGGACAAACAGTAACTAAGGGGGGCGGGGCTTACCGATAGGTCAATTGATGCCTCAAAAGGATGCCCGAAGCGAGCTGCTGCGCACGCACACAGGACTGCAACGCAAAGATTTTCACATAGTCTAATAACTTGCCATTTCGGTTTGTTTCTCACCAGCAAACCCTACAGTATACCTTCAGAACGCTTGGAATATAGCCTACGGCACGAGTTGCATATAGGATTATTTTTACAAATTTGAATCCACTTGAAAAAAAACATGGGCAAATGCGGATTCTTGACGCGTTTATTGCAACTTGCCTGCATTTCATCTCTTTCTCATCAAACAACCAGACTAACGAATGGCTCGACACAACCCGTACCGGGGCAGAGTCTACACGGCTTTCTTCTGTGTAGACCAGCTGTTTTAGACCAGCAAAGTGCCAGGGGGTCCGCGAATTGGCTATCATACCGTATTTTTGTCACGTTTTTTATTATCATGAAACATGCTGTGATTTATTCCAAAGTGACTTAAATAATGCACTTAACTTCAAATAATCTAAACTTTTAAAAGTAGACTCGTCAAGTATTCGCTGTATTTTGGTTCATGTTTGTGGTGTGCGCCAGATGTTGTTCAAAGGGACCCAGACGCGCATACAGCGCATCCTGATCCTAACCATCTGGACCTCATTTACACACGCAGCTGCTCTACTGACAACATTTTGGTCAAACCTCTACACATCTCAGATCATTTCTTCATCACATTTAATCTTCAACTTACTACTCACGCACCACCAGTTCCTCCACCAGTTACTTTCAGGCGAAACCTGCGCTCACTCTCTCCTTCTCATCTCTCCTCTGCTCTGTCATCCTCCCTTCCCTCATCCACACAATTCTCCTCTATGGATGTTAACACTGCAACTGACACTTTATGCTCCACTTTAACTTCCTGTCTAGACAGTATCTGCCCTCTTTCTTTTAGGCCAGCATGAGCTACTACCTCTAACCCTTGGTTATCTGATGTTATTCGTGAACACCAGACGATACTCAGGGCAGCAGAGAGGAAATGGGATAAATCCAACCACCCATCTGATCTAGGTAAGTATCAGTCTCTGCTCTCATCCTTCTCGGATGAAATACATGCCGCTAAATCTTCTTATTTCCAAAACAAGATCAGAAGCACCTCAAACTCACGCACACTTTTCAGAACATTCAACTCTCTGCTCTGTCCTCCTCCACCACCTCCCTATCTCCAGACGACTTTGCACAATTCTTCACAAACAAAACAACAACTATCAGCAATCAGTTCTCACCCCGCGCACTGTGGATTTTAGATCAGCCACATCCACAACCGAACATCCTCTCTCCTCATTTTCTACACTCACTGAGGCCGAAGTATCTAAACTTCTCCTCTCCAGCCATCCTACCACCTGTCCTCTCAATCCCATTCCCTCACACATCCTTCAAGCCATCTCTCCAACACTCCTACCAGCACTCACAAAAATCATCAACACATCTCTCTGCACCGGCACTTTCTCTACCACATTCAAGCAGGTTCGGGTTACTCCACTGCTTTAGAAACCCACATTAAACGCATCACTCATAGATAACTACAGACCTGTCTCTCTCCTACCATTCATAGCAAAAACTCTTGAATGAGTTGTTTTCAACCAGGTTTCATTCTTCCTCTCACAGAATAATCAGCTGGACGTTAACCAGTTAATCCGGTTTCAAAAGGGGCCACTCCAAAGAGACTGCACTACTGTCGGTCAATGAAGACCTGTGGATAGCTAAAGCTGAGTCCAAATCATCAGTCCTCTTCCTCCTTGATCTATCTGCTGCCTTCGACACGGTCAATCATCAGATTCTTCTGTCCACCCTCTCCTCACTGGGCATCACAGGGACTCCACTCCTTTGGTTTGAGTCTTATCTCAAGGAGGAAGGTAGGTCTTTCAAGGTTGCCTGGAGAGGAGAGGAATCCGAAGCACATCAATTGACCACGGGGGTTCCTCAGGGCTCAGTGCTTGGACCTCTCCTCTTCTCCATTTACACTACTACATTGGGTCCCATCATACAGGCACATAGCTTATCATATCACTGCTATGCTGATGACACTCAGCTCTACCTTTCATTCCAACCAGACGACCCCACAGTAGCTGCAAGAATCTCCAACTGTCTGGCTGACATCTCTGCATGGATGAGTAAAAAAATCACCTACAGCTCAACCTTGCAAAGACTGAGTTCCTTCCTTCCTGAGATCTTCCCCGCCAATCCCACTATGCAACATGACTTCACCATCCAGTTAGGTACATCCCTGATTTCCCCTTCAAAGTCAGTCAGAAATCTTGGAGTTACATTTGATGACCAGTTGTCCTTCAGAGAACACATTTCTAAGACAGCTCGCTCGTGCAGGTTTGCGCTCTACAACATCAGGAAGTTCAGACCGTTCCTAACAGAGCACGCAACACAGCTTATTGTCCAGGCCCTGGTTATTTCTAGACTTGTCTACTGCAATGCGCTTCTGGCTGGACTCCCCTCGTACGATCCAAACACTTCGAATTATCCAGAATGCAGCGGCACGTCTGGTCTTCAACGAGCCCAAAAGGACCCACGTCACACCACTCTTCATCTCTCTGCACTGGCTACCACTCGCGGCTCACATCAAGTTTAAGGCGCTGACGCTTGCCTACAGAGCCACCACGCGCTCAGCTCCTGCATACTTTGACTCGATTCTACGACTCCACACCCCCACCAGAAGCCTTCGTTCAGCTAAGGAGCGAAGGCTTGTGGTACCATCACAGAGAGGCAAAAAATCCCTTTCCAGAACATTTTCATTCAACATTCAAAATTCATCTAAAAACTAATCTCTTCCATGAGCACTTAACCTCTTAAAAAAATAATTCCTTTTTCTTCCCTTTTCCCTCCCTACTCTAGCCTGTGCTACACTGAGAAATGTACACAGACTCAGCATTTCAGGTACTTGTTGCGCTCACTCGACTCTTCATGACCAATCCCTTATTGTACCCCCAAGTTGTAAGTCGCTTTGGATAAAAGCCTCTACAAGAGGTTCAACCTACAAAACGTTTTTTAAACGGAAACGGTGCTGCGTTGAACAGTGCTGTCCAGAATAAAATACAACATCCCAATCCCATTTAATTAACTTTATCTCCTAGTAATCGTTCCTAATTTAAATAATTTTATTTCTAGTTCTTACTTTTTTAATAATAGCTTGTATTTTCTCTCTTGTTTTTATGTAAAGCACTTAATGTCCATATGATATTTGGTATATAAATAAACTTGCCATGAAGCCAAAATATAAATAAATACATCATGTTGAGATATATATATATATATATATATATATATATATATATATATATATATATATATATATATATATACACACACACTATAAAACTCTTACGACAATCATGTCTTCTTTTAATATCTTCAATTGTTGCGTATATTGAGCTGCAGCGGACACATTTGTAAACAACTTTACTTGGACCTATTGTGCGAGCTGTCTCTTTAATACCGCATGGTTTACGTTCATGTTGCTGCTGATTGGGCTGACATATTTGACACACCCACCAAACGAGAGAAAACGCATCTCAAACCCGTTGCACGCCGTTTCCAGGAAACATGACATTCAACCGGAACCGTTGCAAAACGTTGCGCACCGGTTTGAGCTTTGAACGTGCCCCAGATGACGGAACAGTTTGATCTTCGGCTGACCAATCAGCAGAAAGGAGCGTATAATTCCCAGACACGTCTAAAAATCGAATATTCAAGCAGTTTATAATTTTTTTTACCTCTGAACGAAAAATCAAGCTGAATTCTTGTGTTTCGTTTTGTTTAAAAAAAATTAAAAAACGAAAAAGAAGCCGTTTTTTGTTTTTTTAATACCTGTTTCTATAAGGAGAATCAAATGGCCAAAATATGACACAATCAGCAGAAATTACCTCTGAACGAAAAATCGAGCTAGATTCTTGTTTATCATTTGGTTTAAAAAAAAAAAAAAATGAAAAAGCATAATACCTGTTTCTATAAGGACCACGGACCAGAATCAATCAATCATAGTGTAATGTTGATTCAAAAATATTACCATTGTTTTTTTTTTGTTCACCATTGATTTACATTAAATCCGGGTGCAAATATGATATAGAACTAACATCACTTTATAATGTTGATTCAATAATATTATCATTGATTTGTGGTTGATATCTCAACATTGCTTCAACATTAACTGAGGGTGCAAGAGTGATACTGAAGCAACATCACTTTGTCTAGATTGTAAACCCAAAACAATTGTCACAATATTTTTATTAGGGAGGGAACCGACGGCTAAGCTCTGTGTACATCAAAATACTCAATAAGACAAGCAATAGATGCAAACTTATGTATAATTTGAAAAATTACAAAATAAAGTATATATACAGCCATCAAAATAGAAGAGATGAATTCACACTTCAACATGTAAAACCCCAAAGTGAAACATTTTACCCAATGGGAGAGAAAAAAACCACACACATCAAAAACACTGGTGCAATGATTGTACAACCTTTTAACTGAATAGTCCATAATGACAATGTCCTTGCTGCTGTAGATAGGGAAGCAGAAGTCTTTGAATGATGTGGACTCAAACAGGTTAATATAATCCCTAAATTTCAAGTGAGCAATCATACATTTCCCCGGTTGCATTGACTCACAAAGAGGGTAGGAACAGGCTGTCCTGCAGGTTAAACAGCCCTTTTCTTGATATTGTCACTACAACTAAAGAGTCTACAAATAAGCAAACAAAATAGACATCAAACCATTTATACATTAAATAAAAACAGGCAATAAACAACCATGCATAAAAGAGAAAACAACATCTTACATTGACAGAGCAGAAAATCCCACTGATTCCCAGTCAGGACTCTAAAAGTGGCACGCCGACACCATCTACCATGCTGTTAGCACCAAAACAATCTCACTTCTTCTTCTTCTTCTTCTTCTTCTTCTTTGGTGTTTATTGGCGGTTGGCAACCTAGCTTATTGGTGCATTACCGCCACCAGCTGGAATGGAATATGGATCTATTTATTTGCTTTTATACAAATATAAATAAACATAAAAAATAAGCAAAACAAATAAACAAACTGGAAATAAAACAGAAAACAAAAAAATTAAAAAACAAACAAAACACTATATTCTTTTATATAATTTACTTTCTTTCATAAATTTAATAATTTCATCATACACCTTAGCTGATTCCATTAACAGACCTGATAAGGTAAAGACAAAATGTTTTACTTTCTTCAATGATTGAATAAGGTGACATCTCTCAGTGTTATATTTCCTGCAATGGATTAATACATGCTCAACTGTTTCTTGTTGGCTACAATGTATACATTCCCCAGTTGAATGTTTTCCAATTTTATATGTATGACCTATTCTCATTCGAGTTATGATACTTCCTTCTCTTCGATTCCTGCTCTCCTTCCTCCCAGCACCAACTTGTTTTTGTATATTGTATAAATGTCTACCGGTTTTATTATCATCCCAATATACCTGCCATACTGATTGTGCATATGTTCTTATAAGTACTTTAGCTTCCGTTTTACTTAATGGGACCTGATAATCTACTTGCTTTATTCTTAGAGATTGTTTAGCCAGAGTATCCACCTTCTCATTTCCTTCCACACCAACATGAGCAGGAACCCAAATGAAATTTGTAGAAATACCCATACTTTCCATATTATACACCTTACAAAATATCTCATTGATAATATCCATCCTAACTAATGACCTGCCAGATCGTATACTTTCAAGTGATGAGAAGCTATCTGATGCAATGACAGTATTTTTAATTTTATTCTCCTCTATCCACTGCAGGGCCAGTAATATTGCCAACAGTTCTGTTGCATATACTGACAAATGATTAGTTACTCTTTTCTTAATAAAACAATCTCTCATAGGAATATATACTGCTGCACCTGCAAATCCTGTTTCAGGATCTTTAGATCCATCTGTAAATAAAACCACTGATTCTGGATAATGTTCCTTAAAATAATTCTGGACTATAAGCCATGTTGGAAGTTGTACCAAATTATTTTTCAATTCCTGCTGTATATTGAGGTCAACATTTGGCAAAGGGAATAACCAAGGAGGAATGGAAGAAATTGAAACAGTATTACTGTACTGTAATTGGTCTAATCCTATATTTCTTGCCTTTGCATTACCTATCCATCCAAAACTAGTATAATTTGTTTCATTATGTTCCCAACATTCTAATAATACACTTTTGACAGGATGCAACTCATTATGTCCCTGGAGATGAACCCAATATGCCATCATTAATTTCAATCTTCTTATTCTTAAAGGCATTTCTCCCATTTCCACCTGCATAGATGATACCGGAGATGTTTTAAAAGATCCACTGCAGATTCTCAGAGCCTGAGCTTGCAAAGCTTCTAATCTCTTGAGGTTTGATTCTGCTGCTGACATGTAAGCTATACTTCCATAATCAAAAACAGATCTCATGAGTGCCCAATATATATTTTGCAGAGATGATCTACTTGCTCCCCATTCCCGTCCTGATAAACAACGAAGAATATTGATGACCTTTTTGCTTTTGTCGTTAATTTTATCCAGATGAACTTTCCATGTCAGTTTCCTATCAAACCAAACCCCAAGAAACCTAACAGCTTTTACCTGCTCCAGAGGTTGCCCATAAAGTTTTAAAGAAAGGGGTATAATTTTATGCCGCCTTGAGAAGCAAATGACTTGTGTTTTTGTTACAGATAATTTAAATCCCCATTTATTTGTCCATTTTTCCACCTCTATTATTGCAGCTTGTATTTTTTTATTCACATATGCTATATTGCGGCCTCTTACCCACAAAGCCCCATCATCTGCATACAACGACTTTCCTACATTATGTTCAACCTGTGTGAAAATATCATTAATCATAATGTTAAATAATATCGGACTACACACACTACCTTGTGGAGTTCCATTTTCTGCTGAATATACTTTGGAATATTCTTTACCTACCCTTACTTGTATTTTCCTATCAAATAAAAAATCCATAATCCAATTATATGTTCTACCACCAATCCCTAATGATTTTAGCTTTATCAATAATCCTTCTTTCCAAAGCATATCATATGCCTTTTCCACATCAAAGAAGACAGCTGTAACTACTTCTTTATTGGTCTGAGCTTTCCTAATGTCTGACTCTAGACATAATACAGAATCCATTGTGCTACGACCCCTACGAAACCCACTCTGATATGGAGATAAAAGATCTTTACTTTCCAGGAGATACGTTATTCTCTCTGTGACCATTCGTTCCATGATTTTACATAAATGGGAGGTCAAGGCAATGGGTCTGTAACTAGAAGGATCTGATGGGTCTTTCCCTGGTTTAAGAACTGGTACTATTATTGCTTGTTTCCAAACCAAAGGGAGTTGTCCAGTATCCCAAATTTGGTTAAATAGTTGTAATACTATTTCCAGTGTTTTCTCTGTCATTTGTGCCAACATTTTATAACACACTCCATCTTTCCCTGGAGTAGTCTGTCTAGCACTATTTATTGCTCTTTTCAACTCGAACATGTTTAAAGGTAAGTCTAAAGGATTTTCCGACATCTTATTTTTCTTTAAAATATTAGGGAATTCCATTATGGTTTTATTCCTACATTGCCTGGCCACTACAGAAAGATTATCTGAGCTATGAACCTTCTTGAATATTTGAACCAGGAGTTCAGCCTTTTCTAGATTGTTAACAGCTATTTTATCCCCACTATTCAACACTGGCAATTCATAATTCCTTCTGATCCCCCCCCATTCTTCTGATCATGCCCCATACATCTGATAGTTGTGCTTCTCTTCCAATGCTATTGCAATATTGCCTCCAAAATGCACGTTTTTGAGCTTTTATTGTTTTCCTTACTTTTGCCTGGGCCCTTTTATACAAGATCAACGTATCCTGAGAATGATGTTTTTTAAGTTGCCTAAATGCCTTATTTCTTGCTTTTATAGCTTCTTTACAGTCATTATTCCACCATGGTACATTCTTGGTACATCTTACTCCTATACTTTTAGGTATTATTTCCTCAGCCGACTTAATTATTTCATTAACTAGTTTATTATTAAACATATTTACATCCATCTGATTCTCTACTTGAAGTGTCAAACATCGCTTTTCACAAATTTCTTGAAAATCTTCCCAATTTACATTCTCCAATTTCCATCTAGGAATTCTCTTTTCCTTTTCATAGCATATCTTTGCACCAATTTTAGTCATTACCGGGTAATGGTCACTCCCTACTGTCGTATGTTTAATCACACTCCATGTGCTAAGCCCTGCTATTGAACTTGATACAAATGTCAGATCCAGTGCTGTTTCTGTGTTATTTATACTGTTATATCGTGTTCCTTCTCCATTATTAATACACACCAAATACTTAATATCAATGAATTCTTCAATAATTAGTCCGTTTGCATCAGTACTCTTACTCCCCCATAATGAATTTTGTGAATTAAAATCACCACACCATATAACACCATCTTGTGTTGGTCCCACTACATCCTCTAAAATGGTCTGACTCAATGTTTTACACGGATTATAATAATTAATTATATCTATACAACCCCTTTCAGTCCATATTTTATTTATAATTGATTCATAAACTGCATTTATTTGTACTACCTTATATTGCATCCCATTCTGTATAAACGTTGCTATTCCTCCTCCTCTACAGTATTCTCTGTCATTCCTTATTACATTATATCCTTTTATTATGAAATCCAATTGAGGTTTTAACCATGTCTCCTATACACATATGAGGTTTCTCTATCAAATTATCAATATACTTCTTAAATTCTTGACCATTGGCAATTAAACTCCTTGCATTCCACTGTAGAATAACTAGCACCATTAAGATGATCCAGCCCTTGTCTGAGAGGATTGTGTCTCTTCATTGAGGATGTCTCTAATTGTTTCCCAGAGCAACCCTTTCACATCTAGATACTTCTCTGCTGACTTAACAATTATTTTGATCCTTTCATTTCTGCTTTTTGTTTGTGCTGAACAATTTATTATCTCTGCCATAAACAATACAAAAACATTTTTACTCACTATCAAAGTTTCCTCTTTCAATTTATCACATTTCTGACACGTATCAATGTTTTGGTTCTCAATTCCAGTTTGTTTAGTCATAGTCCCAATTCCTGACACCGTCTTTGCAGCCTCTGCATAACTGATTCCTTGAACAACCTTGACTCGTTGCACTTCAGCCTGCCTCTTACTAACCTCACATCCTCCGTAAGCTGAACTATGTTCCCCTCCACAATTACAGCACTTCAACTTTGCACCCTCTTCACATTTGCCATACTCATGCTCACCACTACACTTAGCACATCTCTGTTTTCCCTTGCACACTGCCACCACATGTCCAAATCTCTGACATTTAAAACATCTAAGTGGTGGGGGAATATATAGCCTCACATCGTAACACATATATCCAATATAGACCTTATTCGGGAGTTTCTCCTCATCAAAAGTGATCATAATTGAAAGACTATCAGTTGTACTTCCATTCCTGTTTATTTTCAGACGTCTTACTTCACGCACATTTGCATTTTTTATATTTCCTTTTACATCTTCTACTGAGACGTTTACTGGAATCCCTGTGATAACTCCTTTAACAAATTTTTTACCATTAGTCTTAGAGCATTGTACTTTCTTCCCATTTATTTTGTTCATTTTGATTGCTTTCATTTGCTGTTTCTCATCCTTGCATAAAATCAGCAATGATCCATTTCTTAGTATTTTGGCACTCTTTATTACGCCAATTTCCTTATTTAGAGTTTTTGTTAGCTGTATTGGATTCATATCACCAAATGAATCCTCTTCATGCTCAAGTTTTACAAATACCTTATACTCCTCTCTCGCCGTTTCCTCTACATTTAATCCTCTGTCAGAATCACTTTCATCTGACTTATTCTTTCGTTTCTTTTTCCGTGTATTATTTCTAACCGTATCCCATTTTCCATAATTCCCGCCACCTACTTCCATCTCGTCTAATTCATTTCCTGAACCGTCACTTCCTTCAGCATTCTCCTGTCCATTCACATTCCAGTTGTTGCCAACCGCCTTAGGATCCAATCGACTTGCCATCCTTCCTCGTGCGCCAGCCCTAATGGCAACTCAGGTCCCCCAGAAGGATCTAACCACCAGTGTCAACTGCTGCTGGAGGAGTGGAAAGTAGTTCCTGGTCCCCGGTTTCTGATACAACAATATAGTCCAACTTAAAACGTTAAGCCCACAAACTCTGGGTTAATAGCAGCCTCCTGCTCACTCTCGTGCTCAGTTTAGTTTTTCCCGTTCCCGTTTTTTGCGTTCTCGTCTCTCGCGGGATTTCACATACTTCAACAGGATACTTTATTAATCACTAAATCTCTAACATTAACAGATTGATTAGTGAGCTTCTCTTATGTAATGAACCATCTTTAAAACATTTTAAAGAAACAACTCAACTATTAAATTACCAGGCACATCTGAAAATCACAGAAATAATTAAATGATAAATCTTCTTGCATATGCATCAAACACTTTATCAAACAAAATACAATAACCCACATATTTCAGAAATAACAAAAAGACTGATATTGATCAGGTCATTACATGTGTGCTTTCACTTTTATGTTATTTTCCAGAAAACAAGAACAAATATCTATATCATTTAACTTATCTAGTAAATTCATCTTGATTTAAGAATTGTTTAGATATTTAGACTGGAAATGACATAAATACTAAATAAGAAAAGCATTTATTTGCAGTGCAAGCACACATCTTAACTATATCATGTTGTGAAGGTTAACCCTCCAATTATCTTTGGGGTCAATTTGACCCCATTCATATTTAACGTCTGTAAAAACACAATTGACATAATTTTTTTTTGGTGCTTTAGATTTAATGACTTTTCCTAATTTAATGGGGACAACTCTGTAAACATAAAAATAACACGATAATATTTTTCCAATGTCCTGTACACATTTTGTAGCATCTGTGTTCCTTGGGGTCAATTTGACCCTAGGCTCTTTTAGCTGTATAAAACATAAGAAATATAAAAATGTTACACCCATTTGTTTAGGTTGTTTTCTTGAGGTCACTATAACATGCTATAATTTTATATATTCAATGTAACATTCAAACAACTTCCCTCTGATTTAGGGCTCTAATCTAACCTAACCAAACCATACCTGTATTATTACAAGAACCACTAGTAGTTCACGTT
Source organism: Gobio gobio (assembly GCF_949357685.1). Taxonomy (NCBI): domain Eukaryota; kingdom Metazoa; phylum Chordata; class Actinopteri; order Cypriniformes; family Gobionidae; genus Gobio; species Gobio gobio. The sequence goes on from NC_137114.1 coordinate 50,060,654, forward strand.
ATTATGGTCCTGCCCCACCACGTGAGTGACAGGGTAGCCATAGTGCTGCTAATGTCATCAAAATGGTTCCAGGGTCCACCAGATATGCTGTTAGACATAAATTACCTGAGACATAAACTTTTGTAAAAAAAAAAAAAAAAAAAAAAAAAAATCATATTCATAACAATATGCTTGACAAGTACTATATACAAGGTTATGATCATGTATATAATCATCCATACTGCTAATTAATTCACATCTACCAAAGCAGTCAACAATGAAGTATCAAGAATGGACACCAACCTGTTTGTTCCTCTGTATCTTCATGTTTTATTATGGATGGTTCTGGATAACTCATGTTTTCAATCTCCTCTTTAATAAGCTCCATCTTTAACAGTCACACAGATTTCAGCTGCTAGACCTGGAGTTTGTCCTCCTCTTGTAGGATGATGTGGATATTCCCAGTATTTATTGGTGAATTGTTGTGGGAGGGGCTTCACTGCAGGTGTGAACTGTGATCACTGTGTTTTGATTCAATCTGCATTTAAAAAGTACAGGCCATAATGTTTAACTGAGCTGCTGAAAAGCCAAAAGTTCCCTGTTTTCAGCTCATTCATTATGGTGATGTCTGAGATCTGCTGTAAATTGGCACATTAAGCACATTTTATTGGTGTCAACAAGCTGAAACAAACTACAGGATCATCACCTTTGAAATCTCACTTCAGTTCTTGTCTTTGCTCTTTCACTTCCATTGAGTCTGAAATAAACATATTAAGTAGTTAAATCAGTTCAAGGAGGATAAATGTGAAGATTCAAGTGATTTAATAACAGAAACCGAGTGAGATCATGTGTCTATCAAATATCAGATCTATGATGAGTCAAAGGTTAGTTCTGTCATTCCCTCAAAATGTGAATATCAATTGCTGTACAAGATTATGATCTAACTGCATTTGTCATATTCCTAGATTATTTGCATATTTTTCACAGCTCTTATGATTGTTATCAAACAAATCAAACATGTATGAGGCGCCACGTAGGATTTAAATCAAACTTCGCTTATCAATACATACATAACACACGTGCATATAAATCTATAAATTACTCGCATATACAAGTATACTATTGGATGTTCAAAATACATATATGAAATACATGTGCACACTAATATGAAATCCACACCAATACATATTATGTTAGTAATGAATGCATACACACTTGTGAATAACTTGCATATACATATAAACTTGACGCACACATACATACACACTCACTGCACGCAGACACACCTATACACACTCGCACATACATATAAACTTCCTATAAACACTCGCACATACAAATAAACTTCCATGCATATACACCTATAAACACTCGCACATACATATAAACTCACTGCACGCATGCACATCCATAAAACACTCGCGCACACATACAAAATAAAACGTGGATGCATGCTTTAGTTGTGTATATGCGAGTGATTTCATATGTGGATGTGCGTGAACTTTTCAGTGCAAACGGAAGTCATTTCAGAGTAAAAGGAAGTCATTTCAGTGTAAAAGGAAGTCATTTCAGTGTAAAAGGAAGTCATTTGTGTGTACTCGGAAGTAACCTGCCTATTTACCGCATTTGCAACTTTGCAATCATGGAGAGGGATCGTGCTACAACTGAAGCAATTAGCATTTTGCAAAATGTGCTTGCTTCGCCCACTATTACTATAAGATCAATTGCTAATTCAGTTTAATCGAATATGTCGCCTTCTGCTCAACTGCAGTCAGAATCAGAAACTGAATTGCGCACTTTGTTTCGGCCATCGGCGCCTGCTGTACAAAGCATCAATAACAGGCCAACATCATCTACCGGCGAAGTATATCGCAGGGCTCTCAAGTCTCACACACGCCACACCATGTATTTCTCACGCAGAGAAATTTGGGCATTATCCTGGGATAATTATCCTGCTATTAGAGAGGAATCAAGTGAGTTCCACATAGAGTTCAGAAGTCCCTGCCACGCACCAGCCAATCAAATAAAAAATACAGCTACCGAACAGCCAATCAGAAAATAGCATTGCTGTATCCGGGTAAGATTTAGATATTCCCGCAACAACAACGTTTACATTCTGCCACCTACTGGGGCCCGTTCTTCGTACCTCGCTAACTCAGTTAGCTGGATTTGATTGTTGACGATTTGGCATGATCTTGGATTGTTTGGTTCTTCGAAGCTCATCCTGGACTTGCTGTCATAGTAACAGGTCCGTGAGCTTAAACCTGCTCGGGAGCAGGCTTATTTCATGTAAACAGGATTAGATTGCACATTGAGGTGATACTTAAAATCTGTCCCAGCCACTGCTACTTTAATACAAGAGTTCATTACTGAACCAGTAATAATAATAGCAATAATAATAATTTTAAAAAATAATATAAAAATGTTATATTGTATATGTATATGAGAATGTATAATGTTGTGTATAATACTATAGCCAGACACTTGATTGAACGATTTATTTGGGATGGAATAATTACTTTATATAATTTTATTTTTATTGGTTTAGACACATGTTGTGCAGTTAATCTGAGCCGTGCATTAATTTAAGTGATGACTGATATTATGGGAGTGGCTTGATGCAGCGCAAGAGAGGATAATTTGATCTTGACCCATAAGAAACTTGAATACTGTCACGTTACAAATCTGCTTCAAATTGAATTAAGAATTAAATTACAACATTGAAATAAAAATGTAAAGGATGTACAAATACTGTATAAAATCGTGAATATAAATAATTGGTAATCATGTTAAAAAAAAAAAACATTTATCATTTATCAATTATAACTTTTATGTTGGTTTGGTCGTTTGGCTGTTTCCTTATAAAGGTTCAGAAATTCGTGGGGGTTTTTTGTGTAATTTGTCAAGTTTTTTTTGCCAGGTGGCTTTTTTAATTAGATGATGTCATTACGTTGCTGTCTTGACGCCAGCCAATCGCTGCATTGCTGATCGTGGTTTCGAGTATCGATGCATCTGCCCTCTTCAGGGAAAACAAGAACGCGCAGTGATCTTAGATCATTTAATCCAGATATTTTAATCCAATCCGCAAATTCGTCTGAAGAACCAAATTAGCCAGACATCAGTTATCACGATTAAAAGATCTGGGATCTGTCAAATCATCTTAGATGTATTAAGCGAGGTACGAAGAACGGGCCCCTGGTGGTTTAGTTTAGTGTTTTCTTTCCAACATTTCTTAATTGTATATTCAAAAATATTCTTAATTGTATATTCAAAAATATTTAAAACAATCTCATAAAATTTTTCAGTGTAAACGATTTAATTTGATTGGCAACAGCCTTACATTGTCTTATTTATAGATCAAATTTAAGAATATAAAATGAAAGCTGAAGCATAGCCTATATTTAATAAGATTATGGGAAAATGCACTTCATAAAAGGTAAAAATATCAAAGATATGCAGATTTAAATATCTCAAAGCTGATTGAACACTGGTGAGACTATTTAAATTATTATAGATAATTAATTTGCCTCTTCCCTGACATCTTTCTTTGAAATAGAGAAATGCAAGAATTAATACTATGCACACACACACACACACACACACACACACACACACACACACAGAGAAATGTTAAATTAAATAAAAAAATATATTATTATTTATTTATTTATACAAATTAGTGTAATTTTTCAGATCAGAACCTCGCCCCCACCCAAACCCCTGCTGCCGTCGCCAAAATCTCACTCTGAACTCAGTTCAAAACTTGAGAGCCCTGCTATCGTCTTCATTGCACCTTGCACAAGCAAATAAAACACTATCAAAACGTTACAGCTATTAAGGTCACTCTGAAATTCATGTCGATCTGCATGAGGAAGACCCCATTAATGACTTCCTTTTACACTGAAATGCCTTCCGTTTGCACTGAAAAGTTCACACACATCCACATATGAAATCACTCGCATATACATATATACACAACTAAAGCATGCATCCACTTTTTATTTTGTATGTGTGCGCGAGTGTTTTATGGATGTGTATGCGCGCATCGAGTTTATATGTATGTGCGAGTGTTTATAGGTGTATATGCATGGAAGTTTATATGTATGTGCGAGTGTTTATTGGTGTATATGCAAGGAAGTTTATATGTATTTGCGAGTATTTATAGGTCTATGCGTGCGTCAAGTTTATATGTATGTGCGAGTGTGTATAGGTGTGTCTGCGTGCAGTGAGTGTATATGTATGTGCGAGTGTTTATAGGTGTATATGCATGGAAGTTTATATGTATATGCGAGTATTTATAGGTCTATGTGTGCGTCAAGTTTATATGTATATATGCAAGTTATTCACAAGTGTGTATGCATTCATTACTAACATAATATGTATTGGTATGGATTTCATATTAGTGTGCACGTGTATTTCATGTATGTATTTTGAACATCCAATGGTATACATGTATATGCGAGTAATTTATAGGTGTATATGCACGTGTGTTATGTATGTATTGATAAGCGAAGTTTGATTTAAATCCTACGTGGAGCCTCATAAACATGATCAGCATGCATTTAAACTAATTGAAACAATTCATAAATATGTCAGACATGAAGTTAACTATAGAATTAAACAAGAGAATCTGGTGATTCGGATAATAAATATTTTGTCATTGAAATTACACAAATCAAATTACACACCAGTAAATGTTGTCAAAACATGTTTGTCTTTTAAATATGTAGCAAATTAGCTCTTAAAGGATTAGTTCACTTCAAAAAGAAAATTTCCTGATATTTTACTCACCCCCATCTCATCCAAGATGTTCATGTCTTTCTTTCTTCAGTCGAAAATAAATGAAGTTTTTTGAGGAAAACATTCCAACTTAATTAATTTATTTTTACTGGGCAACCAGGGTAGGCTTTGACAGCCTCATATATCCTGCAATACCCAGCTGATGCGAAGTGTATCTGAATTTATATCTACACAGGAGAAGGCCCTGTCTAGGCTCTGCCCCTGGACGGGTTGTGTCGAGCCATTCGTTAATCTGATTGTTTTATGAATAAAAGATGAAATGTAGCTGCAATAAACGCGTTAAGAGTCCGTAGCAGCACAGGAATAATTATTCTGCTGTGCGGTACTGAGGAAGAACTAATGATGGAACAATTTGATCTTGGCTGACCAATCAGTAGAAAGGGGCGTATGATTCCCGCCCACGTCTAGAAATCGAATATTCAAGCCGTTTATTAATTTTCCACTTCTGAATGAGAAACGAAAAATTAAGCTGAATTCTTGTTTTTCGTTTTGTTTAAAACCAACCCGTTTCTATAAGGAAAATCGAATGAACGAAAAAGTACACAGACCTTTTGGTCTACTACAGCGCTCCCGCAACCGCGCTTGAACTTGAAGAGAACAAAACGTTCTGCAGTGGTGGCATTCATACAGAAAATGTCTAATTTCCCAATTTTAACTTGCATACATTTAATTTCTCAACCATTCTCTCAAGATGAGTAAACAGTCTATCCATTCTCTGCCTGCTCTTTCTTTCTTTTTCTTGTATCTTTCTTTTTCTGCATTTTCTTTAAATACAAATTATAGGTCTGCACGGGACTGTTTTTTCGTCCCGCTATATGTTGTATTCCGCTCCCTCTCGCTCCCGCTTAAAATTCATTTTCCGTGTTCACCCGCTATAATGATTTTATTCCCGACCCGAACGATCCCGCATAAATTTGGTTCAATCATGACAACTCTCGGAGTGAAATAGATTCAACCAGCATTTTATTAGCATTGAGCATGGAATGTACATAGGCTTGATTTTGGCGGACGAGATCTGCTACGCTGCTGCTGCTGAGCAAATACATAATGTTCAGCTTAGTCAAGATAACAACAAGGAAGGCTACTACAGAATGATGTAACCCTGAGCAGATCTCTACAGGTGGCGCTGGGGAGGAGGTGGGATTATCGGAGTTCTCATAATTGCGCAGCGTGCGGATAGCTGCTAGGATACGGTATAAGTAAAGCCATGTAAATGAGGAAGTATCTCCGATTGGTTGGTGTCGTAGAACTGAAAGAACCAATTGGCGATTAATAGTTTCATGACTAAACTTTAGATATTTCGTTTCCAGAATCTCTCATTTCGATTTCCCCTACAGAAAGAGAGAGACTGGGGATAACAAATGAAAAATGTTGGCTATACAATAATTGTATTTATTTTGTCTCAGCCAATTATACTGTCAACACCGTAAACAAATGTCACAGAGAAAAATAGGCTAAATTGAATACGACATCTGTCACTCAAAATATTAAGCCATAATACAAATAAACAAAAACTGTTGGCTAACTACCTGTACTGCAAAATGAATTTTTTTATATGAATGAATGAATGTCACTCACTGCCGACGGTCCCAGTCTCCTCCGAAACATGACCACAAAGACTGAATGTTCTGGTCTTCTGGTTCTAAATTTTAGTATTTCTTTGTAAAATCAAATAATAATTCAATAATTTTCACACAGATAATTAAATAAAACACAAATCTTGTGGCATTTCACAAAAGTTTATTGGTTAACTAACTACACATTTACTTTATGTGAATATCACATAATTTACTTGAACGTTTTGGATCTGAAGAAAACATTTGCTCACTGAGACACAGAACAATGCTTTTTAATATGAGTGCCTAGATTACTTGATTGGGTGAAACTCATCTCACATTGAGTACAGCGGTACGGCTTCTCTCCAGTATGAACTCGCTCATGTGATTTCAGGGTTCCAGAATGGGCAAAACTCTTTTCACAATATGAGCACTTGTAAGGTCTTTCTCCAGTATGAATTCTTTGGTGCTGTTTCAGATTAGCAGCTCTAGTAAAGCTCATACCACAGTCACAACACACATGATCTTTCACTTCATTGTGTGTTTTCTGGTGCTGTTTAAGACTGTTTGGCCATGAAAAACTCTTTCCACAGAGAGAACACACATGAGGCTTCTCATTTGAATGAACTGTCAGGTGTTGTTTTAGATTTGATGATGAGATGAACTCTTTACCACACTGATCACAGTTAAATGGTTTTTCTCCAGAGTGAATGCGCAGATGATACTTTAGATCAGATAAATATGTGAAACACTTTCCACACTGAGTGCATGTATACGGTTTCTCTCCAGTGTGAATTTTTAAGTGTGTGTTAAGGTGGCTTTTTTGCATGTAACTCTTTCCACACTGAGTGCATGTATACAGTTTCTCTCCAGTGTGAATTCTCATGTGTGTGTTAAGGTCTCCTTTATGTGTGAAACTCTTCCCACACTGAGTGCAGGTGTGCAGCTTTTTGGCTTTTGTTCTTTGAGTTTTAAAGTTATGATGTTCCTCCTCTTCCTTCAGTTCTTGTCTTTGCCGTTTCACTTCCACCTGGTCTAAAATACACATCAAGTTAGAATCAGTTCAAGTGAACCCTGATTTAATTGCAGAAAGCAACAGAGATCAGGTATCAGATCTTTAACGAGTTTATTTGCCCAATTAATCTTAAAATATTAGGTTAAACCTATTTGGTTTGCTGTCCACTGATGAGCGGCTCGATGAAGCAGCTTCAACTCAAGCTCTGATATACAACCACACTGAGGAGAGGTATTATATACTCTGTTGGCTGGTGATTGGAAGATTAGAAGGGCTCGCTCCTCCCCAAATCATGTTTAGGAACTTCACTTCATGAAGCATTTTTGTTCTGTTATACACTTAAATATGGTTAAAATATGTTTGATAACTGCTATATACAAAGTTATGATCAAGTTATGAGGCATTTCTCTCTATCATATATCATCCATACTGCTCATTATTTCACATCTACAAGTCTACAATGAGGAATCAAGAATGGACACCAACCTGTTTGTTCCTCAGTATCTTCATGTTTTATTCTGGATGGTTCTGGATAACTCATGTCTTCAATCTCCTCTTTAATAAACTCCATCTTTAACAGTCACACAGATTTCTGCTGCTACACCTGGAGTTTGTCCTTCTCTTGTAGGATGATGTGGATATTCCCAGTATTTATTGGTGAATTGTTGTGGGAGGGGCTTCACTGCAGGTGTGAACTGTGATCACTGTGCGATACAGATGCCCACAGGACCAAATCTGGAAAAATCAAGTGACTGAATTGAACCTGGATTGCTTTTTAAAATTTGTGAACATTTATGTTACATGAACACATTTGCTGTTAGAAGTACAGAGGGTTCTGACAAGGTTGTGTATGTATTATTATTTGTGTATAAAACAGATCCTTCATCCTTCAAACAGATCAAATCAACAAGAATCTACCCCAGTTTGTTTTTTATATTTGTTATGTTTTATATCTGAAGAAAGATGAACATAAATTAAGAATAAAGCCAAAATAATAAATCTGATATATGTATATTTACTGAGTAATTCAGTGTTTTGTAGAGGGGGTCAAATTACAATTCTCTCATGAGATTTGGAGCCAAATCAGATGAGTAGTAATGACTACTGAAAGATGTCAGCATCATTATTTTATTTTTACAAGGAGATTGGTAGGTCTATTAGTAAAATATGTTGACTTTGGCAATCTTTGTTGAATTATAATCCAACAGTGACAGTTCAAAATGGAGAACAGCACTTGCCTTCAATAAGTATTTAAGATCTCTTAACACCCTTTTAGATTCTAATTCTTAAATTAAACCTAAATTCTTTTAAGGCCCAATGTGGTTCATTTACAGAGATATGTGGCTCCATGAGTAAATTGGTAGATTGCATACAGCTGATACTTTTGATACTTTCTTTTGAAGAGCAATATCACAACAACAAATAATGTTGAAACTAGAAATATATCTCCTATTTTTCTATCAACACAATTGTGTAGAATATACCTGTCTGACTGCTGTAAATATTCTTTTTCCAAAGTGTGATTGCCTCAAAATCCTTCAAGATTCTCATCCTTAATACACTTTTCTTTTGTAATCTTTATTTTAAGGCCCTATATGGTTCAGTCCCATAGAAGTGAAGATCCAAATGTGACTTCATGTTCAAATAGTTTAATTTTACCCTTTTCAATGTGACTAACTTCTCAAACAGCTGATAATTACTGTGTTCAAAGATGAATGTCTGAAGAATAAATAATGTTGAAACTAGAAATGTATCTTGTTTCCTTCTAAAACAATGGCATACAACACAGAGTGGCAAAATACTTTGAAACGATGTGAATATTCCCAGTATTTTTTTGCTGATTTTACACTGAATTACTTTAATTACTTTTAAATAATATGAACATTTGTTTCAACGACTGTTAGAAACAGAGAATTGTAATGCGGTTACATATTAGTAGCATTACAAAACAAGGTTTGTTTAAATCTTGTCCAAAGTCTGACAGAAATAACAGAGCCATCATGTTTAACTGAGCTGCTGAAAAGCCTCTTTGTCTCCAAAAGTTCCCTGTTTTCACCTCATTCATTACGCTGATGTCTGAGATCTTATGTAAAGTGGCAAATTAAGCACATTTTATTAGTGTCAACAGGCTGAGACAGAGTCTGTGAAAAACTCTCTGCCAACATATCACACTAATGAAGAATTAAACCTGCAAATTTAGAGGAGGTGAAAAGGTGACATGTTTTTGGCTTAAATTTCTGTGGGGGGGTTTGGGGGCATCCACCCCTAGAAGAAAACATTTGACTTTAATATGTAAATGAAGCATTCTGGTGCACTCTGACAAGAAAATAAAGGGGAAAGACAGCATTTGCTTCAATAAAAACACTTTTATTTATAGTATAGGGCTAGGCATTGACGCAAATTTTACAATGCGATTAGATTTTGATTCACAAGCTTTTAATTCAATATTGATTAATTTGAGGCCTATCAGGTACTGTACAAATTTCCTCAAAGGAAAAATGTCTCTCAACAAATGCTATAAAGACAAGATGCTGTTTCTGTTTTATTTCAGAACACAATATAGCACAATAAGTAAATTACATTCATATGTCTAATCAAGAAATACCTATTTAGCACACAACCTATCCTGACAGAATAAAAAACACAACAATGACTTTATTTACACTGTAAGAGTTTTTTGCCTGCAAGCTTCAAATCTTAAGTCTTTCTAGTTTTGTTCACTTGCAACATTTTGTGCAGCTTCTGTCCAGTAGGAACTCGCTCGTGTTCTTCCATGAATTCCAGTGAACCGAGTGAGAGTCTTGTTACAATATGAGCCCTTGTAGGGTTTTTCTACACAGTGAACATGTAGATGTTTTTTTTAAACATTTTCCATCTGTGAAACTCTTCCCACACTGAGTACAGTGGTACAGTTTCTCTCCAGTATGAACTCGCTCATGTGATTTCAGGTGTGCAGACCGAGTGAATCTCTTGTCACAATATGAGCACTTGTAAGGTCTTTCTCCAGTATGAATTATTTGGTGCTGTTTCAAATTTCCAGCTGTAGTAAAGCTCTTCCCACAGTCACAACACATATAATCTCTCACTCCATCATGTGTTTTCTGGTGCTGTTTAAAACTCTTCAGCCATGAAAAACTCTTTCCGCACTGAGTGCATGTATGCGGTTTCTCTCCAGTGTGAACTGTCATGTGTGCATTAAGGTCTTCATTTCTACTGAAACTCTTTCCACACTGAGTGCAGGTACACGGTTTCTCTCCCGTGTGAATTCTCATGTGTGTGTTAAGGTTTCGTTTTTGTGTGAAACTCTTTCCACACTGAGAGCAGGTGTGCGGATCCCTAGTTTTGATGCTCTCCTCTGCTTTGTTCAGTTCATATTTTTGCAGTTTCATCTCCATCCAGTCTAAAATAAAAAAATAGTATGTGGTTAAAATAAGTTCAAGTGAAATCTGATTTAACAGAAGAAAGCAGCAGAGTATCAGGATCAGATCTTTGGTGTGTTAGTTCCGTAACTTTCTTGTTAATCCGTTTAAAATGTGGATGACAAAAGCTTTTCAAGATTATAGCCATTTAGATTCATTTTATGTATAATTTATTATCCAATGTGTTGAACTGAAGCTTTGTTAATGTTTCTCAACGGTCAATAATGAAGAATCAAGAATGGACACCAACCTGTTTGTTCCTCAGTATCTTCATGTTTTATTCTGGATGGATCTGGATAACTCATGTCTTTAATCTCCTCTTTAATAAACTCCATCTTTAACAGTCACACAGATTTCAGCTGCTACACCTGGAGTTTGTCCTTCTCTTGTAGGATGATGTGAATAGTCCCAATATTTATTGGTGAATTGTTGTGGGAGGGGCTTCACTGCAGGTGTGAACTGTGATCACTGTGAGATACTGAAGCCCACAGGACCAGGGGTCTCATGTATAGCCGCTGCATACGCACAAACAGGCCCTGAAAGAGGCGTATGCCACTTCCTTCATTAAAAGCAAACTTGATGGGAAAATTTGCGCACATGCACGCAAACTCTGACCCATGCGTACAAACTCTTTTAGTAATAAAGTAAGAACAATTTTAAACTCTATTTTCATTTTGATATACACATTTACATTAAAGGGGTCATGAACTGGTTTTAAAAAATGTATACTGTTGTCTGAGGTCAACTTATGACGTTTGCGTGTTTTTTACATTCAAAAACTTCATACTAGACTATTGTCTACCCTGGTTTTGAGCCTCTCTCCTGGGGCGTGTCGCATTGAAGACTTGGAAGTAAATGCCCACTGCTACTTTCTTTTGAAGAGGAATATCACAACAACAAATAAGGTTGAAACTAGAAATGTATCTTCTATTTTTCTATCAACACAATTGTGTAGAATATACCCGTCTGAGTGCCATAAATATTCTCTTTCCAAAGTGTGACTGCCTCAAAATCCTTCAAGATTCTCATTCATAATACACTCTTCTTTTGTAATCTTAATTTTAAGGCCCTATATGGTCCAGTCCCATAGGAATTGAGATCCAAGTGTTACTCCATGTTCAAATAGTTGAATGTTACCCTTTTCAATGGTTGAAAACCACATGTGGCTAATTTCTCAAACAGCTGATAAATATCATGTTTAAAGATGAATGAATGTCTGAAGAATAAATAATGTTGAAACTAGAAATGTATCTTGTTTCCCTCTAAAACAATGGCATACAACACACCACTCTGAGTGGCAAAATAGACTGAAATTATGTGAATATTCCCAGTATTTATTTGCTGATTTTACACTGAATTACTTTAATTACATTTAAATTATATGAACATTTGTTTCAACGACTGTTAGAAACAGATAATTGTTATGTGGTTACATATTAGTAGCATTTAAAACAAGGTTTGTTTAAATCTTGTCCAAAGTCTGACAGAAATAACAGAGCCATCATGTTTAACTGAGCTGCTGAAAAGCCTCTTTGTCTCCAAAAGTTCCCTGTTTTCACCTCATTCATTACCATGATGTCTGAGATCTTCTGTAAAGTGGCACATTAAGCACATTTTATTAGTGTCAACAGGCTGAGACAGAGTCTGTGAAAACTCTCGGTCAACATATTATTACACTCTAATGAATTTAGACCTGCAAATTTAGAGGTGAAAAAGGTGACATGTTTTTTAATTAAATCTCTGTAGGGGGTTTTAGGAGCATCCACCCCTAGAAGAAAAGTTTTGATTTCAACATGTAAATTAAGCATTCTGGTGCACTCTGACAAGAAAACAAAGGGAAAAAAGACAGCATTTGCTTCAATAAAAACACTTTTATTTATAGTATAGGGCTGGGGACTGATACAAATTTTACTATGCGATTACATTTTGATTCACAAGCTTTTAATTCAATATTGATTCATTTGAGGCCTATCAGGTACTGTACAAATTTCCTCAAGAGAAAAATCTCTCTATCTAAAGCTATAAAGACAAGATGCTGTTTCTGTTTTATTTCAGAACACAATATAGCACAATAAGTAAGTTACATGAAGATATCTAATCAAGAAAGACCTATTTAGCACACAACCTATCCTGACAGAATAAAAAACACAACAATGACTTTATGTATACTGTAAGAGTTTTTGACTGGGCAAGCTTCAAATCTTAAGTCTCTAGTTTTTTTTTCATGTGAGTGAAAAATGTTGGTAAATATCTAAAACTCTCTCCACACTGAGTACAGTGCAGCTTCTCTCCAGTATGAACTCGCTCATGTTCTTCCATGAACTCCAAACGAGTTAGCCTAGAAATCTAGACGCACCCTAGCGGCAGCAAATCTAATTTGCCATGAGTGTATTCTAGCAACTCTCGGTAGACCTGTGAGCTGGAAAAACCAAACTCTGGTCAGGCCAATCACATTGTGTATAGAGTCAGTGGGCGGGGTTAACATAATGACTGCAGAGTTGCGCAGGTTCTGCGTGCTACTCGTAAACAAAGAAGCTGGAGAACAGCTGTCTTTCCAATCGGCTTTGGCTGCGACTCTGGAAGACTTGGAGTTAAGCTTTTCTTTGAGAAAAGAACAAAGAATGGCACTGAAGTCATTCTTAAGAAAGGAAGATGTGTTCAGAGTTTTGCCGACCGGATACGGTGAAAGTTTAATCTATCAACTAACGTTAGCTCCGCTTCACCTTCTGCTTTGCTCTGGTTGGTTGTGGCGCTCATGGCGCTATCCAATTGTGTGCAGAGGGAATTTGAAAGACAACCGTTTATCCCACCCCTCGGATTGAGCCCTGCAATGGTGAGTTTCCAGACCCAACATCTAGATGTGGGTCTGGCTTGTCAGGCTACAACCGAGTGAAAGTCTTGTGACAATATGAGCATTTGTAAGGTTTTTCTACTGAGTGAACATGCAGATGTTTATTTAAAACTGTTGCATCTCTGACACTCTTCTCTCACACAGTGTACAGCGGTACGACTTCTCTCCAGTATGAACTCGCTCAGGTGATGAGACTGAGTGAAACTCTTGTCACAGTATGAGCACTTGTAAGGTCTTTCTCCAGTATGAATTATTTGGTGCTGTTTCAGATTTCCTGCTGTAGTAAAGCTCTTCCCACAGTCACAACACACATGATCTCTCACTCCATCATGTGTTTTCTGGTGCGGTTTAAAACTGTACAGCCATGAAAAACTCTTTCCACACTGAGTGCATGTATACGGTTTCTCTCCCATGTGAATTCTTGTGAGTATCAAGGTTTCCTTTATGTCTGAAACTCTTTCCACATCGAGAGCAGGTGTGCGGATCTCTAGTTTTGATGCTCTACTCTTCCTCTTCTGCTTCGTTCAATTCATATTTTCCGGTTTCATCTCCATCCAGTCTAAAATAAAAATTGTATGTGGTTAAAATAAGTTCAAGTGAAATCTATAACAGAAGAAAGCAACAGAGTATCAGTATCAGATCTTTGGTGTGTTAGTTCCGTAACTTTCTTGTTAATCCGGTTTAAAATGTGGATGACAAAAGCTATTCAAGATTATGACCATTTAGATGCATGTTCTGTATCATATATCATCCAATGTGTGGAACTGAAGCTTTGTTAATGTTTCTCAGCAGTCAATAATGACAAATCAAGAATGAACACCAACCTGTTTGTTCCTCAGTAAATTCATGTTTTATTCTGGATGGTTCTGGATAACTCATGTCTTCAATCTCCTCTTTTATAAACTCCATCTTTAACGGTCACACAGATTTCAGCTGCTACACCTGGAGTTTGTTTGTCTGGCTATCACCAGACCAATCTCAATTTAAGATTGAACATTGGTCTGGGGAGTCTGTTCTGTATTTTCTACTGCACACGCAAGCATAAGGAGTTTGTCCTTCTCTTGTAGGATGATCATAGACTGTAAAAAAAATATGGACGTAGTGTCCGTGACGTCACCCATAGGATTCTGAAGAGCAGTTTTGAAGTGTAAAGTAGGGACGAGCTGGCCGTCGCCATCTTGGCAGCGTGTCATCGCGAGTCACTCCATTTTAACAGAAAATGGACAAAGAGGCGGGACGTGGGCGGAGTTGAGGTGACTGATGACTAACAGACAGCAGACAAACAGCAATCCAGTCACTCAAAGTGGCCATGCCCTTAATTATGCAGAACTTTAAGGCTTTATATAACGTAAACGAATGAGTTATAAAAAAAGGGCAAAATTAGCTATATAGACAAAAAACACAATTTGTACCAGGCTGTAAACATGTTTTTTTCTGCTGTAAAGTTGGGCATTTTAACATGGGGCTGAATGAGATTCTAGTGGCCAGTCGATGAATTGCAGTTTAAGTCACTTCCGTATTGGCTTCAAGAGAAGCTGCGGGAGGTTGCTGCTTGAGGATGATGTGAATAGTCCCAGTATTTATTGGTGAATTGTTGTGGGAGGGGCTTCACTCCACAGGACCAGGGGTCTCATGTATAGCCGCTGCATACGCACAAACAGGCCCTGAAAGAGGCGTACGCCACTTCCTTCATTAAAAACAAACTTCACAGGAAAATTTGCGCACATGCACGCAAACTCTGACCCATGCGTACAAACTCTTTTAGTAATAAAGTAAGAACAATTTTAAACTCTGTTTTCATTTTGAAATACACATTTACATTAAAGGGGTCATGAACTGGCTTATAATTTTTTTATACTGTTGTCTGAGGTTAACTTATGACGTTTGCGTGGTTTTTACATTCAAAAACATCCTAATGAATAAATGATAGGCTATTTTCTGCCCTAGTTTTGAGGCTGAAGACTTGGAAGTAAACACCCACGGCTAGGCTTGCTATAAGCTTTGCATATTTAATGAGCTTCGGCTCCCCCATGAGTACACAAGGCATTGTTTTGAAAGCGTGTGGGGAAACGGCAACCGGAATGATTCGCCCACAGTGCTTACAAAATCTCTTTATCATACAAACACATTCACTTATCTCTCATCCACCCGCGATTATCTGGAATGTTATTTTTATATTACTTGGCCTGTCCCGATCGGTGGATACAACCACAAACCGTGTATCACACACACACACACACACACACACACACACACACACACACACACACACACACACACACACACACACACACACACACACACACACACACACACACACACACACACACACACACACACACACACACCAAGTACGTTGCACAGTATGATAGGGTGACCAAAAGTCCTGCTTTCCCAGGACATGTCCTGTTTTCAAGTCCTGTCCTGGCCCTAATATAACAATGTTCTGTCCATACAGAGGGGGCATACTTTAAATGTATTGAAATTAATAAGGAATCTTTGAGTAAATTTCGAGTATCATTTGAGTATCTCATTTCCGGGCCGAATGTCCTGGTTTTCGGTAATCAAAATATGGTTATCCTACATTACATGTTGCGCTACAGGCACAGCTCAATATATTACTCGCCACACAATGACGTCAAGGTGAGGCATATTCTGAGATGGAACGTTTTCTGGGCCTTGTGTCAAGAGCTTTTTTTTTTGACTAACAAGAAAGTTTTCAGCTCCGAAACTTGCTGGATATTCTTATATCATGATGAACTTTTATGTACCAAAGGCTGAATGAAAAGTTGATTTGTCAATTCATGACCCCTTTAAATTAAAAGAATAGTCCTCTTGTTTTCAGGTGATGAGTGAACGGAACATTGCAGTGCTCCTCGCAATAATCTTTGAGCTTTGTTACCATTGATGTGAAACAAAGTCTCAGATTTCAAATTATGTCTATTTTATTACGAAATCTAAAAACATGGCGCGAGATCACTCTGGCGCAGCTCTGCTCAAGAGAAGCGGCAGCGCACTTCCCCTCCGCCTTAATACAGTGCGCAATAAACATGAATGAGCATCTGAAAGTGTGTTAAAAGATTCAGTAAAACTTACCGAAATCAGTATCATGTATCTCTCAGTGTTTCAAACGTGGAAAGACGCCAGTGAAACCTCATAAAAAACATATGCAGTGTCCATAAACTCATTATTCAGCTAGAAATATTAACTCTAGAGAGGAGCATTTTGATAGATATATGTACCATATTACACATTCATTATAATACGTTTTTTCCCCAATATTTCATGCATGTTTGAATTAATCTGGCAAGTTTATGACAGCCACCATTTAAATGTTTATATTTCAGAAATGAAATAGAGTAGAAATATGATTATATAATTTGTAAAGTTAATATTATAACTTTATTTAAAGAAAAAACAGAATTAATTTAAAGGGTTACTTCAGTGATTTAGCATTACACTTTGTATCAGTAGAAACCCGGTAGTATATTCAAATTATGGTACTTTCCCCCCTCATATCCCCCTGAGACGAGAATTATGCATTTTATTTCTGGAAAAAAAGGCCAGATTTTATTTTTGGCCAGAGGCTAGAGACTACAGGAGCTAGTTCTGCATGTTTCAACTCGCCCACAGGGGAGGAATCTCACTCACAGAATGTAAATGCGCATGACAACGCAAACACAAAGTGAATGTTTCAACTTTTCATTTAATTCCTATGAAAGTTTAGCTTCCATATGCAATCTGATAACGCGCCAGACTGGACACGCGCCAAGAATGACTGTGCCCGCGCTTACCTCAATTCTTCTCTTGTGATGAATGAAATCGGACTCCTACTGCGTCTGTGACGTGACTTTCGTTCAGCTCACTCACACTCTATTGAAAAGACACATTCTGTTTTTAATTGTAGTGTTTATTCTCTAAATGAACAAAATTATTTTATTACTATGAATATCAAAACGATGTTGGGGGCGGTGCCACGGTGGGTAAGTGATAACCAATAGCCAATAGGCTTTGGGAGTGGCCCCATAGGGAAGCGAAGCAAATGCATTCTGTGATTGTCTTTCATCCACATAAGACAAAAATACATTTTCTGTCTTTTCTCAGTCTAGAGGGCACCAAATTCAAAAATAATTTCACATTTCTACTACATAATTGACAGTTTAAATACATATTCATCTTCTCAGCGCTGAAGTGCCCCATTAAGTGTTTGTACAAATCGGTTCATTTTTACATTCATTATTATACTAGACTCGTTTACAGTTTAATCTACAGCAGTTGAGAGATGTGTGTACCTGATATATACACCCAAAATAATCGACATTGAATCGAGCCATTCCAAGCTTTTTTTGAGACAATTTTATTTCATTTAACTAATTGTTTTTTTAAATGACAAAAACAAAATAGTTATAACACTAGTTATTCAATAAAAACATATGAACAGTTACTAAACTCTGCTCAAAATAAATTTAAATAGCAAATTGCTCTATATCATATTGTGACATTGTTGGTGATACACAGCCCTATTTAACACACAATCCATCCTTTGCTCATTTGCAAAATTTTTTCCTGTGATAGTGAAGGTTTGATAAACTTATAAAACTCTTCTCACAATGAGTACAGTGGTACGGCTTCTCTCCAGTATGAACTCGCTCGTGTGATTTCAGGTTTCCGGCCTGATTGAAACTCTTGTCACAATATGAGCACTTGTAAGGTTTTTCTCCAGTATGGACTCTTTGGTGCAGTCTCAGATAGTCAGCTCTAGCAAATCTCTTCCCACATTCAATGCACACATGATCTCTCACTTCATTGTGTGTTTTCTGGTGGAATTTAAAACTGCTCAGCCGTGAAAAACTCTTTCCACAGTGAGAACACACATGAGGCTTCTCATCTGAATGAACTACCAGGTGTTTTTTTAGATGTGATGGTGAAATAAAAGCTTTACCACACTGATCACAGTTAAATGCAGAGACTCCAGTGTGACGGAGCAGATGAATTTTTAACCCGTTTGGCTCTCTGAAACTCTCTCCACACTGAGTACAGAAATACGGCTTCTCTCCTGTATGAATCCTTTGGTGCTGTTTCAAACCTTCTGGTCCAGTAAAGCTCTTCCCACAGTCACAGCACATATACTCTTTCACTCCATTATGCATTTTCTGGTGCCGTTTGAAACTGTTCACCCGAGAAAAACTCTTTCCACAGAGAGAACACACATGAGGCTTCTCATCTGAATGAGTACTCATGTGTTCTTTTAGCTTTGATGACGAAATAAAATGTTTTCCACACTGATCACAGTGAAATGGTTTCTCTCCAGTGTGAATTTTCATGTGCCTGTTAAGGGGTCCTTTTTTACTGAAACTCTTTCCACACTGAGTGCATGTATACGGTTTCTCTCCAGTGTGAATTCTCATGTGTGTGTTAAACTGTCCTTTTCTACAGAAAATCTTTCCACACTGAGTGCATTTATACGGATTCTGTCCAGTGTGAATTTTCATGTGTGTGTTACGGTGTCCTTTTCTACTGAATCTCTTTCCACATCGAGAGCAGGTGCGCGGATCTCTAGTGTTGATGCTCTGCTGTTCCTCTTCTGCTTCAACCAGTTCATGTTTTTGCTTATTCATGTCCATCCAGTCTAAAATACAAATATTATGTGGTTAAAATAAGCTCAAGTGAACTCTGATTTAACAGAAGAAAGCAACAGAATATCAAGTGTCATATCTTTGATGTGTTAGTTCCATAATATTCTTGTTAATCAGTTTAAAATATGGATGACAACAGCTATATAAGATTTTTGGGTCATTCTGTGTCAACTCAAAAGAAAAATATTTTGATCTTTCTTTTCTGGTGAAATAAATAAATAAAGCCAAAATACTAAATGTCATGACAATTTTTACCTACGATTTGGAGCCAAATTACAGGAGGGTAAAAATGACTTTAAAAAGATGACAGCATAAATATTTTATTTTTACACAGAGATTGATAATTGGTCTATTAATAAAATCTGTTGACTTCAGCCATCTTTGTTGCATTCAAATCCAACGGTGACAGCTCAAAAATGGGGGAAAACCACCTTTTTTGCCCAAAGTTTGCATGTGTTGTTCTTAAGATAAACTTAGATAAGTAATCATATTAACGAAAAGAATGTTCCTAAAAATCATCGTAAATAACTTCTTAAAGTTAGGATAACCTTCAACCGATCTTAAATACCCAAATGTAAGATGTTTAATGTAGGGTGACCATATTTTGATTACTGAAATCCAGGACATTCGGCCCGGAAATGAGATACTCAAATGATACTCGAAGTTTACTCAAAGATTCCTTATTCATTTCAATACATATAAAGTGTGCCCCCTCTGTATGGATAGAACATTGTTATATTAGGGACAGGACATGTCCTGGGAAAACAGGACATTTGGTCACCCTAGTTTATTGAATTTATTGGGTTGTTTCAAATATTAGGCATTACAACATAACAGTAGCTTATAGTTACTAGCTTACTCAGTAACTAATAGTACCATGAATATTGACGAGTACTCTGAAGTGACACGGATAAATTTTTTTTTTACACATTTATGATATTTGCCTTTCAATAAAATAACACCTTTAATTTTCTTCTTAAATAAAAATATTAAGATGTTCTTAAGAAAATATTTGAGAACTTAGGAACATTCTTACAAACTTTTTAGAATTTTTCTTAAGAATTTTCTTAACTTCTTTCTTAAGAAGATTTTCGTGAATCCGGCCCCTGGTTCTTATCAAACTTTTCTGTAGGCGTCTTCATTTTAAAGGCCCTTGATGGTCCAATCCCAGAGATATGGGGATCTTAATGTGACGAGTACTCTGAAGTGACACGGATACAATTTTTTTTTACACATTTATGATATTTGCCTTTCAATAAAATAACACCTTTAATTTTCTTCTTAAATAAAAATATTAAGATGTTCTTAAGAAAATATTTGAGAACTTAGGAACATTCTTACAAACTTTTTAGAATTTTTCTTAAGAATTTTCTTAACTTCTTTCTTAAGAAGATTTTCGTGAATCCGGCCCCTGGTTCTTATCAAACTTTTCTGTAGGCGTCTTCATTTTAAAGGCCCTTGATGGTCCAATCCCAGAGATATGGGGATCTTAATGTGGTTCCACGTGTAAATTGTACACAAATTGTAAAAAATAAAATAAAAATCACATGTACTTAAGTAATCACAGCCTTTGCCATAACACTCAAATTGAGCTCAGGTGCATCCTGTTATTCACTGATCATCCTTGAGATATTTCTACAACTTGATTGGAGTCCACCTGTGGTAAATTCAGTTGATTGGACATGGAAAGGCACACACACCAGTCAGAGCACAAACAAGCCATGAAGTTCAAGGAATTGTCTGCAGACCTCAGAGACAGGATTGTATCAAGGATCTGATCTGGGGAAGGGTACAGAAAACTTTCTGCAGCATTGAAGGTCCCAATGAGCAAAGTGGCCTCCATCATCTGTAAATGGAAGAAGTTTGGAACCACTAGGACTCTTCTTAAAGCTGGCCACCCAGACAAACTGACCATACAGGGGAGAACGGCCTAAGTCAAGGAGGGGACTGCCAGGACTCTGGTTTGATCTTCAGCCTTTCTGTTGTTTGTCTTGATTGTCAGTTCACCTCACTCTACCATCACAGCTGATTCACATCCTGATCAGGGCTCTCACTGTCATTACTCACACACACCTGTTTCCCATTTTCTGCACTTATTTTCTCCACTACATATGCTTTTCTCTTTTCTTTGGTTCTCTGTCAGTGTGTCTTGGTTTCCGTCCACTTCACCACTGTCCCCTTGCCTGAAAACCTTGTTTTGGTTGCTTATAAACCTTTAAACGCTTTGTCTGATGATTTAATCCTGTTTTGTTGTTTATTTGCCCAGTTCCTGTTCCCTATCTCACCTCAGCTTGCTCACCTGGATTTTGACTCCCTGCTCTCGTCCTGGACTATTGCCTTGGCTTCTTCCCTGTAACTGTTGGTCTGCTTCTGGTTTTGACCCCAGCCTCTCCATTGGATTTTGCCTTTGTCTTGCCCTCTTACTTGGTGGCTCGGCTACCAATTATTCTATGTTTTGTTTTGTTTTCCTTCAATCTTTTGGACAATAAATTCTACTCTCAATTGATCTGCTCTTGGGTCCCTGTTGTCTCTGCACCACCCTAACAGGGACCAAGAACCCGATGGACACTTTGACAGAGTTTGCCAAAGGGCACCTGAAGGACTCTGACCATGAGAAAAAAAAAATCTCTGGTCTGATGAAATAAAAATTAAACTCTTTGGCCTGAATGGCAAGCGTCATGTCAGGAGGAAACCAGGCACCTCTCATCACCTGGCCAATACCATCCCTACAGTGAAGCATGGTGGTGGCAGTATCTTGCTGTGGGGATGTTTTTTCAGCGGCAGGAACTGGGAGACCAGTCAGGATTGAGGGAAAGATAAATGCAGCAATGTACAGAGACATCCTTGATGAAAACCTGCTCGAGAGCGCTCTGGACCACAGACTGGGTCAAAGGTTCATTTTCCAACAGGACAATGACCCTAAAGCACACAGCCAAGAGAACAAAGAAGTGGCAACAGGACAACTCTGTGAATTCATTTAAATTTAATTTAAAGTGCAAAGTGAACCCCGTTTGGTTTTTGATCAATACAACTCCAATTGTACAGGTTACCAATTTGCTCATGGAACCGCATTAAGATTTCCATATCTATAATATTGAACCATATAAGGCTTCTAAAATTAAGATGAAGAAATGTTTTTTTTAAAGGATATTAAGATATCTTTTATACTTCTGGAATTACAAAACAAAGTCAAAAATTTGAGTCAGGTAAGTTTATGAAATTTGACATGGAATGACCCTTTGACCATTTAGATGCATTTTCTGTATTCTTCATTCACCATCCAATGTGTTGAACTGAAGCTGTTGCCTAAATGTTTCTCAACAGGCAACAATGAAGAATCAAGAATGGACACCAACCTGTTTGTTCCTCTGTATCTTCATGTTTTATTCTGGATGGTTCTGGATCACTCATGTCTTCAATCTCCTCTTTAATAAACTCCATCTTTAACATTCACACAGATTACAGCTGCTACACCTGGAGTTTGTCCTTCTCTTGTAGGATGATGTGAATATTCCCAGTATTTATTGGTGAATTGTGGTCGTGATACAGACGCCCCAAAGGACCAGATCTGGAAAAATCAAAGATAAGCGACTGAATTTCTACTGAATTACATTAATTACTTGTAAGTTACATGAACACATTTGCTGTTAGAAATACAGTGTGTTTTGACACGGTTGTATATTATTATTATTATCATCATCATCATCATCATCATCATCATATAAAACAGAGGCCTATACCATGAAGCTAGTTTAGGTGGCTAGTAGTGCTGGGCGGTACACCGGTTCATACCGAATACCGGTATTATTTTTTATGATATGAATTTTGATGATACCGCAATACCGGTATGCCGCTTAAACGACGTTCGGAACGCGGCGCAGTGCGTCATTGTTTGAGAGGGGACCCATTTCATTAATGCACTGTATTAAGGGCAGTCAGAGCACAGTTGAGATCGCATTACAGCACAGCCTGGCTGAATCCTATACTCTCATTCACTATTCCCTACGTTATCACTTTATTTGAAGTAGTGAATGAAAACGTGCGTGAAGTCGGACAGCAATGTGTGTACATCGGCTGCACACTCGTTATTGCGGTGCGATGTGGTATAGAATGAGTGCACTCAATAACGTCCACTAGGGTTTCGGACACCACTACAAAGCACTGTCCCCTCAAATAATGCCCTATTTGAGGTTATGGGGGCGATTTCAGATTCAACCCTTGATTACAGTTGAGAATTCAAACTACACGCGGCGCGCGAGAGAGAGCGGTTTCTGCGCGGAGCGCCGTGATGAGATTAACAGCGTTCTCCACATGGATCATATAGCACTGATATAGACCGGAGCGATCGCATTTACATTTTTTATGGACATATTTCATATACTATAGTGCTCTAGACATGAACCAGAATTGTGTATGCGCGCATATTTCATCACATCTTATTAAAATTAAATGTATGCACTGATTACACTGATACAACAGCCTATGTCTGATCACGAACGCGATGAAACAATGGATTATTCTGCTACACAGAAGATAATGATGTAAATTAATAAATAAACTGACAATTCAAAGAAGAATTGGCCAAAAAGTAACTGCTTTATTCTTTCTGTGTTAAACTGATGTGTGTCATTCGTTCAGCGAGTGCTCTTAAATGTATTGCAAATATCGGCGTTTCTCCCTTGTTTTGGCAGTTTGTTGTTATATAAGGTTAGATTTTTAAAATGCTTAAGGTGCCCTCACTCAACTTTTAATATTCAGGTGTCTGTAAGTATGACTCTGAGTGTGTTGCAGTTCTGTGTTTTATTGGTTGTTGTCTCTCCACAGCTTCATTTTGTGGGGCTTTGTAAACCTGTATTAACTCTAGTGTGGAGTTTTTCTACAATATTCACTCGTCATGACAGTAAAATAGGGTATTCTAGTCAATCTCCTGCAGTATTTCCTCCCTCAATCAGTAGAAAATGTGATTAAAGGTCCCACGGCATGAAATTTTCATTTTATGAGGTATTTCAACATTAATATGAGTTCCCCTAGCCTGAATATTGTCCCCAAGTGGATAGAAATGTTGATCGGTGTAAAACCGAGTTGTGGCTGTCTTTCTCTGCCTTTGAGAAAATGACAGGCTAGACGAGCCAATCCTGAAGTCTCCTGGTTTGACGTCCAAGCAGGAACGGTTACCTCCCTTTCCTCCGCCCAGAGAATCTGGCACGCCCATGCAAACGCTCGAGAGATCATGGGTTGTGAACGAGTGAACGCTGGCAGTTTCTCAGTGTTTGGATGTACAAATGAAAACGGAAGTCTTTTTTCAGTTCCTTCTGATCTGTGATCAGTGATTTCTGATGTGTAGCTAATTATTTATTATTCGTGCAAACGCTGCAGCTTCTCTCTCTCTCCCGACAGAACGGTGTTTTCGTGTTTTCTATCTTGTGAGTCAGTGTTTTTGTACGTCCTCGTCGAGTCTCTGTTCTTAAATGTGCATACAGTCGGGAGTTTCTGCTCAAAATCGGCAGAGCCACATCTTTAGAGATAAACCTCACGCACGCCGAAGCTCGGCCTTCAACATCCCCGACCCCCAGTACTGCATCTGGCCCACAGCGGAGGCACCAAACGTGGCGCGAGATTAAGCAGAAGGGGGGTAAGCGTGAGGGTATCCGGCTAGGCTAGCCAGCTTTCCCCACAATAAACTGGATTACATTCGATTACTGCTGTTGTGTCTTTGTTTGCGCTGTGTACTCAATGCGCGTCACTGGCGCTTTTCATATGATTGGAACATATCTAGAAATAATGCTTTAATCAAACTTACTAACTCGTTCATCTCGCTATAATGGTACATTGCATGTGTTACAAAGTTGGTAGAATAATGATGAAGACGGACTCGGTGTGACTGAGACTCATGTTTATTCAGAACTCTCAGATACAAACACAATAAACTCGTGCTGACAGACAGCGCTCTCATAACTCAGTAGTTACTATAAATAACTTTGTTAGAAATCGCTCCGTCTCCGTGATGTCCGGTTCGCGAACGAATCATTCTTTTGAATCGGTTCTTTTTAGTGAACCGAACCAGTTCACCAAATCGAACTGAATCGTTCTAAACGGTTCGCGTCTCGAGTCAGCGCTGATCCATAATTTACTAAAGTTACTGACTTTCTGACATGAGTGACAGCCCCTCCGACTAGAAATAAACAAATAACCTGAAGTATATGCTGTAACTACAACAGTTCACCCTGAACTGAGACATGCTGAGAGAACTGATGTGAAGTGAACTCAGGTCCGTCTCTCTGGCAGCAGCTCGTGCGTCGCAGACCTCGTTAAACCACGCCCCCTCCGCTCATTTCAAATGCAAAGATGTCAGCCAATCACAACAGTGGACGTTTTCACTGAAGTCTCACAGCAGACACGCCTCTTGAAACAGGGCATTCAGCCACAGGGCAAACAGCAGTATAGAAAAAATGCCTTTTATTTCTAAATTATGACATTTTATGATGTAAAAATCATACTAACAATATAAGTACACCTCAGCAAACACTATAAAATAATAGAAAAATGCCATGCCATGGGACCTTTAACACCCGGTCATGCATAGGGGAAAAAATACCGTCATATACCGTGAAACCGATATAATTTAGAAAAATACTGTGATATACATTTTTGGTCATACCGCCCAGCACTAGTGGCTAGCTAGGTATGTTTTAGTTTAGATTGAATCAAACCTGGGTTTCAGGGACAAGTAGGGACAAGAGATTTTCTTTTAGTTGTCCTTTTGCACAAACAGCTCTTTTCTTCTTGTGGTGTAAATTTGTTTAAATTCTTAATATTTTTGAATCTCGTAATATTCTGCAGAAGAGAAGTGATTTGCGCTGCTTCGCTACTTCACCTCGCGAGAAGTGAATCTCAGTTTCACTGCTCCACAGCTAGACATGTGCCGGTATACGCTAATACGATATATCACAATGTTGTGTTATCATGAGCACTTCAAAATACTGTGAATAATTATTTATTACGAATTATTCAGATTTTTGGAATGCATTTTAAGAATACTTTACCCATCAACCGTTTAAAGGGGGGTGAAACACTCAGTTTCAGTCAATCTTGAGTGCCTATTGAGTATTATTGCATCCTTCATGACTCTGAAAAGTCTTTAGTTTTATTATATTTATATAAGAAAGATACGCTGTACAGAGTCTTTTTCTAAAAAAAAAACAACCGAGCGGCTGGAGGCATATCGTGTGGGCGGAGCTAAAGAATAATGAGTGCGCGCAGCGATTGTGTTGAGTGCTGAAAGCTGTGACATCCTTAAACGTGGAAAAAACGTTATCCTAAATAAACCATGGAGATCAATCGGATTTAGCCATTCATATATGATCCAGAATCGGATCTAGAGGCTGAAATTGAAAAGGAGAAGAAACAACAACGACTACAGCAGGATGTCTCAATGGTATGTAAGTTACTGTAACTGTATATTTGCTTGGCGGTTTGTCACACGCGAGTTTTACAACATTTGGGTGTTTACTTGTGGTTTATGTATGTGATTTAATGTTAGCAGTAGCTAGCGGAACGGTTTTGCACGTCAGACTAGTGCGTGTTTACATAGAAAAACAATGGAATAATAGCGCATTTGAATGAACGAGTCGATAGCTAACAACACAAAGACATTTGAAGCAGTTTTACTCACCGCCTGCTTCCAACCTTAATCGGTGGAACCGCTCCATCTTTCAGCATTAGACGAGCTACAAATCCGGAGTTGATCTGGGCCTTGTTTATAAAACGATCGTCGCCAAAATGCAGGGGTCCCATTAACGCTGGGTTCTTTGGGAAGCTGTACAGGGTTGTCTTGCCCGGACAACCAAAAACAAACATCTTTGGTGACATTGTTGATTTCGTGAAGTCCCGGTTTCCCTAAAGCCGGGCAAAGCACGTTAATGGGCGTGCGTTTGCTCTCTCACACTAGTCTTTTTTTTTAAAAAAACTTTGTCCATGTTTAGCATGGGAATCAAAGTCTTTAACAGTGTAAACAACTCAGTATGCATGAAACAGCATTTCACCCCCCCCCCCCCTTTAACTTACATTATCAAAGAATAACTTGTGTAAAAATGTACCTATTCGTTCTTTGTTAATGCATTAACTTGTGAGACCTTATTGTAAAGTGTTACCTATTCTTTATAATTCTGTTGTACTTTAATCTGTTTTAAATATTTGTTTACTTGATTTATTGTATTTAAATGTTCGGTTTGGGTTAGGGTTATAAGGAAGTTATTAAACCTGTTATAGTATGACAACACTTTTTTTGCAACTTATTTCAATTTCGTTATAATACTGTATACCGTGATAAAAGCTTCAGCAATTAAATCGCAACATGAAAATTTGATAGCGGCACATGCCTATCCACAGCATGGCTGTTCACTACTGATGTCACACCGTTGACAGAGAAGTTAATGATCAGCATCACGGTACCATTAAAGCCGGATTGTGTTGGTTTGGTTTTGTCAACCTGAAACTAATCCTGTAACCCAGAGTTTGTCAACTAATATCTAGGGCTGTAATCTCCCAGTCGATTAGTTGATTTTTAGTTGATACGTTCTGGCTAGACCAAAATTCTGATTGGTCGATTTTTTGCCGCATTCATTTCATCAGTTTGGCCGCGTTCATTTCCTCAGTTTGGCCGCGTTCATTTCATCAGGTGGAAAGCACTAATTGCTAATGGGGGTGTTTTCAGTGCACCCCTGTTTCACAGGTAACAGTCTGTCTTCAGAACACCCCCCTTGTTTTTACTTATTTTGGATTAGCCCAACCCGCTGGAGAAGAGAGACAGATTGAAGTAACATTAGGCTACTTTGCTGTATAGGCCTATTATTTATTTAATTGTGAGAGCGTTTTCCTAGTCAGTCCTCTTCTACCATGTCAACAAAGATATCGGCAGTCTGGCAGAATATTTTTTAAATAGAAAATGGGAAAAAAGTTGAATGGAAATTTTGCAAGCAACAGTTTGCACATCACAGCTGGACAACAAACATGTCATATCACATAAAAACGGTAAGCTAACTTGTCTGTGTTAGGTTGCCCCATCTGTTTTGAATTGCCCCGTCCCTTTTATTATTGTGCAAACTGCACATTTATTTCTAGTAGGGGAGCGCGGGGCACGACCTAACGCGGGGTTAGTTGTAACACGCATGTTTTAACCCTTTCCACACATGCCAGAATGACGAAACTTAGTGTATTTACTAGTTGCCATATCAACATTATTTAGAGAAAAAATAGCGCCAAAATTAAAAAATCTCTGGAAGATATCACTGAACATGTATTTAACCATAGCAAAAGTTTTGTGTTTATTTAAAATAAGACAAATCCAATATTATTTTAATCTTATATCTGTTATTTAAAAGTTGAGATGGTTCTTTAATGCTGATCTAACAGCAGAAGACACGAGCAGCGATTGAAATCCCAGTTGTGCAGATGGGGTGTGTTGAAACACTGCGTTACAATGAGCCCCTATTAGAAATATGCCATTATATTCTATACTTTTATGAATTCTTTTTAGAAATCATGAGAAAAGGGTAAATAATGACTGAGAGTTAATGTTCAGAAATTATTAATTATTATTATGTTTTTAACTATGCTGTTTAGCTGTATTTAGTGATGAGTTTGTTGTCAAACTCAAAAATGAATATATTTTTAATGATTAAAAAATGCCATTATTTTATTTTTAAAAAAAGTTAATAATTGTATTTTTTAAACAAAATATTTTAGTTTGTCTTGGATATTGTTTTGATTATATCAGATAACATTTTAAGCTGTCATTTGGTCATGTTACATTGTGCCCCACCACATGTTACAATGTACCTCACCTATGGGGCATGTTGTCACATTTCACTTTCATTCTTTCGGGTTAAATAAAAAAAAAGTATACACTGTATTAATGAAACAAAACCACATAATTGTGCTACACGTGTGCAATTTATGTGGGAAAAAAATAAATACTCTGAACCCCAAGTGGATTTACACAAACTGAGAAAGTCAAAAAGCGTTAGGTTGTGCCCCGCTCTCCCCTATTATTTATTGGATTTGGGCACTTTATTTTAATTTTTATTTGGAGCCTAATGGACGATGCGCTGTTTGTATTAGTTTTGAGCCTATGCTTTATTTTTCAGTTATGCACTTTATTTCATTTCTGCTCTTGATCTGGCTTGTTTAATAAATATTCCTTTTTTATTAAAGTGGATGTGCCTTTTGTGTTTAAGAGTAAAAGCTTTAAGTTAATAGTCTATTCGTGTCTCAGCCGCGAAGCTGAGCTGATCCTATGTTCGAGCTGCACAGAGCGGCTGATATGATAGTGTCTGTCAGTTATTATAATAGCCTACATATGACAAAAACAATTGTCTAAATTATGTAGCATATTCCTCATAAGTTCTTGTGATGATTTCACTAGGTGACAACATAGTAGCCTACTATACTTTCGGAAATCATAGGCTATGATATTGCGCAGGTGCACGTGATGCAACGCTGTCAGAGCCGACAGACTCATGTGTCAGACTCATTTCAGTGCAAAATAATTAGGTCAAAAACGATTTAGTATACTGCAAATAGCCTACTAGTTTTTATGTTTATTTATAATTAATTTAGGCATTAATAAATTAATGTGTCTATGAAAATGATTCATAAAACATATAAATATCAATGAACTATGTTTACTTTCTTCACTGAAGAAGATGGACAAACTATATCAGTCAAAGCTCAGCTTTAGGAGGGGAAGATAAAACGAGTAAAAAGAGTAAAAGAGAGCGGTGTGTGAAGATAATAAGAAAGACAAATAATCTACTGCCCACTGACATGGTTTTCAAGCTATTGTTTTAAATTTTTTGTCCTTAAGAACTAGTTAAAATGCACATATGTAGATCATAGAAATCAACATTTTCTTGGGGGAGCATATCCCCGAACCCCCCTAACTATACTTCACATTTAGGATCTCGCTTATTATAAAATCCCGCCTATATTCCTGGTTACTATTAAGGATGTACAATATGGTCACGCAGAATAAGGCATTAATAGAATTATTTTATGATTAGGCCTAATAATAAACAGCAAATATCATATGCATGCTAATAAGCTAGTAAATATTATAATTTTTTCATACCCTCACTGGGGACTGAGCTCCCCTACAATGAGAATCCTAGAAACGCCCCTGCAGGACACATAATGATTCCTTAAGTTAACATTTCAATTAAAAGTAGAAACGTTTTCCACACAAACATTCTGTTGTATTATCGACTGAATCAGTGATTCGATTTATTGTTCTTTTGAATCGATTCTTTCTGTGAACGTGTTTGCAAAACAGTGAATCGCTCATTATTTCATACACAATATTAAACAGATAGTTCCAGGAAAAAGAAAATGCATATCTTACGTGTGGCAAACTGTAGACTGAAAATATACAGCATCCATCAAAAATACTCCACAACTGTCCTTCATTCAAACTCTCAGACGGTTGTTACAGCCTCGTCGATTAATATTAACTGAAACTGGTCTTCAAGCGTTCAGTGCTCGGCTGCTCGCGTCTCTCTTCTTCTACACATCCTTGAAACCACCAACTCTGTGTTTGAAGGAGCGTTTGCTCCACCTACTGGAGTGTAGAGCATTGTGTATGGAAAAAGGAGAAATGCATAGGTCTACTTTCAGCTTAGTCGTAGCAGAACCTGAAGAAGAGGTTCTCACTGCACTTTAGTAATACACAAAAAAGTAACAATTCAAACCATATAATGTGTATGGGGGGATTATTGTTTTAGTGCTTAAGCTGTTACCTCAGTGTTTGTTAGCAGTCAACAATAACGAATAAAATGAACAGACTAAGACATTTATTTAAAATGGTGTCTTAATAAAATTAACCTATAAACAAAATGGCATCCTTTTTAATTAAAAACCTTTCATAAAATGTTATAAATATCAGCTGAGATAATTGGAAAAACTTTTATGGGTAGGTTGGTACACTTTCCATTGTCATGTGGTACAAATACAGAAATATACATACAACTATTTGGTTTTACAAAACAAATATAAGACATTGTGGTACAGTTCAGAGTATGTAGAACAGAATAACATCAACTAAAAATATGGAATGAACATGTATTTAAATAAATAAAATACTGAAATAAAGTATAATATTAGGGCAGTTACATGAATTTGAAAAGCTTTAAAATTAGTATTGTTTTAATATGTTTTTTGTTTTGTAAATTGCATGTTTGAAAGGGTTTCAATGTAGCCTGGCGTGGCCATACTCAATTCTAGTCAGAATTTGAGTCTGGTACCGCTCCATTGAGCTTTGATTATGGGGCGTGTTTCAACCGAGCCAGGAAAGACCTCAATTGGATAGACCCACAACCAATCAGAGCAACGGAGCGACGCGTAACGTTAGTTGTCAAATGTCAACAGAACTCAACTGCACTGTGTTGCCAAGTCCGTGTTTTTCTCCATGTCCGCGGGTTGAAGCGACCCCAATTATGTGATTATATAAACCCAGGAATGCGAATTTTAGCAGGCAACCTTGCCAAAATAACATATTTTGCCAACCAAACGCCATTTTTTTCCGGAGAACACCCCGGAAAGTTATTGTTTTGGGCTATAGTTTTGAGTAGCAATGTGCGCGACATTGCAAAAACACTTGGAAACCCTGTCTGCACGCACGCTGGATTAAGTAACGTTACAAGAAAAAGATGAGTGTAAATGATCTTTGCCAGGAATAAAATTATTTAAGGATACACAGAGTACTTACCAACACGATCATCGTTTCTGAGAGAAATAGTGAAGGTGAATGCATATACGAACAAGTTCTCCGTTTAGGATAAGAGCAAATTCAACCCAAGAGCCTTCGATGACGTGGATGATTACGTTACTGTTGATCATCTGTCCATCATCGTCTAAAGCCCGCCCTGACAATTTCATTGGTCCGAACAGTTTCTGTTCGGGCATAATTACTCCTCTATGGAGCGAGTCCAGACCGAATTGCCCGAGCAAAAAAAATTGTGGGCGGGGCTAAATTCGGCTGGCATCCAGGCTAGTTTCAATGTATATTGTGAGATCAGTATTATAAAAAGGTGAAGGTTTCTTTTGAGTAATATTGTCTTATGAATATAAAATTTAGCCAAAATAATTAAAAATTAAAAAGATTAATAATATAGTTTCGTCAGAATTTTTTTTTTTTTTGAAAACTCACAATTAAATTTTTTTTGTCATGTCTATTTTAAAATCAGTCCAAAAAGAAATAGAAAAAGGGCAATAGAAAAATAAATGTTCAATATATTCAGTCAATGTATTACAAATTACATTTATGACACAGTAGGGCTGGGCGATGTCCCCTAATTGGCAGTTGACGATGTTAACAGTAAAACATTGCGATGGACCATGCTTTCCAGTAGTCAATTAAATTCAATTTGCAAAATTATATTGGTATACAGGAACAGTAACATTGATCCTGGAGGAATTTTTCAGACTCTTGCAGAGTGATTTTTTTGCCCCTGAAGTGTGCCTCATATCAGTCCTCTTTATTGGCAATTGAATGAGCAATGACTCAGCGCCGAGGAAGAGTTTAACATCTCACTTTAGTTAGGAAAAGAAGTAAGGCTGCACGATATATCGAAAAATTATGCGGCCTTACTTTCTTTATACCCGCCTCCCCAGTAAGAGGAACCTATAATGGCTCAGTCAGAGCAGATGGTGGAAAATCAAAACTAATGGCGGGTGTTGAGACGAGTGAGGAAAATAATGACAGTGAAGAACTTGTGGCTAAAAAGAACTGTACATCTGAAAAATGCCAATATTTTGGCTTCAAGAGAGGAGACGTATCACAAATGCAGGTCCTGTGCAAGTCATGCCAAGCAATTGACCTATCGGAAAGCCCCGCCCCCCTTAGTTACTGTTGCTAACTCGGACAAACAAACGGAGTTGTTATATCTTACAATGTACAGCTGTCAGTGTGAAAACCTTATCCCAAGATGTTTTTGGACACAGAATGTAGCGTATACCCCTTCCTTTAAACATATCTAAACTCACAGAAATAAAATGGGAATAAAATAAATATGGTGAGAGATTAATTTGGAAGGGATGGTTTACAGATCTCAATGCAAACGGGAGAAGCCTCTTGTTACAATCGCAGATGATAACATCCAGGATCAACACTGTTCATGTACCGCAGGGTAAGATAACATAAATTCACATTTAATCAGTTTAATATGGAGAGATGCACTGAAATGTAGACCGTCGTGTTTCTGACCTACACCGTTGCATGAGAACAGTTAGTTATAGTTAGTCAGTTTGTACATTAGCAGGGAATTACTAACTTTAATCGTAACTTAATGAGAGTATGACAACCAGAAAATCCTCTCAGGATCCCTGGAATCGCTGTTGCAGTACCTCAGGCACGACGTTTACCATTTTTGTAGCATAAACACCATCAAAACGATGAGAGGTTCGGATTTTCCAATGCATCTCTATGGCGCTGACACCTAAAGATGTCCGAGTTCCGGTCCCAGCGCAACTGATACTCAACTGCCATTGGCTCATCGGCGTTCGATAGGAGGGGCTTACCGATAGGTCAACTAGGGCCACATCCTGAGGAAATACTACTAATCTCCACAGTCACCTGGAACACAACCACAGAGAGCTATATAACGACTTCAAAAGTAAGCCGAAAACTCCTAAAGAAATGCCAAGTAAAATAAAAAAACATTGTCTCGCAGACAAGCATTGATCACAGTTTTGCAAACGTAACTACTTATGAAAAAACGTTGAAACGCCACAGGGAATTAACAGAAGCGATCACACGTTTTTTTTAGCTAAAGACATGATGCCTGTTAACACAGTGAGCAGAGAAGGCTTTGTGAGTCTAATTAACAAATTGGACCGGAGATATCAGCTACCATCGAGAAATTATTTATCTCAAGTTGCAATTCCACAGATGTACGACACATGCGTGAAGACGGTGAGCGCCGAGCTTCGTCAAATGGACTTTTACGCGAGCACCACTGACCTGTGGTCCAGTCGGACGACTGAGCCCTACTTTATTACTCAAGACTTGAATTAAAAGCACATTGTTTGGGTGTTGTATATTTCCCCGAATCCCATACCAGTGAAAACATAGCCCATGGACTGCGGGAAGTTTTAGCCAGCTGGAACTTAAAAGAAGAGAATCAAGTGTCCATCACTACAGACGGCCACTAATGGCGCTAATGTGGTGAAAGCTACCGAACTTATCAACTGGGTCCGACCACAATACTTTGGTCACCGCTTGCAACTGGTCATCTGTGAGTGTCTAATGTTTATATTTGCAATAATTAAATGAAAACAGAAATAGGTATAGTTTGTATTATATAGCTGAATGTAGTATATAGGCATGATTTTGGATATTATAATATCTTAAATTTCCTTTTTATAATATAATATTTAAGAACATGTTTATTTAGTAAATATATAGTAAATTGTAGCTGACTGTTTTCTATCTCAAATGCTGTTACATAAAATTGTAATTATAATATTGCAATGTTATTTCGGCAGTGGCTCAGTGGTTAATGTAGGTTGTCTACAAGCTGGAAGGTTGGTGGTTCGATCCCCGGTTCCACCTGACCAAGTGCCGAGGTGTCCATGAGCAAGACACCTAACCCCAGCTGCTCCCGACGAGCTGGATGACGCCTTGCATGGCTGACGCCATCGGTGTATGAATGGGTGAATGTGAGGCAAATGTAAAGCGCTTAGGATGGTCGTAGGTCTGTTAAAAGCGCTATATAAATGCAGTCCATTTACCATTTAACCCTGTATATCCTTGTTTTGTTTTGTCTTCTCTCTTCAGAAAATGCTGTTAAAGGTGATGAGTGCATTACTCGAGCTGTTGGTCTTTGCAAAAGATTAGTGGGACATTTCTCCCACAGTTGGAAGGAGAAGATGGCCCTGAAAAAATGCACAAAAAGAGCACAACCTCCCGGAACACTTCCTCATCACAGAATGCCCTACAAGGTGGGGTTCGAGACAGAAAATGATTCAGAGTTCTGGAGCAGCAGCGGGCCATAAGCGACGTCCTGTCAGCAAACAGAAAGTCAAGACATTTGGTTCCTTCTTGGCAGGACCTAGATGTACTTGAGTCTATAAACTAGGCATTTTAGCCTCTGCAAGAATTTACAGATGCTCTGTCACGCTAAAGTTATGTAAGTGTTTCATATGTGAAACTTTTATTTCACTTGATGAACACCTCAGTTCTTGCTGCAAAGGAAGAAGTGATTTAACAAAGTCCATAAAGATGAAGATTCTAGACTACATGAACAGTAAGTACGACAACCCAGCAACTCAAGAACTTCTGGACATTACCTCCTTTATGGACCCCAGATTCAAAGTCGGCTACATCAGCAGTGACAAGGTGTCATACATCAGTGCCAGGGTGATGTCTGAAATTGAAGCAACTGTGTCAAAGGTAAATGTTTATATGACAATAGTAAGTGATAATAATGCACTATTACTACAGGGAGTGCAGAATTATTAGGCACGTTGATTTTCTGATCATATTTTTTTCCAGGCACATTTGACCAATTCCAAACCACAGTAATCCTAATAACTACTATTGATTTAGTATTTAATAATGTATAAGTGATATATAATTGTTCATGAAGGCTGGAAATGAAAATCACCTTATATTCAGGTGTGCAGAATTATTAGGCATGTTTTCTTTTACAGATAAATTGAGCCAAAAAAGAGATTTAACTCAGACTGAAAAGTCAAAAAGTATTAAATGCCCATGAGAAGGATGAAATACTAATGCAATACTAGACATTGCAGTTAAGGCATGACCATTGGACAGTGAAATGCTCGTTGGGTCAGCAGGGTCAGACAAAAACATGTGGCGGAGAAAAGACACCTGTTAACTGCAAAAGAATTAAGAATTAAGGTGAAGAATTAAGGGTGAAACCATCAGGAACCCTTTAGTCTCCAGCGCCACCATTTTCCAAAGCTGCAACCTACCTGGAGTCTCCAGAAGTGCAAGGTGTCAGGATCTCAGAGACTTCAGTTAGGTAAAGAATCCTAAAAAATGACCCCCACTAGATAAGAATCACAAGCTGAAGTGTTGTAAAATACATGAAGAAGGTTTTTTTATAGGCTTTATGGACAGATAGGTTGAGAGTGACTCTTGAAGGACTAGCACCACATCCTCTAGTACCACTTTTTGAAGAATTCATCTTCCAGAATCTGGCAGTACGTTTTGGGAGTTCATTTTAGTCCATCCTGAAGTCCGTTTTGCAGAGATGGACTAAAAATGAACTCCCAAAACGTACTGCCAGAATCTGGAAGATGAATTCTTCAAACAGTGGTACTAGAGGATGTGGTGCTGGTCCTTCAAGAGTCATTCTCAACCTATAAAACCTATAAAGCCTATAAAAAAGCAGGCTTCATGTATTTTACAACACTTCAGCTTATGATTCTTATTTAGTGGGGGTCATTTTTTAGGATTCTTTACCTAACTGAAGTCTCTGAGATCCTGACACCTTGCACTTCAGGAGACTCCAGGTAGGTTGCAGCTTTGGAAAATGGTGGCGCTGGAGACTAAAGGGTTCCTGATGGTTTCACCCTTAATTCTTCACCTTAATTCTTAATTCTTTTGCAGTTAACAGGTGTCTTTTCTTCACCACCTGTTTTTGTCAGATCCTGCTGACCCAACGAGCATTTCACTGTCCAATGGTCATGCCTTAACTGCAATGTCTAGTATTGCATTAGTATTGCATCCTTCTCATGGGCATTTAATACTTTTTACGAGTTAAATCTCTTTTTTGGCTCAATTTATCTGTAAAAGAAAACATGCCTAATAATTCTGCACACCTGAATATAAGGTGATTTTCATTTCCAGCCTTCATGAACAATTATATATCACTTATACATTATTAAATACTAAATCAATAGTAGTTATTAGGATTACTGTGGTTTGGAATTGGTCAAATGTGCCTGGAAAAAAAATATGATCAGAAAATCAACGTGCCTAATAATTCTGCACTCCCTGTAGATTTGATTGCAATATTTACTTTCATTTCCCTATTTTAGGAGCAAAGCCTAAGTAATCAAAAATCACCAGGGCATGGGTCCATCAGATGTCCTCCTAAAGAAGGCCAAAAAATCCCTGGGCAGTTTCTTCAAGACATCCCCAGCTCCGTCATCTATGGTACCATCGCACACTGTGGAGGCTTAACTGAACAGCTACTTGGTGTCTCCCACCATAGACCATGAGATGGACCCTCTCACTTGGTGGCAACTCCATCAGGTCAACTTCCCACACCTGAGTAAACTAGCCCGGAAGTATCTCTGTATACATGCAACTAGTTCACATTCAGAGAGACTTTTTAGTACAGCAGGAAATGTTGTGACATGCCAAAGCACATGTTTAAAACCTACCATGGTCAATATGCTATAAAACCCCTTTCACTGTCACTTTTTAGGACTTAAGCTTATTCACCGTATCCCCCAGAGTTAGAGAAGTCCATATATACCATTCTCATCGACGTCTGGGGAAGCCAATCACGTGGCGTGTTGGCTGGATGAAAGTCTTGTGGGCGTTGTTTGAAGTTGAAGCGCGCGGTTGGAGACTCGTTGTTGAGAAGCTTTTGCGGCGAAACTTAACAGAACCTGAGACTTAACGGAAATAAAATAAACTTTAAGTAAAAGAAAGGAAAGTGAGAGAAAGACAGATGGCCTGAATGAACTCGTTGTTAACCCATTTTCTCTGATGTTGGTCTGTCACGATCGTTAGATCGTCTCCTGGGAGCTCTCCGTTCAGAACTCAACTCTGGCCAAACTGCTAGGACTTAGCTCATCTCTGAACTGCGAACAGGCCGCGAACCAGCTCGAACCGAACTGGAACCGAACTTGAGCTGACTTGAACAGAACAGAACGTGAACTGAACTAAAACTCTGAACTCTACTCTTCGTTCGTGTTCTGAGATTAAACTCAAATATTTGCCCATCCCCTGGATGGGTTCTGGCCAATTAGGCTTCAGGGGTGACGGTGTCTCCACCCCTCCCATAAAATTGGGTCATCTATAGTAATTGAGTTTCCTGCTCTTAAGCAGGGAGTAAATTTAGACCTAATTTCTTACTATAAGGACATGATCAATTCTATAAAGATTTCATTCAGTTTTATGGACAATCTTCGACTCCTTCCTGAGATCGCTAGGACACCCGAGGCTATGCACTCTACCCGGCCGGGCGGAAGTGCTCGCAGGCGGCGCCGAGATCGTAAATAAAGGCGGGGAAAACGCGGTGGTCTGAGAGCTAAGCTAAGGCTAAAGCTAAGGCTAACCCCACATCGGCTCTCTTTACCCAGTATTTTTCTTGCCAATATACGGTCGCTAGTGAACAAAATGGAGGAGATTCGACTCAGCATCACACACAGCAAGAAACTTTTGAACTGTAACGTCCTAATCTTCACGGAAACCTGGCTAAACGGCGGAATACCGGACACCGCTATTGAGCTAGCGGGATGCCACACGCTCCGGGCGGATAGAACACTAGATGGCTCCGGTAAGACCAGAGGTGGTGGATTGTGCATTTACATTAACAAAGCCTGGTGCACAAACTCTGCTATTGTTGGGAGTCATTGTTCAGCTAACCTCGAGTTTCTCATGGTTAAATGTAGACCGTTTTATCTACCGCGGGAGTTCACTTCCACCATTATAACTGCAGCCTATATTCCCCCGGATGCTGATGCCAAGCTTGCTATGAAAGAACTTCATGCAGCCATCAGTAAACAACAGACTGATCACCCGGAAGCTGCTTTTATTGTTGCAGGTGACTTTAATCATTCAAACTTAAAGTCAGTGCTACCCAAGTTTCACCAGCATGTTTCCAGCCACACCAGAGGAAACAAAACCTTAGACCATGTTTACACAAACATGGCTGGTGCTTACGTTGCGACACCCCTCCCCCACCTGGGACAGTCAGATCACCTTTCTTTGTTCCTCATCCCCAAATATGCACCCCTCATCGACCGTGTGAAGCCATCAGTGAAGACCATCAAGGTGTGGCCTGCGGGGGTTGATTCCTCACTCCAGGAAAGGTTTCTACACACAGACTGGAGTGTGTTTGCTTCTCAAGCCACCAGTGGCGCTCACATGGACATTGACTTCTACACCTCCTCTGTATTGGATCATATCAATACCACCATTGACAGTGTTACAACCCAGAAAATGATCACCACATACCCAAATCAGAAGCCATGGATGAACAGGGAAGTGCGACTCCTGCTGAAGTCACGCAATACTGCCTTCAGATCAGGAGATGCACAAGCCTACAGTACATCCAGAGCTAACCTGAAGAGGGGCATCAAAAAGGCCAAGCACTGCTACAAGCTAAAGATAGAGGGTCACTTTTCCAACTCTGACCCTCGACGCATGTGGCAGGGCATCCAGGCCATCAGTGACTACAAACCCCCCCACTCCACCCCCGCAGCCACTGATGTCAACTTCCTGAACGAGCTAAATCACTTTTATGCTCGCTTTGAAAGAGACAACAGAGAAACTGCCACCAAGCTCAAACCCTCAGCTGACCCACCAATCACACTCTCCTCCACAGATGTCTGCAAGGCACTGAGCCGGATCAGCGCACACAAGGCTGCTGGACCAGACAACATCCCTGGTCGTGTTCTCAGGGCATGTGCGGAGCAGCTCGCTGGGGTTTTTACAGACATTTTCAACCTGTCTCTTGCCCAAGCAGCTGTACCTTCATGCTTTAAACGCACGTCCATTGTGCCAGTGCCAAAACACTCTAACTCGAGGTGCCCTAATGACTACCGCCCTGTAGCACTCACACCCATCGTCATGAAGTGCTTTGAGCGGCTGGTCCTGGAACACCTAAAAGACTCTCTACCATCCACATGGACTCACACCAGTTTGCCTACCGCAGCAATAGGAGCACAGAGGATGCCGTTTCCATGGCACTGCACTCTGTGCTCACTCACCTGGACAATAAGAACACTTACACACGTATGCTGTTTGTTGACTTCAGCTCAGCATTCAACACTGTCATCCCAACCAAGTTAATAGCCAAACTTGGAGACCTGGGCATCAATACCTCAATGTGCAACTGGATTTTGGACTTCCTAACTGACAGACCCCAGAATGTTCGTTCAGGATTCACCTGCTCCACATCCATCACTCTTAACACTGGTGTACCACAGGGCTGTGTGCTAAGCCCGTTTCTCTACTCCCTCTTCACCGCCGACTGCAAGCCTGTGTATGGATCTAATTCTATCGTCAAGTTTGCGGACGACACTACGGTGATTGGTCTCATCAGCAACAACGATGAGACTGCCTATAGGGAGGAGATCCAGCACCTGGCCACATGGTGCACCGAAAATAACCTGCTCCTCAACACCACCAAAACGAAGGAGCTCATCGTGGACTTCAGGAAGGAGTCAAGAGGCACACACGACACCATCCACATCAATGGAATGGCTGTTGAACGTGTCTCCAGTTTCAAGTTCCTGGGGATCCACATCTCGGCGGACATGTCGTGGACAACCAACACCTCCAGCCTGGTCAAGAAGGCTCACCAGCGCCTCTTCTTCCTGAGGACACTGAGGAAGAATCAGCTCTCCTCGGCTATCCTGGTGAACTTCTATTGCTGCGCAATAGAAAGCATCCTGACCAACTGTGTGGCAGTGTGGTATGGGAGCTGCTCTGTTGCGGAGCGCAAGGCACTGCAGCGGGTGGTGAAAACTGCCCAGCGCATCACAGGGACTCCACTACCTGCCATCGAGCACATCCAGAGGAAACGCTGTCTGCATCGAGCTCGCAGCATCCTTAAGGACTCCTCTCACCCAGCCCACAGACTGTTTTCTCTCCTGCCCTCCGGCAGGCGTTTCATGATCCACCGGACCAGGACCAGCAGACTTAGGAACAGTTTTTTCCCCAGAGCTGTCTCCTTAATGAACTCAAACCCCCGCTGATCCACTCCCCTCATATACTGATAACTCTCCTACCTCACATCCACCTTCACTTTGTTATTTGCACTACCGACTGTTTATTACAGTAACAATTGTTTACTTATGCATTTTGCACTACCACACCGTAACTGGATTATGCTCATTTGCACTGCAGACTGTTTTTACAGTACCAACTGTTTACATTTGCATTTTGCACCGTACTTCTAACTGTAATATGCAATCACTTCCACTGCACTTTTACACTTTTTTTCGGATAGCTTCTGTCCATAATTTATTGCACTACCTTAATCCACTGCCATATTCCTCATTTTAGCCTAACATATCATTGTATACCTCTATCTGTAAAATTCTGTTTATAGTAATAGCCATCTGTATATTATATTATATTCATAGTACATATCCACCTGTAAATTCTGTTTATAGTATTAACCATCTGTATATTATTCACTGTACATATTCACCTGTAAATTCTGTTTATAGTAATAACCATCTCTCTATTTATAGATATATTTATATATACTCAGTACATATCCATGTCCTGCACTTATGCAAACGTTGTATATCCTGCACTTGCTGCTATTGCACTTCTGGTTAGACCTAAACTGCATTTCGTTGCCTTGTACTTGTACTTGTGTAATGACAATAAAGTTGAATCTAATCTAATCTAATCTAATCTAATTCAGCTCCGAACACACCGGTATCAAACACGATGCCTTTTCATCCACTCATTCAATAGTTACATAATTGCATGAATTGTGAGTAATATACATGCCTAATAGTCACGTGTATTCAGTTGCAAACACACTAACAAGCTATGTCGAAGGCTATTTGAATGAAAGTCCAATAATCAGTAATTTGATATGTAATCAGAATGGAATAGTTTCTGTGAGTTTGCTTGGAGTTTTAGCTGTGTCGTGGAGTTCATTTACCGGTTGCAAAAGACAGAGGTCTGGTTGTTTCTTTGTCTTGTGACCACAACGAGTCATTTGTCCTCTTTAACTGAGTTTGGTCATGAGTCCATAGGAAGTCAGTTATCAACAACTAGTAGCTCCGGGCAGAATCGAGCCCCCATCTCTCTCGTGATCGATGGTCGATTTCCTGGGGTCTGGAGCTGAATTGGGCTTTGTGAAGGGGATGTTCATTTGATCGAATCATTTGGAAGATTCATTAATTATGTCTGCACCCATAATTGCTACAGTTTAGAGCAGCAAAGAAGAAATGAAAACGCGTTAGCAGCATAGACATCATGGTTAGCAGTATGTCCGCTGTTTAGCAGTATTTCGTCTCTGTGTGGATGGCAGGCACACGCGCGTGACACTCGCTCGCTGTCTTTGTCCTCCCCCAGTTTCTCTACGTGCGTTTTTACAGTCTATGGTCACTATATGAGGACACGAACACATAAACCGTCACTTCATGCGAATGTACTGTGTCATATAATGAACACAGACAATCAAATGTGTCACGGCTACCCGTCAAAATAAAAGTTTGGTTTAACATGAAGAAATGGACAGAATATATTAGGCTACTGTTGTAGCCTACAGTAGATTTAGCTACGTCTATATGTAATAATAATAAGTCTCTACTACTACTACTAATAATAATACCTAGAAGGTTGTTATATTCCTACATTTATTTGTTGTTTTTTTATACAGTTATATTGTAAAACTAAAATACCTTTTCAGTTTGCAGTGTTAGATTTGTGGCTGCATTTGAAGTTCTTTTTCGCTTAAGAAAAATAAATAATATTACTGTCAAATGCATGTCAGATAAAAAAAACTGTAATAAATACAGTAGATCGTTATGTATTTGTTCATGTTTTATTAAGGGATAAGTCTGAAGCACACCATAAAATTATTCTAGCAAGTCAGCTGTATACACACCCAGGTATCGGATCAGTACTCGGTATCGGCTGATACCCTGAGCCCAGGTATTGGAATCGGTATCGGGAAGGGGAAAAGGGTATTGGAACATCTCTAGTTCTGCTACTAACATCTTTGTGCCAAATACCACAGCACACCTTCAGGGGTCTAGTGGAGTCCATGCCTCGACGGGTCAGGGCAAAAGGGGGACCAACACAATATTATAATAATGTTGTGCTTGATCAGTGTATCTAATTCAAATTAGACCCATTTAGCACACAATCCATCCTGACAGAAAAAAAGTTTTGCTCACTTGCAACATTTTTTCCTGTGATAGAAAAGGTTTGATAAACTTATAAAACTCTTCTCACACTGAGTACAGTGGTACGGCTTCTCTCCAGTATGAACTCGCTCGTGTACTTTCAGGTTTCCAGACTGAGTGTAACTCTTGTCACAGTATGAGCACTTGAAAGGTCTTTCTCCAGTATGAATTCTTTGGTGCAGTCTCAGACTGTCAGCTCTAGCAAATCTCTTCCCACAGTCAATGCACACATAATCTCTTGCTTCATCATGTGTTTTCTGGTGGAATTTAAAACTGCTCAGCCTTGAAAAACTCTTTCCACAGTGAGAACACACATGAGGCTTCTCATCTGAATGAACTTTCAGGTGTTCTTTTAGATGTGATGGTGAAATAAAAGCTTTACCACACTGATCACAGTTAAATGCAGAGACTCCAGTGTGACGGAGCAGATGAATTTTTAACCCGTTTAGCCCTCTGAAACTCTCTCCACACTGAGTACAA
The DNA here is from genome assembly GCF_949357685.1 of Gobio gobio. Classification (NCBI taxonomy): domain Eukaryota; kingdom Metazoa; phylum Chordata; class Actinopteri; order Cypriniformes; family Gobionidae; genus Gobio; species Gobio gobio. The sequence continues at coordinate 50,104,525 of NC_137114.1, forward strand.
AAATACGGCTTCTCTCCTGTATGAATCCTTTGGTGCTGTTTCAAACCTTCTGGTCCTGTAAATCTCTTCCCACAGTCAAAGCACACATACTCTTTCACTCCATTATGCATTTTCTGGTGCCGTTTAAAACTGTTCAGCCGTGAATAACTCTTTCCACAGAGAGAACACACATGAGGCTTCTCATCTGAATGAACTGTCAGGTGTTGTTTTAGCTTTGATGATGAAATAAAACCTTTACCACACTGATCACAGTTAAATGGTTTTTCTCCAGTGTGAATCTTCATGTGCCTGTTAAGGGGTCCTTTTTTACTGAAACTCTTTCCACACTGAGTGCATGTATACGGTTTCTCTCCAGTGTGAACTCTCATGTGTTTGTTAAACTGTCCTTTTCTACAGAAAATCTTGCCACACTGAGTGCATTTATACGGATTCTGTCCAGTGTGAATTTTCATGTGTGTGTTACAGTGTCCTTTTCTACTGAATCTCTTTCCACATCGAGAGCAGGTGCGCGGATCTCTAGTGTTGATGCTCTGCTGTTCCTCCTCTGCTTCATCCAGTTCATGTTTTTGCTTATTCATGTCCATCCAGTCTAAAATACAAATATTATGTGGTTAAAATAAGCTCAAGTGAACTCTGATTTAACAGAAGAAAGCAACAGAATATCAAGTGTCATATCTTTGATGTGTTAGTTCCATAATATTCTTGTTAATCTGTTTAAAATATGGATGACAACAGCTATATAAGATTTCGGGGTCATTCAATGTCAACTCAAAAAAAAAAATATTTTGATCTTTCTTTTCTGGTGAAAGAAATACATATATGAAGAAGAAAGCCAAAATACTAAATGTCATGAAAGTCATGACCATTTTTACCTGCGATTTAGAGCCAAATTACAGGAGGGTAAAATGACTTCAGAAAGATGGCAGCATCAATATTTTATTTTTACACAGAGATTGGTAGGTCTATTAGTTAAATCTGCTGACTTTAGCTAAATTTGTTGCATTATAATCCAACAGTGCCAGCTCAAAAACGGGTGAAAAACACTTCAGATGTTTGTTTGTTTTTTTGCCCAAAGTTTGCATGTCTTGTTCTTAAGATAAAATTTAAGACGTTTTCATATTCACAAAAAGAATGTTCTTAAAATCATTGTAAATAACTTCTTAAAGTTAGGATAACCTCCAACCTATCTTAAATTCCCAAATGTAAGATGGTTAATTCATGTATTGGATTGTTTTAAATATTCAGCATTACAACTTAACAGTAGCTAACGAAATATAATATTTATAACTAATAGTACCATGAATATTGACGAGTGCTCTGAAGTGACACAGATTTTTTTTTTTTTACACGTTTATGATATGCTCACTCAAGCTAGAACTAGTAAGGCACCACAACACACACACACACACACACACACACACACACAGATAACAGACGTATTCACTCTAGAGAGAGCGCAAGCAAGACCGAGCGCAAATAAATAGGAAAGACAGGCTCTTATAAAATAACGATTTTACCGACACGGCACATTAAAAACACGACACTGAGTGATTAACTCCCGTCAAGTCAGTCACAGTCAAAAATAGTCTTCACACTTATTATGATATCTACGCTAATCTGCAGGAAGGGTTTGAGGTGTTTTTCATTCAGTGAGTCTTCAATAAATTTGTATACAGTCTTCAGCAATACCTTTCAATAAAATAACACCTTTCATTTTCACTTTCAGATGTTCAAGAATTTTTCAAAAAATTGTCTTACGAACTTATTCTTAGAATTTATCTTCATTTTCTTAACCTTTTTTCTTAAGAAAATTTTCGTGAATCTGGCCCCTGGATCTTATCAAACTTTCCTGTAGGCGTCTTCATTTTAAAGGCCCTTGATGGTCCAATCCCAGATACATGGTTATTTTAATGTGGTTCCATGTGTAAATTAGTAAATTGTACACAAATTGTGAAACTGTAGTTTGTTTGAACTATTTGCAAATGTATTTGGGGGGGGGTGGGGATATACACAAGTATTCACAGCCTTTGCCATGACACTCAAATTGAACTCAAGTGCATCCTGTTTCCACTGATCATCCTTGAGATCATTTAAAGAGTTGAGATGAATTAAAAGAGTCCACCTATGGTAAATTGAGTTGATTGGACACAGAAAGCCACACACACCTGTTAGAGCAAAAAACAAGCCATGAAATTCAAGGAATTGCCTGTCCTCAGAGACAGGATTGTATCGAGGCACAGAACTGGGGAAGGGTACAGAAAACGTTTCGCAGCATTGAAGGTCCCAATGAGCAAAGTGGCCTCCATCATCTGTAAATGGAAGAAGTTTGGAACCACTAGGATTCTTCCTAGAGCTGGCGACCCGGACAAACTGACCAATCAGGGGAGAAGGGCCTTAGTCAGGGAGGGGACCAAGAACCCGATGTTCACTCTGAGCTCCAGCGTTTCTCTGTGGAGAGAGGAGAACAACCATCTCTGCAGCACTCCACCAATCAGGCCTATATGGTAGACGGGCCAGACAAAATATACTTCTCAGTAAAAGGCCACCTGGAGTTTGCCAAAAGGCACCTGAAGGACTCTTACCAAGAGAAACAAAATTCTCTGGTCTGATGAAACAAAGATTAAACTCTTTGGGCCTGAATGGCAAGTGTCATGTCTGGAGAAAACCAGGCACCTCTCATCACCTGGCCAATACCATCCCTACGGTGAAGCATGGTGGTGGCAGCATCATGCTATGGGGATGTTTTTCAGCGGCAGGAACTGGGAGACTAGTCAGAATCAAGGGAAAGATGAAAGATTCAGCAATGTACAGACATCTTTGATGAAAACCTGCTCGAGAGCTCTCTGGACCTCAGGCTGAGGCAAAGGTTCATTTTCCAACAGGACAACAACCCTAAGTCCACAGTCAAGATAACAAAGAGTGGCTATGGGACAACTGTGAATGAATGAATTTAATTAAAATTGTGCAAAGTGACCCCCATTTGGTTTTTGACCTCTAAAAATCCAATTGTACAGGTTACCAATTTGCTCATGGAACCGCATTAAGATTTCCATATCTATTATATTGAACCATATAAGGCTTTTAAAATTAAGATTAAGAAATGCTTTTTAAAAAACAGAACCTAAAGGATATTAATGAATCTTTCATACTTCTGCAATTACAAAACAAAGTAAAAAATTTGAGTCAGGAAAGTTTCTGAAATTTGACATGGAATGACCCTTTGACCATTTAGATGCATTTTCTGTATTCTTCATTTATTATCCAATGTTTCTCAACAGTAAACAATGAAGAATCAAGAATGGCCACCAACCTGTTTGTTCCTCAGTATCTTCATGTTTTATTCTGGATGGTTCTGGATCCCTCATTTCTTTAATCTCCTCTTTAATAAACTCCATCTTTAACAGTCACACAGATTTCAGCTGCTACACCTGGAGTTTGTCCTTCTCTTGTAGGATGATGTGAATATTCCCAGTATTTATTGGTGAATTGTTGTGGTCGTGATACAGACGCCCAAAAGGCCAGATCTGAAAAAATCAAAGATAAGTGACTGAATTTATACAGAATTACTTGTAAGTTGCCTAAACACATTTGCTGTTAAAAATACAGAGTGTTTTGACAAGGTTGTTTATTATTATCATCATCATCATCATCATCATCATCATCATCATCATCATATAAAAAAGAGGCCTATACAATGAAGCTGGTTTATGTGGCTAGCTATGTATGTTTTAGTTTAGATTGGTTTTAGGGACAATAAAAGTGGTTTGGAATTTAGCAGTGTTCATTGCCATAGTAACTTGTGCTCCATGAATAACCTGCTCCAGGGCAGGTTATGTTCTGGATAAAAGATCTTACATTTAAATTGGATCAATTCTGTGAGCAAAGTGACATATCTCTGGATAAATAAAGTCAAATAGTGTTTTGTGGCTCTTTAATGCGTCGTGATCGCTGTAGCGCCCCAGTTAAAGCTGCTCGTGAACCGATCATCTCTTCCTTCTAGTTCATTGATAAGCATCAAATTAATAAGAATGAACACTAAACGAAATGTTGTTTCAACCGCGGAAAGACGTCAATAAAACACAGTTTTTCAAGTTCAAGTCCATCGACGTTAATCTACTAACTCTCCTGACTGCTTTGTCGGACAAACTGACAGATTTGGCGATGTGATTGGTCAGATCGCCTGTCAATCAAACTTGCGGTGAAGGGTGAATTTGAAGAGAAGATGGACAAACTACGACCTGCTTACCTGCTTTTAAATGTGCTGTATAAATAAAAATGGACTTGACTTGAAAGGAAACTTTTTATTGGTTTAAAGACTTTTTTGTTAAAATGTTCTAAAGAAACTGAAAAATAGTCACACTTAGTTGTAAATTGAGAACTGTTTATTCTTAATGATTGTTCTTTGCCATTGTATGGCTTACCATGTTTCATTCAGAGCTTGTTAATCCTGAATATAACTTTGTTAATAAAAAAAAATATTGAAAGAAATCTTCATAACCATTTTTTAATATGGCAATACTGTTAAACAGATATTCTAACTATATACAGCATAGTAACTAAAATGTTGGTTAAAATGTAAAGTTCATGTATTTGCACAGCAGGATAATTAGTTGCCAAAAAAGTATGTTAAGAATCGTTTTGGGAATTGGATCGTTACTCCCAGAATCGGAATCGGATCGGAAAGTGCCTTAAAATTCCCACCCCTAGTGTGTGTGTGTGTGTGTGTGCGCGCGAGCCAGTCCCAGTTGCTTTGCACTGGACAAGCTACAAGAATTCAAAAGGGGGAATCGTCTTTTGTGCAAATACTTGAACTGTACTATTGTGAAAAAGGTCTACAGTGGGGCAGAAAAGTATTTAGTCAGCCACCAATTGTGCAAGTTCTCCCACTTAAAAAGATGAGAGGCCTGTAATTTTCATCATAGGTACACTTCAACTGTGAGAGACTTAAGCTGAGTTTCCCCAGAAACTAGGAACTTTGGGGTGGTACTTGGTGTGTTTCTACCGCAGGAACTGGGGTTTAAATGAAGTTCTAAATATTTCCCCCTCCGAACGTCCCCGCTTGCGAGGTAGTACTTTTTCAAAGTTCAGGAACTTTACGGGGTGGGACTTAGGCGCTGAACATGCTGATTGGTTGAGCTCACGCAGCATTTTATTTCAACCAGCATTTTTAAGTGTTTTGCAAGGTTCATTCTGTGTTCAGTAAATAGTCTTGGGCTGAATCTGAAATCGCCCCCTATACCCTTAAAAAGGGCGCTATTTGAAGGGACAGCCATTTGTAGTGGTGTCCGAAACTATAGTGGACGTTATTGAGTGCACTCATTCAATCCCACTTTGCACTGCAGTAACGAGTGTTGTTCACACAGCGGCTGTCCGAATTCGTTCACTTGTTTTCATTCACTCCTTCAAGTGAACTGTATCAGTGGACTAAAGTAGGGAATAGTGATTGAGGGTTTAGGGGGTGATTTCGGATTCAGCCTGGCTCTGTGCGATGGCGCGCGTTGTCTCCGAAAATGCACGGTCAATGTCCGTGATAGCTGATAATTTTAAATCTATCTTTACAAGCTTTCAGAATACGCTTTAGTATCGGTGTTCGTCTCTTTTCCGCCGTTTTGTTAATTACCTCTTTAGTAAACCAATACATAACTAGCAAAAGCAGTGCTGCTTGCATCTCCTCCATACTTGTTATTGTTGTAGACAGTATCAAACAAAAATGATTAGCCTACTGTCCGTCGGTGACTGGGAGGAACAGTCGCGCGCAGTCCCACGTCTCTGTAATAATTACCCTAATCTTCACGGTACTTTAGACCGCAGTGCAAATGCAGACAGTAGCAGATCTGGGGGAAAAAAGTTCCTGGTACAAATTGTTCCAGGTAATTTTGGTGGAAACGGGGCTAGAATGAAAAAAGAAATCCAGAAAATCACATTGTCTGATTTTTAAATATTTTTTTTGCAAATTATGGTGGAAAATAAGTATTTGGTCACCTACAAAAAAATGTCTGGCTCTCACAGACCTGTAACTTCTTCTTTAAGAGGCTCCTCTGTCCTCCACTCGTTACCTGTATTAATGGCACCTGCTTGAACTCGTTATCAGTATAAAAGACACCTGTCCACAACCTCAAACAGTCAGACTCCAAACTCCACTATGGCCCTGACCAAAGAGCTGTCAATGGAGACCAGAAACAAAATTGTAGACCTGCACCCGGCTGGGAAGACTGAATCTGCAATAGGGAAGCAGCTTTGTGTGAAGAAATCAACTGTGGGAGCAATTATTAGAAAATGGAAGACATGCAAGACCACTGATAATCACCCTCGATCTGGGGCTCCACGCAAGATCTCACCCCGTGGGGTCAAAATGATCACAAGAACGGTGAGCAAAAATCCCAGAACCACACGGGGGGACCTAGTGAATGACCTGCAGAGAGCAGGGACCAAAGTAACACAGGCTATCATCAGTAACACACTACGCCGCCAGGGACTTAAATCCTGCAGTGCCAGACGTGCCCACCTGCTTAAGCCAGTACATGTCCGGGCCCGTCTGAAGTAGAGATGTTCCGATACCCTTTTTCCCTTCCCGATACCTGGGCTCAGGGTATCGGCCAATACAGAATATTGATACGATACCTGGGTGTGTATACAGCTGTACTACTAGCCCTGTATGAATTGCTAGATATAGTTTTTGGTGTGCTTCAGACTTATCCCTTAATAAAAAATACATACAAACAAATACATAATGATCTACTGTATGTATTACAGTATTTTTTATTATCTGAAATACATTTGACAGTAATATATTTTTTTTCTTAAGCGAAAAAAGAACTTCAAATGCAGCCACAAATCTAACATGCAAACTGAAAAGGGTATTTTAGTTTTACAATATTAATGTATAAAAAAAACAAAGCAGTGCTACAAATAAATCTAGGAATATAAAAAATATTTAAGAAAATTAATAATCTCTTTACAAACAAAATCTCTAAACAATTTTGTGATATAGCTGATATAGCTTAGGGAGCGCAGTTTCACAGATGTATTTGCGACCAGGCAAACTGCACCGGGTGCAACCGCTGTGCATGCCGTCGTGTTAATCGGGGTGACGCGTCTTAATGCTTTATTAAGTTTCCGGTGTTACACCCTCGAAATTGCAGCCTGGCATATGAGACATATCGCCGTTTTACTGGCTGGTTGGTCCACTCTGAAATCAGGGTTTTTCCTACATTGAAATTTTTTTGGCGGCCGCCAAAACAATTTTTTGTGCCGCCAAAGCCTTATTTGATCAGTTATTGTGATTTATGAGTGATGTAGAACAGATGACTGCTGCACTTGAGTTAACTGAGTGACAGAGAGAACGACCAGTGAGCTCCTACCCCGCTCGCACGCTCTCTGTCTTCAAAATAAGCATTCTTAGCTTTCTAATGTTTCACATATTACGTTAATCAAAATAAAAAGGTCGGAAGACCGAATCCATGTTGCACGTGATGCTATCAGACGTCTTCCTTTAATTACCGCTGGGTGTGAAATGCGCTCAAAACTTTGACTGATTCTCTGACCAGCTGACAAAAAGCATACTTTAAATAAACAGGAAACAAATCCTATCCGGTTATGAAGTGTTTTCTGTGTGTTGACAAATCTTTCGCGATGTTCTAAAGACGGGATTCACACACAACGCGTCTGCTAATGTCCGATTCGCCACCTAATGACTCCTTTGAACCGAATCATTTTAACGACTGGTTAGAACTGATCTGTCCAACAATGAACTCACGAATCAGTTTAATCATTTACTCAGAACAACACCTGAAATGAGAACACAAGTGTGCTTACCCAATTTAGCAAGAGTGGATAGTAAGAATTATTTTTAATTATCAACAGTCTTTCAGCTTATTTATGTGGACAATGTGTAGTAAAATAAATAGCCTAAAATCATTTAGTTTAGACTGGAGTGAGGTGAACCCAGAACAAATTATTTGTTGTTAGCTAGCTGATTGTATATGGCAGAAAATTGTATATGGCAGAAAATTAGACTATTTGTTCATTTTTTTAATACTATTTTTTAATATTGATATGATTACCAAAACAATTATCCATAAATAGTGTAAAAATGAGGAACAAAAACAAACATCAAGGTATCAAAATAAGATAAGCAAAAGTTACAAAATTTCTTTGAATTTATTTCAAATTTATTGTCTATTGCGCTTGCAGATCAAGTGGGTAGGGTATTTTTTTTTTACCGTGCGTGTGTGTGTATATGGATGACCATGTCTGTCAGCCACCACCGAAGACCATTTTTGACCCAGGAAAAACCTTGGAAATGCTGCCAAATAGCCGACAAATTGCTAGCGCGTTCTCGTTTCTTCTTCGTTGCTCTAAACAGTGGTTGCTTGTGGCAACACAGCACAACTTCCTGTGTTTGCAATGCATTCTGAGCAGCAAAGAAAAACCGTGCAGCAGTTAGGCAAAGCTAGCGGTCATAACTTAATAACTATGTCTTGTTTAAGAAAATGGTATCGGATCGGTACATGGGTTCAAGTACTCGCCGATACCAATGCCAGAATTTGTTGTGGTATCGGATACGTTTCCGATACTAGTATTGGAATCGGAACAACTCTAGTCTGAAGTTTGCTAGAGAGCATTTAGATGATCCAGAAGAGGATTGGGAGAATATCATATGGTCAGATGAAACCAAAATAGAACTTTTTGGTAAAACTCAACTTGTCGTGTTTGGAGGAGAAAGAATGCTGAGTTGCATCCAAAGAACACCATACCTACTGTGAAGCATGGGGGTGGAAACATCATGCTTTGGAGTTTTTTTTTCTTCAAAGGGACCAGGACGACTGATCCGTGTAAAGGAAAGAATGAATGGGGCCAATGTATCGTGAGATTTTGAGTAAAAACCTCCTTCCATCAGCAAGGGCATTGAAGATGAAACGTGGCTGGGTCTTTCAGCATGACAATGATCCCAAACACACCACCCGGGCCACGAAGGAGTGGCTCTTCGTAAGAAGCATTTCAAGGTCCTGGAGTGTCCTAGCCAGTCTCCAGATCTTAACCCCATAGAAAACCTTTGGAGGGAGTTGAAAATCCGTGTTGCCCAGCAACAGCCCCAAAACATCACTGCTTGGAGGAATGGGCCAAACTACCAGAAACAGTGTGTAAAAACCTTGTGGAGACTTACAGAAAACGTTTGACCTCTGTCATTGCCAACAAAGGGTATATAACAAAGTATTGAGATGAACTTCTGTTATTGACCAAATATTTATTTTCCACCATCATTTACAAATAAATTCGTTAAAAATCAGACAATTTGATTTTCTGGATTTTTTTTTCTCATTTTGTCTCTCATAGTTGAAGTGTACATATGATGAAAATTACAGGCCTCTCTCATCTTTCTAAGCGGGAGAACTTGCACAATTGGTGGCTGACTAGATACTTTTTTTGCCCCACTGAATATAATATTAATACTATATTATTAAGCACGAAGGATAAATTAACATAAAAATACCCTACAAAGGTAATATACAAAAGCCTTAGAACAGGGGTCTCGAAATTGTGGCCCGCTATTTTGTGGCCCCCTTCTTGACATCAAAGTTTAGTATTAGTGCGGCCCGCGCGTTGCTCTGAAAAGCACCTTTTTGCTGAGTCGTGGCGTGTGCAGCACTTGCCACGCTTGCTGCCTCCTTTGTGTGTATGTGTGTCTGTGAGAGAGAGAGAGAGAGAGAGAGAGAGAGAGTTGGCTCGCCCCTCCCTCGTGCAGTATAATTGGTTAACACCGCGTGATTGACAGGAACAGACTAACGAAGCTGATCAGACAGTTGAAACGAAAGTGGTCTAACAGCGCTCGTCAAAGCGGCCAATCAAAGTAGGTGGGGTTTACGTTCTCTTTTGGCTCGTGCACACTGCACAGACGAGCGCGTCAATCTATCCCGTTGCTGAGAGAGACTCTATTCCTTGCAGTGAAATCACAAAACAAAATGCAAACGTGTCCATGGTCTTATTATACAAGCATTGATGAACATCTTTGATTTTAATGAAGAAAAACGATATAAGAGCGGATTAGAACCCAGAACCTTTGACACGGTTGACAAAAATTCTACCACCAGACCACTAGGGAATTCAAAAGTAATTCGCGGATCTATGTATTAATTCACTCACTCATGCGAAGAATATCGGGACTTATAATATATTTGACGCAAATTAATGCAAATATTGTTAACAAATAGTCCCAAAAAGATTATTTCCCAACTAGAATTAGACCTAGAATTTCGCTCACTGTTCTGTTTGACCTGGTTACGGTCAAATCTCTCTTCAAAAGCAACTACATAAACTTAACAACTTTTACGTGCACTGATATAGCAAGAGTTTCTTTTAGTTGTACTTTTCCATAAACAGCTCTTTTCTTCTTGCGGTGTAAATTTGTTTAAATTTTTAATATCTTTCAATCTCATAATATTCAGCAGAAGATAAGTGATTTGCGCTGCTTCGCTACTTCAACTCGCGAGTAGCTAATCTCAGTTTCACCAGGGTTGCCTACTTTTAAGATCAAGTTGGAGTGAGATTTTTTTTTCTTTTTTTGGGGGGGGGGGGGGGGGGTGTTGAGGGGCTGACGGGTATATCGATTTCAGTATCGATTCATAGCCCACTGTACATATAAGGAAATAAGGATATGTACTAGTGCTGTCAGTTAAACGCGTTATTAACGACGTTAACGCAAACCTATTTTAACGGCGTCAATTTTTTTATCGCGAGATTAACGTTCTTTTTGGTCTAACAAACTTTGTAGTTTTTTCACATGCTGTTGCAGCAACTAGTAACGTTTGAAAAACTACAACACCACTCCGGATGTAGCTAGACCGGAAACAAAACATCAGGCACGCTGCGGCTGCCCACACTTGTTTGTGTTTGAGTAGACGTGGATGGCAAGCGTGAGACGCCGAAATGAGAAACGTATTATGCCATGGTTTAACTCAGGGGTCTTCAACTAAAAGTGCTTGTCTTGAGCGCTGCTTTCTGCTCTGATGGTGCATTCACACCGGACGCGAATGAAGCGTTTTGCGCGAGTGATTTAAGTCAATGCAAAGACGCAAATAGACATTCTGCGGCGCGAATTAAGCGGCGTGCATGTCGCGTCATTCGCGTCCGGTGTTACGCACCTGCATGCTTGACCGCGCGTCTGGGTCTGAACGCAACAGTGAGCATTGCAACGTTAACTGTTTCATTACGTCAAAAGGCTTCGCGGTCCGGATTTGGACCGGAGTCCGCTAGTTGGCGACCCCTGGTTTAACTGCACTATAGGCGGAGTCCTAGTTTACCTTGCATGTGCACTTTGTAATTTTATTTTGTATCACCCTGTTTTGATCCCTTAGAAAGGGCTGTTGAAGGGGCTGTTTGTGCAACAAAGTATTTTTTTCACCCTTTTATTGATGGACAGTGTTACATTGTGTGAGCGATTATTTGCTCCAAGTGTGAATGACTGCTTCAAGTGAGAATGTTGGTGTGAAATCGAACACTACAGTATGCCAATGTTGTTTTCAATAAAACAAACATTTGAACAAAGCAAGCCGATCCACTTTTCTATGTTGATAAGAGCATTAAAATAAGAAAAAATAATGGGACAAAAAGAAATCAAGGGACATTTAGAATAAATAAAAATGTGCGATTAATTGTGAGTTAACTATGGCATTAATGCGATTAATCGCGATTAAATATTTTAATCGTTTGACAGCACTAATATGTACGTTATTAACATTTTAAAATTTCACATTTAAAGGAATTTAGTGTTTGATTAAAATATTTATTAAAATGCAAAACTCCAATACTTTTTGGAGCAACTAGATTAGATACATGTATATTGATTAAAGAGCCATAAAGGCACCAGTGGGTAATGGCATTACAAATAGGGATGCACCGGTTGACCGGCCAAAAATCGTAACCGAACGGTTTTTGCTTCTAAGCGCGCGATCGGCAACCGGCCGGTTTTCTTTGTATTTTTCTGCCGATTTTGCCCGAAGTGCGCCCGCGTGCACATACGCCTATATTACAATCATTCGCGAACATGTCACTTGTGTGTTACAAACGGAAACTGGAGAACTGAAGGAAGAGACGGAATACACCGAAGGAACATTTTTTCTTTACACTGAATTTAAAAACAAATGCTGATTTAAGTAACATCTTTGTTTGGATTGCAGAATATGCAGTTGTTGCCTTTATTTTCACCTTTCAGCCTTTTCATTTCCAATTCAATTTCCCGTTAATTTCAGATTGCGGACTTGTTTTCATTAGTCAAAAGCCAATATAGCCTGTTAAATACCAAATAAACATCTTGTTCATGTATACTTTAATTCTTTTATTGTGCAAATTTTTTTTTTTTTTTTATCGGAATCGGCCAGTTTTCTTGAAAAAAAAACGGTATCGGAATCGACCATGTAAAATCATGATCGGTGCATCACTAATTACAAATGGAAATTATTATTTTTCGAGCCACAAAATGACTTTAATTTGCCTCTTTGAATAAGAATTCTCTAATTTAACCAAAATTACTATACTAATTGTAATATAAATAAGAAAAATATTAGAAGAAAAATATTTTAAGTGGTCAATAATGGACCATAATTAATGCACAAATAGTATTTAGTACCAAAATATCTCAAAATATTGAATAAATATTATTGAACTAAAATATAAAACATTTATTCAATTGAAAAATAGTTAAGGTGTATGGTCACATTTGACCATCAATGAGTATGAGTGTGACCAATTAGTAAGGAATACCCGAGGGCTAAATACAATAAAAAAAACTAGGGCTGGGCAAATTAACGCGTTAACGCGGGCGATTAATTTTTTCAGCTTAACGCAATTAAAATATTTAACGCAAATAACGCAGCGTCCGTTTTTATATCCATTTTTGCTTAGCATTACATGATCATCACGCTCTTATTCATGTAAATGCTTCCAAGCGTAACAAGACACAAGCGAACGCGCTGTATGCCAAAGTCCTGTCTGTGTGTGTGTGTGTGTGTCAGTGTCCTGTCTGTGTGGATGCGTCTCGTGTCAGCTAATCAAGGGACACACACACACACACACACACTCGACACATAGATAGACTCGCGTCAGTTTCCTGCTCACATCGAGTTCTCTTTTGCTCTTGAACAAACAATAACACAGAGGATTTTGAGTATTCTCATATTAGGAGTCTTAAATTAGTTAAATAACGTCTTAAATGAACTTAAAGAGTTGTGAGGAAATGAGATGCGCGGAACAGCGCGTGAGATCCGCGGCTGTTCTTAAAGGGTTAGTTCACCCAAAAATGAAAATTCTGTCATTAATTACTCACCCTCATGTCGTTGGACACCCGTAAGACCTCCGTTCATATTCGGAACACAAATGGAGATATTTTTGTTGAAAGCTGATGGCTGAGAAAGGCTTCAGATAGGCCTCCATTGGCATTCAGTACATTGACACTTCCAAGATCCATGAAAGGCACTTAAAACGTCGTTACAAAGTCCATCTCACCACAGTGGCTCTACAATAATCTTACGATGCGACGACAATAGTTTTTGTGCGCAAAAAAAAAATCTAAATAACACCTTTATCCAACTTGTTCTCGACTTCCGTGTATGCCTCCACGACGCATGTGCGAGAATATGACGCAGATCCGGCGTTCGGACATATGACCCAGAAGCGATTTGTTTACGAGCAGAGGAAGACGCGCGTATCTAAGCTGTTGAATTCTACATTGATCGTGCTTTAGGTCTCGGCGTAGTTCTCAAAATGGGGCTTAAGTGTGCATTTCATGGATTCCTGAACGCCGGCGCTACGTCATATTCTCGCGCATGCGTCGTGGAGGCACACACGGAAGTCGAGAACAAGTTGGATAAAGGTGTTATTTTGATTTTTTTTTGCGCACAAAAACTATTGTCGTCGCATTGTAAGATTATTGTAGAGCCACTGTGGTGAGATAGACTTTGTAACGACGTTTTAAGTGCCTTTCATGGATCTTGGAAGTGTCAATGTACTGAATGCCAATGGAGGCCTGTGTGAAGCCTTTCTCAGCCATCAGCTTTACACAAAAATATCTTCATTTGTGTTCCGAATATGAACGGAGGTCTTACGGGTGTCCAACGACATGAGGGTGAGTAATTAATGACAGAATTTTAATTTTTGGGTGAACTAACCCTTTAAAGTGACAGGAGCACTGATGATGCCTGTCATTAATGTTCATCAAAGAACAACGGGAACAGAGACAAGTGTAGCTTTAATGATGATTCATCTATATTTAATTTATTATTTATGCAGTTAAGAAAGATAACTATTACATTTCTGTATGTATAACAGGGAAGGCCATGGGTATATAACATTTATTATTTTGGGTCTATGTAAAGATTGTTTTAAGTTCACTTAAATTAAAAGTTGTTTTTTTAAAGCCTAATAAATGTTGAAATTGGGAGCTTTCAGTTATACTGTAATGTAACGTCATTAATGTTTCATAGACACTTTAGTATCAGTGATACTGGCCTTCATTCATAAAAATATGACAATACAACACATATTTAAAATATGCTGTCTTTAAATTGTTTATACATTAATTTGGAGAGTAACTGAAATTATTACAATATCAAAATATTAAAACCGTAAAATATTAAAAACTTGCGATTAATCGCGATTAATTACAGAAAAAAGTGCGATTAATTAGTTAATTTTTTTTAATCGATGCCCAGCACTAAAAAAAACATTAACATTGATGTTAACATTGTTGCATCTCCATCACTCTCCATTATAAAACGATCCTGTATGGTTGATGTAATAATCAATGCACACTATGCTGTACTGTTTACCAAATCTTGCTGCAAACACCTGTAAAGTGGAGTTGTTGTGTATCAAGCCATTCAAATGTATTGAAACAGCGCTAGAAGTATTGAGAGCTCCGTGAAGCATGTGACCGCGCGCGCCCGGGAGATGAGAGAGCATGTTGCAACTCTGTTATTCAACACTCTGGCTTTAACTGTTATGCCATTTAAGCGCCAAAACGCTATTTATTGTTTGAATTTCGCATTAAAACTTAAATTTAAAAGCTTAGACTTTGTTTAATATCAAAAGAAGGTTTGGCAATTTGGCGTGAGATTAAGTTGGGCAGCGTGAGAGCGTGAGACAGAGCCTGAAAGCGTGAGTATCACGCCAAATGCGTGAGAGTTGGCAACCCTGGTTTCACTGATCTACAGCATGGCTGTTCACTACAGATGTCACAACGTTGACAGAGAAGTTAATGATCAGCCTCATGGTACCAATAAAGCCAGATTGTGTTGGTTAGGTTTTGTCAACCTGAAACTATTACTGTAACCTGAGTTTGTTCAACTACCATCACGGTACTGGCCCCAGATCTATAAGCAACAAACTCATCTTTGTGTAACCCAGAGTGTTAAATAAGGATAAAACAGGGCACACCATGGGCGTCACTAGGCCCTTTTTAGGCCCTAGGCCCTACATTTCTGCCCAGCCCCCCTAAAAACTATCTAATTAACTCCCCTTTATAATATATTAAACTGGTGGGAGGCTTAAGCTTTGTCCAGTGTCTTAGTCTGCGTTAATCAGCGTGTTATTCAATCCCCAGCGGCGCCAAGCAGAGCGCACAAGTCTGTCACCGCTCATCAATGTCAAAATATTTGAGAAACCAAATCAAATCAGAGAAGGCAGGCTTTATGTTCACACAGAAGCTGCTGAGGCTGAGAGATAATTTTACCAGTGCGACTCGATGTCAACAGGGGCGGGTCTAGACAATTTTTCGTGGGGGGGCCAGGCTGGGGCACAGACTCAGAGAGGGGTGGCACATTTAAATACATGTAAACAGTGAACCAGTATAAATAGCCCTACACTGGAGGTAATAATACTGTATATTATTGATAACAAAACATATTATAATGAGTGAAAATGAATTAAAAATGAGCAACTTCAAATTTGATATGAAATAACAAATAACTCAACATTAGTAGAAGAACATGGGTTGTGGTAAATGCAATGCAAGCATGATTTTTTTCCATCATAATTGTATATAGTTGTAAACAAGATGGACCAACATAATTGACAAGAGTAGAAAGGCTTTTGAGCTCAACAAGAAGCTGTAGCAGTGTTTATTCATATTTATATTACATTATAAATATATTATATTTGTTTCCCACAGGATTTTTTGAGACTATGCTGGGTAGACATTGGTCCCTCTAGGCTAGGGGTTGCTCCCCAAAAGAAAATTGTTCATTTTAAATTTAAATGCATAAATCTGGTGCATTTTGAGAGAAAAATTAAGTGACTATCCATAAAGAAATGTGTTTTTTGTAAACAATTTTGTACTTTAGTAGTAATTTATTTATTTATTGGTTGCATAGATATGAATGGTGATGGTATAGGGCACATAAATGATAGTTCATAAAGGGTAAAACATGGAGAGTATGCATTCAAACCATCAAAAATATACAGCAAAAGAGGTTACCTTCGTTGAATTAACTTATTTCTAGAATAATTAGTGGGGGCCTGTAATACATATTTATTATGTGAATATTTAGGCTATAGGGTCTAACTGTTCAAATTACTCATGGTTCAGTCTGTATGTGCTATATTCAGGGAAAAAATAACTACTGTCAAATAAAAATAAAGAAGATAAAAACAAATGATCTAACTATGCAAAAGCACAAATAAATACAATCAGAGCAAAGATACTTAAAAAATAAACAGTGCTTTTCAGGTTTTTCTGGTAGATCTAACATTAGTTCTCAGAAATGGAATATCAGTAATCAAATGTAAAATTGCATTGCATAGCCTATTTGACTGTATAAATTAAAGACTGTTATTAAAGGTATAAAAGCTAAAGCAGTGAGTGATTTCCTTGTCTTTTGTAGTTTGATTAACATTAAAAACACAGACAGCAGGAATATTAGTTTGCTAGAATACTCAAGACGATCATGTTGACAATTTTTGTGTGAATTTGTCCGTTTAGGCGGAAGACTTTAAAGAGAACTCAATATTTGCTCGCTATCTGAGACGCGGGTTTGCGTGCTTCGGATGAGCACACACACACACACACACACACACACACACACACACACACACACACACACACTCTTCTCACAGCGCACAACTTCTCATTCGCGTCTTCTAGCTCCTGAATTGGCTTATTTTTAGTTTATTTTTGTGCTCAAATGTTTTTTTATAAGCTTTAAAGTAGAGAAACCAACCACCGCACTTCGCCGTCCGTTTGCGCCCACTATTTACTCCGATAACAACACGTGACGGTATAGTGGTTCCTCTCCAGTGCAGAGGCGCTCCACAACCACAACAACAACAGGGGGATGAGTGCAGTGGCCACTTGCATGCATACAATAAAATATAAATAAATCAATGCTCTGTAAAATATTAGTTTTAGTTAAGAAAACCGCTGGAACTACTTGTAAAGAATTAATACTGACAAGTCCAACAACATATTACCTTCCGACTCTGATGGGTGGGGGGGCACTTGGGGTGGCCAATTACATTTTGGGGGTGGCCCGTGCCACCCCAGGCCCCCCTCTGGCCCCGCCCCTGGATGTCAAGTGCGAGAAATGTAAGTAGCTCAACTAAACATTTCATATTTGAGCTGCTACTTTAAAGTCAGAAATGTTAAACAAATAACAAAAATAATCAGGCAAATTAATAACCTTTTGCCTAATTTTGAATTGAAAATTGTCTTGTGATTCATAATGTAATTAACAAACAAGAAATAATAAAGCAGTTTTCATCAGATTAGGCATTTAGATTAATAATGAATGTGTATATTGTAAATTAATATTATTCCATTTCTAGCCTTAAGTAAACAAACATAAGATAATGAATGTGCGCATATCGTGAATTCACTTAATAAACGTATTTACATAGTTTTACTGGTAGCCTTTGATAAATTAATGTGTCTACAAAAATTATTCATAAACCATATAGAAACTATGCCAGTCAATCAGCGACTCGATTCATTGTTCTTTTGAATAGATTCTTTCTGTGAACGTGTTTGCAAAACAGTGAATCGTCCATTATTTCATACACAATAAACAGATATTTCCAGGGGGAAAAATTGCATATCTTACGTGTGGCCACCTGTAGACTGAAAATATACAGCATCCAACGAAAATACTCCACAACTGTCCTTCATTCAAAGACGGTCGTTACAGCCTCGTCGATTAATATTAACTGAAACTGGTCTTCAAGCGTTCAGTGCTCGGCTGCTCGCGTCTCTCTTCTTCTGTACATCCTTGAAACCACCAACTCTGTGTTTTATGGCAGGAAGGAGCGTTTGCTCCACCTACTGGAGTGTAGAGCATTGTGTATGGAAAAAAGGAGAAATGCATAGGTCTACTTTCATCTTTATTTAGTCGTAGCAGAACCTGAAGAAGAGGTTCTCACTGCACTTTTAATAAAGAAACCATAAATAATGTGTATGGGGGGATTATTGTTTTAGTACTTAAGCTGTTTACCTCAGTGTTTGTTAGCAGTCAATAATAACAAATACAATGAACAGACTAAGAAAATTAACCTATAAACACATTTTAAATTTAAAACCTTTTATAACATTGTATAAATATCAGCTGAGATAATTGGAATATTCTCAAATGTCATGGTGGAACAACTGCAAACATGGCTCTTTTATAATGAATTGACAAGGTAATAACGTGATAATGAATCTTCCAGAGGAGCTCAACTGATCCTTGTGTGAAAATGTTTGTTGATCTTTCTCAAATACTGTAAAAACTGCTAAATTCATCTATGGGGTAGGTTGGTACACTTTCCATGTCATGTGGTAGTACAAATACAGAAATATATACATACTATATTACTATATACAAACTATTTGGTTGTACAAAACAAACAAGACATTGTGGTACAGTTAAGAGTATAGAACAGAATAACAACAAATAAACATGCATGTAAGAAAAGATTATAAATAAAATACTGAAATAAAGTATAATATTAGGGCAGTTCAATGAATTCGAAAACTTTCAAATTTGTTTAAAAAGTTTTTTTGTTTTGTAATCGCATGTTTGAAAGGGTTTCAATGTACTATTGTAAGATCAGTATTATAAAAAGGTGAGGGTTTATTTTGAGTAATCTTGTCTTATGAATATAAAACTCAAAATAATTAAAGATTAATAATACAGTTTAGTTTTTTTATAGAAAAAAAAAATGGTTTTTGAAAACTCAATTCTAAAAAAAAATTGTCATGCCAGACAGAAGACGGTGAATGCACCAGTGAACCCCAGCAAAGCACGTCAAATGTGGCAAAAAAGATTGTGCATTCGGAATCCAAAAGTCCAATGGAAAAGCGAAAGTTTCAAACCCAGTGGCTGTCAGACTTTGATTGGCTTTTGTATAATGAAGATGAAGATGTGATGACATGCAAGTACTGTAGAAAACCTAGCTTGGCCAGTAAAACTTGATTTGGAAAACCTACCATTTCAGCCCAAAGAGCCACAGAGAACTTAAGACAGTGTGTGAAGAACTTGAATCTAAGTTCTACAAACCAAAGCCAGTGAAAGGAACACGTTGGGTGCCTCATTTGGACAGGGCACTAGATGTCTTCTTAAAAGGAAAAGATGATCTTGTGAGCCAAGCTGGGCAGTATGTAGCTGTTGCTATTCTCATGGAGAATTTGGCCCAGACCAGTCACAATGCTTACATTGCTGGTAGAGGGGAAAAGGTTTTCAAAGGAAGGATCTGCAGTTTGTTGTGTTTTGTCGATTTCCTGGCTGATGTGCTGCAGGAGATAGCAACATTACATCAGACTCTACAGAAGGCAGACCTCATCCTACCAAGTGCTGTTGCTGCAGTGGAGAGCTGTTTGACCAGTCTTGACTACATGAAAACCAACCCTCTCCCAGATGCTATGCTGGAAACTTTCATCACACAGTGTCTGGAAAAGAAAACACCTGGTGTTCATACCACAACTTTTCAGGGCATTGACTTGAGAGGGGAAAGAGACAATAGATCCTCATAGATAATCTGAGACAACAGATGGAGCGTGCATGTTCAGCCTGTGAGAAACACCTTCATGCTAAATTGGATAACCTGCTTGGAGTTAACAAAGATCAAAATGCACAAGCTGTGAGGTCAGCATTTGCAATTTTCAACCATGACAAGTGGCCTGATGACAGAAAGCAACTTGAACTGTTGTATATCAACAAGGAGCTGAAGGTCCTCATTGAATGGCTCAGAGAGATGCTTGATCAATCTGGATGCCAAGTTTAAGAAATCCCTGGGGAATGGAGACACTTGAAAAGAAGAGTGTCTAATGATCTTCATGGCAAGTCCTACCTGGACCTGTAAGTAAAAATTTAATTATATTAAATTAAAAATTATAATTCAGACAGATAATGTATGTTTTTGTTTATTTATTTTTTTGAGTTACATTGTTCATGCATTTTACAAATTACTAGCCAATGGCGACGCAAGCTTCATTGTGTCCGTAGAGGGTTGCAGAAAAGTTTTGCTCACTTGCAAAAAAATTTCATGTGATGGAGAAGGTTTGATATACTTTTAAAACTCTTCTCACATTGAGTACAGTGGTACGGCTTCTCTCCAGTATGAACTCGCTCATGTTCTTTCAGGTGATGTGACTGAGTGAAACTCTTCTCACACCGAGAACAGCGGTACGGCTTCTCTCCAGTATGAATTCGCTCATGTAATTTCAGGTTTCCAGACCGATTGAAACTCTTGTCACAATATGAGCACTTGTAAGGTTTTTCCCCAGTATGGATTCTTTGGTGCAGTTTCAGATGGTCAGCTCTAGCAAATCTCTTCCCACAGTCAATGCACACATGATCTCTCACTTCATCATGTGTTTTCTGGTGCTGTTTAAAACTGCTCAGCCATGAAAAACTCTTTCCACAGAAAGAACACACATGAGGCTTCTCATCTGAATGAACTGTCAGGTGTTTTTTTAGATGTGATGAAGAAATAAAAGCTTTACCACACTGATCACAGTTAAATGCAGAGACTCCAGTGTGACGGAGGAGATGAATTTTTAACCCGGTTGGCTCTCTGAAACTCTCTCCACACTGAGTACAGAAATACGGCTTCTCTCCTGTATGAATCCTTTGGTGCTGTTTCAGATTTTCTGCTGTAGTAAAGCTCTTCCCACACTCAAAGCACATATACTCTTTCACTTCATTATGCATTTTCTGGTGCCGTTTGAAACTGTGCAGCCGTGAAAAACTCTTTCCACAGTGAGAACACACGTAAGGCCTCTCGTCTGAATGAACTGTCAGGTGTAGTTTTAGATTTGATGATGAAATAAACTCTTTACCACACTGATCACAGTTAAATGGTTTTTCTCCAGTGTGAATTCTCATGTGTTTGTTAAAGTGTCCTTTTCTACTGAAACTCTTTCCACACTGAGTGCATGTATACGGTTTCTCTCCAGTGTGAATTCTCATGTGTGTGTTACAGTGTCCTTTTCGTCTGAAACTCTTTCCACATCGAGAGCAGGTGCGCAGATCTCTAGTTTTGATGCTCTGCTGTTCCTCCTCTGCTTCATCCAGTTCATGTTTTTGCTTGTTCATGTCCATCCAGTCTAAAATACAAATATTATGTGGTTAAAATAAGCTCAAGTGAACTCTGATTTAACAGAAGAAAGCAACAGAAAATCAAGTGTCAGATCTTTGATGTGTTAGTTCCATAATTTTCTTGTTAATCCGTTTAAAATGTGGATGATAACAGCTATATAAGATTTTGGGGTCATTCAATGTCAACTCAACTTTTTTGATTTTGATCTTTCTTTTCTGGTGAAAGAAATCCATATATGAAGAAGAAAGCCCAAATACTAAAATGTCATGAATGTCATGACAATTTTTACCTGCGATTTGGAGCCAAATTACAGGAGGGTAAAATGACTTCAGAAAGATGGCAGCATCAATATTTTATTTTTACACAGAGATTGAAAGGTCTACTAGTAAAATCTGCTGACTTTAGCAAAATGCTAAGACTTTTATTGCATTATAATCCAACAGTGACAGCTCAAAAATGGGTGAAAAACACTTCAATGTTTTTTGAGTTTTTTTGCCCAAAGTTTGCATGTCTTGTTCTTAAAATCAAATTTAAGAAGTATTCATATTCTCGAAAAGAATGTTCTTAAAAATCATTGTAAATAACTTCTTAAAGTTAGGATAACCTCCAACCTATCTTAAATACCCAAATGTAAGATGTTTAATGAATGTTTTGGGTTGTTTCAAGTATTTAGCATTACAACATAACAGTAGCTAACTAAATATAATATTTATAACTAATAGTACCATGAATATTGACGAGTACTCTGAAGTGACACGGATCGATTTTTTTTTTACACGTTTATGATATGGTCACTCAAGCGAGAACTAGCAAGGCATCACAACACACACACACACACACACACACACACACACACACACAGATATAACAGACGTATTCACTCTAGAGAGAGCGCAATTAAGACCAAGCGCAAATAAATAGGAAAGACTACTGCACCTTGATACAGGCTCTTATAAAATAACAATTTTACCTACACGGCACATTAATGGAGTTCCATGTGTAAATTATTAAATTGTACACAAATTATTAAACTGTTGTTTGAAATATTTGCACATTTAAAAATCACATGTACATAAGTATTCACAGCCTTTGCCACGACACTCAAATTGAGCTCAGGTGCATCCTGTCTCCACTGATCATCCTTGAGATATTTCAATTGGTACACTTAATGTGCACTTTGGGTTTTGTGGACTAACAATGGCCGCTGCGTGTACGTTAAGTCCATGAGACCGAAGGGTGTCCCATTTGTCATTTTAGGTCTCAGAAGGGTGCTCGCGAACTTTGAGGTCGATATGCGCCCTCGATGCGCACTTCTGCCGATCCCGCACTGGTGAAGGATACGCAGTGGACTTCTTCCCGGCAGTCAAAGCAGCATTACATCGTGAAAGTGCAGACTCAGAGGAAGACTGTGAGGGTTTAGAGTGCCATGTTGGACAGGGCCTTGAATGGAGTTCACCTATGGTAAATTCAGTTGATTGGACATGGAAAGGAACACACACCTGTCAGAGCACTAAACAAGCCATGAAGTTCAAGGAATTGTCTGTAGACCTCAGAGACAGAGATTGTATTGAGGCACAGACCTGGGGAAGGGTACAAAAAACTTTCTGCAGCATTGAAGGTCCCAATGAGCAAAGTGGCCTCCATCATCTGTAAATGGAAGTTTGGAACCACTAGGACTCTTACTAGAGCTGACCGCCCCGGACAAACTGACCAATCAGGGCCTTAGTCAGGGAGGGGACCAAGAACCCGATGTTCACTCTGAGCTCCAGCATTTTCTGTGAGGAGAGGAGAACCTTCCAGAAGAACAAACATCTCTGCAGCAAACCACCAATCAGGCCTTTATGGTAGATGGGCCAGGCGGAAGCAAATCCTCAGTAAAAGGCCGCCTGGATTTTGCCAAAAGGCACCTGAAGGACTTTGACCACAAGAAACAGAATTCTCTGGTCTGATGAAACAAAGATTGAACTCTTTGGCCTAAATGGCAAGCGTCATGTCTGCAGGAAACCAGGGACCGCTCATCACCTGGCCAATACCATCCCTACAGTGAAGCATGGTGGTGGCAGCATCATGCTGTGGGGATGTTTTTCAGCAGCAGGAACTGGGAGACTAGTCAGAATCAAGGGAAAGATTAATTCAGCAATGTACAGAGACATCCTTGATGAAAACCTGCTCGAGAGCACTCTGGACCTCAGACTGAGGCGAAGGTTTATCTTCCAACAGGACAACAACCATAAGCACACAGCCAAGATAATAAGGGAGTGGCTACAGGACAACTCTGTGAATTTAAATTTAATTTAAAGTGCAAAGTGAACCCCATTTGGTTTTTGACCACTAAAAATACAATTGTACAGGTTACCAATTTTCTTATGGAACCGCATAAAAATGTCCATATCTATGATATTGAACCATAAGACTTTTAAAATGAAGATACCAAAATAAAAATAAAAAGAATCTAAAAGTATATTAAGATATCTTTAATACTTCTGGAGTTACAAAACAAAGTAAAAAATTTGAGTCAGGGAAGTTTCTGAAATTTGACATGGAAGGACCCTTGGACCATTTAGAAGCATTTTCTATATTCTTTATTTATCATCCAATGTGTTGAACTAAAGCTTTGTTACCTTAATGTTTCTCAACAGTCAATAATGAAGAATCAAGAATGGACACCAACCTGTTTGTTCCTCAGTATCTTCATGTTTTATTCTGGATGGTTCTGGATAACTCATGTCTTCAATCTCCACTTTAATAAAGTCCATCTTTAACAGTCACACAGATTTCAGCTGCTACACCTGGAGTTTGTCCTTCTCTTGTAGGATGATGTGAATATTCCCAGTATTTATTGGTGAATTGTTGTGGGATTTGTGGTCGTGATACAGACGCCCAAAGGACCAGATCTGGAAAAATCAAAGATAAGTGACTGAATTTCTACTGAATTACCAGGGCTGGACCAGAATATTCAAATATTCGTTCGATGGGTTGGTATTCGATTTTAAAAATTGGGATTTGAATATTCTTTTTTTTTACGCACACCTGGCATCCCCCTCAAACGGTTCTTATTCGTGCTTGCATACGTTTACACTATATATAACCTAGCGAAATACAATACTGTTGTTTTTTTTACAATTATTTTATTGCCTAGCAGTTTCTAATAGGATGGACAGTTGAATGGGAACCCAACCTCATTATACTTAATAAATATATTTGCTTCTTAGTGTTCCCTGCCATGAATATTGACGAGTACTCTGAAGTGACACGGATCGTTTTTTAACACGTTTAAGATATGCTCACACAAGCTAGAACTAGCAAAGCACCACAACACACACTCTAGAGAGAGCGCAAGTAAGACAGAGTGCAAATAAATAGGAAAGACTGCTGCACCTTGAGACAGGCTCTTATAAAATAACGATTTTACTGACACGGCACAATGCAGTTCCATGTGTTAAACTGTTGTTTTTTTTTAAATATTTGCAAATGTATATTACAAAAAATGGTGGGATTGCTAGGGAATCGCATGTACATGAGTATTCACAGCCTTTGCCATGACACTCAAATTGAGCTCAGGTGCATCCTGTTATTCACTGATCATCCTTGAGGTATTTCTACCACTTGGGCCCTTCCCCAACTGGCATAGTTTATGTGCACTTTCGGTCTTGTGGACTTACAATGACCGCTGCGTGCGTGTGTCCGTTAAGTCCACGAGACCGCAGGGTGTCCCAGTGCAGGGTTCACCTATGGTAAATTCAGTTGATTGTACATGGAAAGGAACACACACTTGTCAGAGCACAAACAAGCCATGAAGTTCAAGGAATTGTCTGTAGACCTCAGAAACAGGATTGTATCGAGGCACAGATCTGGGGAAGGGTACAGAAAACTTTCTGCAACATTGAAGGTCCCAATGAGCAAAGTGGCCTCCAGCATCTGTAAATGGAAGAAGTTTGGAACCACTAGGACTCTTCCTAAAGCTGGCCACCCGGACAAATTGACCAATCAGGGGAGAAGGGCCTTAGTCAGGGAGGGGACCAAGAACCCGATGTTCACTCTGACAGAGCTCCGGCGTTTCTCTGTGGCATAGGCCTGCACGATTCTGGGAAAAATAGCAATCACAATTTATTTAGCTTAGAATTCATATCACGATTCTCTGCAACAATTTTTTTTCTCATGAAGTGTAATGTTTTATTGCACCCATGAACCATGACAAAAATTGCCAGTACCAAAAATATTTGTTTTGGCACATAGAAGATTGTACATCACCACAAGCCTGTAAACAGAGAGGCTTCAATGAATAAAGAAGAAACACTCTTTAACTGCTTGCCTTTTGTACAATTAGCATTCAACTGGCAATTCAACTAGGTTACCAAAAATAGAAATTTAACGCACTGCACTAAATATGGCTCTAAATAGGCTAATTGAAACGTCATACAACATTCAAAATAGTTGCAGGATGGTATTGAGTAGCGTTTGTCCAATGTATGGATCATCTTTAGAAATCCGTCACGTTCTACGTTGTATATTGGAACCATATCTTTTGCTAGATGGTAAGCAATGGCTTCTGTTATTTCCTTGCTCCTACTGGAGTTATGTGGGTATGGCATATTTTCTCTTTGCCTTTTGTTTGATTCACATTAATGGCTCAATCGTCAGCAGGTTTATTAGATGCTGCCCCTTTAAGACCGAATGCAGATCTAATAATATCATATTCTCCCATTTCTCCAAACCATTTACAGCCATTTAAGACATAAACTGTGTTTAAGTGACTGCTCTCCAATCCGGTCATTTTGACATAGTCTAAGTGTTGTGTATTTGATGGTTTAGACGCGCACATGAAGCCTAATGTATGTGCAAGTCAGTCCGTTTCACACACAGCGTGTGCACACAAGCCACCTTGAAGTTGGAAACAGCGTCTTTTCTGTGGATTATTGTGCATTTAATAGCTCTTTTTGTCACCAAACACGTCCTGCATTTTAGCAACAGTAGACACTGCCTTTTACAACAATAACTGATTCTGACGTTAAGTTTAGGTTTAGGAAGAAATGACAGCGCTGCTGCTGTGAAGGGAAGGAAGTTGCACTTGACGGAACACGGCTAGTTTATAATAGTTTTACAGCACATCTTCTTTTTATAATCCTTTGAATTATATTAACTGAGGGTGAAGCCCTGAACTGACGAGTGAAATGCGTGACTAAAAGGCGCTTTGTCATTGGCTGAGGGTGAAGCCTGAACTTTGTGAGAGCGGTACATCCTTTAAAAATAAAGGCCAATTTTTTAAATTAATTTTTTTTAAATCGAAGTCATTTAAAAATTAAATTGTTAACAGGGTGAATCGAGATCGCAATTTTATAATGATTTATCGTGCAGGCCTACTGTGGCATGAGAAAAACCTTCCAGAAGAACAACCATCTTTGCAGCAAACCATCAATCAGGCCTTTATGGTAGAGTGGCCAGGCGGAAGCCACTCCTCAGTAAAAGGCCACCAGGAGATTGCCAAAAGGCACCTCCCTGAAAACAAAATTCTCTGGTCTGATGAAACAAAGATTAAACTCTTTGGCCTGAATGGCAAGCGTCATGTCAGGAGGAATCCAGGCACCGCTCAACACCTGGCCAATACCATCCCTACAGTGAAGCATGGTGGTGGCAGCATCATGCTGTGGGGATGTTTTTCAGCGGAAGGAACTGGGAGACTAGTCAGGATTAAGGGAAAGATGAATTCAGCAATGTACAGAGACATCCTGGATTAAAACCTGCTCGAGAGCGCTCTGGACCTTAGGCTGAGGCGACGGGTCATCTTCCAACAGGACAACAACCCTAAGCACACAGCCAAGAGAACAAGGGAGTGGCTACAGGAAAACTCGATTAATTAATTTTAATTTAATTTAAAGTGCAAAGTGAACCCCATTTGGTTTTTGACCACTAAAAATACAATTGTACAGGTTACCAATTTTCTCATGGAACCGCATTAAGATTTCCATATCTATGATATTGATCCATATAAGACTTTTACAATTAAGACACCAAAATAAATGTTTGTTAAAAAAAATATCCTTTAGATTCTTTTTTTTAAGTTATCTTTAATACTTCTGGAGTTACAAATCAAAGTTAAAAATTTGAGTCAGGGAACTTTCTGAAATTTGACATGGAATGACCCTTTGACCATTTAGATGCATTTTCTGTATTCTTTATTTATCATCCAATGTGTTGAACTGAAGCTTTGTTGCCTAAATGTTTCTCAACAGCCAATAATGAATAATCAAGAATGGACACCAACCTGTTTGTTCCTCAGTATCTTTATGTTTTATTCTGGATAGTTCTGGATCCCTCATTTCTTTAATCTCCTCTTTAATAAACTCCATCTCTAACAGTCACACAGATTTCAGCTACAACACCTGGAGTTTGTCCTTCTCTTGTAGGATGATGTGAATATTCCCAGTATTTATTGGTGAATTGTTGTGGGATTTGTGGTCGTGATACAGACCCCCAAAGGACCAGATCTGGAAAAATCAAAAGATAAGTGACTGAATTATCAGGGCTGGACCAGAATATTCAAATATTAGTTTGATGGGTTGGTATTCGATTTTCAAATTTAGGATTCAAAGATTCATTTTTTTTTTTTTTTGCTTGCATTTTCTGTCATAGATGTCAAATTCATGAATCAATAACTTCAAAATGCTACAGTAAAAAATGTCTGGAATTTTGCATGGTGACAGTCAAGCACACTGGGTATAATGCCCCAGTGGAACTGTGAATGCACCCATAAAGGCAGCTGAGATATAGCACCTCCAAATGGGCCAACAATGCAATAGCTATTCTAACTGTATTGTCATATATGTCAAATTCATGAATCCATAACTTCAAAATGCTACATTAAAAATGTCTGGAATTTTGCATGGTGACAGTCTGGCACACTGGGTATAATGCCCCAGTGGAACTTTGAACGCACCAATAAAGACAGCCGAGATATAGCGCCTCCAAATGGGCCAATAATGCAATAGCTATTCTAACTGTACTGTCATACATGTCATTCATGAATCCATAACTTCAAAATGCTACAGTAAAAATGTCTGGAATTTTGCATGGTGACAGTCTGGCACACTGGGTATAATGCCCCTGTGGACATGTGAACGCTACCATGAAGACAGCCGAGATATAGCGCCTCCAATTGGGCCACTGGTGCCATTTATGCAAAGGCTCTTCTTACTGTACTGTCGTTTGTCAAATTCGTTGGTCCATAAATTCATAAGGCTACAGTAAAAATCTTTGAAAATTTGAATGATGATATTCAAGCATGATGGGTATAAAGCTGTGAAATTTTTTACTTCCCCAAATGGGTCCACAATAGGGCTGAACGATACATCGAATTTTCATCGTCATCGCGATATGAACTCGCGCGATGAACACATCGCAACCGACAGCCAGCCGATGAATAAGGGAAAACAGTTTATTACATGCGCCAATCTGAGTAACGTATTCTGAATACTTGGATTACTTCCACATTGAATTGCATTTTATAAGTCTAGGAATGCGGCCATCAAATCCTGCTTACTAAACATAATATTTAGCTGCCGTCAACGGGACCAATGGCGCTTGGGCTAGTAAATCAGCGCATAGGAGAATGTAAAGTTGCACGTCAACTAAGCAGGGACGTCAACAGCACGTCAACTAAGCATTGAATTGCATTTTATAAGTCTAGGAATGCGGCCATCAAATCCTGCTTACTAAACATAAAATATTTAGCTGCCGTCAACGGGGCCAATGGCGCTTGGGCTAGTAAATCAGCGCATAGGAGAATGTAAAGTTGCACGTCAACTAAGCAGGGAGCACCGGCGGTGGTTGGCCAAAACACCTTTTTTTGTTTGTGAATGCTGTTTTACGTGAATATTAATGACACGAGTGAAGCACAAAGCTTAATTTACAAAATAAATATGTTTGCAATTAAATGTTACATCGCAGCCATGGAAACATAAGGATTCATGCCGATCGAGAGAGGCTTTGTGTGGGGAGACAAATTTAAGATCGCTTGCGTTTTGCTATCTGGTCACACGATTTTCCTCGAATTTAACGCTTACTCCATTTTATTCTACTGGACATGGAATCTCTTATTTGTTTCCCCAAATCCTCATTTACATCTCTCACAGGGGATTAAACGTGTCTTCCTTGTTTGATTAATTTAGGAGTAGCCTAGGCTATATTCGCATCATTTACTGTGGTAAAGTAGAAAACGGATTAGGACAGATACATTTGACTTCAAACTTTACTTTATTTAACACAGTTTGTGCTTGCTATTAGACTTGGTCAAGTTTATGTGTAGGCCTATAGCGTATTTCATACACGCCGGAGATTTTTAGTTTCGCTTTCTCTCAAAGCGCATAATCAAACAAAGCCTCAGTTCTTGACCCTGCGGAAGATAATTTCATTCTTCACATTTTACTACAAGCAGCCTATCAGTTTTGGAACATCAGGAGAAAACATTAAGATATTAGAAAACGATGCTTCTTTCCTGCTCGTGTCTTCCCTTTCAGCGTAAAGAGGCATATGACGCACGTCTGTGCTGAGGAAATATAAACGAATTTTTTCTTTAACTAATATTTAACTTATACTATTTATATTTCGATTATTTACAGATATTTATTTAAATGTTTTACAGACTGTAGTTTGTTGTTTCACTGACGGAAGTAGGCCTACTAAAATAAACACGCATGTTTGAGCCTTATATATATATCAGTGTTTCCCCAACCATTGTTTTGGGGGGGCGCCCCGCCCTCCCAAAACGACCTCCCGCCC
This sequence comes from Gobio gobio, assembly GCF_949357685.1. NCBI lineage: Eukaryota > Metazoa > Chordata > Actinopteri > Cypriniformes > Gobionidae > Gobio > Gobio gobio. Next base: position 50,134,861 of record NC_137114.1, read on the forward strand.
CCCCTGAATGAATGACAAAAATTATTTGTCATTACGGTCGGCAATAAGAATTGCCCGATGGTTCAGTGCCAGCGTGAAAGACACTCGGGCCAAAGCTGCATCTTCACGGAAACTGATCATTTGAGCATTTTTAAGCCTTGCCAATTTAAATATTCAAGCGCACATAGACGAGAAAGTGTGTCTCTCAGTTTGCTCGTCGCGAAGGGCAGCAACACACCACACACACACACACACACACACACACGCACGGCCACGCGTCTCACAGCGCGCGAATATTCACACAAAATTATATCAAAATGACTGTCTTGTTGAGTATCATTGTAAACATAGTCGGTTAGGTCTTTTAAATGAACGTAAACATGAAATTTGCCAGTCACCGCCAGCATTTATGCTCATTTTCACAAGTTTTAATGGTCCACAGAATATCTAAACATGCAATATATCAAAAGAAAGAACAGACCCACTGTTTTATTCCAGCTTCATATATTATTTTTTTAATCAACACTTGAATGTTGCAAGTTTCATGAAAAAGCAACATTTTGAGCATAAAGCTGAAAAAAATCACGTTTTTGTAAAAGACTACGTTACGTCCGAACGATGAACAAAACACAGATGTTGTAGATGGAGTCCATCAACACCCCAAAGCTTGACAGTCCTATAACTCGTCCTGGGTTGACATTTCATTCAATAACATTAGGCAGTTGTGATTTATATGCTGTTTAATGGTGATGATCGCGTTATTTTACATATGCATCTGCTTACACATGATATCGCACGTTGCTTCTTCTGCAGTGTTTTGATCAGGAGATTCTGTTCTCGTGCAGGAAATGCGCTACAGCGCCCCCTACCGTATAACAGTGAACACATGGAAAGACGGAAAAATATCGTCATTGGCTATATAAATATTGAGATAACAAAAGACAAAAAAAAAAAAAAAAATCACACTGCTCTTGACTGAATAACTTAATAAGGGTTCATCTATATTTATATGCAGTGGCATATCATTTTATGCAGACTATGCAGTTATATTTTACATTTGATTACTATTTTTGTAGGCTACCTGACAATCTAGTTTTGACCTACATGAAAAGAACTGTTTATTTCATTTGTATATGTTTGTTCTGCTTTATTTATTTGTGCTTTTGCTCATAATTTGATTATGTGTTCTTATTTTATTACTGACGGTCTTTAACAATATAAAAAAAATATATGAGTTAGGATATTAGTTTTTAGAGTCATAACCTTATTTATTAAGCTTATATGGCTCAAAAACAATACTAGGCCTATTTTATTTTATTTGTCTTTTTTTGTGGTAGGGTCAGTGAAAATTCTGACAGGGCAAGTAAAAATTTGAACCCCTGAAAAAAATCCTTAGCACTGAGCCCTGAAATATAGTATATATATTGTTTATATTTATTTACCAAATTAATTAATTTATTGTCTATGGCAACACCACGTATCCGTAACACTCCCGCTCCGCGACACTAGTAGCCTAGTTTCGTGAGGTTTTCTCTCTCTCTCTCTCTCTCTCGCGCACACACACACGGCAAACCTGCTTTTGATTTGCCTGACAAGCCAGACACATATCAAAATGTTGGGTCTGGGAACACATCATTAGTAGCGCTAAATCCGAGGGGCGGGAAAAACAGTTGTCTTTCAAATTCCCTCTGCTTGCAAAACGATAGTAGCCTGGCTCCGCCCTCCTACGTACTTCCGCTCAATTTTCATTTTCCTTCAGTACTACGTCTGGGACTGCTGTATATGCTTAGGTTTTCGCCCGAACAATTTTTTACCGGTCCAATCAGTGAACAGAGGGAGTGGCTGAGAGCGATGACGTTGATGTCGTGCGCTAGTTTAAGTTGTAGTTCAGTAATGGCGGCGGTGAAAGATGCGAGTGTGTGGCACCTGACAAATGTCCAGAAGTTAAAGCCGGAGTGTGGCGAGGTGGACGAGCGAGCGAGATCGGTGTGCGTGATTGAGAAGGAGACTCACCGGTCTCGAGTCCTCTCATGAGGGAGCACGGAGGCATATAAGGACGAGCGACACCGGTGAAGGACGAGAGAGGACCTGGCCTGGATTTTAAGTTGTGTTTTGTTTACATTTTGTTATGCATGTGCGCGGCAGTCGTCCGTGAGGGGCTGCCGCTTTTACTTTCATTTTGTGTTTATTATTTGATTAAAAGCTGTTACACGTTTGCCGGTTCCCGCCTCCTTCTGCCCTGAACAAACGAACTCCCGTTACACGGAGCAAGAACAATCACTGCTGAGTTTTGTTGGTGGCCATGATGTTGTGGTCCGGGAAAAGTGTTTTTCAGCTCGCTCCGTTACTGAAGCCGTCCGTCTCCCACCAGCCGCGAAAAAAACCCAGGCTGAATTACCGACTGCTTTTGACAAACTCCAAGGTTGTGTGGTAATGTAATTGCTCTCCGGATCCACATCTGTGTTTTCAAGAATATATCACTTAAAAAAAAACCTGCAGAACACCGTATGGCTGCGTGAGCTGTAATTTGCATTTCTAGACTTGTATTTCTTTAAATGCTGGCAATTGTTTACAAGAGCAAAATATTTCATCACCGCTCAAAAAAGAAAAGAAAAGCACGTAAACATTTGAATTGGGCTGTTATTTACGGCAGCATTTATTCTTATCATACCAAGCATATGACATTTTATTTACAGCATATACAATCATGTTATGATTGCACGAGATATGCACCACGAGAGCAGTGCGTTCCGATCACAAAACTCTCGTCTCCACCGTGAATAAATCACAATCCGAATGCACAAGGTTTTATCACTGACACTGAGGTGGTGTGCTCAGTTAATGTGAGAATCAAAGGCGAACGGCGCGTGACATACGTCACGACCAAACGTTAGCGATTGGTTATGGCAGATCAGAGTGACTCTTGGCAGATCCAATACAATTCAACGGGGTGCCCGCCTTCAAGGAAGTAAACACTTGTCAATGGAGAGTGGCCAGACTCTATGTACAAATGAAATGTATGAGAGTCTGGTAAAACCAGGCTAATACGATAGCGCTACAACCAACAAGAGCAACGAAGAAGGTGAAGCGGAGCTAGTTGATAGATAAAATTTCGCTGAATCCGGTCGGCAAAACTCCGAACACATCTTCCTTTCCTAAGAATGACTTCAGTGCCGTTCTTTGTTCTTTTCTCAAAGCAAAGCTTAACTCCCATTCTTCCGGAGTCGCGGCCAAAGCAGTTTCAAAGAACGCTGTTCGCCAGCTTCTTTGTTTACAAGTAGCACACAGAACCACCGCAACTTTGCTGTCATTATGTTAAGCCCGCCCACCGACTCTATACGCACACTAAATCCTCTTCTATAGTTAAACTAAAAACTTTGCAGGGATTGTTTATTTCAGCACTTCCGTCAGTGAAACAACCACAGGCTGTAAAACATTTAAGCAGTTAACAGCAAACAATGGTAACCTAAAGAATATAAGAAAAGTAAATATTAGTTAAAAAAAAATATGGGACACGAGCCGGATAGACACCTTCACAAATATCTCCGTCCTCATGTTTTCTCCTGATGTTGCAAAGCAACACTTGTTGTGAAAGTTCTGAAGAGCGAATTTTATCTTCCACAGGGTCAAGACATTTAAGCTGTTTGATTATGCACTGCCAGAGAAAGCGAAAGCAAAATCGCCTGTGTGTGAAATGCGCCATTCAAATAAACTTGACGCGCCTTACCAAGTCTAATAACAAGCACAAACTGTGTTAAATAAAATGTGAAGAAAAAATGTAGCCTATTCGTCCTACAGTGTTTTTTCTACTTTCCCACAGTAAAGGATGTGAATGGGTATAATAGACTTAATTATAAACAAACAAAAGGAAGAAATGTTTATAATTCCCTGCGAAAATGGGTGCGACGCGAGTGAAGATTTGGGAAAAGAAACGAGATGTATGTCCATGCCCAGTGGGATAAAATGGACTAACGTTAGTCCTATTGTTAAAATTCATGGAAATCGCAAAACAGAATAAAAAAGCTGACAAATCTTAAATTGGGCTCAGCCTACCTCTCTCATTCGGCATGAATCCATAGCCTTCATGGCTGCAACTTGATTTCCTTTGTAAACAAAGATTTGCGCTTCACTCCTGTGGTATTATTCACGTAAATCAGCATTAACATACAAAACACTGGGTTAATAACAAAATAATGATTTTCATTTTTGGGTGAACTAACCCTTTAAGGTTAAAATAGAGAATTCCAACGCAAAGAGGCAAATTAGAGTCATTTTGTGGCTGGAAAAATTATAATTTTCATTTATAATGCCATTACCCACAGGTGCATGTATGTCTCTTTAATAAATATGCATGCATCTAGTCTAGTTGCTAAAAAAGTATTGCAGATCATAACTTCTTACTTATTTTTAGGTTTTGCATTTTATTAAATATATAGACACGACTAAACAGTAGATTTCTTTAAATGTGAAATTTTAAAAAGTGAATAACTTACATCATATTATTTTTAATGATAATTATATAAGCACACACAAGTGAATATTAATCAATGCAAACTAATATAATTTAATTTTAACGCAAGAAAAGTTTCAAATAGTGCTAAAAATGCAAACCTATTTTTCTGTACAGGATATATTGATACTGAATCAAGATCGAAATCGATATTTGTGCCAATCACCAATTCTGTTGTATTTTCGACTGAATCAGCGATTCGAATCATTGTTCTTTTGAATCGATTCTTTCTGTGAACGTGTTTGCAAAACAGCTCATTATGTCATACATAATAAATAGATAACGTAGTTCTTGAAAAAATGCATATCTTACGTGTGGCCACCTGTAGACTGAAAATATACAGCATCCAACGAAAATACTCCACAACTGTCCTTCATTCAAAGACGGTTGTTACATCCTCTAACTTGAACTGGTCTTCAAGCGTTCAGTGCTCGGCTGCTCGCGTCTCTCTTCTTCTACACATCCTTGAAACCACCAACTCTGTGTTTTAAGGCAGGAAGGATCGTTTGCTCCACCTACTGGAGTGTAGAGCATTGTGTATGGAAAAAAGGAGAAATGCATAGGTCTACTTTCAGCTTTATTTAGTCGTAGCAGAACCTGGAGAAGAGGTTCTCACTGCACTTTAATAAAGAAACAATTCAAACCATAAATAATGTATATGGGGTGATTATTGTTTAAGTGCTTAAGCTGTTACCTCAGTGTTTGTTAGCAGTCAACAATAACTAATAAAATGAATAGACTAAGAAAATTATTTAAACTGGTGTCTTAATAACATAAAATTAACATATAAACACTATGGCATCATTTTAAATTTAAAACCTGTCATCAAATATCAGCTGAGATCATTGAAAAAACTTTTGTCCAGCAATTTGTATATTCTCAAATGACATGGTGGCTCAACTGCAAACATGGCTCTTTTATTATGAATTGACAAGTTGATAATGAATCTTCCAGAAGAGCTCAACTAATCCTTGTGGCAGTGTGAAAAGGTTTGTTGATCTTTCTCAAATACTGTAAAAACTGCTAAATTCATGCATGGGGTAGGTTGGTACACTTTCCATGTCATGTGGTACAACTACAGTAATATATACATACAACTATTTGGTTGTACAAAACAAATATAAGACATTGTAGTACAGTTCAGAGTATGTAGAACAGAATAACATCAACTAAAATATAGAATGAAATAAAGTATAATATTAGGGCAGTTATATGCATTTGAAAAGCATTAAAGAAATGTCTTGTAAAATTGTTATTAAAACGTTTGTCAAAAAAAAGAAGAGACCATTTACAAAAGGTTTGGGATTTTCTAAGGTTGTATCAGGGGCGCCATATAGGGGGGAAAGTTAGGACAATTCCAAGGGCCCCTGACTGACAGGGCTCCCAACAAATGTGACCCCGTCTGTGAAACCCCGGCTAAAGTCGCATAATCTAATTAGGAGATATTGAGCGTCAAAGTAGTCATAGCCATAAAAATGACCAAAACAGGCAATTTGTGTTTAGTGCTGTAAATGATAGATTATACCAAGGGCTTTGAGATGCAGTACTCAATTTTTCATTTATAATATTATAAATACTGAAATTAATGATTTTATTGACACTACGTTTTATTATTTTGCACCAAAAAATACCGGACGTGGGCTTCTTAAATATTGATTTAATGTTTACTTTCGACGCAGAAACAACTGCTGATTCTTATATCATTCGGTTCAGAAACGTATTTTTTACAATTACAAAGTGCAAACAGACCATAATATCAATCCGCACGACCAAGGATCAGATCAGTGTCGGGAAAGGCAAGAAAACGGCGACTTAAGCCGGGTTCCGATTTCTGTGTGGATTTCTTTGTGCCATCACCGACATTTCAGGAACAGTTTATTTGTTTCCTAACTCCACCTTCTGCCTATACATCCATCTTATTTTAAAGACATTTAATGGCTGCTAAGTGTCTAAATAGTTTGTTTTTTGGATGCTGAGGCGCTGAGTTTATGAATTCGCTCTCTGACAGGGCATCCGCGGCAAGTGAAGTGCAAGGAACAGAACAGCTGATAGTTTAATTAATAATGATTAATATAGGCCTACTGTTTTTTGTAGGCTAAATAAAGAACCCGTATTATATATTAAAGGTCCTGTTCTTCGTGATCCCATTTTTCAAACTTTAGTTAGTGTGTAATATTGCTGTTAGAGCATAAATAATACCTGTAAAATTATAAAGCTCAAAGTTCAATGCCAAGCGAGATATTTTATTTGACAGAAGTTCCCTTTCAAAGCCTACAGCGAACGGCCTGTTTGGACTACATCCCTGTACTCCCTGCTTTAATGACGTCAGCTGCTACACCTGGAGTTTGTCCTTCTCTTGTAGGATGATGTGGATATTCCCAGTATTTATTGGTGAATTGTTGTGGGAGGGGCTTCACTGCAGGTGTGAACTGTGATCACTGTTTTGACTAAATCTGCATTTAAAAAGTACAGGCCATAATGTTTAACTGAGCTGCTGAAAAGCCAAAAGTTCCCTGTTTTCACCTCATTCATTATGGTGATGTCAGAGATCTGCTGTAAATTGGCACATTAAGCACATTTTATCCAACATGGCTGAAACATCACCTTTGAAATCTCACTTCAGTTCTTGTCTTTGCTCTTTCACTTCCATCATGTCTGAAATAAACATATTAAGTAGTTAGAGTCAGTTCAAGGAGGATAAATGTTAAGATTTAAGTGAACCCTGATTTAATTACAGAAAACAAGAGATCAGGTGTCTGTCTATCAAATATCAGATGATGAGCCAAAGGTTAGTTCTGTCATTCTTTCAAAATGTGAATAAAACAGCTGTACATGATTATGATCTAAATGCATTTGTTATATTCCTAGATTATTTGCATATTTTTCTTATGATTGGTATCAAACAATATATAAACAAAGTCAAACAGCATGTGAGCATCATGCATTTAAACTAATTGAAACAATTCATAAATATGTCAGACACGAAGTTAACTATAGAATTAAACAAGAGAATCTGGTGATTCGGATAATAAATATTTTGTCATTGAAATTTCCTTACACAAATCAAATTACACACCAGTGAATGTTGTCAAAACATGTTTGTCTTGTAAATATGTAACTCTTAATGCTTCAGCATACCAAGACATTTTGGACAATTTCATGCTCCCTACTTTGTGGGAATAGTTTGGGGACAGGCCCTTCCTTTTCCAACATTACTGTGCACCAGTGCACAAAGCGTCGGTCCATAAAGACATGGATGAGCGAGTTTGGTGTGAAGGAACTTGACTGACCTCAACCCGATAGAACACCTTTGGGATGAATGAGAGCGGAGACTGTGAGCCAGGCCTTCTCGTCCAACATCAGTGCCTGACCTCACAAATGCGCTTCTAGAAGAATGCTCAAAAATTCCCATTAACACACTCCTAAACCTTGTGGAAAGCCTTCCCAGAAGGGTTGAAGCTTTTAGAACCGCAAAGGGTGGGCCAACTCCATATTAAACCCTACGGATTAAGAATGGGAAGTTCATGTGCATGTAAAAGCAGGCGTCCCAAAACTTTGGCAATATAGTGTATAATACACCAGTCCGCTGGTTTTCACCATCAGATGGAGCTGCGACCTACGCTGACTCTACTTGGTTGTGTGCGCTGGTTTTCACCATCAGATGGAGCTGCGACCTACGCTGACTCTACTTGGTTGTGTGCGCAACTACTTCATGAAGAACTGAGAGCAGAGCGTCATTATCATCAAATATCAAACAGTCATCTTGTTTATCATCAACAGTGAGTGGCAAGGAAACCAAAACCCCATCAGGTGACCTAATGGAGAAAAATAAACCTTGGGACAAATCAGGCTCAGTCGGGGTGCCAGTTCTCCCCTGGCCAATTAACAAACAGCGTATGATTATTATTCTGGCAACTGTACAGGTCAGATGTCTTAATAGAATCGGAATATTCGAAAGATCAGAGGCAACACGCCGGAGATGGGTTTATTGAGTTTATTGAGGATGCCGTATTGATTAAACAATTATTAAAGTGCAATATTCAAAAGATCGGAGTAGGGATGAAAGGGTATGGAAATTTAACATCACGATTATAATGACCCAAATTATCACGGTTATCAATATTATCATGGTTTTGTTCAAACGAGATGAAAGTATTCAAAAAGAACAGATGCACACACTTAAAACGTTAAACGTTTAACGTTAAAACGTTTTATATTTGAAATTCAACAAACAACAAATAACTAAAGCAGCTCTATGCACTTTTTTAAGCTTGATTCTGTGGGATTTCCTTCCTTAATGGCCGTCGTCAATAGCAACGCATAATGCATAAATAATAATAATTTGTCGTAAATATAATCTCTAATATTATCTCTGTAAATATATTCTCAGGCAATATTTCGCATCAGTGTTCAGCAATGATGCATTTAAATCTAGCATGTTTTGTGTTAGAGCCCAAACAGTATCCTGGTGAAATAATGCATATCCATATTTCCATATGATTTGACAGTTTATTTTATTAAATATCAAAATGTGTGCATCATACCTGACACCTAAATGATCATATTTTACAGTCAGTTTTATGACTGTCATTCTCTTCAAATGCTATTGAAGTTTGAAACGTGTATAACGTTACCAATGTTGTGTGTAACTTTAGAGACGGCGCCTAAATTCGCCAGAGTTGTGCCAGTCATATCAGATGCGCTGTGGTTCTGCAGTGTTTTTTTAAACTATTTTCGCTGCTGAAATAGAACAAAAAGAGTCAACCACTCTATGATGAGTGAATCTCCTGCATACATTGCACGTTTAGATTACAGCAAGAGAGAGCGGCGCGCGCTCTGAACAAATCTGAACGCCTCTGATTATGAGACATTGCATTCATAAACTCAATATAAACACGTGTGAGTGGTTATAATGCGCAACGTGATTATAACAGACGGCTTTTGAGAAGACTATAATAAGTTCAACAGCTAGAGTGACTAGTGTGCAGCCGAAATAACGTTACACCCGCAAATGGCGGTTGTTAATGTCAAGCCCTGATTATTATCCCTTCATGTCACCCTAGTCTTGTCTGAATTTGTTCGTTCGCTTCACTTTATAATTTGCCAGGCTGTGGGGGTCTTCTAGACCGTCTGCACTACTGTGGTCGTCTGTTCCGCTGTGGGGGTCTTATAGACCGTCTGCGTTGCTGTGGTGGTCGTCTGCTCCTCCGTGGGTGTCTCCTAGACCGTCTGCACTACTGTGGTCGTCTGTTCCGCTGTGGGGGTCTTATAGACCGTCTGCACTACTGTGGTGGTCTGTTCCGCTGTGGGGGTCTCCTAGACCGTCTGCACAACTGTGGTCGTCTGCTCCACCGTGGGGGTCTCCAAGACCGTCTGCACTACTGTGGTCGTCTGCTCCACCGTGGGGGTCTCCTAGACCGTCTGCACAACTGTGGTCGTCTGCTCCACCGTGGGGGTCTCCAAGACCGTCTGCACTACTGTGGTCGCCTGCTCCGCCGTGGGGGCCTCCTAGACCGCCTGCACTACTGTGGTGGTCTGTTCCGCTGTGGGGGTCTCCTAGACCGTCTGCACTACTGTGGTCGCCTGCTCCGCCGTGGGGGCCTCCTAGACCGCCTGCACTACTATGGTCGTCTGTTCCGCTGTGGGGGTCTCCTAGACCGTCTGCACTACTGTGGTCATCTGTTCCGCTGTGGGGGTCTTATAGACCGTCTGCACTACTGTGGTTGTCTGTTCCGCTGTGGGGGTCTTCTAGACCGTCTGCACTACTGTGGTCGTCTGTTCCGCTGTGGGGGTCTTATAGACAGTCTGCGCTGCTGTGGTGGTCGTCTGCTCCACCGTGGGGGTCTCCTAGACCATCTGCACTACTGTGGTCGTCTTCTCCGCTGTGGGGGTCTTATAGGCCGTCTGCGCTATTGTGGTGGTCATCTGCTCCTCCGTGGGGGCCTCCTTAACCGTCTGCACAACTGTGGTCGTCTGCTCCGCCGTGGGGGTCTCCAAGACCGTCTGCACTACTGAGGTCGTCTGCTCCACCGTGGGGGTCTCCTAGACCGTCTGCACTACTGTGGTCGTCTGCTCCACCGTGGGGGTCTCCAAGACCGTCTGCACTACTGTGGTCGTCTGCTCCTCCGTGGGGGTCTCCTAGACCGTCTGCACTACTGTGGTCGTCTTCTCCGCTGTGGGGGTCTTATAGGCCGTCTGCGCTATTGTGGTGGTCGTCTGCTCCTCCGTGGGGGCCTCCTTAACCGTTTGCACTACTGTGGTCGTCTGCTCCGCCGTGGGGGTCTTCAAGGTTGTCTGCTCTGCTGTGGGGGGTATTATAGACCATCGGCGCTGCTGTGGTGGTCATCTGCCCAGCCTGCTCCGTCCTGGCCGCCTACTCCACCCAGGCCACCTGCTCTGCCTACGCCACCCTGGTCATCTGCCCGGCCTGCACCACCCTGGTCACCGCCACATCTGTCTGTTTTATAATATAATATAAACTTCTATTTAAATCTTAATTTGTATTTTAATTTCAAACAGAGTTACTTCAGCACTTTTCTGATTCTTGATGTCTGTGCATTCTCAGTAACAAATGGAATCATTTTTACAATCGCTATGACTTTTTTTCTATATTTTTAACAAATTTCCTAAACTCTTAATGCTTGGTCAGAAGACCCCAGGAAATGTCCGTTCGGGTATGTGCTCTCCTTCCTCCAAGTAGGGTTGGAGCGATGGCTGTCTCCTTCTACCCTTGAGGTTTAGGTGGCCACTAGTGGACTCAAAAACGGTAGGACAGCACAACCTGATCCGCAGGATCCTTAGATGCCCTCTTGGGACCTTGCAGTGGTGTTATCTACCCCGCAGAGAGCTCCCTTTTGAGCCCTTGCAGTCCTTTTGAGTTTGAGTTCCTTTCAATGAAAGTGACGATCTTGAATGCCCTGGTTTCTATCAAGGGGGTATGGGACCTGCAGGCATTCTCTCACGTGATCCTGAGACCCCGGCCTGGATACGTGCCCAAGGTTCCCACCACTTCAGGTACCGAACCTGCAAGCGCTGCCTTGGAGGAGGCAAACCCAGCCCCTTGGCACTGCTCTGTCCAGTTGGGTAATCACCACATATGTATTCCACGGTAAGTCTCTTCGAGCACCCTCGGCAAGAGCTTAACCCTGTAAGACCCAAATATAGAAAAAAAACCTGTAAAAAATTGTTACCACCTTATACTTTGTTGTAGGAGGTCTCTAATGCACAAATAAATGTTTTTTTTTTACATTTTAGTAAGTTTTTAGGGGAATGTTGTAATGCAACGTTGGGTCTGTTGGGTAGCAGAATTTCAGTGATTTAATTCACTGTCTGAATAAATGTAGAGAACATCTAAGGGTTAATTTGCAGGGTGTAATGATTATATTAGTAGCATATGTATACACTAATAATCACACAATATTAATAAATGGACAACATGATGAACTGAATGAAAACTTTGGCATTTAAGTCATTTAGCTATGTTCATAGCCATATTCAGTTATGATAGTCCCAAAGGCAGTTCTTGTCTTCAGAGAAGCAGATGTGGACATTGCACTTGCTGCAAAGTGTGTTGGTGTAGCCTTTACCACAGTGTCAGCGGCATCCTCTATTTTCTTCATATCTTCCGACACAAACTTTCAGAAATACTCCAGTGGTGTATTAAGCTCGGCATGATTAGTGATATGACCTGAAAAATCAGTGTTTGGACTGATACAATCCTTTACAGGTATCGCTGGCTGATAAAATCCTTTATCAGCCAGCGATACCTGTCACAGGGCATAGTTTGTGTTCTTGAGGGACTTGATTTTCTTGGCATGATGTCCACATAATCATTAGACGGCTGGTCACTGGGTTGTTTATTTTACTTTTCCAGTTCACAGGCATCTCCACATTCATCTTCTTAACTTGTATCAGAATCCATTTCAAAATCACTGTTCCCATTTTGGATGCCATCAATGACATCATACACTTTGTAGATAATACAGTCTTTCCTGGCTGGTGACATTCTGAAATGGAAAAAAACACTGGTTATTTTTCATATCCCAATGATACTTACACATATAAAGAATTCACACGTTCCACATAATTCACACAATACCGTCTGGCTAGCTTATTGTGCCCTCTTCTATCATGCTAATAGCACTATTACCCCCCACATTCATGAACATTATCACCTGTCCCTCATGCAGGAAGCAGATATTTGGGCAAACAAAGCCCATAAAAGAAAACCAGTTAAGCGTGTTTTATAAATGATAAGAGACCGATAGTTTCAAATACTGCTAAACAAATACTTTCAAATTCTCACAGAAATAATGTATTCCTTAATTCAACTTGAACTTATTTAATAATAATTAAATGTTGGTTAAAACTCAAAATTGTAACAAAGATGACATTTTAAAACTTGTAAATGATCAAAAACATTGTTTCTTTTAGTATTTACTTAACACAGAACAGGTGAGAAGTACATTTCATCCATGTAATATGAAAGGTGCACAGGTAAATTTTGCCCTAAAATTTACCCCTTTCACCCAATGTTGTAAAATAACAACATTGACATTACAAGCTCAAAATCTAATATGATTAAAGTACTCAACAGTACATTAATATCTGCATGATCTAGACATATAACTAATCACATAAAAAAATATTTTGGGGAATTTTACTTACTTGAATGTTGATTTATCCAGTCCAGTAAAACTTAATGATCTACTTCAAGTCAAATCCGCAGGTTGTGTGAGTTCATGGGCAGGTAAACAGTTCTATTCACAAAATTTTCCATCCAATAGCATTGCAAGACTGAACAATAGGACCGATTAGTTGTGTAAATGTGGTCTTAGAGAGAAAAAAAATATCTACAGGTTTATTTTAGTAGAGCTAAACTTGATGTTGTAATATTACAACAGTGCCGAGCTTACTTGAGCTTAATTGACCTTAAAATTGTCACTCCTGGGGTTAAAATATTCCAACTGCGGCTGGATACCCCAGAGTTTCCATTTGCAGACCACACATGGGTCATATTTGTATTCTTAAGTCCTCCCTGCGGGCAGGCATTGTGTTGCATTTCTCCACGTGGGATATGCTTCCCAGTGTACCTTGGTACAGGCGCTGACCCTTGCCCCTCGTTTGTGTTAAGACTCAAGGCAGGGAGCTCAGGTCAGCGCAGGACGCTGGAAGACAGCCGTTGTGGCGAGATTGAATTGGGACTCCCATTCCATCAGTACTGACGTAACTCATAGTGTACTGACTGAAAGGGAACGTATCGGTTACGTATGTAACCCTTGTTCCCTGAAAGAAGGGAACGGAGACATTACGTCCCCATGCCTCAACCACCGCAGCGCTTCCGGAGCCTGACCCTCGGCGAATCCGGTCGACCCTTCACCTTTGCGCACCAGCTCCGGGACTCGTGCCGCAAGTGGCTGATGGCCGGCGGAGGCGACGTCGAGGGAATCATCGACCGTGTGGTACTGGAGCAGTTCGTCGCAGTTGGCGGAGGACCACATGGTGGCGTGCCACGGGGTCGGAGAGCCCTTACCATCTGTGTCTCTCTCTCTCTCTCTCTCTCTTTCTCTCTCCCCCTCTGTTTCTTCCCCTTCCTCCCCAAGCCTCCCCTTCCCAGGTCGCGTGGGCTGTTGCCGCCCAGACCGGCCCCACGGTGGAGGACGGGCGGCCCCATTGATCCGCCAACATCAGCCCGCCCGCTCCAGAGGGGAGGGGCGACAGTCGCGGAACCCTACGCCTCCCCATCTGCCTCAGCGTTCTCTCCACGTCAATCACAAGACCTACTTCCAGCCACTAGGGCGGCGGGGAAGTCTGGGCCGACTTGCTGGCGCTGCGGGGATCCGGGTCATTTCATCGACCGCTGTCCCGTTATGGAGATCGGGACACTGGTCCGAGTCCCCGACGCTCCACAAGCCGCCCCCGATCAAGCTGGGCTGTACCTAATTCCTGTGAGTATCAAGGGGGGTACGTATCAGGCCTTGGTCGATTCGGGTTGTAACCAGACCTCTATCCACCAAAGCCTGATTCGCCCTGAGGCATTGGGTACCGGCCGCACGGTTACGGTGAGTTGTGTGCACGGGGAGGTGGTGAAATATCCGTTGCTGGCCGTGGATATTCTATTTAGGGATCAAAAGCATAGTGTGGAGGTGAAAGTTAATCCGCACCTCCGACATCCGCTAATTTTGGGGACCAATTGGACAGCCTTTAATGAATTGTTGGGACATTGGTGTGCGGGTGCTTCTTGGGATAAACAGGTAAACTGGAAAGAGTCGGTTGCTCCGGTGGGAGAGGTGGATTCGGGACCTCTGGGAGCTGTTCCGGGGGAACAGAGCGCTCGTGAGATGCCCATTCTCACAGACCGCGATGACTTTCCCCTGGAACAATCCCAGGATGAGTCGCTTAAAAATGCGTTCACGCAGGTCCGTTCCATCGACGGCCACCTCCTCCACCCTGACCAGCCGCTCTCTTATCCGTATTTTTGTGTGTTAAAAGACAGGTTGTATCGGGTGACCCAAGACGCCCAGACAAAACAGAATACAACCCAGTTGTTAGTACCTAGAAGCCGCCGGGAAATGCTTTTCCAGGCGGCTCATTCTAATCCGATGGCCGGGCATTTAGGACAAACGGCCACGCTTAACCGTCTAATGGCCCGCTTCTTCTGGCCGGGCATTCACGAGAATGTACGCAGGTGGTGTGCGTCTTGTCGTGAATGTCAGTTGGTAAACCCACCGGCCACCCCAAAAGCACCATTGTGCCCACTCCCGCTAGTGCAGGTCCCCTTCGAGAGAATTGGTATGGACCTCATCGGGCCATTAGAACGGTCAGCACGCGGGCATCGCTTTGCATTGGTCTTGGTAGACTATGCAACGCGATACCCGGAAGCAGTCCCGCTCCGCACTATTTCGGCGAAAAGTGTTGCGAGCGCTCTGTTTTCCTTAATCTCCCGGGTGGGAATTCCGAAAGAGATTCTCACCGATCAAGGCACGGCGTTCATGTCACGAACGGTTCGCGAACTGTACGAGTTGTTGGGCATTAAATCGATTCGCACCAGCGTCTATCACCCACAAACAGATGGTTTGGTGGAACGATTTAATCGCACGTTGAAATCCATGATTCGTAAGTTCGTTCACGAGGACGCCAAAAATTGGGATAGGTGGCTAGAAGCTCTGTTGTTTGCTGTTCGCGAGGTCCCGCAAGCCTCCACGGGGTTTTCCCCCTTCGAGCTTCTTTATGGGCGCCAGCCTCGGGGGGTGCTGGATGTCCTTAAGGAGGCTTGGGAGGACGGACCTTCCGCGAGTAAGAATGAAATTCAGTATGTCCTGGACCTGAGAACAAAACTCCACACTTTGGGGCGGCTATCAATGGAGAATTTGTTACAGGCTCAGGACAGACAACGACAGCTTTACAACAGAGGGGCTAGGCTTCATCAATTTGCACCGGGAGAGAAGGTACTTGTATTACTCCCTACTTCCAGTTCTAAATTACTCGCAAAGTGGCAAGGACCCTTTGTGGTCACACGGATCTCAACTATGAGGTCGCTCAGATAGGGACGGAGCACGTCAAATATACCACCTCAACCTTTTAAAAAAATGGTCGGAGGCGGAGTCAGTGTTGCTTGCGACGGTGGTGAGCGGAGAGGATGATCTCGGGCCAGAGGCGGTTCAAAAGCCTCAATCACTCGCTCTGGCCCCGGGGGGGGATCATCTCTCGCCGTCGCAACTCACTGACGTTAAAACATTACAAGCAGAGTTTGCTGACGTGTTCTCGCCCCTCCCTGGTCGCACGGACCTCATTCAACACCATGTTGAGACAGAGCCGGGCGTGGTGGTTCGCAGTCGGCCCTACCGTTTACCTGAACACAAGAAAAAGGTAGTTCAGGCGGAATTAGAGGCTATGCTGGATATGGGCGTAATAGAAGAGTCCAGCAGCGACTGGGCGAGCCCGATAGTTTTGGTCCCAAAACCTGACGGCTCGGTTCGGTTCTGCGTGGACTATAGAAAAGTGAACGCGGTGTCGAAATTTGATGCGTACCCAATGCCAAGGGTGGACGAATTGCTTGATCGGCTAGGGACCGCTCGCTTTTATTCGACACTGGACTTGACCAAGGGATATTGGCAGATCCCCTTGTCAACAATGTCCAAAGAAAAGACCGCTTTCACCACGCCGTTTGGATTACACCAATTTGTCACCCTTCCTTTCGGCTTGTTCGGGGCTCCCGCGACCTTCCAGCGTCTGATGGACAGGATTCTCCGGCCGCATGCTGCATACGCTGCTGCGTACTTGGATGATATTATCATCTACAGTGCGGACTGGCAGCGGCATATGCAGCACCTGCGCGCTGTCCTGAAGTCGCTGAGAAGGGCGGGGCTCACGGCCAACCCGAAGAAGTGTGCAGTTGGGCGGGTGGAAGTAAGATATCTGGGCTTCCACTTGGGTCATGGACAGGTGCGTCCCCAAATTGACAAGACTGCAGCCGTTGCAACCTGCCCACGGCCCAAGACCAAAAAGGAGGTTAGACAGTTCCTGGGGCTAGCGGGATATTATAGAAGGTTTGTACCTAATTATTCGGACCTCGCTAACCCGCTGACTGATCTAACTAAAAAGGAGGTACCAGATACAGTTCAGTGGACGGAGCGGTGCCAGCAGGCTTTTACCCAGATAAAGGCTGCTCTGTGTGGTGGGCCGCTCTTACAGGCTCCTAATTTCTCTCTCCCTTTTTCCCTACAGACGGACGTCTCGGACAGGGGGCTGGGCGCAGTCCTGTCCCAGGAGGTGGAGGGGGAGGAGCGGCCGGTGCTGTACATCAGTCGCAAGCTCTCTAAGAGAGAGACGATGTACAGCACCATAGAAAAGGAGTGCTTGGCGATCAGGTGGGCCGTTCTCACCCTCCGCTATTACCTCCTGGGGCGGGAGTTCACCCTCTGTTCGGACCACGCCCCCTTGCAGTGGCTCCACCGCATGAAGGATACCAACGCCCGGATCACCCGTTGGTATCTAGCTTTACAGCCTTTTAAATTCAAGGTGATCCACAGGCCGGGTGCTCAGATGGCTGCGGCTGACTTCCTCTCCAGAAGGGGGGGGGGGCTGCAGGCCGGATGGCTCCCCGGCCTGGTGCGGGCGGTGGGGGTATGTGGCGGAGGGGGCGTGGTTCTGCGAAGTCTGTAGCGGGAGCGAGGAACTGCGGAGACGAGCGGTGAGTAAGTAGGTCAAGTGCAGATCACTAACACCTGTGTCTCGTTCCAGTGATTGGCATGGAGAGACCATAAAAGCAGCTGTCTGGAGAGAGAGAGGTGAGAGAGCTTTGGACTGGGACGTCGCGAGTGCCTGCCTGCAGGAGTGAAGCAGAGAAATATTGAGTGATTAAGCTGAGAGAAACTGAGTATATTGTTGCCTTTGATGCGCCCCGAGCGCCTGTTTTGTTGTTTACAAAAGTTCTGAGTAATAAAGCGACCGTCCCAGTCACGCCGACCCCGCATTCTTCCTTCTCCACACACGAACATACATCACATATATTTTATTGATAAAGCTTATTGGTTTACAATGTGAGAATTTTTTAATAAACAATTGGTGGGGATTATGTGCGACACACAAACACGTTCGCTCCTATCTCCTCATTTCTTTTCCTGTTTTAACACTGACTTTCTAATCTGCCAACACAGCCCTCTGCACGGGGCCTGTAACATAACGTTTTAAAAAGTATTGAAGGATTAAGCAATTTAACTATTTGGTGGATTGTTGTAGGACACAACAAGGGATCCTGTTCCAGCTCAGCCAAATCTGTATTACCCAGCAACAGGCGTTAACAGATTAATGTCTGTGTTTGTAGAGTGTTATTTTTAGAGCTTTCCCACTTAGTACGATATCAGAGGATGTTTATTGTTCTGGACCGCTCCCTGTTAAAAGGAGTGATGAGATAGTTAGCAGATTATCATCACTCAATGGCTGGTTGTCTAAGTGGTGTCTGCAAAATAACATAGGGTTCATAGACAATTGGAAAAGTTTTTGGGGCAGACCTGACCTGTTGAAGAAGGATGGCATCCATCTCTCCTGGGGTGGTGCCGCTCTTCTCTCTAGTAATTTGGCACATAGTCTTAGAGCTAAACCTTGACTCACTAGGGCCCAGGTCAGGAAGCAGACAAACTGGCTAAACTGACCGTCTGCTAGCTGTCTCACGTCACCGGAGTCAGATAAATCACAGCACATAGAGACTCTTTCACCTAGATATTATCATATAGAGACTGTGTCTGTTCCCCGAATTAGTAAATACAAAAAAAACATCAAAACCATTCAACAGTAAAAATTTAATTGATGTCCAACAAATAAACAAAAGATATAATACAGATGAACAATTGATAAAGCTTGGGTTGCTGAATATTAGATCCCTTTCCCCAAAAGCGCTTATTGTTAATGATATTATTACAGATAATAATCTAGATGTGCTCTGTTTGACAGAAACCTGGCTAAAACCTTACGACTACATTACCTTAAATGAGTCCACCCCCCAAGATTATTGTTATAAACATGAGCCGCGTCTGAAAGGTAAAGGGGGAGGGGTTGCTGTAATTTATAATAATATCTTCAGTATTACTCAGAAGTCTAGTTTCAAATATAATTCAAATATAAAGTTTTGGTGCTTTATGTAATGCTATGTAGTGTACATGATAAAACCCGTTCAACATTTGTGTTAGCTACTGTATACAGGCCACCAGGGCATAATACAGACTTTATCAAAGAATTTGCTGATTTTCTATCAGAGTTAGTACTGGCCGTAGATAAAGTACTAATTGTTGGTGATTTTAATATCCATGTAGACAACGGAAAAGACGTATTGGGATTAGCATTTAAAGACACACTAAACTCTATTGGTGTTAGGCAACACATGTCAGGAGCCACGCATCGCCATAATCATACTTTAGACCTAATATTGTCCCATGGAATAAATATTGATACCATTGAAATTCTGCAGCAGAGCGATGACATCTCAGATCATTACTTTGTATCATGTATACTTAATTTAGCTAAGGTTGCAAAGCCACCCCCTCGCTTCAAAAATAGCAGGACAATCATTGCCGCTACTAAAGATTGCTTTTTAAATAATCTTCCTCATCAGTATCATCTCCTCAGCATCCCAGATAGTATAGAAGAACTCGATGTTGCAACAGAAACTATTGACTCTCTCTTTTCCAGTACTTTAGACACATTTGCTCCTCTGCGCTTAAAGAAGATTAAAGAAAATAGTCCAACGCCGTGGTACAACGAGCACACCCGGGCCCTTAAAACAGCAGCCAGAAAAATGGAGCGCAGCTGGAAGAAAACAAAATTAGAGGTATTTCGTAATTCGTGGAAAGAGCACATGATCACATACAGAAAGGCCGTAAAAACTGCTAGATCTGCTTATTTCTCAACTCTCTTGGAAGAAAACAAACACAACCCAAGGTATTTATTCGATACAGTGGCTAAATTAACCAAAAAAAAAGCTTCAACTTCTGATGATTGTAAACAGCACAGCAGTAATGACTTTATGAACTTCTTCACATGTAAGATTGATATTAGGAAGAAAATTTTAACCATGCAGCCTTCTACTACAGTATCACATCAGACAGAGCATTGTAGCGTCACTGAGGAAAAATTACACTCATTCACTGCTATAGGAGAAGAAGAATTGGCTAAATCAAATCATCATCAAATCATCAAAATCAACAACATGTGTGCTTGACCCTGTACCGACTAGGCTATTAAAAGAGATGCTACCAGAGGTCATAGATCCTCTTCTTAATATCATTAATTCATGTTTGTCATTAGGATATGTACCGAAAACTTTTAAGTTAGCTATTATTAAACCACCTATTAAAAAAACGCAACTTGATCCTACAGAATTAGCCAATTATAGACCAATCTCAAATCTACCCTTTCTGTCAAAAATACTTGAAAAGGCAGTGTCTTCACAATTATGTTCCTTTTTTGGTCTGATTGGTTATTTTCAAATGTCTCACGGTTTGGTCTGATTGGTCAGTTTTACAAGAATCAGGTTTGAATTTGGTGACATCAGGAAAGAGGATAAAAGAGAATTTCAACTGTAGCTCGCTCTCTTTTAATTCTCTGCCTTCTCTTGAGAGGGCTCTCGCTTTGGATTCTCTGGCTTTCTCTGGAGAGAGCTGTTCTTTAGCTCTCTCTCTCTTTTTCTCTCTCTCTCTCTCTCTCTCTCTCTCTCTCTCTCTCTCTTTCTCTATCTCTCTCACAGGTAACATTCTAGGCAGAGGCCTACTGAGCATAATTAAGGGTTTAGGTTTACATTTATTTGAAGCTATTTTAAGTGTAACCATAACCAGAATTTGTGTTTCCTTTTAGAAGAGATTTATGTCTATTATGTAATTGACATTTTACATTTACTTGATTGTTAATAAATTGTTACATTTTGATCCTTTCTGAATTAATCTGTAATTATTAACTATCTCCAATGTGGAACGTTATAATTGTAACAAAGGGTCAAAACGGAACGATTAAATGTATGATTGACTATCAAATATAGATGACCAAACAACCGGTTGGGATTCTCTTCTAAATGCGACAACTATGATTAATGGAGTCAGATAAAGAATATTATAATCAAATCCATTCTTCCAGCTGAGACACTGAACGCGTGCGGCCTTCACCGCGGTTCGCTGCCGATCCTTGGAGCGAATTCATGCGGTCTTACATTATTGGACAAAAAAGCTCCACAAGTAGTAACCTAGAATACTCTCTAACACTTGATGGCTGCTCTGTCAAGTCCTCGTCGTCAGTGAGGAACCTGGGTGTGCTCTTTGATACCAATCTTTCGTATGAAAGCCATGTTTCTAGCATCTGTAAAACTGCATTCTACCATCTTAAAAATATATCTAAATTACGGCACATGCTCTCAATGCAAAATGCTGAACAGTTAGTTCATGTGTTCATGACCTCAAGGCTAGATTATTGTAATGCTCTACTGGGTGGTTGCCCTGCTCGCTTGATAAATAAACTCCAGCTGGTCCAAAACGCAGCAGCTCGAGTTCTTACTGGAACCAGGAAGAATGACCATATTAGCTCAGTTCTGTCAACACTGCACTGGCTGCCTATTAAACATCGCATAAATTTTAAAATCTAAAATCTATTTTAAATTTTAAAATATTACTAACAAAGCACTAAATGGTTTAGCTCCCCAATACTTGAGCGAGCTCTTAACATATTATACTCCATCACGTCTACTGCGGTCTCAATATTCTGGCCAGTTGATAATCCAGAGAATATCCAAATCAACTGCAGGCGGTCGATCCTTTTCCTATTTAGCTCCGAAACTCTGGAACAGTCTTCCTAACATTGTTCGGGAAGCAGACACACTCTGTCAGTTTAAATCTAGACTAAAAACACATCTCTTTACTGTGGCATACACATAAAACACTTTTTCAACGAAATTATTGTTAGGCTGCATTAACTAGGTCAGCCAGAACCGGGAACACTTCCCATAACACCTGATGTACTCGTTACATCATCAAAAGAATGGCATCTACGCTAATGATAGTCTCTCTGTTTTATCCAGAGGTTTACTGCAGCCAGCCGGATCCGGGCCGTATCCAGTTCAGATGGTGGACCTGCGCTCAGAGAAGACCAACACAGGACCCTGAAGTGTCTGCAGAGACCGTGATTAGACTCCCCCTGCAACTGCCTCATCGACACGGCATCTCAATAAACCCGTCTCCGGCGTGTTGACTCCGATTGTTCGAATATTACAATTAAATAATACTTAAATCGATATTTCATCCTCAATAAACCCGTCTCCAGCGTGTTGCCTCCGATCATTCGAATATTCTGATCTATTATGACCTCTGACCTGTAAAGTTGCCAGAATAATAATCATACGCTGTTTGTTAATTGGCTAGAGGAGAACTGGCACCCCGACTGAGCCTGGTTTCTCCCAAGGTTTATTTTTCTCCATTAGGTCACCTGATGGTGTTTTGGTTTCCTTGCCACTGTTGCCTCTGGCTTGGCATGCTCAGTTGGGGACACTCAATTTTTCAACTAAAAACACCAAAATAAATCTAATTAATAAACTAAATTAACCATATAAACTAAATTACTGATCTAATTATTGATCTAAAGCCCAAACTGTCACTTTCTCCATGGCTATACAGCTGAATAAAATAAGGCTGCATTATTTTCCTGTTTAACACTGTAAAGCTGCTTTGAAACAATCTACATTGTTAAAAGCGCTATATAAATAAAGTTGACTTGACTTGACTTAATATCAGTAAATAATGGATGCTCTGGTTTTGGGTGAATTGCTTAGAGTTATTGAAATGTTAGGGTGATTAAGAAGTATTTAATTTAATTCCCATTTAATTCATAGTCAGGAGGAAAGACTAAGAACAGTGTTTGATGCATATTATTCAATAAAGTATCAGGGTTATAATAGTTCACTATAACCATTAAAATTATTCATCAATTGAAATAAAATAAAATAAATGTTAACTGAAATTAAAAAAAATACTTAAACTTGATATACTATACTAACTTAAACAGAAATACAAAATATAAAATCTATACAGATGTATTTAAAAACAAACAAACAAAAAGTGAATTGAGTTCTCTTTATTTTTAATGTAAAAAATGACAAGTTTTGAAATGTATTCAAGTAACAGTCGGTTATGTAACGCTTAAATGCTCAATTAATGCATTACAATTTAACTAAACTCATTAGATTTGAGTCGACTAAAACAAAACAAAAATTCAAGTTACTAAAATATTATATGAATTCAAAATTAAATCAAAACTGGTTTCAAAACTTTTAATTTTGGTATTTCCTTGAGTAAAATCAAAGAATATGCAATGATTTTCACACAAATAATTAAATAAAGTGCCAATCCTGTGGCATTTCACAGCAACACTAGTTTATTTTTTAATGTTAGGTTTTCTGTCCCATGAAGTGCCTCGCTTCTCAGTCCTTCAAGTGGCAATTGAATATACAATAGTCTCAGTCTGAGGGAGAGTATAAAAACATCTCACTTCATTAAAAGCCACATCCAGATTATATACACAGAGTAACAGGAGGTGCAGCATGCTTTTAACCAATGAGACAGAGAGTACATCATTTAGCAGCTCATGGTCTAGGAATGCTAAACAAGCTTATCCTATGATCCTAGAGGACCCTATCATGTATTTCAAGAGAAAGCTGGGACCATAATCCTGGCTCCCCTTCTATCCTATTTGTTCCTTCTATGGGAATGATTCCTGTAAACAAACCATATATTCCTTTATATGCTGAGACCAGTATAACATCTTATCAGTTAACTACACATTTTCTTTATGTAAATCTCACATGATTTGCTTGAACGTTTTGGATCTGAAGAAAACATTTGCTCACTGTGACACAGAACAATGCTTTTTAATATGATTCACTAGATTACTTGAGTATCTAAAACTCTTCCCACACTGAGTACAGCGGTACAGCTTTTCTCTAGTATGAAGACGCTCGTGTGATCTCAGAGATCCAGACTGAGTGAATCTCTTGTCACAATATGAGCACTTGTAAGGTCTTTCTCCAGTATGAACTCGCTCATGTGATTTCAGGTGTCCAGACAGAGTGAATCTCTTGTCACAATATGAGCACTTGTAAGGTTTTTCTCCAGTATGAATTCTTTGGTGCTGTTTCAGATGGTCAGCTGAAGTAAAGCTCTTTCCACAGTCAAAGCACATATACTCTCTCACTTCATCATGTGTTTTCTGGTGCAGTTTAAAACTGTTCAGCCATGAAAAACTCTTTCCACAGTGCGAACACACATAAGGCTTCTCATCTGAATGAACTGTCAGGTGTTCTTTTAGAGTTGATGACGAAATAAAACATTTTCCACACTGATCACAGTTAAATGGTTTCTCTCCAGTGTGAATTCTCATGTGTGTAGTAAGGCTTCCTTTTTGTGAGAAACTCCTTCCACACTGAGTGCATGTATACGGTTTCTCTCCAGTGTGAATTCTCATGTGTCTGCTAAGGCTTCCTTTTTGCGTGAAACTCTTTCCACACTGAGTGCAGGTGTGCAGCTTTTTGGCTTTTGTTCTTTGAATTTTAAAGTTGTGATGTTCCTCCTTCACTTCCTTCAGTTCTTGTCTTTCCCGTTTCACTTCCACCTGGTCTAAAATACACATCAAATTAGAATCAGTTCAAGTGAACCCTGATTTAACAACAGAAAGCAACAGAGATCAGGTATCAGATCTTTCATGTGGTATTTTTGTTCTATATAATTTACTGTTAATGTAGTTAAAATATGTTTGCTTTCTGCTATATACAAGGTTATGATCATTTCTCTATCATTTATCATCAATATACTGCTTATTCACATCTACCAAAGCAGTTAACAATGAAGAATCAAGAATGGACACCAACCTGTTTGTTGCTCAGTATCTTCATGTTTTATTCTGGATGGATCTGGATAACTCATGTCTTCAATCTCCTCTTTAATAAACTCCATCTTTAACAGTCACAGATTTCAGCTGCTACACTGTTTGTCCTTCTCTTGTAGGATGATGTGAATATTCCCAGTATTTATTGGTGAATTGTTGTGGGAGGGGCTTCACTGCAGGTGGGAACTGTGATCACTGTGTTTTGATTAAATCTGCAATTAAAAAGAACAGGCCATAATGTTTAACTGAGCTGTTTTACTTAGTAACGCGTTACTCTAATCTGACTACTTTTTTCCAGTAACGAGTAATTTAATGTGTTACTATTTCCAAACCACTAATTAGATTAAAGTAATTTATCCAAGTCACTGTGAGTTACTATTTTTGTCATCTTCCTTAGTAAAAATATATATTTTTGCTAGGGCTGTGCAATGTTGAAGAAAAATGTGATATGCAATACCGTCATCCAATATTCGATATGCAATACGATATTGCTTTAAGTGTAAAATCTATTTAAATTATATTAAAACTAAATATTTAAAAACTGAGAATGATACCATTTATGTGTTTCACATTCTTTCTGGGAAAAGAAAGCATCGCTACAACTTCTTAAAGTGACCAGCAGTGTTTTAGCAAAAATATATGTCACAAATCTGACAATATAGTTTTAACATCAATGTAAACAAAAATCGTAATGCCAATATTTAAATACCAAAAACTCTTTGCTTGACTTGGTAATATATAGTTATATCGACCTAAATTGTACACTTTTCACAATGTTGAAGTAGCCTATTAAAATCATTAAAGGGTTAGTTCACCCAAAAATGAAAATTCTGTCATTAATTACTCACCCTCACGTCGTTCGAGACCCGTAAGACCTCCGTTCATATTCGGAACACAAATGAAGATATTTTTGTTTAAAGCTGATGGCTGAGAAAGGCCTCCATTGGCATTCAGTACACTTATACTCCCAAGACGGATAAAAGGCACTCAAAACATCGTTACAAAGTCCATCTCACCACAGTGACTCTACAATAATCTTACGATGCGACGACAATAGTTTTTGTGCGCAAAAAAAATCAAAATAACACCTTTTTCCAACTTGTTACTGCCTTCCGTGTGTGCCTCCACGACGCATGCGCGAGAATATGACGCAGATCCGGCGTTCGGACAGATGACCCAGAAGTGATTTGTTTACAATCAGAGGAAGACGCGCGTATCTCAGCTGTTGGATTCTACATTGATCGTGCTTTAGGTCTCGGCGTAGTGCTCAAAATGGGGTTAGAGTGTGCATTTCATGGAATCCCGAGCCCCGGCGCTACGTCATATTCTCGCGCATGCGTCGTGGAGGCACACGCGGAAGGCAATAACAAGCTGGATAAAGGTGTTTTGATTTTTTTTTGCGCACAAAAACTATTGTCGTCGCATCGTAAGATTATTGTAGAGTCACTGTGGTGAGATGGACTTTGTAATGAATTTTTAAGTGCCTTTTATCGGTCTTGGGAGTATAAGTGTACTGAATGCCAATGGAGGCCTATCTGAAGCCTTTCTCAGCCATCAGCTTTCAACAAAAATATCTTCATTTGTGTTCCGAATATGAACGGAGGTCTTACGGGTCTCGAACGACATAAGGGTGAGTAATTAATGACAGAATTTTCATTTTTGGGTGAACTAACCCTTTAAGATATTGAGTGCCATTGCGAAATGCATATCGCGATATGTACATTTGGGATATTTTGATAATTTCGATATATTGCACAGCCCTAGTCCCGGCTTAAAATCTGAATACCAAAATACGGCAAAAATTTTCAAAAACTAAAATATGAATAAAAATATTTACTTGGGCAAAATTGTATTGATGTTTTCAATGATGCCTACAAATATAGTGATAATTCTAAGCTAATTTACATTTATATGACAGAAACACTTTTGTCTCCAAATTGTGATTTCTCTAATGTCATTCCTGGATAACAGACATCAATGACCATTTCGGACCATAGAGCATTTTGGTATGTCATGTGACATAATATTGTATCAAAAAAAAGACCCTGAAGGACCCCACAAAACAGGCCAAATGCTGATATTCTGATATTTTCAGTCACTGGTGCACTTTGTAGCAATATCACGTGTCCTTTTGGATAACACTAGTAAAACATTTATAATGCATTTAGATTAAAAAACGATCTATTTGATCTAAAAGATTGCCTTAAAGTGATGATAGCTAAGTCGTAGTGTACCATAGGTGGTTAAGTTAGTGCCTGATAATAAAGATAAACATATTTGTTTTGTCATTCCTGGATAACAAAAAAACTCTGTTGACATGTCATCCGTTGTCAAGAATGACGTGTATAACAATCTAGTTTTTAATTAATATTTGTAAACTTTTAAGCAAAGTTATTATGAGGGATGAGCGAGACAAGTCGATTAAATGATAGCGCTGCTGCTAGTCGACTTGGAAAATACTAGTCATTTTTGTACATTTAATGTTTTGCTTTATATTTTTACAAAGGCAGCATTTAAATTACTGTCATGATAATGTTACATCTTAAAATTAATTTGTTATTTTGAAAAGTGTGTGTGTGTGTATATATATATATATATATATATATATATATATATATATATATATATATATACAGTGAGGAAAATAAGTATTTGAACAGCCTGCTATTTTGCAAGTTCTCCCACTTAGAAATCATGGAGGGGTCTGAAATTGTCATCCACTGTGAGAGACATAATCTAAATTTTTAAAAAATCCAGAAATCACAATGTATGATTTTTTAACTATTTATTTGTATGATACAGCTGCAAATAACAATAACTATTATGATAATTATAATGGTGACCATATCAGCATCTAAACAATAACGCTGTTCATTCTAAGCATGTACTGCAGTTTTGTCGTCTGCTGCTTTAAATTCTCCACCCAAAATACCCATCCTGATTACATCATTTATTTTGGAAAATAAAAAGTATTCATAAATATAGCTGCAAGGAGTCACTTTTGGAGGCAAGGGTGTCAGAAACAACGTGACAAACTCAACAAGCATTGCAGAGAGCATCAGAACAGTAAAATAAAGTGCTTATTATTTTTCAACATCTGCTTCTGCCGTCATTTACTTCAGGAATATTATTACAACTAATTTAATGATACAGACTAATACTAGAAACATTGCAATTATGGGAACAATGGCAATATTATCTCCCTTTTTGGCAAAATGTCATTCAGAGTAACACACCATGGTCATTCAGTGTAAAAATTAAACAATATTCTTATTCTAAACTGTAATCATTAAAACATATAAAATAATGTGATCGTACTAATTTTAATTTTATTTTAAATGATTTTCACTTCCTTACAAAAACGTCTTGCAGGCAAATGGGCCAAGTGGTTTGAAGGATAGTGGCAAAGTATAAAGATTAATAAATGACCATTAATTAGTATTTGTGGGCTGGACTTTGATACTTAAATAGAGTCTTTTAATATGTCATCAAATGATTCCTGTTTAACAATATGCCTAATAAGATTTTCTGATACATAAATATTGTTACACTGAATGACATTTTAGAGGGTGTCTTCTGTAAATCCTATAATTTTTAATGATACTTGCCTAAGCACACACAAGTGAATAGCAATGCAAACTAATATAATTTAACCCAAGAAAAGTTTAAAATAGTGTTAAAAATTAAAACCTATTTTTCTTTATATGTACAGTAGGCTATATGAATTGATACTGAATCAAGATCGAAATCGATATTTGTGCCAATCACCAGTTCTGTTGTATTATCGACTGAATGAGCGATTTGAATCATTGTTCTTTTGAATCGATTCTTTCGTCTGCAAAACAGTGAATTGCCCATTATTTCATACACAATATAAACAGATAGTTAGAGAAAAATGCATCTCTTACGTGTGGCAAACTGTAGTCTGGAAATATCCAGCATCCAACGAAAATACTCCACAACTGTCCTTCATTCAAACTCTCAGACGGTCGACCCTCATCGGTCTTCAAGCGTTCAGTGCTCGGCTGCTCGCGTCTCTTTTCTTCTACACATCCTCGAAACCACCAACTCTGTGTTTTATGGCAGGAAGGAGCGTTTGCGCCTCCTACTGGAGTATAGAGAATTTTGTGTATGGGAAAAAAAAGGAGAAATGCATAGGCACTTTAGTAATACACAATAAAAAAACAAAACAAAAAAACTATTCAAACCATAAAGAATGTGTATGGGGGGATTATTGTTTTAGTGGTTAAGCTGTTACCTCAGTGTTTGTTAGCAGTCAACAATAACGAATAAAATTAACAGACTAAGAAAATTATTTAAAATGTATCTTACGTCTTAATAACCTTATTAACCTATAAACTATGGCATCATTTCAAATTTAAAACCTTTCATAAAATGTTATAAATATCAGCTTAGATAATTGGAAAAACTTTTGTCCAAGCAATTTGTATATTCTCAAATGTCATGGTGGCTCAACTGCAAACATATGGCTCTTTTATTATGAATTGACAAGGTAATAACGTGATAATGAATCATCCAGAAGAGCTCAACAGATCCTTGTGTGAAAAGGTTTGTTGATCTTTCTCAAATACTGTAAAAACTGCTAAATTCATGCATGGGGTAGGTTGGTACACTTTCCATGTCATGTGGTACAACTACAGTAATATAGGTAAACATTGCACATGAATGCCCTCACATTTTGAAACTTGAATGCAATGAGCTCGTAATCACGACTTCAGAAATCGGAATTATCAAATTTCCGATAGCACGTGAAGGCAACATTAATAACAGAAAATTAACCTATAAACACTATGGCATCATTTTACATTTAAAACCTTTCATAAAATTGTATAAATATCAGCTGAGATAATTGGAAAAACTTTTGTCTAGCAATTTGTATATTCTCAAATGTCATGCAAACATGGATCTTTTATTAAGAAATTGAAAAGGTAAAAATATGATAATGAATAATCCAGAAGAGCTCAACTGATCCTTGTGGCCAGGGGTGTCGCACCCGTTGGGGATGTGGGTGTTATAAAACCCACACTTGTCCCGGTGAGAGCGCTTTAGGGATGCCACAATTCTCATTATAATATTAAACCGTTTGGTACGGCATTCACGGTTCAATACGCGCTTGTGAATTGCGTTGTTTTGTTTTTGCAGTGTGCCTGTGAGTCTATGCGCTGATATGAGCAAATATATGTGGAGACACTGCTGGTTCCCTCATGCATTGGACTCATCAGGCCCTGGAGAGACCATCCAAGTTGTGTGCAGACAGCAATGGGTCCTCCTATTGGGCCTTTGCGTATGGGCTGAATTGGAGTCAGAAGGTGGGGATTATCTGACCCGATAAGGAGAAATGGCTTTACCCTGTCCACAGGAGGCAGCGGCAGATCCTTCAGGTGTCGATAGGCACTCTGGAGGGCAGTCACTGGGTACTTATGTTCCTTATGGGGAAGGAACTGCTTGAGCGCCGCCGCCTGTTTCTTTGCCTCCAGGAACCTGTCGGTAACAGTGGTGACAGCGTCACCGAACAGGCCTCCCGGAGACAGCGGCGCATCAAGCAAAAAGCTTTTATCACGTTCCTTAATCTCCGTAAGATTGAGCCACAAGTGCCTCTCGGTGGCCACCAGGGCTGCCATAGAACGGCCAACGCATCGGGCCGTCTCCTTGGTGGCACGGAGAGCGAGATCAGCTGTAGATCGGAGTTCATTGATGGTATCAACTCCGATCTCGTGGCTCTCACCCAGGTCTCGCAGCAGATCAGCCTGGTATGCCTGCACGATTGACATAGTGTGCAGACACGCAGCGGCCTGACCTGCTGCCGAGTACGCTTTGCCCACAAAAGATGATGTCACTTTTAACGGTTTTGTGGGCAAAGTCGGAGCCTTTATGGCAGACGCAGACTCGGGTGAGAGATGGCTCGCGAGCGTCTGCTCAACCCGGGGCATCTGACCATAACCGTGTCTTTTCAACCCCGCGATATTGCTGTACACGGAAGTGTGCGGGGTGAAAATGCGTGCAGACACGGGCCGCTTCCAAGACCTCGACACCTCGGTGTGGAGGTCCGGGAAAAACGGCAGACTCCTACGTGGAGGCTGAACAGAGCGCGCGGGGAGAAAGCGCTCGTCGAGTCTGCTTTTTACGGCAGCTCGCTCATGTTGTTCAGGTGGCCAGTCAATATGTAATCTGGCCACCGCTCGGCTCAGCACATCCATCAGCTCCTCACCAGCAGGGGAATGAAGTGGCGAGTCCTAACCCCCTGCGTCGATGCTACAGACATCGACCTATATACTGCACAAATACTTAACTATGTCTTAAATTGGCTCATTAAAATTATTTTTTTTATGAAAAAATCACTTGAATGATGATCTTAAATAAATATAAATAGTTTTTGGACATTGCTCTATGTGTTAGGGATAGAATACCGCCATCTGTAGGTTTGTGGAAAAAACTTTAGGAATTATAGTTAAAGAGAAAGAGAGTGCAATGACCACATTATCCAATAGAGGTCCATAGGGAAGTTATGCAAAAGTTAAGCTGCCTTTCATCTTTCTTTTATTTGCCCTTTTCCCTCTCTTTCTCATGATTGTTCCATGTTGCATTTGTGCTCTAGTATTTGTCCTTCATTTATATATGGAATTTTTTCAGATTTATGCCAGTTTTGTTGATTTTATTTGCCAGTTTCTATAAAAATGCTCTCTGTTGCAGTCACACACGTGTGTGTGTTTGTGTTTGTGTGTGTGTGTGTGTGTGTGTGTGTGTGTGTGTGTGTGTGTGTGTGTGTGTGTGTGTGTGTGTGTGTGTGTGTGTGTGTGTGTGCGTGTGCGTGCGTGTGTGCATGAGACAGAAAGTTCGTTCCACTTTGTGTTTATGCTCTAGGACCAGATCTTGATATAAATGTAGACATTTTCAGATTTATACTGGATTTAGTTGATTTTTTTTTACAAACAAAGTGAAAAAAAAGCATTTTTTACATTTTCCCATTCATTGCCAAAATCCAAAAAAATGCTCCAGACACCTGTGTTTGTGTGTGTGTGTGTGTGTGTGTGTGTGAGTGAGTGAACATGCTTGTTCCATATTGCATTTGTGCTCTAGTATTAGTACTTCATTTATGTATGAAAATCTTTCAGATTTATGCCAGTTTTGTTGATTTTATTTGCCAATTTCAATAAAAATACTCTCTGTTGCAGTCACACACATGTGTGTGTTTGTGTGTGTGTGTGTGTGTGTGTGTGTACGTGTGTGTGTATGAGATAGAAAGTTTGTTCTATTTTGTGTTTATGCTCTAGGACCAGACCTTGATATAAATGTGGAAATTTTCAGATTTATACTGGATTTAGTTAATTTTTTTTTACAAAGAAAGTGAAAAAAATGTATTTTTTACACTTTCCCATTCATTTTCAATGTGGGGTCAATCTGACCCAGAGGGACTTAAACGGTAAAAAAAATTTTACACACCTTTAGAACAACCAAATCAAGCCCAGATTTTGTGTGCATGTTTAGATAGATTATTTAGGAAAAGTCACAGAGTCTCATGGCCCTGAGATGAAGGGAACACTTTTAAAAAATGGAGGAAAAGTCCATTGGGGTCAGCTGGACCCCAAGGGACGATTAAGGGTTAAGCGAGTATCTACTACAGCTACTCACAAATCAGGTAACCATCTGGACCTTATCTACACATCCTACTGCTCCACAGACAACACTTTTGTTACTCCACTGCACACCTCAGATCACTTTCTCATCACTCTTAACCTTATACTGACTTCGGACACAACACGCACTCCTCCACAGATCACCTTTCGGCGTAATCTACGCTCGCTCTCTCCCTCCCGTCTATCCACTATGGTTTCATCCTCACTCCCTCCACCTGCTCAGTTCTCAGCACTAGACACTAACAGTGCTACTGACACTCTTTGCTCCACTCTAACATCTTGCTTAGACAACTTCTGTCCCGTTTCATCCAGGCCAGCCCGCACCACCCCCTCTGCCCCCTGGCTGTCTGATGTTCTCCGCGAACATCGCTCTGGACTCCGGGCGGCAGAGAGGAAGTGGCGCAGAACTAAAAACGCTACTGACCTAACCCTGTATCAGTCTCTTCTCACTTCTTTCTCTACTAATGTCTCCACTGCTAAAACTACATACTACCACAACAAAATCAACAACTGCTCTGACTCTCTTGCACTTTTCAAAACATTCTCTTCGCTCCTTTGCCCCCCCCCCCCTTCGTCAACTCTTACTGCTGAAGACTTTGCTTCATTTTTCACAAACAAAACCTCCTCCATCAGCAGCCAATTCTCCACACCACAAACCGGCACGCACATCTCAACAACCATTACACACACACTCCCCTCCTTCTCTCTGCTCTCTGAAGCGGATGTCTCCAAACTCATCCTTTCCAATCATCCCACTACCTGTCCGCTTGATCCTATCCCCACCCACCGCCTTCAGGCCATTTCTTCTTCTGTTACTCCTGCACTCACTCACATTGACAACACCTCTCTTCACACTGGGACTTTCCCCACAGCATTTAAGCAAGCTCGGGTAACCCCACTGCTTAAGAAACCCTCTCTGAACCCAGCACTTTTAGAAAACTACAGACCGGTATCCCTTCTTCCTTTCATTGCAAAGACACTTGAGCGAGTGGTTTTTAACCAGCTCTCCACGTTTCTTGAAGAGAACAACCTCCTGGACATCAACCAATCCGGCTTCAAAAGCGGCCACTCCACTGAGACTGCCCTGCTCTCGGTTACGAAGGCACTGAGACAGGCAAGAGCGGCTTCCAAATCCACAGTACTTATCTTACTGGATTTGTCTGCTGCTTTTGACACAGTTAACCACCAGATGCTCCTGTCAACTCTCATGAAGATGGGCATCTCAGGAACTGCTCTCCAGTGGTTCAAGTCTTACCTCTCAGGTAGGTCCTTCAGGGTGTCATGGAGAGGTGAAGTGTCTAAGTCACATCATCTAGCTACTGGAGTTCCCCAGGGCTCAGTACTTGGACCACTTCTCTTCTCCATCTACATATCATCACTGGGATCTGTCATTCAGAAACATGGCTTTTCCTATCACTGCTATGCCGACGACACTCAACTCTACTTCTCATTTCAACCAGATGATCCCACGGTTGGTGTGCGTATCGCTGCCTGCCTAACAGACATTTCTGCCTGGATGAAGGAACATCACCTTCAATTCAACCTTGCAAAGACAGAACTGCTTGTTGTCTCTGCCAACCCAGCACTTCACCACAATCTCTCCATTCAGCTAGGTTCATCAACCATAACTCCGTCCAGGACAGCCAGGAACCTTGGAGTTGTGATTGATGGTCAGCTAAAATTCACTGACCACATTACTGCAACAACCCGGTCCTGCAGATTTGCGTTATACAACATTAGGAAGATTAGACCCTTCCTACTGGACTACTGTAATGCTCTTCTAGCGGGCCTTCCGGCATGCACTATCAAACCCTTGCAAATGATCCAGAATGCAGCGGCGAGGGTGGTCTTTAACGAGCCGAAGAGAGCGTGTCATAATGAGTCTCGGAGCCAAATGCAAGTTCACAAATGTTTATTAGAAGGAGGCAAGAGAGGGTCAGATGAAGCACAAAAGTCACAGTCCACAGAACAGAGACCACACGCGGCGTTCCACGAGGTAATCCACTCTGGTCGGTAGACCGGGAAGAAATCCTCACACAGCAGGAGACTGACGATAACGTCTGAACACTGGACAGAAGGGAAAACAACGCCCGACAGAAAAGGACGCTCACCGGAACCTGGACGATACTGGATCTCGCCTAAAAACAAAGCGCACCAGTAATACCAGGAAAACAGAACACAGTTCACTCGAGGTCAAGTTCACGATATCCACAGGCGTGTGAACTCTGGGCTAAGACGAGCCTCCAGATGCCTGCGACCGAACCTGAGGAACTGGAGAGGAACAGCAAGATGAACCGACTGGACAAGGACAGCATGACAGACCAACCAAGACAATGAGCACGCGACGAGAGACAGGACAGAGTGCTATAAAAAGAGAACAGCTGATGAGACACGACAGGTGAACAATTACTGAAACGAGCGGGAGGAGCCAGTGAACCCGTGAGGAACCACCACCAACAGGTAAGACAACATACACACACACATGATCACCCAGGAGTCCTGACAGTATCCCCCCCCATGACCGGCACCGGACGGGCATGGAGGAGACTCACCCTGTCGCCGACGGAGATCCTCGATCAGGTCAGGATCCAGTATATCCCGGGCCGGAACCCAGGACCTCTCCTCCGGACTGTAACCCTCCCAGTCCACTAAATACTGAAAACCTCTGCCCCTGCGACGAGAATCTAGTAATCTCCTAACAGTATAGGCAGGAGCACCATCCACTAGACGAGGGGCGGGGGGTTTAGGGGCAGAGACAGGGGGATTGTTCTGGGCAAAAATCACAGGTTTAACCCTGGATACATGAAAAACTGGGTGAACCCGACCAAGAATAGGAGGTAACTTAAGCTTGACCGCTACCGGATTAATGACCTTAGATATACTGTATGGCCCAATGAAACGAGGAGCCAGCTTACGAGAAGGCTCACGGAGAGGCAGATCCTTGGTGGAAAGCCATACCTTTTGTCCACACACATAACGGGGTGGAGGTCGCCGGTGACGGTCAGCCGCAGCTTTGGTTCGTCTGGAGTTCTGTAACAAGAGTGATTTAGCTTTCTTCCAAGTGCGTCTGCACCTGCGTACGAAAGCTAAAGCAGACGGAACCGCTGCGTCAGGCTCCTGTGATGGGAAAAAGGGAGGTTGATATCCGACAGATAATTCGAACGGAGACAAATTAGTGGATGCGACGGGAAGAGAATTATGAGAATACTCAACCCAAGGAAGCTGTTGGCACCAAGAATTCGGATATTTAGACGACAGACAGCGAAGCGTTCGACCAAGATCCTGATTAGCCCGTTCGCATTGCCCATTGGTCTGCGGATGATAACCAGAAGACAGGCTGGCTGTAGCGCCGATCTGTCTACAAAACTCCTGCCAAAAACGAGAGATGAACTGAGGACCCCTATCTGAAACTACATCAGTCGGAATGCTGTGTAACCGAAAGACGGGATTAATCAAAACCTGAGCCATCTCCTTGGCAGAAGGAAGTTTAGGCAGGGGAATAAAATGAACCGCTTTAGAAAAACGATCCACCACAGTCAATACGACAGTGTTACCATTCGACGCCGGTAAGCCGGTGACAAAATCAAGGGCTATATGAGACCAGGGGCGGGAGGGGACGGGCAAAGATTTAAGCAGACCAGCGGGAGGTTGATTAGATGCTTTATTACAAGCACAGACTGAACAGGCTAATACGAACTGTCTGACGTCCGAAGTCATAGAAGACCACCAAAAACGTTGACGGATGGCAGCCAACGTTCTCCGAATTCCTGGATGGCCGACAAACTTGGATTCGTGACCCCACCGGATGACATCGGAACGTAGACGCTCAGGAACCCATAGACGACCCGCCGGACACCCCTCCGGGACCTCCCCCTCTCGGCCGGCCTCTCTCACCCGCTGCTCGATTCCCCACACGAGGGCACCGACCACCCTCCCCTCCGGGAGAATGGTCTCGGTCCGCTCCGAGCCGGAACCCTCGAACAGACGGGAGAGAGCGTCAGGTTTAGTGTTTTTAGACCCGGCCGGTACGAGAGGGTGAAGTTAAAACGCTCGAAGTAAAGTGCCCAGCGAGCCTGTCTAGATGTTAATCTTCTGGCTGAACGGATATATTCCAAATTCTTATGATCCGTCCAGACCAGAAAGGGTTCCGAGGTTCCCTCCAACCAGTGACGCCACTCACCCAGAGCGAGTCTAACCGCCAGCAGCTCCCGATTACCTATGTCGTAATTTCGCTCCGCTGGGTTTAACCGATGAGAGAAAAAAGCGCACGGATGCACTTTCCCGTCAACAGAGGATCGCTGAGATAAAACGGCGCCAACCCCGACATCAGATGCATTCACCTCCACTATAAATTGTTTCGCCGCATCGGGAATAGAAAGAACAGGTGCAGAGATGAAACGGGACTTTAATTCATCAAAGGCCTCCTGAGCCTCAGTATTCCAACGGAAACACATTTTAGAGGAAGTAAGAGCGGTAAGAGGTTTAGCGATCTGACCAAAGTTTCTGATGAAACGCCGATAAAAGTTGGCGAAGCCCAGAAATCGCTGAAGCTCTTTACGAGTGTCGGGCACTGGCCATTCGACGACCGCTTTAACTTTAGCAGGATCGGGACGAATCTCTCCCTCGGCTATGACAAAACCCAGAAACGAAACCGACTCCCTGTGGAACTCACACTTCTCCGCCTTAACAAAGAGCTGATTCTCTAACAGCCGTTGTAAAACCTGGCGAACATGCTGGGTGTGTATCTGCATAGAGGGAGAAAAGATGAGAATGTCATCGAGATACACTAAGACAAATTTGTTAATCATTTCACCCAGCACTTCATTGACCATGGTTTGGAAGACAGCCGGTGCGTTACAAAGACCGAACGGAAGAACGCAGTATTCCCAGTGCCCTGATGGTGTATTAAAGGCTGTCTTCCACTCATCGCCCTCCTTGATACGTACCAAGTGATAAGCGTTGTGCAGATCTAACTTGGTAAACACGTGCGCTCCCTGAAGTAACTCGAACGCTGACGACATTAAAGGCAAGGGGTATTTATTCTTAACAGTAATGTCATTCAGCCCTCTGTAATCAATGCACGGACGAAGGGACCCGTCTTTCTTCTTAACAAAGAAAAATCCAGCGCCAGCTGGAGACGAGGAGCGGCGAATGAGACCGGCATTAAGAGACTCATTAATGTACTTATCCATAGCCTCTCTCTCTGGTTTAGAAAGGGAAAATATGCGACCCTTAGGCGGAGAAGTGTCTGAGAGAAGTTTGATTTCACAATCATACGACCGGTGAGGAGGCAGGGAAGTAGCCCGGGCCCTACTGAACACCCGACACAGATCAGAATACTCCGCCGGAACTCCCGAGAGATCAACATCCGGAACCTGAAAAGTAGAACACACAACAGGAGAAGGAGCAGGACCGAGACATGAAACATGACACGAAGACTTCCACGATAACACAACACCGTTCTGCCAATCAAAGTGAGGATTATGTTTGGTCAACCAATCATGCCCTAAAATGACCGGCGATTGGGAATGTTCTAATAGATAGAATTCGATCTCCTCACGATGATTGCCAGAAACAAACAAACTCACAGGGGGAGTGCGATGGGTGATAACAGCCATATGCTGTCCCTTTAAAGTCCAGGCGGAGAGGGAAGAAGACAGAGGAATAAAAGGAATATTCCATGATTCGGCCACGCCGGCATCCAGAAAACTCGCCTCCGCACCAGAATCCAGCAACGCCTGTGAATGAAAAGACTGTTTATAGTTTATGATTACTGGGAGTGTAGTACAGTTCACGGAAGACTTCAATGACGACACGCCCACCGAAACTCTCAAAGTCATTGGCGGGCAGTCTCTCTTTATCGGACACGCGACGGCAATATGCCCCGCCTTACCGCAATACAAACACAAACCACAGGCCAGACGACGATGTCTTTCGGTGGTGGTCAGACGGAGCCTTCCCAGTTCTTTGGGTTCCTCCGTTTGGAGAGAAGATGCGGTGAATTCCTCCGGTTCAGAGACGGCGAGATGACGAAACGACCGGCGGATGTCACGTTGACGGTGGCGGGTCTCGATCCTCAACGCTAGGTCGATCGCCGTCTCTAGCGATGTCGGCGGATCCCGTGCAGCGATCTCATCCTGAATCTCAGGGTTGAGACCCTCGAGAAACTGAGGCCGTAATGCGGCGTCATTCCAGCCGCAGGTGATGGCTAGCGTCTTGAACGCGATGGCGTAATCCGTGACGGAAGAGGTCCGTTGCAGTAGTCTCACTAGCTCGGCTGCTGCCATGTCCCCACGAACCGAGCGATCAAACAAACTCAACATCTCCGTTTCAAGAGCCTCAAACGAAGCCGTGCACGGAGCCCTGGCTCCCCATACAGCCATTCCCCACTGTCTCGCCTTTCCGGTGAGTAGTGTCAAAACATACGCCACCTTGGATGATGAAGCGGCGAACCGCCGTGGTTGAAGTGCAAAGACAAGGGAACACTGCTGCAAGAAGGCCAGGCATGAGTTGGGATCGCCGTCGAAGGACGGAGGTGTCGCCGCGTGTGGCTCACGGTCTGCAGGTGCATTATCAACAGGTGCAGACGGAAAACGCTCATCGACCTGGGAACCAATCTGGTCTACCCGGGTGCTGAGCTCTGTGAATCGTTCAGACAGGACACGAAAATCTCTGGAAGCTTTACTCAACAGAGATGTATGCTGTTCAATGGCTTCCTGCTGATGAAGGGCGGCGTACACCGAATCCGAACCCTCCGAACTCGCTGACTCCATTGTTGGCGTGCTCATTCTGTCATAATGAGTCTCGGAGCCAAATGCAAGTTCACAAATGTTTATTAGAAGGAGGCAAGAGAGGGTCAGATGAAGCACAAAAGTCACAGTCCACAGAACAGAGACCACACGCGGCGTTCCACGAGGTAATCCACTCTGGTCGGTAGACCGGGAAGAAATCCTCACACAGCAGGAGACTGACGATAACGTCTGAACACTGGACAGAAGGGAAAACAACGCCCGACAGAAAAGGACGCTCACCGGAACCTGGACGATACTGGATCTCGCCTAAAAACAAAGCGCACCAGTAATACCAGGAAAACAGAACACAGTTCACTCGAGGTCAAGTTCACGATATCCACAGGCGTGTGAACTCTGGGCTAAGACGAGCCTCCAGATGCCTGCGACCGAACCTGAGGAACTGGAGAGGAACAGCAAGATGAACCGACTGGACAAGGACAGCATGACAGACCAACCAAGACAATGAGCACGCGACGAGAGACAGGACAGAGTGCTATAAAAAGAGAACAGCTGATGAGACACGACAGGTGAACAATTACTGAAACGAGCGGGAGGAGCCAGTGGACCCGTGAGGAACCACCACCAACAGGTAAGACAACATACACACACACATGATCACCCAGGAGTCCTGACAGAGCGCACGTCTTGCCGCTCTTCATCAGTCTGCACTGGCTGCCTATAGCTGCTCGCATCAAATTGAAGGCTCTGGTACTCGCCTTCAAAGCAACCACTGGCTCTGCACCAATATACCTAAACTTGCTCGTTCAGACTTACACACCGTCCAGGAACTTACGTTCTGCCAGTGAACGACGCCTTGTGGTGCCATACCAGAGAGGCATGAAATCGCTCTCACTGACCTTTTCCTGGACCGCCCCCACCTGGTGGAATGACCTGCCTATCTCAATTTGTGCGGCCGAGTCAAGCAGCACCTGACCAATCAAGAATAGCACTTATCATTCTATTCATTTTCTGTCTGTCTAATTTATTTATTAAAAAAAATAAAATAAATCTGTTCTGTGCTAGATTAACTGAGACTTGTTACAGCACTTGCATACTGTTGCCCTTGACTGTTCTAGTTGCTTCTTTTGCTCTCATTTGTAAGTCGCTTTGGATAAAAGCGTCTGCTAAATGACTAAATGTAAATGTAAATGTAATGTATAGCCTAAACAGACCGATGTTGTGCTAACTGCATTAAGAGTTTAAGAAAATTGTTAAAAGTATTGAAGCGATTGTAAAAAAAAAAAAACTGTAAACTTATTTGAAGCTTTAGCTTAACCTGATTTAGCCTACTAACTAAAACAGAAATACAAAATAATACAATCTATATAGATATTTAAAAAAAAGTGAAGAGTTCTCTTTCATGTATTTTTAATATCAAAAACATAATGATCTCAGTTGTAACATGTATTCAAGTAACAGTCGGCTATCTAATGCTTAAATGCTCAATTAATGCATTGCAATTTAACTAAACTCATTAGATTTTAGTTGACTAATCCAGGTAACTAAAATAAGACTAAAACTAAAACAAAATCTGCTGTCAAAATTAACACTTGTTTCCAGTCTCTTTTAATTGTGTTATTTCTTTGAGTAAAATCAAAGAATATTCAATGATTTTCACACAAATAATTCAATAAAGCACCAATCCTGGGGCATTTCACAGCAACAGTAGTTTATTTGTTAACTACACATTTAATGTATGTGAATCTCATGATTTACTTGAATGTTTTGGATCTGAAGAAAACATTCGCTCATTGTGACACAGAACAACACTTTTTAATATGAGCCACTAGATTACTTGAGTGTCTAAAACTCATCCCACACTGAGTACAGAGGTTTCTCTCCAATATGAACTCGCTCGTGATTTCAGGGTTCCAGTCTGAGTGAAACTCTTGTCACAATATGAGCACTTGTAAGGTCTTTCTCCAGTATGAGTTCTTTGGTGTAGTTTCAGATCTATAGCTGTAGTAAAGCTCTTTCCACAGTCAAAGCACATATACTCTCTCACTTCTTCATGTGTTTTATGGTGCCGTTTAAAACTGCTCAGCCATGAAAAACTCTTTCCACAGTGAGAACAAACATGAGGCTTCTCATCTGAATGAACTATCAGGTGTTGTTTTAGATGTGATGATGAAATAAACTCTTTACCACACTGATCACAGTTAAATGTTTTTTCTCTAGTGTGAATTCTCGTGTGTGTGTTAAGGTTTCCTTTTTGTGTGAAACTCTTTGAATTGAATTGAAAATCTTTAGTGTCCACACATGTGGAAATTCATCTTTAGTCTCACAAGAAAAACATATACAGTTGACTACAATAAAGTACAACAAACCTAAAGTGCAAAATTGACATGCTCCATACATTACTGTAGATCAGAAATTTGTTATTTTAATATTATGTATATGCATAATTAAATCTATAATGTATTTATGAAGTTTAAGTGCATGAGAAAGTTATATACTGCATGAGCTGAAGTTTGCATGACATATTACTGTCATATGGCATGGAGAAGGACACAGGGAGATAATTTTGGTCTTACAAGAATGTGTGTACATGTTCTGTCATGGACTGTATGAAGGACCTTACTGTATATGTAGCACCTGTTTCCGATGATGTAACAGTAGCTTATATTATCAACTGATGTAAGCATGAAGTATACATTCTATTTTAAACAGACCAACATGTTTCTTTACCTTGTATGGAATTGCAAATCCTGTAGTCAGTGGTATATAATGCTCACTGTTAATGTACAACCTCAGAGAAACATACAGCTGGCACGATAACA
Organism: Gobio gobio; assembly: GCF_949357685.1. Taxonomy (NCBI): domain Eukaryota; kingdom Metazoa; phylum Chordata; class Actinopteri; order Cypriniformes; family Gobionidae; genus Gobio; species Gobio gobio. Next base: position 50,176,988 of record NC_137114.1, read on the forward strand.
ACAAGTTTCTCTCCTGTGTCTCGAGACATATTACAATAAAGAGTTTTTTGACAAGGCAACTGGTATCCAGTCCTGTGATTCAATCATAACGGGGACAAAAGCTGAATTTTCAGATCTACAACTTGGCGTCACACGAACAGGATCTGCATTTCAGACATTTGTCTCAATCAATTCATCAGGTAAGACATTTTCTTTTTCTTAAAGATTCTAAGTCTGCCTGATGATATATATTGTTGAGACAGTGACTGAAACTGCTAAAAAGAACTGTGTTATTTTGAAATACCAGTTGTGTTGCCAATGAATATGTGTCAGACATAGTTACATTGTAAGTAATTTAATTTGATGTGATTTACTTGAGTAGTTCTGATCAGTGGACCTCCAAAATATTGAATAAAGCTGGGTAAAAGTGGACCATTCAGTCAAATTTTCGGGAGATTAATCCGTAATGCGATTTAGCAATTAGTTCGTTGTGACTGTAAGGTGGTCGGAACACGGTGAGACTGCAGTTTTGTTTTATTTTAAAATTTTGTTATTTTTAGGCAGAGAAAAATCTCTAAAGTGTCCTTCACGCCATAGAGCCGTGCTTAGAAGAAGTACGGGGAAGTGCAACGAACTGTGAGATTAAAGCGGTTTAAAGTGGCGGGTCTGCGCTAAAGGTTGCGCAGCTTTAGAAAACCCTAAAACGTTTAAACACGCTAAAGGTATAAAGGCGCCTTGATGAATAAAAGTGGCTAGAATCGTTGGCCTTCTGATTTTGACTGTAAAGCTGTTCAATATTTGGGGAAGAAACTGATCTGAGTTCAACTGTAAATTTGTAAGAATTATAAGAATATTTAGGATTTAACTTTTGTTTTCTTTCTCTTCTTTCTTTGTTTTCTGAGTTGTCAGCTAGGGAGAAAGAGGGAGAGGGAGAGAGGGGAGGGCAGGACCTTTCCCTTCACAGTCACACACACACATAGACACACACTCATACACGCACACACAAAGCTATACGTAGCCCTGCTGCTGAGAAGCACAGAGACACAGACCATCTGCAAAATGGCAGAGAGTGTCTATAATAGCAGAACAATATCTGCTTGGTATTTAGAAAAGAAGAACAAAAAACAAGCCAAGTTTTTGAAGAAAGGACTGGACATTGATGCCTCTTTGGATGAACAGTTTAGATCCTTGCAGCAAACTGGATTGTGAAACAAGGTGGAATTTGTTGCAGTGCGGATGGGAGTCCAGTTCCACTTGTTGAAGCAATGAAGCCACAGATTGAAGCATATAACAAGTTGAATAAAATCATGTCTATTACATGTTCAGAAAAAGATACAACAATCACTGATGATTAATTTGATCCAGATTGGACAAATATAATAGCCGAGGCTGAAAGTAAATTTTTGCAAGCACCAGTAAACTCAGCAAAAACTGTAATGCCTCCTCCTTTCAACCCAATTTATCCAACTTTGCCTGAACAATGTAAAAGTTCTTGTAAGCCAAATGGAGGGCCAGTTGACAAAATATTTATTGCATCTGCACAGGCCGCTCCAGTAATAACCAGATCAAAATCAACCCAGCCAAACAGAGACATGCTGCGAGGTATACCAGCACCTGCCTCTGATTGGGGCAATGAGACAAGAGAGGACAACATGATAACAATTGATAAGGTTGGTCCTGAATTCTCTTCACCTGCTATTAAAAGGGAAGAAGTACAATCTGAAATGATGATGGAGGAAAGACCATTCACACCAGGAGAACGTCAAGCCATTCTCACAGCCTTGCCTCCTCTGAAGAGACAAGATCCAAACACAGAGTTTTGGCGAGAATTAGATTCCTTGGTTGAAGCACATCAAATGACACTAAGAGACATACACACCATTGTGAAAGCTAAAATCCCAAGAGACAGATGGGAACGCTTGCCAGCGTCAATAACAACAGCCCAATGGATAGACTAGTGGGTTGATGGCCAGGGACGACCCCTGGGTCTTTGGCAAGCCTTAGATGTGTTCCAAAAGAAATCCAAGAGATCTTGGGCAGTGGTAAGATTCCTTTCACATCAGTAACATTGATTAAGCAAAAAGATGATGAATCTCCAGATGAATATGCCTTGCGTAAATGGAATGCTTATGAAAGATGGGCCCTCTGTGCTAAAAAAAGAACCAGACAGAGATGATGTACAGTTTACTGACACACTTGTGGATGGTTTTAGCACAAAATACCAACAAGCCTTATCACTTGGAGTCAATCCAGGAGAAACGTTTGACCAAATTATGCAATGGGCTGGTCGTCTAGAGATGGCTATTAGATCAAACAAGGATGAAGGAAACAAACCAAATCGAAGAAGAGTGGCATTCGCTCAATCCAACATCGACGCAGATAGGATGTTGAAGTTCTGCCACAATTGTGGAAAGACTGGCCACATCGTAAAAGACTGCTGGGCTAAAGGAGGTGGAGCAGAAGGTAAAGGCCCATCATTTAAACAGGTAAATGCCAAAAACAATTATAAAACCTTGCGAGGAAAGACGTGGACTGAAGCACAAGTTCGTCAGCTCATTGAGGGAATTATGCGTCCGCAATAGGAATTAGCGGCCCCCTGTAAGAGTAACAAAAGAGACAATCGACTTTTCATCCCTGCTTTGATAGGGGGCCATCAATGTGACTGTCTAATCGATACAGGAGCCTCACTCTCCATAACTGATTTGAACCTACCTACAACACATGAAACCATTGAAGTTGGAGGAGATATCATGATATTTCACAAAAGTATACCAGTTCCTCTGCAAATACATGAAGATGAAGTTCTATGGACACCTTTCTGGGTGGGGCCGAATTCACAAGGAAGCCTTATAGGTATGGACTTTTTACCATTGTTAAACATGATCATATTTACCGACAGTCGTCAAATTACTACAACAGCTGGAATAATACCACATGAAGATCGCACATGTAATATAAGTTCTGTTGGTATCGCAAAACCAATTACCAGAGACTGGGGAAAAGACGGTGTGTGGGGTCTTCTGTGTAGCGGATATCCAGATGTTTGGGCTAAACACAAATTGGATTGTGGTAAAGCCAACATTGACCCTGTTATTATTGAGGGACCGATACATACCCCTCATAAACAATACCCCATTCGACCAGAAGCAAGACAAGCTGTTTTTGAGATTGTGGCAGACTTGGAAGCTGAGGGAATTGTTCGACGAACTTCTTCTACTACCAACAGCCCTGTCTGGCCTGTCAAAAAGTCAGACAATTCATATAGATTAACCATAGATTACACAAGACTTAACAGTGTAACGCCAAAACCACACCCTATTGTGGCTAACCCTGCTACCATTTTGAATGATATTCCAGGGAATGCAAGAAACTTCACGGTCTTGGATGTGCTGTCAGCTTTCTGGTCTATACCTATTGATGAAAAATCTCAAGAGAAATTGGCCTTCACTGTTGGCGCAAACCAGTATGTTTGGAACAGACTTCCGCAAGGTCTTAATCTTTCTCCAGTTGTATTTCATAGAGCCCTGGACCAATTCTTAACTGAGCGAAAAGCTGAAATTGAGAGTTCAGGAAGTGTTTGCCTCCAATATGTTGATGACTTGTTGATTGCAAGCCCAGACGAAAAAAGCCATCTATCTGCTCTAAATATTACTCTGCAAGCTCTAAGAAAAGGTGGATTTAAAGTTAACCCCGACAAAGCACAGCTGGCTAAAGCTAAAGTTATTTATTTAGGCCAAGAAATATCTGCTGAGGGAAGAAGAATGACAACAGAGCGTGTAGAGGCATTGCAGCAACTTCCAAAACCTCTGACAGTTACAGGGATGCGGAAGGTGATGGGACTTTTTAACTTTTGTCGTCAATATATCCCTGATTTTGCCAGCATCACTAGTCCTCTCATTGATCTGTATAAAGGGGGAAAGCCTGGAGTGGAACAGCTGGAATGGACACCAGAAGCTGAGGAAGCGTTTACTGCTATGAAAAAAGAAACGTATTTCAGCCCCAGCCTTGGGTCTTCCTGATGGTCGTTTGCCATTTCATTTGTGGACCAGGGTGGGAGATGAGACCTACTCGGCAGTACTGTGTCAAAAACCAGGTGATCGATACAAACCAGTTGGATACTTTTCCACAAAGATTCCTGTCACCATGATAGGTCAACCACGATGTATACAAGCCCTTGATGGTGCCACGTGGGCAGTGAACGCTGTGGACAATCTGATTGGTGCACAAACTGTCACACTGCACACTCCACACAGTATAGTAACGCTGTTGAACAACACAAACATCAAGACTATCACTGATGCGAGGAGAGCAAAATGGGAAGCAACTTTGCTGAACAAGGACTTGAGAGTGGAAATCATCAGAGACACTTCACTTAACCCAGCAACAATGATGCTGGAACCGCATGAGGGAATACCACATGAGTGTGAAAAACAGGTAGAAGAAGAAAGCCTTGGTCCAGTTAATCCAATCCCTCTTGAAAATCCAGATAATGAGTTATGGGTCGACGGATCCAGTTACTACATTGATGGAAAACGACATACTGGATGGGCTGTAGTAAAGGCTGATGGAACTGTTGTGAAGCAAGGAGCTCTTCCTGGGCAATTTTCAGCACAAGTAGCTGAGCTCATAGCGCTTACGGAAGCTCTTGAGCTATCGGAGGGAGGTCGAGTCAACATCTATACAGATAGTCGTTATGCTTTCGGAGTGGTCCATGACTACCTTGCCCTATGGAAAAGACGTGGACTCATCACCAGCAGTGGGAGCATAATACAACATGCTTCCATAATTCATCGCTTAATTGCAGCATGTCAATTACCACGAGAAGCAGCTGTGGTCAAAGTAAAAGCACATCAATCTGACAAGTCCAAGGAAAGCAAAGGAAATTCTGCAGCTGATGCGGCAGCCAGAGAAGCGGCTTTACTTTCCCCTACTCCTGTTACCTTGGTTCAATAAAACAGAAAAGATAGTCCTGAGCTGCATCTTCTGTCATATCACACAGAGACAGAAGAAGAGAAAGAACAATGGAAAAAAGCAGGAGCAAAAGAAGATGATCAAGGTATCTGGAGAATTCCAACAGGACAAGTGGTAATGCCTATCGGAACAAGGAAAGAACTAATGCAGCTGTATCATGGAAAAGTGCATGCTGGAGCAAAAGCAATGAAAGCTCAAATCAGCGAGACTTGGTGGTGGCCGCGAATGATGAGAGACATTGATGACTATTGTAGGAGATGTTTGATCTGCATAAAAGCAAATGTGGGAAAATCTGTAAAGGTGAGAATGTCACATGCACCCAGACCCACAGGGCCATGGACATATCTCCAAATTGATTTCACAGGACCATTGTCACCCAGTGGAGGATACCAATACATTCTAGTAATCATAGATCGATTTACTAGATGGGTGGAAGCATTTCCGACAAAAACTTGCACTGCTGAAGCTGCAGCACGAGTAATGGTGGAGGAAGTTTTTCCACGCTGGGGCCTTCCATATGAAATTGATTCTGACAATGGAACTAACTTCACTGGAAAATTGATGAAGGAAGCAATGAAACTGATTGGGATCAAACAGAAGTTCCATATCCCCTACAGGCCAGAAAGTTCGGGTTTCGTAGAACTCATGAACCGCTCGTTAAAACGGCACTTACCAAGGCTATTCTGCAGACTGGCCAAGGTTGGCACAAGTTATTGCCTGCCATTCTATGGAACTTAAGAGCAACTCCAAACAGAGTAACAGGACTAACCCCTTTTGAACTGATGACTGGAAGAGCAATGGTTCTACCTCCTGATGCTCCGCCCCCTGCGGGAACAGGAGGAGATTCCACTCTGTTCCAAGAAAAGTTAAAACGTTATCTCACTATGCTGGACAAAGCTACCAAAGGAAACAACCAGAAAGTGCGAGAAGCTCAGCAGCAGTGGGATGAAAAACACACCACTACTGATATTCCACACATTCCCGAGTTAGGCAGTTTTGTTATGGTCAAACGAATTGCTAGGAAAGGTTTAGAGGCTAGATGGGAAGGACCATATGAGATACTCTTAACTACAGATACGAGTGTTTGTCTTAAAGGGAAGGGTGTAGGGACAGATAGATGGTATCATTGGTCACAAGTTAAACGTTGTTTAGTGAAGGAACAAAATGATAGCGATAGCTTATGGCCTGAAAATGAGCAATGTTCATCAGTAACTTTTAAAGACTGGGTAACAAGGAGTGGTGTTAATGATTTCTCTGCTTCCATTTTAGGAATCAATTCCATTGACATTGATTAACTATATGGATAAAGCCGAAAATGGAAAATACAGAGTAAAATAGGATATCTTATACATTGCACCACTTACAAAACACAACCCCACAAACAATCAACACCCGCTTACTGATTTACAACCCCAAGGGATGGGATTCTTTAATATCAACGTTTGTTTTAGTTTGTTATTTTAAGCCAGGAACTGAAGGAATTCAGGTATATATACCGAACGAGTTCAGGTACTGGTGAAGATTCATTAATGTTTCCTTTCTTAGATGTATGGGGTACATTTTAAATACGTACACATAGACGCAAGTTACACACATAGTATGCGGGAACATATCATGGGTTGGGGTCATTTTGTTTTGTTTTATTCTATTCCCGATTCCTCATGTTTCTACTTTTCTGTCTTTCGTATGTCTTTTGTTTCTTGGTTTGCTTTTCTCTCCTCACTATCACTCCATTAAGTGGCGATGATGGTGTGGAACTGACGGCCGGTAGATCCAATGGAGGGAGCTGTAGATCAGAAATTTGTTATTTTAATATTATTTATATGCATAATTAAATCTATAATGTATTTGTGAAGTTTAAGTGCATGAGAAAGTTATATACTGCATGAGCTGAAGTTTGCATGACATATTACTGTCATATGGCATGGAGAAGGACACAGGGAGATAATTTTGGTCATACAAGAATGTGTGTACATGTTCTGTCATGGACTGTATGAAGGACCTTACTGTATATGTAGCACCTGTTTCCGATGATGTAACAGTAGCTTATATTATCAACTGATGTAAGCATGAAGTATACATTCTATTTTAAACAGACCAACATGTTTCTTTACCTTGTAAGGAATTGCAAATCCTGTAGTCAGTGGTATATAATGCTCACTGTTAATGTACAACCTCAGAGAAACATACAGCTGGCACGATAACAACAAGTTTCTCTCCTGTGTCTCGAGACATATTACAATAAAGAGTTTTTTGACAAGGCAACTGGTATCCAGTCCTGTGATTCAATCATAACGGGGTCAAAAGCTGAATTTTCAGATCTACAATTACAAACACATAAAAAACACATAAAAAAATATAAAAAAGCTTATTACACTGAGACAATAACTGCAATTACTAGGAAAAAAATAAGCACCCTTAGTTTCATAATACACAGACATATGTCATTTATTTAATAAAATAATAGCAGATGGTATGAATGATTTCTTAAAAATATTTATTTTTGCTATGGGTACCCTATATCGTCTGCCTGATGGGAGTTTTTCAAATTCATAATAGAGAGGGTGAGTAGGGTCCTGAGTTATTTGTAGAGCTTTCCTCCTGGACTGATTTGTGCAAATTTCCCTGAGTTGCCTCTGGGGGTGCAAGATAATCTTATTGGCTGTATTAATAATCTTTGTGAGCTTGCTTTTACTTCTAGCTCCCAAGTCTCCACACCAGCAAGTGATGTTATATGACAGTGGTTCTCAACCTTTTTTTCCACTGGGCCACACTATGTTCCAAGTCCAAGTCTCACGGGCCGCATATTATTTACATATGACATCACCCATGCAAATCAACCAGATGTTATGTTACGGTATGTATTATTGTTATTATTATTAGAGAGTATACAGTACTTTTACTCACCATTAATGGGACACTTGATGTTGTCTGGAGCTGACCAATTTGGTGAAATTCGGCTCGAAAGGAGTAACAGCACAATGAAGTTGTGACTGTAAATTGCTGTCTGTTAGACGTGCGCGGAAGCGTGATTTGATGCGCGACATTGCAGAAAATGTGCGTTCGCAGATGTATGTTGATCCGAATATGGAAAGCACTTTCGAACTTAATATTCGAAGGTTCTGTCCTGAGATGTTTCGCCACATTTCTGTGACTGAGGATGATTGCTGCACGGTATGGGTGTTTCCTCTTGCTTGAACATGCATCAATTCATCTTCAAGAGAGTGGCGGGGCAAACCGAAAGTTGCAGCCAAGTCCTTGATTTTTTCCACAGGGAAAGTGAATGGCTCTCTGATTAAATGTCCCACAAATTTTAGTTTCTCAAAATCTGAAAACCGAGAGATGAATTTTTCTTTCATTTGATTGACAGTTGTAACAAATCTCTCTCTCTGTTGTACGCCCAATACACCCTCACACGCGTCATTCAGTTGTGGGAAATTAGCTAAATCGCCATCGTTGAGTTGTGCAGTGTACAGTCCTAGCTTCATTTTAAAACTGTCAACAGAGCCCAACAGGTCATCAACGTGTTTTCCGTCACCTTGAAGTTGCAAGTTTAGCTTGTTTAGGTGACCTGTCATGTCTGCAAGAAAAGCAAGATTAGTTCTCCACTCCTTATCTCTCAAGACTGGAAATCTCTCTCCCTCACCAATGTCATCCAGAAAGTGAACTATCTCGGGGAGTACAGCCAGAAAGCGATGCAAGACTTTTCCCCGACTTAGCCATCTCACTTCACTGTGCAGAACGAGGTCTTCGTAGGCACCATCCAATTCGTCCAACAACGCAATAAAGCGGCGATGCATTAGGGGCCGTGCGCGAATGAAGTTGACCACCTTGACTACAGTGTCCATAACCTTCGTGAGGTATCCATCAGCTAACTTACTGCATAGTGCTTGCTGGTGCACAATACAGTGAAATGCCAACAAGTCAGGAGAGCTTTTTCGCATTTCAGCAACAAGACCCTTGTGTTTTCCTGTCATTGAGGGTGCACCATCCGTAGTGATGGAGACAACTGAGGATGCTGGTATGTTCATGTCTTTGCGTGCTTCACTGAGTGCTCTATGAATATCCTCGCCCCTTGTTCGTTCATGTAGCGATTTCAATGCCAATAAGTCTTCCGTGATTTCAAAAGTTTCTGAATTCACACATCTCACCCAAATGCAAAGCTGAGCAACGTCTCCGATGTCTGTCAATTCATCTGCAGCCAAACTGAGTGCTGAAGCAGTGGCTATCTTAGTTTTTAGTTGTTCTGTCAAGCTCTCAGACATTTCAGAAATTCGACGCGTAACTGTGTCATTACTGAGCTGTAAACTTTTTATTCTGCGGATTATCTCTTTCTTGTTGCTCAGATCATCAAAAAGACATTGTGATTCCAGAAAACAGTTTTTAACTAGTTCCCCATCACTGAATGGTTTGCCGTGGCAAGGAGCCACGAAATTTTGAACGTTGCTAATGTCACGGCCTGGGACACTTTTAAGCTAGCATGCATTGTATTCAGTTCAGCAGCTGCATTTTTTTCGAGATTAGTTATCTTGAGAGCTCTGGCCTCAGATCCAGGTGGATAGTTCTTGTCAAATGTTGGATGGGTGGTATCGAAATGTCTTTTAACGTTGTAAGTTTTGCATATGCCTAGTACTTTACTACAGAGCAAACAGAAAGGCTGTCCGTCTCGTTCATTGACCGCAAACTGATTCCTCCAGTCTTCCAGCACTCTTCTACCTTGACTGCTGATGCCACGACTCTTCTTGTTTGCATGTGTTCCTTCATTGGTATGTTCCTCCTTTCGTTTTTCTCCTCTTATAACAAATTTGTCCATTTTGATCCCGAAATTAAAAAAAAATTATGTCTACTATTGATACTGTTGGAATTCTGCAAAAGCGCACGCATGTAAGTGTTCGTTAACTGCGTAAATGCGTCAGTACTGCGCATATATATATATATATGATCTGCAAATAATATATGATCAACAAAGTGATTTTATATGACAAAAAAACAAACAAACAGACATTATAGTTCAAACTTATTTTTGTTTCATGCATTTTAATAAAATAAAAAAATAATTGTAAAAATGGAATTTATTTTTAAAACGTGGTTGGCATAACGTGGCCGCGGGCCGCAGGTTGAGAACCGCTGTTATATGAGATAATACTTTCCAGCAAACTTTTCCTTCCTAAAAAGATTTCCTTACTCACATTAAAACTGTTTAGTTTCCTTAAAAGAAACAATCTCTGGAGTGCTTTTTTATATATGTAGTCTGTGTGCTCAATAAAAGTAAGACCACAATATAGGATGATCCCTAAATATTTGAAGCTATTAACAGTTTCAACATGTTGGCCCCCAATTATAACCGGCTGATGTGTAGATGGTCCTTCCCTAGTATTAACAATCAGTTCTTTAGTTTTACTAGCATTTAGTAACAAAGCACTCTGTCACATGCCTGTCCTGTCTTGTGTGCACATGTGGGTTTTGTTAGTGTGGCCATGTGCCTCTGTCATTGTTTGATCCCTCCCCCTTGTTATCTGATTAGTGTTTGATTTCCTCCACCTGTTCCCTCCTGATTTCTTCCCCTTTATATAGTTCCCATGTGCTCACAGTCTTTGTGGTTACGTTGTAATGTCTACGTCCGCTGTTCCCTGTGATTCCCTGGTATGTTCAGTTTTCTGTTATGTTATGTTATGTTATGTTATGTTATGTTATGTTATGTTATGTTATGTTATGTTATGTTATGTTATGTTATGTTATGTTATGTTTTTTTCCCCCCCTCGTGGGTTTTGTTTTGAGTTTATGTTTTATTTTATAATAAATTTCTATTCTCCTGCACTTGAGTCCTCGCACCAGTTTTCCTTTGTGTTAAACGTGACAGAACGTAACCACCACTATGAGGACTCAGCAGAGAAGGAGGTCACCGCAAGCACCTTCCTCTTTTGTCTCCTGTCCCCTCTGGGACCGCATAGTCCAGTTCAGTTCCCTGAGCACTATGCGGCAAGAGGGGACTGAGATGAGAGTTTGCACGGGAGTTTAAGAGGGCTGCTAAAGGACTGGGATACAGAGATGAGTCTCTTAAGGAGCTCTTCAATTATGCCCTCGACGAACCATTTGATTGGATCGTAATGAGAGCGCTGGAGGGGACAACATTCGAGGAGGCGGTGGATTATTTCACTGGCCAGAGGAAAGGGGCCCCTCCCCTGAGTCCGGTGGCTCCATTTCCGGTGGTTCCTGTTCCGGTGGACCCAGTTCCAGTGGTTCCGAAACGAAGGAGGAGGAGAAAGTTCCCCTCCATCCCGGTTCCGGCGGACCCTGTTCCGGTGGTCCCTGTGCCGGTAGATCGTGTTCCGGCGGACTCTGTTCCGGTGGTCCCTGTGCCGGTGGATCGTGTTCCGGTGATCCCTGTGCCGGTGGTCCCTGTGCCGGTGGTCCCTGCTCCGGTGGACCCCCTTCCAGTGGTCCACGCTCCGGTGGTCCCCATTCCGGTGGATCCTGTCCCTGGGGTCCGTAAGCGGAGGAGGAGAGGGAAAGCACGCTCCGTGACTGTTCCGGTGGTCCCTGTGCCGGTGGATCGTGTTCCGGTGGTCCCTGTTCCGGTGGTCCCTGTTCCGGTGGTCCCTGTTCCGGTGGTTCCGGTGGTCCCTGTTCCGGTGGTCCCTGTTCCGGTGGTTCCGGTGGTCCCTGTTCCGGTGGTTCCGGTGGTCCCTGTTCCGGTGGTCCCTGTTCCGGTGGCCCTGTTCCGGTGGCCCTGTTCCGGTGGATCGTGTTCCGGTGGTCCCTGTTCCGGTGGATCGTGTGCCGATGGTCCCTGTGCCGGTGGTCCCTGTGCCGGTGGTCCCTGTTCTGGTGGATCGTGTTCCGGTGGTCTCTGTGCCGGTGGATCGTGTTCCGGTGGATCGTGTTCCGGTGGTCCCTGTGCCGGTGGTCCCTGTGCCGGTGGTCCCTGTGCCGGTGGTCCCTGTGCCGGTGGTCCCTGTGCCGGTGGTCCCTGTGCCGGTGATCCCTGTGCCGGTGGTCCCCGTGCCAGTGGTATCAGGGACGGCGGACTCTGCTGTGCCTGAGGTGCCGATTGGGCGCCCCGCGCCGCCCCGGCTCCCTGCTCTTCCCGCGCCGCCCCGGCGCCCTGCTCTTCCCGCGCCGCCCCGGCGCCCTGCTCTTCCCGCGCCGCCCCGGCGCCCTGCTCTCCCCGCGCCGCCCCGGCGCCCTGCTCTTCCCGCGCCGCCCCGGCGCCCTGCTCTTCCTGCGCTACCTGAACTCTGCTGGCCGCCTGAACTCTGCTGGCCACCCTGGCCGTCCCGGCCGCCTGAACTCTGCTGGCCGCCTGAACTCTGCTAGCCACCCTGGCCGTCCCGGCCGCCTGAACTCTGCAGGCCGCCTGAACTCTGCTGGTGTCCCCGGCCCCCCCGGCCGCCTGAACTTTTTGTGATCCCCGTCTCTCCCTTGTTTTCCCCTTCCTTTTCTGTTTCTCCCTTGTCTGTCCGTCCCTCCCGTCCCCCCCTGGTCAGTCCCTCCCGTCCCGCCCTGGTCCATTCCTCCCGTGCCGCCCTGGTCTGTCCCTCTTCGTCTGTCCCTCCCGTCCCTCCCTGGTCTGTCTTTCTTGCCCCGCCCTCGGCTGATGGAGCGTCTGGTAGCCGCTCCGTAGAGAGGGGGTTATGTCACATCCCTGTCCTGTCTTGTGTGCACATGTGGGTTTTGTTAGTGTGGCCATGTGCCTCTGTCATTGTTTGATCCCTCCCCCTTGTTATCTGATTAGTGTTTGATTTCCTCCACCTGTTCCCTCCTGATTTCTTCCCCTTTATATAGTTCCCATGTGCTCACAGTCTTTGTGGTTACGTTGTAATGTCTACGTCCTCCGTTCCCTGTGATTCCCTGGTATGTTCAGTTTTCTGTTATGTTTTTTTTTTTTTTTCCCCTCGTGGGTTTTGTTTTGAGTTTATGTTTTATTTTATAATAAATTTCTATTCTCCTGCACTTGAGTCCTCGCACCAATTTTCCTTTGTGTTAAACGTGACACACTCTCCTCGCACCACATTACCAGGCGGGCTATATGGTCAAAATAGGCCCTCTCTAAGTCCCCATTTCCTTTGTCCATAAGACCAACCATAGCCATGTCATCAGCATACTTATGTAACATAAAGTTACTTTCACAAACCTGCATTTCATTTATGTACAAGGAAAATAATTCAGGTGATAACATGCAACCTTGAGGGACTCCAGTATTCAAAATAACTTCGTCAGACATGGTACCGTGTACAGAAACTCTTTGAGAACGGTCAGTTAAAAAATCCTTGATCCATAACACAAGTTGTCCATTGGTATTAAGGTTTACTAATCGATCTAATAAAATATCAGTCCTAACAGTATTAAAAGCCGAGCTAAAATCAATAAATAAAATTCTGGCAAAAGCGCCAGGATACTGTACATGCTTGCTAATCGTATGGAGCAAAGTTAAAATGGCATCCTCAGTGCCTCTCTGTGCTTTATATGCAAACTGTAGTTGATCTGACAAATGGGTGTTTGGCAGATGCCTTAACACTACCCTTTTCATGCATTTGCTTAAAATGCTGGTGAGGGCAATAGGTCTAAAATCATTAGGTGATACATGCTTGCTGTTTTTTGAGACAGGAATGATTGTAGTTTTTTTCCAAGACAGAGGGATGTGTGTCAAGCAGGAATTGGAATAATCTAGTTGAAACACCTTTTAGTTGGTAGATGCACCCTACTATTGCCCTCCCTCGAAGACCGTCTGGGCCAGGTACCTTTTGGGGGTTCACCCTTGCCAAACAGCCAGCTATCTCCTCCTCCGAGAGAATAATTGTATTCCTAACATAACTAGTCACTTGGCTTGTTCTATGGGGATATATGGTTTTATCAAACCTACTGTAAAATTGATTTAGCTCATTCACAGATAGACCAGTGTTTGTATACTTATGTTGTCTCTGGGTGTCTCTGCCCATCATATTATTCAAACAGCTCCATGCTTTACGAGCATCCCCAGTAGCAAACTGTTTCTCCATTTTATCTTTATATTGTTGTCTAGATTTCCTAATGATCGCTCTAAGTTCTCTTCTTTTAACCTTAAAAAGTGCCATGTTACCTTGAACAAAAGCAACCCTTTTCTCACTTAGACATTTCTTCATCTCATACGAAACCCAAACCTTATTATTAGGATATATCTTAACGATTTTTGTTTAAACTACATTATTCTCACAGAAACTAATATAAGATGTTATTGTTTCTGTTAGCTCATTTGCATTATCACAATTATTAAAGAAAATGTGCCAATTTGTATCATCAAAACAGTCTCTCAGTCTCTCTTTACAGTCCTCAGACCACACCGCCACTTCTTTTACAGTAGGCTTTTCTTGTTTCAGTTTGGCTTTATATGTAGGCAGCAAATAAATAACATTATGGTCTGACTTACCCAATGGTGGGCGGGACACTGCCTTATAAGCGTTAGGTATATTACCGTAACACTGATCTAGAGTTCGTGAAAGCCTTGTAGGACAGTCTATGTAGTGCTGTAACGTTGGTAGATGACCGGAAAGTTCACAGTTATTAAAATCCCCAAGTATGAAGACAGGTTGATCCACAGAACGAGAGAGTGCGTTGTTAAAACTCTCAGTTATCCGTCCAGTAGCTTCCTCATATTTGGGTCCGGGAATATAAACCAGAATGATAGTAATCTGTCCAAATTCTCTTGGAAGATAAAAGGGTCTGAATGATACAGAAAGCAATTCATAGTCCGGAGTGCACACTTTCTCTTGAATGCACCATTGTGTTGCCTATTTACCATCTACAAAGATACACATACCTCCACCGATTGATTTGTTTGATTTATGTTTATCCCGGTCAGCTCTTATCATGGTATAACCAGGAAGTGCAACTTCAGTCTCTTCTTTGAGCCATGTCTCCGTTAAACAGATCAGGTTACTCATTTTAAATTCCTTCTCGACTTTAGCCCTGACCATCAACTCATCCATCTTATTATTGAGCGACCGCACGTTTGATAGCGTTATCATGGGAAGAGGAAAACGCGCACCTCGCCTCCGGAGCCTGTTCCGAATACCACCTCTCGAACCCCTTTTCTTTTGCTTCTTCACCACAAACTTGGGTTTCCGTACGATTTCTGAGCAATCGCCCATTATGGTCTCAAAGTCCAGCTGTCCTGCATATCCATGTAGAGACATCAAGTGATCTCTGGAGTAGGTCAAACCTTGCCTAGACCCAGGCAAGGAGTTTCCGACGAGAAACAGCAAAAATAAGGCATTCAGAAATAGCCATTTCCTAGTTATCTCCATAGTCCACAGTGTAGGAAGCTTTCACGCACAATCACAGACTAAAACATGTAACGAGACACGACTATAAACAAGACCGTAAACAGAAAAAAAGCAAAACAAACATGCGTGAGACTCTGGGTCAGCCGCCGAACAGCGCCCCGGAACATGCACTGAGTGCAGGTGTGCAGCTTTTTGGCTTTCGTTCTTTGATTTTTAAAGTTATGATGTTCCTCCTTCACTTCATTCAGTTCTTGTTTCAATTCCACCTGGTCTAAAATACACATCAAGTTAGAATCAGTTCAAGTGAACCATGATTTAATAGCAGAAAGCAAAAGAGATCAGGTATCAGACCTTTCATGAGGCATTTTTTGTTCTATACCATTCACTTTTAATATAGTTAAAATAGGTTTGATTACTGATACATACCAAAGCATCTACTAAAGTAGTCAACAATGAAGAATCAAGAATGGACACCAACCTGTTTGTTCCTCACTATCTTCATGTTTTATTCTGGATGGTTCTAGATAACTCAATCTCCTCTTTAATAAACTCCATCTTTAACAGTCACACAGATTTCAGCTGCTACACCTGGAGTTTGTCCTTCTCTTGTAGAATGATGTGTTGTGGTGAGACTGGTGTGAACTGTGATCACTGTGTTTTGATTCAATCTGCATTTAAAAAGTACAGGTCATAATGTTTAACTGAGCTGCTGAAAAGCTAAAAGTTCCCTGTTTTCACCTCATTCATTATGGTGATGTCTGAGATCTTCTGTAAATTGGCACATTAAGCACATTTTATTGGTGTCGACAGACTGAAACAAACTACCCAGATAGCAATGAGTCGGCGGACCACCGGCGGTGATCCGACGGCAGTAGAAGCGTCAGAATTGCGTAATCGCAAAAACGTTTGACGGCGCACCGCCGGCGGCAGCCGCTTTTTAAAAGCGGCAGCCGGCTTCCTACCACCTTCGTTCCGCCGCCGGCCCGCAGGCAAACCGCCGTTCCGCCGCCTTTATACCAAAAGGCGGCCCGTCGGAGGCAAACGCTATTTTCGAGCGATCTGCCTCCGCTTATTATGTAATAAATATATATTATTTATTTATTTATTATTCATATATTTGTAACATGTAGTTTATGATGGATAATGATTGAACAAACCAGATAAATTCCCATTTGGCATTTTAATTCCACATTTCAAAGTACAGTAACTGTCAATGATACAAGATAATATAAATGAAATATAAATAAGATGAAATATAAATAACAGACAATAAATAAGCTTAAATAGGCCTATAAATAACACAAAAAAAAACATTTTTACTAAAGAACCTGCATGTTTCCAATTAAATTTTGGTTTAAAAAAAAAAACAGCCTTACAAGCAAATTATAACACTTACAATATTTGTTAATAACAAAGAGGTCAGCTCTGGGATGAAAAGAATTACCATTAAACATTATATCAAATAATGAGGATATTTCGTACCAAAGAATGTGCAGGATACCAAATAAATTGAGGTATAACATCACATTTAACAAGCCATTTCTAACAATAGGATAAATGGTAATAATTTAGAGTAAAGCTCTGGAGAAGAATAGAACAGTAGTAGAACAGACCATTATAACAAGCCTGACTATGGGGTTCTCCGGTTTTCCCCGACCTCCAGAATGAGGCAGCGCAAATTGGCTTATCTTCAGTGATTTCTTGTGCACCTATATAAAGGACAAACAACCTCGCCATCCCATATCTATCCAAGGAGCTGCCTTCAAGGCAGGGTCACAGGGAATAAAAAAAAAGTAATTTCCACAGTGAACAGTGTGGATTGGGTGAGTGTAGCCTGAAACTTCTGGCTTCTTTAGGGGTCTTGATGTTACTGACTGCAGGATAAAGAAAGGGTTCCAGGTGTCAGTAGTCAGCCTAGGTGTAAGAGGTCGGCTGTGGGTCCCTCTCAGCTGTGCGGCATCTTTTTCCGCCTTCACGATCAGATGCACCTTTCAGGTAACGCATAACGTTAACCTGGACCGCCTCATCAGTGGCATCCTGGGTTGCCGGGTTCTTCCGGATGGCTCCTGTAGAAAATACAGATCTGTCATTCCATTTGAATGGCATAAGGCCACACACATCTACTTAAATATATAACAAATTTATATATTTATATATATTAATTTGAACAATGGTCTTCAGGAACATGTCTCTAAAACATGCTTTATCCCCTACACCCGTCCAGGTTGTATTAATGGAAAGGTGATTAGAGAAGATACTCTGAAGCATTCGCCACACGGTTGTCTTTAGGTCCCTCCCACATTTGATTGCCAAAAACCGAAGCTGAAAATACAAAAAAGTGTTACAAATTACATATCTCTGAAGCTTCTCATACATAAATATAAAAATGTGACAGGCTGTGGATTCAGACTGTAGAATATGCAGTGTACAATCTTAAATTTTACTTTTTAGATTACCCTACAGCATTACAAACAAAATCAGCACACTTACAAATTGTTCTTGGAGCTCTTTATCCTGCCTCAAACTGTTGTCAAGCAACACCAAATGGGTTGTCTAGGGGGAGTAACAGACCCCCTGGCAGGGATAACTCTCCAAAAGACACATTGGCACTGAAATGTTGCAGCATAGTGTCCA
This sequence comes from Gobio gobio, assembly GCF_949357685.1. NCBI lineage: Eukaryota > Metazoa > Chordata > Actinopteri > Cypriniformes > Gobionidae > Gobio > Gobio gobio. The sequence continues at coordinate 50,194,834 of NC_137114.1, forward strand.
TTTTGTTGTCCATGCTATGCACAACATCGCCAAACTCTCCAAGACATCGCAGCATTAGAGTCTGATCTGCACCGACAGGGGTTCACAGAATAAAAGAATAACGCAGTCAGTCCTGGTCCCTCAACTACTAAACTATGACATTTACAACTAGGTCTACTACATGTACAGGTGGCCCCAGTGGGAATTAAACCAACAACCACAGGTGTTGTTTGCAAGTTGTACCTGATTGCCCAGTACGAGCAAACGTCGTCAACATTGTCCCAACTTGCTTCACCTGCTCTTGAAGTGAGCCACTGCCATCCGAAGCTGCAAAATGAAAGGCATTTGGTAATTTTGGACCTACATCACAGTCAAAAAAGTAAAATTTAAGAAAGAGTGCATGAATTCTCACCTGCTCATGCATTGCATATATATATAAACACAACAACTAAAGGCACGATTTTCCATACTGTTAAAATTTCCAACAGCTGCAATTTCCTGTTTGTCCATCTCAACTCCTTTCAATATTCTTCTACAGGATCATCCCTTTTAAAATTTCACTTCCGTTCTTGTCTTTGGTCTTTCACTTACATTGAGTTTGAAATAAAATCAGTTCAAGGAGGATAAATGTGAAGATTCAAGTGAACCCTGGTTAAATAACAGAAAACAAGTGAGATCACGTGTCTGTCTATCAAATATTAGATCTATAAAGGACTGTTTTTCACTTTTTGTGAAAAAAGTTTGAGTTTTTGCTTAAAACAAGCACAATTATCTGCTAATGGGGGCAGATAAATAAAAATAAAAATAATCTTGTTTCTGATTGAAATCTTGATTGATGTTTCTGTCCCAAACAGAAACAAAATTATTTTCTTAACCCATTGGCAGATCATTTAATTTCAGATTTCATTTTGATGTAATTTTCCAGAAAACAAGAACAATATCTTATGTCATTTCACTTATCTAGTAAATTCATCTTGATTTAATTTTTTGTTTTTTTTTAGATATTTAGACTGGAAACGACACACACACGTTCACTCCGGTCTCCTCATTTCTTTTCCTGTTTTCACAGGGACTTTCTAATCTGCCAACACAGCCCTCTCTACGGGACCTGTAACATAATGTTTTAAAAAGTATTGAAGGATTAAGCTGTTTAACATTAAAACTATTTGGTGGATTGTTGTAGGACAAAACAAGGGATCCTGTTCCAGCTCAACCGAATCTGTATTGCCCAACAAGTGAAGTTACTAAACGTAATTTCGGGAGGAAGTACGCCCATCTAATCTTCCAATTAATACCAAGGTATAAAGCCAGCAGCTTACCTCTTCCCGTTGTTAGTTCTTGCAGCATTTGACCCGCCCAAACCGCATCATGACTGACTTCCAAGAAATCGAATTGTTTCCCTCCGACGACGAACTTTCTAACGTGCCAGAAACACCTGCACGCGTTTCTCCCAACAGTTTGGATCCTCCTTCACTGCACATTTCACCTGTTGATCGTCCAGGTCGCCGGTCTCTCCGCTCCACAAACCAGCATAAAAAACCTCGCTCAAGGAGACCTCTTTCTCCTCCTCCATCTAGATCATCACGGGGCTCGGCTAATCCTCGCCGTGATTCATCTCGTCCTTCAACATCATCATCATCATCATCATCAGCAGCAGCAGCAGCAGCATCACCGTCATCTGCAGCAAGCCCTTCAGTCCCTCCTGTCCAGAAATGGACCGTCAATGCGCTCAGGCAAGCGTTATCCAACGCGGGTATCCATTTCTCCCGGAAGAATTCAAAAGCGCAACTTCATGATCTGCTCGTGCGCTCTCATCAAAACACCCAGCGTCCTCCAAGCACCACGCAAGCCTCAACGCATGCAAACGTACGATCCATACGGTTCGCCTCCAACCCGCAACAGTTTCAGCCGGCAGCCGCAGCTGCCACAGCTTCCACGTCCGCCGCTCATTGCGGCCGGCCGTCTATCGCGGCCGCGAACATTAGTTCCGCGGTTGCCCGCGATAATTTCGCGGCCTCTCCAACTGTGACTGTTACCTTTCCTCCTGCCACAGGTGAGTCTATCACAGCTTCTTCTGCCCACGCTTCCAACATTTCTGTTCCTCCGGTCTTTCATCCCCAGTTAAATCCATCTAGCCATGGAATAAATACAAATTCGAGGCTACCTGTGCAAATGCCACCTTTTCCCCCCTACCCCCCCTCTTACTTTCCTCTCTCCTCCGCTATCGGAGCAGACCCAAACGTGAGGCTGCCTCCGCAAACGGTCATGCCCCCCCCTCCCTTCCTCCCTCTCTTTAATTTATCCTCTGCTATCGGCACAGACCCAAGCGTGAGGCTGCCTCCGCAAACGGTCATGCCCCCCCCCTCCCTTCCCCCCTCTCATTAATCTCTCCTCTGCTATCGGGACAGGCCCAAGCGTGAGGCTGCCTCCGCAAACGGTCATGCCCCCCCCTCCCTTCCCCCCTCTCAGTAATCTCTCCTCTGCTATTGGCACAGACCCAAGCGTGAGGCTGCCTCCGCAAACGGTCCTGCCACCCCCTCTCGTTCCTTTTTCTGCCGCCGTTGGAGCTGATCCAAGCATGGGGTTGCCTCCCCAAGTGATCTATTCTCCAACCTTATTTCATCCAGCCACTGCTTCCTCAACAGTTCCTCGCCTCCCAACATATACACTCTCAACTGCTTCTGCTCTTCCAGTTCCTTCCAACGCCCTTGCTATGGATCCACCACCCATCTCCACCCATCTACGTTCCCAGATTTTAGCAGGTGCAGACATTGACCTCTCTTCCCTCCTTCCCTCTGTTTCAATAAGTGAACCCCATCGCACCCTTGACTGTGGTCCTATGACAATCAATCTGAAAACCACAAATTCCAAATCAAATCGCACACTCACCATGGCTGAATTTTGTATCGCTTTCGGTAGATATACAGAAATTATTTGTTCTGTCTTCCCCTCTAGACGCAAGGAGTTGAATGACTTTTTAACTATCATTGCAGAACTGTCACACACTTTCGGCGGTACCTATTTCTTCACTTATTACAGGCTTTTTTCAGCCAAATGCACAGCTCGAGTCACCCAGTGGAATCAATGTCCTTATTGGGGAGCTCTTGACTTGGAGCTATACAATAAGGTTTTTCTGGGCTGCCGTAGTGTCTCTTGTGTCTTGTGTAATTCCACCACACACGAGCCTTCCTCGTGCCCCCTTTTTAATTCCCCCTTTTTAATTCCGAAGTTTAAAAAACTTCAGACAATATCTTCTCAAAGGTTTAAAGGAAGGTTTTAATCCCGGTCTGGCCGACCTAAATCTATGGATCATGTTTCTTAAACAATGGAACGGCCTTACCTTCTTTTACGATGACTTTCAATCTCAACCTTGTGATCTCCCGCTGTTTACAGATGCCGCTCCCTCAGTAGGCTTTGGAGGATTCTACAAGACTCATTGGTTCGCTTCAACCTGGCCTCCTGAGCTCTCCATGTTAAACCAACATGTTGCATCCTCAGCTCTTTTTGAGCTTTATCCCATCGTCATAGCTGCATATTTGTGGGGTCACGAATGGTCTTCTAAAAACATAGAATTCCACTGTGATAATCTAGCCACTGTACACTGCATCAACAAAGGCTGTTCAAATTCCCCTGAAATCATGCCCCTCTTGAGACGCCTCACCTGGTTATCTGCCTGTAAACAATTCATCTTCAAAGCTGTCCATATTCCAGGCCACCAAAACCAAATTGCTGACGCACTCTCTCGCTTTCTCTTTCAGAAATTCAGAGCATTAGCCCCGGAGGCGGACCCAGATCCAACCCCAGTTCCTCCCTATTCAGACTTGATATTCCAGTAACTCACCCACTCAAACACCTCCACACTTCATCTCTGGATTCGATATTTCCCGCTCTCTCACCCAGAACACTGCAATCTTACTGGACAGCTTGGAGAGCTTTCAAACAATTCCATTCCTCCTACAACCAGTTTTTCCCCAACTTTTCCCTCCTTTCAATTTCTTCATTCATCTCATATCTCCACCAGATCAAGTCCATCCAACCCAGTACCATCAAAGTCTATCTCAGTGGCATTCAATTTTTCTTCAAACTAATCTACGGCCATCCATGTCCTGCCATAACAAACCCCCAGATCACACTCCTAATCAAAGGAATTCAAAAAACCAACCCTACTCATCCTGATTCCAGGCAACCTCTAACCATTGATCTTTTAGCTAAATGTCTGACCTTCCTCCGCTCTGGTCACATGCCCCCAGAAACAGCAAGAACTCTAGACGCTATGTTTACCCTGGCTTTTTTTGGATTCCTCAGAGTGTCTGAATACACAACCAATTCTAAATTCAACCCAGCCATCCATCCAACCTTCTCCGACCTCCAAGTTTTAGACAAGGACACCATCCGTTTCCTGATCAAACACAGCAAAACTGATCAATTAAAAAACGGTCATTTCATCCATATCTTCAATCTCCCGACACCCATCCAGCCATATCAATCTCTTTCCTTCTTCCTTGCACACAGGGAGGCTCAGATCTCCTCTCAGCTCGACCCACTTTTCATTGATGAGAACAACCTTCCTGTCACCAGGCATTGGTTCCATAAAAAGCTTAAACACATCCTCACCTCTGGTATCCAAGCTCACTTGTTTTCATCTCACTCCTTTCGTATTGGAGCAGCCACAACCGCAGCCCAAAAAGGTCTGCCAGACCATCAAATCAAGACGCCTTTCAGTCTTACATTCGATCTGACCTCAGCCTCATCAAACAAGCCCATCTAAATCTCACTTCTCTTTAAGGTAGATGCCCTTCGAAACTCAAGCCAACTTGTGCCTGCAAACCTTGTTTTATCGATGCTGCTGTGTCGTGCTCCACTTCACTTGATACTACTGCTGGCTTGAGACTGCCGCTGCAGTGCCCGCCAATTTGAGACTGCCGCTGCAGTGCCCGCCAATTGAGACTGCCGCTGCAGTGCCCCGTCAATTTGAGACTGCCGCTGCAGTGCCCCGCCAATTTGAGACTGCCGCTGCAGTGCCCCACTCTTTCCCATTCAGTCGCTGCAACACCTCAGCTGTTTTATAAACTGCCACAGTAGTTACCTGCCTACCTCAATGCTGCTGCAGTGGCATTTTTTCCATTCCATCTTTTTCCATTTTTTGGGGGGGTTCTGGACTATTGAAATAATTATGCAGATTCTTAAGTAATCATGAGCTGTTCCAATTCCCATAATTCGTGCTTGCTGTCTATTTATGCATTTATGTTTTTGGGGTGCAATCGGAGCTCGGGTAGAATATCCTCTCCGAGCCCCTCTATAGCAGACAGCAAGCCAAATCCGTTTACCACTTTTGCCAAGATTATATGGGCACACAAACTCGTGAAGTGAAGTTACTAAACGTAATTTCGGGAGGAAGTACGCCCATCTAATCTTCCAATTAATACCAAGGTATAAAGCCAGCAGCTTAACTCTTCCCGTTGTTAGTTCTTGCAGCATCCCTCCTCCTCCCCGGCTTCTCCCTTTTGAACAATTTTGCCTGTTATAGGGGGGCAATCGGAGCTCGGGTAGAATATCCTCTCCGAGCCCCTCTATAGCAGACAGCAAGCCAAATCCATTTACCACTTTTGCCAAGATTATATGGGCACACAAACTCGTGAAAAGGAGTTAACAGATTAATGTTGTTTTAGAGCTTTCCTGCTTAATATCAGTAAATAATGGATGCTCTGCTTTTGGGTGAATTCCTTAAAGTTGTGGAAACTTTAGGGTGATTAAGAAGTATTTAATTTAATTCCCATTTAATTAATTAACATAGTCAGGTGGAAAGACTAAGAACAGTGATTGACGCATATTATTCAATAAAGTATCAGGGTTACAATAGTTCACTAAAACCAATTATTAATTACTTGAAATAAAATAAATGTCAACTGAAATAAAAATAACTTGATATACCATAATAACTTAAACTGAAAAACAAAATTATAAAAACTATATAGATGCATTTAAAAAAACAAACAAAAAAGTGAATTGAGTTCTCTTTATTTTTAATGTCAAAAACACAAAGATGTCAAAATGTCAGTTTTGACATGTATTCAAGTAACACTCGGTTATGTAACGCTTAAACGCTCAATTAATGCATTACAATTTAACTAAACTCATTAGATTTGAGTCGACTAAAACAAAAAATCCAGGTTACTAAAATATGATTAAATTAATTCAAAATTAAATCAACTGATTTCCAGTCTCTTCCAGTCAATCAAATTCAAATCTAAGAATTTTTCAATGATTTCCACACAAATAATTCCATAAAGCACCAATCCTGTGGCATTTCACAGCAACACAAGTTTATTTGTTAACTTCAGATTTACTTGAATGTTTTGGATCTGAAGAAAACATTTGCTCACTGTGACACAGAACAACACTTTTTAATATGAGTCACTAGATTACATGAGTGTCTAAAACTCTTCTCACACTGAGTACAGCAGTGCGGCTTCTCTCCAGTATGAACTCGCTCGTGTGATTTCAGGGTTCCAGACTGAGTGAAACTCTTGTCACAATATGAGCACTTGTAAGGTTTTTCTCCAGTATGAATTCTTTGGTGCTGTTTCAGATTGCCAGCTGTAGTAAAGCTCTTCCCACAGTCAAAGCACATATAATCTCTTACTTCATCATGTGTTTTCTGGTGCAGTTTCAGATGGCCAGCTGCAGTAAAGCTCTTCCCACAGTCAAAGCACATATAATCTCTCACTTCATTATGTGTTTTCTGGTGCAGTTTAAAATTATCCAGCCTTGAAAAACTCTTTCCACATAGAGAACACCCATGAGGCTTCTCATCTGAATGAACTGTCAGGTGTTGTTTTAGATTTGATGACGAAATAAAATATTTTCCACACTGATCACAGTTAAACGGTTTCTCTCCAGTGTGAACTCTCATGTGTTTTTTAAGTCTTCCTTTTTCTGTGAAACTCTTTCCACACTGAGTGCATGTATATGGTTTCTCTCCAGTGTGAATTCTCATGTGTCGATTAAGGTGACCTTTTTGCATGAAACTCTTTCCACACTGAGTGCAGGTGTGCAGCTTTTTGGCTTTTGTTCTTTGAGTTTTAAAGTTATGATGTTCCTCCTCCTCTTCATTCAGTTCTTGTCTTTGCTTTTCCACTTCCACCTGGTCTAAAATACACATCAAGTTAGAATCAGTTCAAGTGAACCCTGATTTAACAACAGAAAGAAACAGAGATCTGGGGCCCGTTCTTCGTACCTCGCTAACTAAGTTAGCCGGATTTGATTGTTGACGATTTGGCATGATCTTGGATTGTTTGGTTCTTCGACGCTCATCCTGGACTTGCTGTCATAGCAACAGGTCCGTTAGCTTAAACCTGCTCGCGAGCAGGCTTCTTTCATGTAAACAGGATTAGATTGCATCTTGAGGTAATACTTGAAATCTGTCCCAGCCACTGCTACTTTATTACAAGAGTTCATTACTGAACCAGGGGTAATAATAATCATTTTAAATAATAATAATATACAAATTTTAAATTGTATATGTATATGAGAATGTATATAATATTATAATGTTGTGTATAATACTATAGACACAGCCACTTGATTAAGCGATTTATTTGTGATGGAATAATTACTTTATAATTTTATTGGAAGTTTGCACACATGTTGTACAGTTAATCTGAGCCGTACATTAATTTAAGTGACGGATATTATGGGATGGCTTGATGCAGCGCAGGAGATGCAGAGAATTTGATCTTGACCCTTAAGAAACTTTAATACTGTCACGTTACAAATCTGCTTCAAATTGAATTAAAAATTGAATTACAACATTGAAATAAAAATGTAAAGGATGTACAAATACTGTATAAAATCGAAAATATAAATAATTGGTAATTGGTAAAAAAAAACATTTATCATTGATCTATTATAACTTTTATGTTGGTTTGGTCGTTTATCTGTTTCCTTATAAAGGTCCAGATATTCGTGGTTTTTTTTGTGTAATTTGCCAAGTTTTTTGCCAGGTGGCTTTTTTAATTATATGATGTCATTACGTTGCTCTCTTGACGCCAGCCAATCGCTGCATTGCTGATCATGGTTTCGAGTATCGATGCATCTGCCCTCTTCAGGGAAAACAAGAACGCGCTGTGATCTTAGATCATTTAATCCAGATATTTTAATCCAATCCGCAAATTCGTTTGAAGAATCAAATTAGCCAGACATCAGTTATCACGATTAAAAGATCTGGGATCTGTCAAATCATCTCAGATGTATTAAGCGAGGTACGAAGAACGGGCCCCAGGTATCAAACCTTTTTATGTGGTATTTGTGTTCTATATCATTTACTTTCAATGTAGTTAGAATATGTTTGATAACTGCTATATACAAGGTTATGATCATTGAGATGCATGTATATCTATAATTTATCATCCACATACTGCACATTAATTCACATCCACCAAATCAGTCAACAATGAAGAATCAAGAATGGACACCAACCTGTTTGTTCCTCAGTATCTTCTTCATGTTTTATTCTGGATGGTTCTGGATAACTCATGTCTTCAATCTCCTCTTTAATAAACTCCATCTTTAACACTCACACAGATTTCAGCTGCTACACCTAGAGTTTGTCCTTCTCTTGTAGGATGATGTGGATATTCCCAGTATTTATTGGTGAATTGTTGTGGGAGGGGCTTCACTGCAGGTGTGAACTGTGATCACTGCGTTTTGATTCAATCTGCATTTAAAAAGTACAGACCATAATGTTTAACTGAGCTGCTGAAAAGCCAAAAGTTCCCTGTTTTCACCTCATTCATTATGGTGATGCCTGAGATCTGCTGTAAATTGGCACATTAAGCGCATTTTATTGGTGTTAACAGGCTGAAACCAACTACAGGATCATCACCTTTGAGATTTCACTTCAGTTCTTGTCTTTGCTATTTCACTTCCATCGGGTTTGAAATACAATGAGTTCAAGGAGGATAAATGTGAAGATTCAAGTGAACCCTGATTTACTAACAGAAAACAAGTGAGATCATGTGTCTGTCTATCAAATATGAGTTCTATAATGGTCTGTTTTTCTTTCTTTTTTGAGTTTTTTTTGTTTTGTTTTGTTGAGTTTTTGCTTAAAAAAAGCACAATTATCTGCCAATGGGATAAGAAAAATAATCTTGTTTCTGATTGAAATCTTGATTCATGTTTCTGTCCCAAACAGAAACAAGATTATTTTCTTACCCCATTGGCAGATAATTTAATTTCAGATTTCATGTTGATGTTATTTTCCAGAAAACAAGAACAAATATCTTATGTCCTTTCACTTATCTAGTAAATTCATCTTGATTTAAGAATTTGTTTAGATATTTAAACTGGAAACGACATAAATACTAAATAAGAAAAGCATTTTTTTTTTGCAGTGTAAACACACATCTTAACTATATCGCGTGGTGACGTATGAAAAACAAAAACAATTATATTAGCAGAAAACATGCATATAATGAGCCTAAAATGCAAAATGTTAAGCCTAAATAAGGATAGTTAGTCATTTCCAAGGACAAACATAAAGCATTTGAAAAATGTAAAAAGTTGTAATTGCTGTAAACAGTTTGTGAAAATGAAAATATTTAATACAATTATAAAATGCTAAAATTATATTTTTAAATAGTTATCCCATCATGTTTATGTAAATACATTTAAAAGAATCATATAATATTGTTTAAACTGCTATTTACCGTGTTTATTATTAACTTTTTTTTGGTGATTTGTATTAAAACCAAACCAAAAATCCTAATAAACAAACTAGTTTTGAATAATTATTCATGTTAATAATAGCCTAACACAGAATCTCTAATATAAAACCCACTCAAATAGGAAATGTCCCCGGTGTCCATTTCAGAAATCTAGTCACCTTAGTTTATACTAGGATATATTTGACAAAATAACTCAGGAAATGAATGTTATCGTTTTATTTTTCAGTATCTTATAGTAACTAATTTGTGGGAGAGGAAATAAAAAGGGAGGAAAAAATTAATTTTCATCCACACTCCATGCCAGTCAGTGGCGGTAAAACACTGTTTCGTTGTTTATCAACCGCCAATGAAATCCAAAGAAGACGTTTTGTTTACAGTGAAGGAAATCCACGTGAAGAAGTGAAGAGTTTGAGTCTTAAAATGGTGTTTTCGTGTGAATATCCAGATTGCTTCAACATAGCCAAAGTCTTAAGATTACGTGCTCCAACATCATTCCTCTTGATTTAAGATTTTTTTTGTTTAGATATTTAGACTGGAAACGACACACACACGTTCACTCCGGTCTCCTCATTTATTTTCCTGTCTTCACAGGGACTTTCTAATCTGCCAACACAGCCCTCTGTACGGGACCTGTAACATAATGTTTTAAAAAGTATTGAAGGATTAAGCTGTTTAACATTAAAACTATTTGGTGGATTGTTGTAGGACACCACAAGGGATCCTGTTCCAGCTCAACCGAATCTGTATTGCCCAACAAAAGGAGTTAACAGATTAATGTTGTTTTAGAGCTTTCCTGCTTAATATCAGTAAATAATGGTTGCTCTGCTCTTGGGTGAATTGCTTCAAGTTATTGAAATGTTAGGGTGATTAAGAAGTATTTAATTTAATTCCCATTTAATTCATAGTCAGGAGGAAAGACTAAGAACAGTGATTGACGCATATTATTCAATAAAGTATCAGGGTTACAATAGTTCACTAAAACCCTTACAATTATTCATTACTTGAAATAAAATAAATGTTAACTGAAATAAAAATAACTTAAACTTGATATACTATAATAACTTAAACAGAAATACAAAATTATAAAAACTATATAGATGCATTTAAAAAAACAAACAAAAAAGTGAATTGAGTTCTCTTTATTTTTAATGTCAAAAACACAAAGATGTCAAAATGTCAGTTTTGACATGTATTCAAGTAACACTCGGTTATGTAACGCTTAAACGCTCAATTAATGCATTACAATTTAACTAAACTCATTAGATTTGAGTCGACTAAAACAAAAAATCCAGGTTACTAAAATATGATTAAATGAATTCAAAATTAAATCAATTGGTTTCCAGTCTCTTCCAGTCAATCAAATTCAAATCAAAGAATATTTCTATGATTTTCACACAAATAATTCAATAAAGCACCAATCCTGTGGCATTTCACAGCAACACTAGTTTATTTGTTAACTTCAGATTTACTGGAATGTTTTCGATCTGAAGAAAACATTTGCTCACTGTGACACAGAACAACACTTTTTAATATGAGTCACTAGATTACATGAGTGTCTAAAACTCTTCTCACACTGAGTACAGCGGTACGGCTTCTCTCCAGTATGAACTCGCTCGTGTGATTTCAGGTTTCCAGACTGAGTGAAACTCTTGTCACAATATGAGCACTTGTAAGGTTTTTCTCCAGTATGAATTATTTGGTGCTGTTTCAGTTGGCCAGCTGTAGTAAAGCTCTTGCCACAGTCAAAGCACATATACTCTCTCACTTCATTATGTGTTTTCTGGTGCCGTTTCAGTTGGCCAGCTGTAGTAAAACTCTTCCCACAGTCAAAGCACATATACTCTCTCACTTCATTATGTGTTTTCTGGTGCAGTTTAAAATTATCCAGCCTTGAAAAACTCTTTCCACAGAGAGAACACACATGAGGCTTCTTATCTGAATGAACATGCAGGTGTTGTTTTAGATTTGATGACGAAATAAAATCTTTTCCACACTGATCACAGTTAAATGGTTTCTCTCCAGTGTGAATTCTCATGTGTTTTTTAAGGTTTCCTTTATATGTTAAACTCTTTCCACACTGAGTGCAGGTGTGCAGCTTTTTGGCTTTTGTTCTTTGAGTTTTAAAGTCATGATGTTCCTCCTTCACTTCCTTCAGTTCTTGTCTTTGCCGTTTCACTTCCACCTGGTCTAAAATACAAATTGAGTTAGAATCAGTTCAAGTGAACCCTGATTTAATAGCAGAAAGCAACAGAGATCAGGTGTCAGACCTTTCATGTGGTATTTGTGTTCTATATCATTTACTTTCAATATAGTTAGAATATGTTTGATAACTGCTATATACAAGGTTATGATCATTGAGATGCATGTATATCTATAATTTATCATCCATATACTGCACATTAATCCGCATCTACCAAAGCAGTCAACAATGAAGAATCAAGAATGGACACCAACCTGTTTGTTCCTCAGTATCTTCATGTTTTATTCTGGATGGTTCTGGATAACTCATGTCTTCAATCTCCTCTTTAATAAACTCCATCTTTAACACTCACACAGATTTCAGCTGCTACACCTGGAGTTTGTCCTTCTCTTGTAGGATGATGTGGATATTCCCAGTATTTATTGGTGAATTGTTGTGGGAGGGGCTTCACTGCAGGTGTGAACTGTGATCACTGTGTTTTGATTCAATCTGAATTTAAAAAGTACAGGCCATAATGTTTAACTGAGCTGCTGAAAAGCCAAAAGTTCCCTGTTTTCACCTCATTCATTATGGTGATGTCTGAGATCTTCTGTAAATTGGCACATTAAGCTCATTTTATTGGTGTTAACAGGCTGAAGCAAACTACAGGATCATCACCTTCAATTGTCACTCCAGTTCTTGTCTTTGCTCTTTCACTTCCATCGGGTCTGAAATAAAATCAGTTCAAGGAGGATAAATGTGAAGATTCAAGTGAACCCTGATTTAACAACAGAAAACAATTCATGTCACATGAAATCATGTGTCTGTCTATCAACTATCAGATCTATAATGAGCCAAAGGTTAGTTCTGTCAAAACTGCTGTACAAGATTATGATCTAAATGCATTTGTCATATTCCTAGATTATTTGCATATTTTTCTTAAGATTGGTATCAAACAATATATAAACAAAGTCAAACAGAACATTATCATCATGCATTTAAACTAGGGATGGCGAAAACTAAAAATTTTCTTGACCGACCACCGAGCCTCATTAGCCGGTTGAAACCGGTTAACCGATTAGTTTAAAATATGCTGTGCTATTTGAAATAACAGCCGCGAGCCACGCCTGCAATTTCGTATCTCTGTCGCATCTCATTGCCACTCTGCCTCCCGCTCTCACACACACACACTGTCCCGGCGCCGCCGCCTGCCTTCCACTCACATCACTTTTTTAAAATCCCCTACAGCGCGAAACATGAGTCCCGCAAAAACGGCGCAGAGGAGCTTGTTTGTAATCGGAGGACAAATGGCTCCTTAGTTTCGAAATGGTTTGGGTACAAGGTGATCGCGTTGAAAATAAAGGCATTTGTCTAGCGTAAGAAGCTCATTTGAAACATTGCCGCGGCTCATTTAAGAAAATGACTGCTCCGAAGAGACGCCGCTTTAGTTCGAGGTAGTGCTAACAATAATAAAGAAAGATGATGATCAACACTTTATGTGTTACCACTGAAATGTAGATGTAATATTTTCCAAATGTAAGCCCATCTTATGCGGAGTGTTGTCTAATAGACTGCAACACGATAAAACCAATGGATAAAACAGGCACCTTCAGAAAGCGTAAAAGACGCACCGGCCAAGGCAGGTCTAACTCACTGTGTGCCTTCTAATTAAGCACTGTATCACACAAGTTGCAACTTACATCTGTGTCTTTCTTTTTGGTGAAATGGTCCCACACACTACTTTTCTTTGCACGCTTCATACTGTCGTCTGCCCTGGCTCTAACCGCAAACCTTGTGAGCGTGCAAACCCAAACGCTGTGACCTCGCGCCAAATGTTTTTATTGGTTTATTAAGTACAAACAGTCGAGTTATGAAAAATTTCGTGTGAGGGATTTGTTCACTTCACACAAAAATATTTTGGAATGAGATGGCTAGCGTTTAGTCCACTGTCTATAATAGCCTAATTTAGAGATCACTTTTTTTTTTTAATCGACAACTTTGATCCGTTGATACGGTCAACCATCTGTCAAACGGTCATCGGTTAACATCCCTAATTTAAACTAATTGAAACGATTCATAAATATGTCAGACATGAAGTTAACTATAGAATTAAACAAGAGAATCTGGTGATTCGGATAATAAATATTTTGTCATTGAACTTTCATTACATAAATCATATTACACTCCAGTGAATGTTGTCAAAACATGTGCAAATATGTAACTCTTAGGGCCCTTTCACACCTACCTTGTTTGGTCCGGATTTTTCGGACTTTTCAGTTTGGTCCGGATCAAAATTACAGGTGTGAAACCTCCCCCGTACCACGGTACGGACCAAACAGACGAGATTTGGTCCGACGAAAAGAGGTAGTCTCGGTCCGGATCAAACTGAACAAAGGTTCGGTTCGGTTCTAGTGTGAAAGCATTTTCTGTATGGTTCGTACTTTCAGACCATTTACAGGAAGTTCCTGTTTATGTTTAAATATTTTAATGTTATTTTTAAATTTCATCTAGGCTACATTGATTATGAAAATTGCCTGGATTTAATAAATAAGACAATAATCGCGGGAGCGATCACATGCTTTGCACATGAACTGGAGCGCGTCTCAAAAAAACCGAAATTCAGCAGGCTACTCGTCTCACAAACATAAGAAATATGTGTATATAAAGCTTGAAATGTCCACTTTTAAACATGACAAAAAGAAAATAGTCAAGCAATGCGCACTGTTCAATAGTGGCAACCATATGTGTCCGTTCGTTCATTCTTGTCAAAAATGCTGACGTCAGACGCACGTTCGTTTACAAACCAATCAATGTCCAGATGCCGCCCACATAGACGATGACGAGTGGACGTAAGTGTGTCGTGTAAAGTTCTTTAGTCCGCTCGCATAACTGCAATGTGAAACCAAACCATAACTAACCGAAAGTATCAAATGTATCAAAACATGAACTTCGGTTCGGACCTTGGTGCGGACTTTCAGGTGTGAAAACGGCCTTAATGTTTTGGCATACCAAGACATTTTGGAAACATTTTGGGAACCCTACTTTGTGGGAACAGTTTGGTCCATAAAGACATGGATGAGTGAGTTTGGTGTGGAGGAACTTGACTGGCCTGCACAGAGTCCTGACCTCAACCCTATCCACCTGTTTCCGGGGGGCGCTAATGTAAAAAAGAATGTGGGTACAACTTCCGGTAAGGCGGCGGAAGTAGTATTCCAGTGGTATTTTGTGTTCTAGGTAGTGGAGAGGCTAATGTTTTTCGGATCATTGACATGGTTTCAAAATGATAATTTTTACCTTTTTTTTTAATCAGATGGTGCCACAAGGGTTAAGTGAAGGTTACTGTGAAGCAACATTTCAGGGATGTGATTTTTCCGGATTAATCCGGAATTCCGGATTTTCCAACCTGAAAATGTGACCTACGTGAATCATGCAGATCTGTAAAAAAAAAAAAAAAAGGGGAGGGGGGGGGGGGGGGGGTGAGGGGGTTGGCCGTCATCTCACAGCCGTCACCATGGTAACCCGGGACGGAACCACAATCACGGGATGCGCAACAAGGACTGTATCGTGACAAGAACATCGCCGGATCGGATGATCTGGGTATGTATTATTGCTTGTGTCTATATATAACCTATAAGTTACTAATTTGACTTTGTTGTCGATTGATTAGATGATCGATTTTGATTGATTTTCCACTATGGCAGGATGTTTAAGCTGCATTTAACATTAACTTAGCAGCTAACGTTACTTGTATTTGCTAGCACTAGCTATAGCAAACAGCGCGCTTTTCGGCGCCCCCCGCTTTTTCACGTCAGTTTGGGTGACAAAGTCATCTGAAGCCATTCCATAGCTTAACCCTTAAATGCATGTTTCGCCAAATATTCTTACATATTGGGGTCGTTAGCGACCCGGATCTATATTTAACATGGATAGACCTCTACCTGTCGCGATAATATATAAAACTCCTGATGTTAGAGTAACAGCCACAGGAGAATAAAATAAAACGTATTTCGTTACCTTTTGGAGCTTGGAAGGGTTCAGTTTGAGCAGATGTTTAATACCATCATCACATGTCCTCGTCAGAGCTCGTTTACCAGTACATTCAGCATCTGCCTCATATTCGCGATCTCACGCTTATTCTCCAACTCATTTTCAACGTCTTCAAAATCAATATTTTGCTCACTGACAGCTTCTTGACCACATCCATCATCAGAGACAGTGATACTAATATTTGATTGTGTTCAGCACTTGCTCTCTGCAGTAAATCACTAAGCCATTTCAAGTTTTGCAGATTATAATTATTATTGTTTCGTTTTCTGTCAGAGGTAACTATGAGTGAAACGTCACTTCATCATTGTGTATCAGACATCGCCACCCTGTGGAATAAAGGTGAATTGCACCTATTTCATCATTATAGATTCATTTATCATTGTGCAAAAAAAATATATGTACAATCCTACACACCTCGGATCATTAGCGATCCTATACATTTTGACAAAAAACTAGTGAAAAAACAGGCATTCAATTATAATTCTATTATTTTTTTCTTGTTATATTGTTTAAAATGGATTGATTGAGGAATACTAAGAAGGTGGATGTCTAACTTTGAAAAATACTAACGACCCGAGGTATGCATTTAAGGGTTAATGTGAGGGACATAAGTCTATTTGGTGTTTTAGTTTAATCGCGCAGCACTTCTGTGCCTGTCTGTTCACATGAGGAGCCCAGTGACCCTGTGGATCCAATATGTTTAATGGCAGAGCAGACATGGAAAGTATTAACTTTCTAAGCTATAGCAAGTGTTATTCCATTCTGCGCTCGCGCACCTCTGCTCTAGTTTTCAACCTTTCTTGGTTGGATCTATGGATTCTTACATTCTAATGAAAATGTTCCATTATTTTTGATTTCCAGCATACACAGACTCATGGCCAAGCTAGCACTGAACAGCCCTGAATTAAAGTCTATCGAACAGGGGGTCAAGAATCGGTTCAAATGGAGCTGGTTGCTGGATACTGTCCAAGTTGAGGGAAACACTTTCTCACTCAATTGCTTTAGCAAAATTAGAGAACCAGTGTGCTAACTGCACATTTAGCTGTTAAAGTTGGGTAAAAATGCATCCACCAAATAATTTGTTATTTTTCATACTGTACAAAAAAAGTTGCACATTGCACATCTAGCAATAAAATAAAATTTATTTTTTTGTTCAAATAAGTTGTTATGGGTCCTGCTTTACTGTCCATATTGATCTGCCACCATTTTGATCAGCGTGGGGGGGGGGGGGGGGGGTGATGGGGGCTCTCAGTATATTTTCCTGCTTTTTTGTCCTTAGCCAATCACATGCCTGAACATTTGCAGAATGACACACTAAACATTTCATTTAGTACATTTATTACAGTGTTTCCCCTACAATGTATTCACAATGGCGCAGCGCCGCCGCTGGATTTTAAGCGCCACTACAAAATCTTCACATGATCAGTAATATCACAACATTCACTTACACACTGTAAAGGAGAGAGAGAGAGATTGACGATGGCCAGAGAACTAAACAAAAATGTAGTCTGCTTACACTTTCACAATATCACAGGGCTGTGATATTAATCTTATTTTATTTTCGCTTCCAAGGATTAAAAAAAGAAGATATGAGGTAAAACTATTATAAACTATGCTCGCGCATCGTCTAGCACAACTTCCTTCCCTTCACAGCGCGCGCTGTCATTTCTCCCCAAACCAGTCCTTCCAGAAAAATGCGGCTTTTTTTTGTGATTGTTGCGGGCAAAAATCCTTGATTATGCGGCACGTTTTCTTAAAACATGCGATGAAAAATGCGGGATATTTATGCAATTTTATGCGATAAAATTGCGGGAACTTGCAAAAACTGCGGTTTGATGAGAAAGAGAAAAAAAGCACTACATCACAGAAAGTGCTGGAATATTTAAGTTCTCATCTTGTTTTATTGAAGACCTTAATAATGGCTCAAATTTACAAAACATTTAGTCAATCAAGTTCTGTAGCTTTACAAAAGGAATATGCTACAACTTCTGAAAAAATTAATAAATAACTTCCTGTTTTACAGATGTCGCTATACAAAACAGACATTTGAGTGCTTCCAATGCACAAAGTGCAATCTCTTAAAGGGTTAGTTCACCTAAAAATGAAAATTCTGTCATTAATGACTTCCCTTTATGTTGTTGGACACAAATTAAGATATTTTAGTTGAATTCCGATGGCTCAGAAAGGCCTCCATTGGCACAATGTACACTCTCAAGACCCATAAAAGGTAGCCTACTAAAGACGTCATTACAAAGTCCATCTCATTACAGTGGTTCTACAATAACTTTATGAAGCGACGATAATAGTTATTGTGTGCAAAAAAAACTAAATAACGACTTATATAGTGATGACTGATTTCAAAACACAGCATCATGATGCTATGAATCATCGAGTCGATTCATGATTCGGATCGCGTGTCAAACTGCTGAAATACGTGACTTTGGCGATCCAACCCGCTGAATCGACTCATTGATTCATAACGCTTCAAACCGCTGAATCAACTCATTGATTCATAACGCTTCAAACCGCTGAATCGACTCATTGATTCATAACGCTTCAAAGCTGTGTTTTGAAATCAGTCAGCACACAGGGAAACTGCTTTGCTCTTTTGCTGTTATTTTTGTTGGCCAATGGGAGTTTGTGCTTCATCATGGTTTCACCGGTATCTATGGTTTCTCCACGGGGTTTGAAGCTTTTCGATGACGTTCGCGTCGGGTAATCACGTCACTTCAAAACGTTCCCATGGCAATAGGCGGAAATGGCGGCTCTTGTGTGAAGTAAACGAAAATTTTTCAACTTTCTGCTAATATATATGACTTTTTTTGCAACGAAAATGCGGGGATTATGAAATCATGATAGCCCCGCATATTTTGCATGCGGAAATAGGCAATTTATGCGGCGAAAGTGCGGCGTATTTGAAAAAATGCGGCCCCCGCATGAATATGCGGACTTTGGCTGATTATGCGTTAAATCACGCGATCGCATAATCGCGTTTTTCTGGAGGGACTGCCAAACATACATTTAACGTCAGATTCAGCACAATCCGTGATTGTTGTCAAATGCACTCTCCACTTCGGCTAAATTGCAGAACGTGTTTGATTAAATGAAAAGCACAATAATCCGTGCAATAGACGCTGTTTCCAAGTTCAAGGCGGGTGTGTGTGTGTGTGTGGTACTCGAGTCCTGGACTCGGACTCGAGTCCTTATTCTCTGGACTCGAGTCCGACTCGAGACTCCGTTCTCTGGACTCGTGACTCGACTTGGACTCGCGGACTGATGACTCGTACTTGGACTCGAGTCTCGAGGATATATAAAATCGCACTTGAGCATTCATCAAATTAATTACGTTGTTTCTGACTAAATAGGTTATCAAAATTTGACATAAGTTGTTACACTTTTCCTGTTTCGGGCTTCCAAGACCGGCCGTGATCTATGTTTTCCCTCACAGACACTGCTACCGCTCGCTCTCCTTGCTTGACAACACACTCACTGACTGACGTCACTCACTTTACGCCGCATTCTTGTGCATTATTCGCAGGCTAAATGTTGACATTTGTCGTGAAGTTTGCCTACACGGATTTTGCATCTAATGCTGAAAAGAGCAGCGCTAAATGTTGTGTGTGTAATCGCACAATTGAGGAAAAGACTGGGACAACTTCAAACTTTAACAGACATCTGTCACGGATGCACCCAGAAAAGCAGGTAAAATGCTTTCCATTGGCTAACATTAGCTTTAAAAAAACTATTATTGACCAATGCATATATGATAATAAACAGAGGAAGCTAGGGTTGGGCGATGTCTGCCTATTTGGCATCAGACGTCTGCGATGTCTACATACAGTGAAGCGAATGTAACGTGACGTAACTGCCAGATTCAAACTGTGCTTTCTGCAATGGCTGGCGCTGAGCCAAAGACAGATGCGCTCAGCGCTTAATCCCGCTTATGTTTATTTTAGATTTCAGATATTTAAATACATATAATTTATAGCAAAACAATACATTTATAGTTTGTAAAATACACAATGGTGTCTATGGAAGCAGCAATAAACAATCCTTTCAAATATATTTGCCGACATGGCATACACTACAGGCCAAAAGTTTGGACACATTACTATTTGTAATGTTTTTGAAAGAAATTTCTTCAGCTCATCAAGCCTGGATTTATTTGATCAAAAATACAGGGGGAAAAAAATTATATTGTGATATATTATTACAATTTAAAATATTTGGTTTTCAATTTATTATACTTTAAATTATCATTTATTTCTGTGATGCAAAGCAGAATTTTCAGGATCATTACTCCAGTCTTCAGTGTCACATGATCCTTCAGAAATCATTCTAATATTCTGATTTATTATGAGTGTTGGAAACAGTTCTGCTTTGCATCACAGAAATAAATGATAATTTAAAGTATAATAAATTGAAAACCAAATATTGTAAATTGTAATAATATATAACAAAATTACATTTTTTTCTGTATTCTCGAACACAGGACTCGACTCGGACTCGAACTCAGGTAATGGTGACTCGACTTGGACTCGACTCGGACTCGGAACACTGGGACTCGAGACTCGACTCGGACTCGACAGTTGGTGACTTGACTACAACACTGGTGTACGCACGCTGCGAAACGGACCGACTTGCACATATGCTTTGTGTGCGCGACTAAACCATCAAATACACAACATCCATTTCCATGTTAATCTGGTCAGTTTTGATCAAGAACAATCCACTGTGGCTTTAAATCAGCGTGAGCAGCGCAGCAAAAATAGACTCGGTGCCGAAACGATCGCGGCACTGCTGCTTCTGCTCCTGCGATGCGCTGCCGCGCCGCCTCTGCGTGCGATGTGAATGCTCTAATCTGTTAACATGGGCGCCGAAAAAAATATGCCCTGCTTACGCCCTGCTAACACGCCTGCCACACTAAAATCAAGCACGAGAATTGGCGAGTCCCTAGTGTCAACGTTACTGTGTGTTGCACTGAATATTTTTATTGCTGGGTGGTGGTTGTTGTTACAATAGTGTGACTGTAATTACGGATTCATATTTGCACAGGTGTACATGAAGTGCCCTGTCTTAGAGCTTTTTACTGTGTGTAAAAAAAACCCACTTATGTTCACGTGACTGTAATTACGGATTCATATTTGCACAGGTGTACATGAAGTGCCCTGTCTTAGAGCTTTTTACTGTGTGTAAAAAAACCCCACTTATGTTCACTGCTGGAAAAAGTTGGCTTAGTTGGTTATTATTGCTCTATATAATTTCAAATGGTTCTAAAGCAGAGAGAAGAGAAACATTTCTCTTCAAAGCACTGAAAGCAGTGATTTATGTTTTGTTTTTCAGGTTTGAAAATGCCATATACAATACCCTGTACCATTCAATTTTATTTTATTTAATGACATTTATGTCAAAGATACAGGAGAGTGATAATACACACATAGCAGCCAATACAATCTGTTGTTCAATATCTGACTGCTTGTATTGCCTCATGACTGATTAAAAATTTGCCTTGTTGTGTGCAGTAGAATTTTGATGCATCGCAATGCATCGTAGAATCGAATTGAATCGAATCGTTACCTGGTGAATCGTAATCGAATTGAATTGTGAGGGCAGTGCCAATGCACACCCCTAATTAATGAGTACATATATTTTTGAAAGAACTAAGTGTTTTTAGCTAAGAATAAACTAAAAAAGTTACACAGTGTAGCTTTAAAGGATTATATTGGATATACTTAAAACTATAATTTTATCTAAATTGATCAAATTGAGTTGCTATTACTTTTGCTATTACTGCTATTGCTATTACTGCTATTACTAGAGTCCAAGTTGAAAACATGCAAAGTCTAATAGGATAAACACAAAAAAATGAGTTTAAAATACTCAAAAAGCTGATGCAAATAGTTGCCTCAATTCTATTGAGTAAAACGGGCACAGTATTTTTTACAGTGTATCCAATACAAAAACATGCGCATAAACTACGATGGAAATGCATAAAGTCCCGCTTGTTTACTTCGAACCGGAAGACCCTCCCACTTTTGACGCAAGGCTTCATGGGGCGTAGGAAACTTGTGGACAGAACATCTTTGGGATGAATTAGAGCAGAGACTGAGAGCCAGGCCTTCTCGTCCAACATCAGTCCCTGACCTCACAAATGCGCTTCTAGAAGAATGGTCACCACCAGATGGCACTGTGACCTACGCTGTCAAATATCAAATGAAACGTTATCGGCTTCAAGGTAACATAGGCTACTAAATATTCATGTTAAATTAAAGTAATATTGTTTGTATGTGTAACCCTTTCTACCATAGGCTCGTGACGAGGCACGTTATACAGCAGCGCATAAAGTATTGAACCCTCTTAACCCTAATGCGTGGTAAAATGGTGAAAGAGACATTCCATTGTATAATAACCCTGTCTAGGAACACTATGATTCTCACTATCTCTTTGCTTATCAATGGGTACCTGAAAGAATATTCTTGGTTTTAAAACATAGAATATTACCACAGAAAATGCAGAGCTACACAAATACAATGGCTGGTGAAAGAATAAACAACAAGAGTGCCATAGCTCAATTTCCTCTTTTTGTATTATTGAAACTCACACAACAGTTGAACAGCAAAGAGCAAATATGAAAACAAAACCCAAATTAAAGGAAAAAACCCTGGGTAATGAAGTCAATAGGTAAACTGAGTGCACTCTTATTTTCCAGTTCTTTTAGCAGGCCTGCATTAAGTTAATGTTGGAGCTCATGAAATGAAGAAAGCAACAATACCTCCTGATGTAGAGTGAAAAAAACCCGGATCCTACCTCGATTGTAACTATCTCTCGTCAGGCGAACTCCGATTGCAAGCGGCACAGCGAGGGTTAATCGTTATCATCCGTCCAGCATCGCCAGCCAAACGGTCCCCAATTGAGAATGAGGAGATACGTCATGGTCGCTTGCTGTCAAGTGACAAATTGGGCGGAGCCTGAGCCCGTCCACCATTCTGGGATGCCGCGCTATCGGTTGCCAGGGGCAACATTGTAAGAGCGATACAGAGATCAGAGCAGGAAAGACGGCTCGAGGAATTATCATTGCGGCGTTTAAGCGGAGAAATTACGAGAAAACTTAGAAGAAATGGAGAAGAAGAGGTCTCTTACAGGGAGAAACTTACTACCAGCGCCAAGCTGAGGTAGTATTTAGAGAAGCTGACTGATATCAAAAACGTTGACCCATACGAGCTGCTGCGGCAGAACTCCGAACTCTTTACCACCATGCACTGAAATGTTTCTATAAATATATTTCCTGTGCAATCTGAATAATAAATAAATATATATCCCCACTATCCTGCAGCAGTCCAGTGCTCGTCCTCATTAGCAGTGTTTTTCTCTTACTGATCATATTTTATACCTGTTGAGTTTACATTTTTAAATGAATTTGACTAAAAATTAAAATGATCGTTTGTGTGCGCTGGTGCTTTTATTCCAGCCTTCTTAAGTAGAATGAATGCTCAGTACGTGCCTTAAATGAATGTAACGTTAACAATGTTAAATATTGAATTAATCACAGTAGAGGAAAATGACAGTTAAGGCCTACCTTGAATATTAATTAAGCGTTTTGGGCATAAAAATCTTTATAACATACAGTAAAATGACTGACAATGAAAAATGACAGAATAGTGATCAACATGTTTAATACAAATAAAAAAAGGTTCGTATTGATCAAGTGTCTCACACTTCAGCATCGCGATCGTTAGTTTAGACCATGACTGACACCCTGTGGTGAAATAATGGCGTACGTTTACCAGCCGCTGCTTTCTCAGATCGGCTTGGGTGGATTAAAACTTAATGTTCAGTTGAGTTTGGAAAACTATGTACATAATAATCATCAGAATATCTCTTCTCCAGTCTCTTTCCGAATCCATTACCTGACAGGTATCCTCCCAAAATGGCGGAAGGGGGAGGATGCCGTGATATTTGGGGGCGGGGCACTGTGTTGTGACGACATCTCATTCTCACAATGAAAAATAGAAATAGAAAACATCTGCGTCAGCCAGTGAATCTCTTCTCGATTCTCTCGTCCAGCAGGCAAACGATATGTATGCGGTCACTCCCGCGACCGTATGACAGTCACGTTACTGCAAAACCACGAGCTAATTTAGCCAGAGAGGCTGACAGACCTAAACTCCGGTGGTATTTCACTTTCCCTCAGTCACAAACTCCTACGCAGAGAGCGCGGTTTCTGATACAACAAATTATAGTCCAACTTAAAACGTTAAACTCTGGGTTAATAGCAGACTAGCCGTCCTGGTTACTCTCATGCTCAGTTTCGTTTTTTCCCTTCCCGTTTTTTTCGTTCTCGTCTCTTGCGGGATTTCACATAGTTCAATAGGATACTTTATTAATCACTAAATCTCTAACATTAACAGATTGATTAGTGAGCTTCTCTTATGTAATGAACCATCCTTAAAACATTTTAAAGAAACAACTATTAAATTACCAGGCACATCTGAACAGCACAAAATAATTAAATTATAAATTTTCTTGCATATGCATCAAACACTTTATCAAACAAAATACAATAACCCACATATTTCAGAAATAACAAAATAACAAAAAGACTGATATTGATCAGGTCATTACATATGTGCTTTCATTTTGATGTTATTTTCCAGAAAACAAGAACAAATATCTTATGTCATTTCACTTATCTAGTAAATTCATCTTGATTTAAGAATTGTTTAGATATTTAGACTGGAAATGACAAATTCTAAATAAGAAAAGCATTTATTTGCAGTGCAAGCACACATCTTAACTATATCATGTTGTGAAGGTTAACCCTCCAATTATCTTTGGGGTCAATTTGACCCCATTCATATTTAACGTCTGTAAAAACACAATTGACATAATTTTTTTTTGTGCTTTAGATTTAATGACTTTTCCTAATTTAATGGGGACAACTCTGTAAACATAAAAATAACACGATAATATTTTTCCAATGTCCTGTACACATTTTGTAGCATCTGTGTTCCTTGGGGTCAATTTGACCCTAGGCTCTTTTAGCTGTATAAAACATAAGACATATAAAAATGTTACACCCATTTGTTTAGGTTGTTTTCTTGAGGTCACTATAACATGCTATAATTTTATATATTCAATGTAACATTCAAACAACTTCCCTCTGATTTAGGGCTCTAATCTAACCTAACCAAACCATACCTGTATTATTGCGAGAACCACTAGTAGTTCACGTTATTATGGTCCTGCCCCACCACGTGAGTGACAGGGTAGCCATAGTGCTGCTAATGTCATCAAAATGGTTCCAGGGTCCACCAGATATGCTGTTAGACATAAATTACCTGAGACATAAACTTTTGTAAAAAAAAAAAAAAAAAAAAAAATCATATTCTGGAGGTTTAAATTGCTAGGGTAACAAATGTTACTAGATTTGAGGGTAACAGGAGGGTTAACTCAAATATGAAAACCAAACAAACAATTACATTAGCAGAAAACATGCTTAAAATGAGCCTAAAATGCAAAATGTTCAGCCTAATTAAGAATAGTTCCAGTCATTTCCAAGCACAAACAAATTAAAAAGTTTAAAAAAAAGTTGTAACTGTAAACAGTTTGTGAAAACGAAAATATTAAATTGGCTATAATTATAAAATGCAAAAAAAATAATAATTGTATTCATCATGTTTGTGTAAAGACATGTTTTAATAATATAATATAAACATCTATTTAAATCTTAAGTTGTATTTTATTTTAATTTTTAAAAGCACTTTTCTGATTCTTGATGTCTGTGCATTCTCAGTAACAAATGCAATAAAAACAGGGGATATCTTTGTTTCAATTCCCAATATAAACAGCTGTTTACCTTGACTTTAGCCTATATTAGGTTTAGAACAAGGTGTTATCTGTTCTGACATATGGTGTTAAAGCATTGGTAAATGTGGCATTAAAAATCCAGTGTTTTGGTTCAGCTTGTGTGTAAAAGAATTTCAAGCATTTTAAATTAGGAAGTTTAATAGAGCTATTGCTACCACAGTACAGTCTAGAAAAAGTATGAAAGGGTTACATTTAGTAAATTGCTATTGTACTAAATCAATAATAAACGAATATTGGAGGAAATATGGCGGCCTTTCATGAATCCACATTAATTACTTCCTCATTAAAAGCATTTTGCATACATTTTGCAAGAACTGCTGCCATTATTTTACAATTAATAATGAGATT
The DNA here is from genome assembly GCF_949357685.1 of Gobio gobio. Classification (NCBI taxonomy): domain Eukaryota; kingdom Metazoa; phylum Chordata; class Actinopteri; order Cypriniformes; family Gobionidae; genus Gobio; species Gobio gobio. Next base: position 50,220,979 of record NC_137114.1, read on the forward strand.
TTCTAATAATAGTTTATCTTTTTGAGGTTTAGGGATTGACGTGATGACACTGTCTGATTGATGTAGGCAGAAATCCTCCTCATATACCGCTAACAGGAATTTAGTCTATAAAAACGTTATAAAATTCTGATGTAAGGCCATCAGGGGCAAACTTGTAACTGTAATATGCGGGAGAACAGACAATTGATAAGACGTATCTGCATAAATATACTAGGATATGCGATGGCTGTATGTCTGGATGATTTATTTGAAACGGTAAACATGTTTAGTAAACTAAAAGAGCCTATAATTTTCTATCACAGAGGAATCTGTATTCTTACTACACTTTCAATACATTAATATAAAGAAAGATGGAGACAATGCATTTGTTGGTTGTTGAAAAACAAAATCTTTATTTATATGTTGTATTTAATTATGCTTTTGTATTATTTATTTCCAGTTTCTAATCGTTTTGGTTTGTATCCATGTGAGTGAAGTATGCTTTAATGAAAGTATGTGTGAAAGTATGAAAGACAAGATAATTTGTTTCAGGGCGCATTCCAGTGATCGCATACTTCCTGCCTGCTGATCTGCGCAGTGGTCCGTTTGACAGCTGGTGTGTGTTTCCCTCAGCGCTTTGGCATCAACTGCGAGGCTTCCTCTCACAAAAAGAGCTTGCGCGTGGCACGTCCTTTTCAGGATGTCTCGCCCGTGCACTTCTGGGTGCGGTAGATCTTTGCAGCCTTTCGACGGGCACGAGCGCTGTTTGACATGTTTGGGCTTTCAGCACGCTCAAGCGGCGCTCGTGGATGACTCATGCTCTCTCTGCGGGAACATGGCCATCTCTGTGTTACGGTCGAGACTCCGTGAACTCCGTGTGGATGCCGGAGCGAGAGTCCCCTCTGCCACACCCCAATCTGCGGTCTCCACTTTGGCTGGTGGCCAGGGTGACCTGAGGGTGACGGTGTGGAACAAAGCTCCGACGCTCATGCCTCGGCCCACACCCCCCTCTCATGCACCTGACCCGGTCCGTGTCCAGGCGTCTACATCGGGGCCGGCTCCTGCCGTCCCGACTGTGGCGTTTGGTGCGGCGGAGGATGAAGAGATGTCTATCGCCGCATCACAAAGTGGGCTGGAGTCATCTGAGGATGATGATTCGGCTGTGCTGCCACCCCTCCAATTCCTTTCTTCCCCGAGGTGCATTTAGAGATCTCGCGGTCCTGGAAGAACCCGTCGTCTTCCCGTGACCATTCGGCGAACTCTTCCGCCTTCACCGCCCTCGATGGAGCAGCGGCTCGTGGGTACACTGGGGTCCCCCCAGTCGAATGCTCTGTTGCGATGCAACTCTGCCCGCAGAGTGCTTCGACCTGGCGCGGCGACCCAAAGCACCCCTCCAAAGCCTGTAGGTTTTCGTCATCCCTGGTGGCGAAGACCTATAGAGCTGCGGGGCAGGCCGCCGCTTCTTTGCATGCCATGGCAACTCTTCAGGCTTACCAAGCCAAGTTGCTGTGTGACCTGCACGAGGGTGGGGCTGATCCAGGACTCAGCAATGAGTTGCGTGCCGCCACCGACCTCACTCTCTGGGCGACGAAGGTGGCCGCACGCTCCCTGGGTCAGGTAATGTCCACAAATGTGGTCCAGGAGAGACAACTATGGCTCACCCTGGCTGATATGCGCGACGGCGAGCGAACCCGGTTCCTCGACGCTCCCATATCCCAGGATGGGCTATTTGGCGGGGCGGTCGAGAGCTTCGTCCAACAGTTCTCGGCGGCTCAGAAGCAGACTGAGGCCATAAAACACATACTGCCCCGGCGGTCAGCTGCTGCCTCCACCCCACCGCCCGCGCAGTTGCCTCAGCCTGCTCGCCGCCGAGGGCGCCCTCCTGCGGCTCCCTCAACCTCCACCCGGGCCGCACAGAGGTAGCCGCAGGAAGGCGTCCCAGTCCGCTCCAGCCCCGCAGCCCGCAAAGATACGCCAGGCTAAGCGGCTAAGCTCCTGACGCGGACTGCTCAGAGATGGGCAGTTCTTTCCAGTGGAGGGCCGGGGGGAGAATCTTTTGTTCAGCTGCTGGCCCCCGGGTCAGCAGCACCCTAATGTGGTTAAAGAAAGAACTGACACTCCCATCCCTGAGCACCCAGAGACCGGTGATGACGGTGCGCGCCACCCTCGGGTCCCGCTACTCGCATCCCTCTCTGTCGCCAGCCTCCTCTCAGAGCGGACCCCAGTGGACCGCACGTCCTTCCCTGGTCTCCTCTGTCAGGATGCAGCCGTTAACCGTGCCCCTCACACCATATGTCTCAACTCGCCCGCCATCTCGTTTTATGGAGTCAGAAGCGCCTGAGGTCCCTTCGTGCTGTCCATATTCCGGGAGTCCTGAACCTCGCAGCCGACGAGCTCTCACGGTTTCAGCCTCTCCCGGAAGAATGGAGTCTCCATCCCCAGTCAGTCCAGCTGATTTGGGAACAGTTCGGGGACGCGCAGGTAGATCTGTTTGCCTCCCACGACTCTTCCCACTGCAGCCTGTTCTATTCCCTGACCGAGGGCACGCTCGGCACGGATGCACTGGCGCACAGCTGGCCGCGGTGCCTACGCAAATATGCGTTCCCCCCAGTGAGCCTACTCGCACTTCTCTTGTGCAAGATGAGGGAGGACAAGGACCAGGTCTTTCTGGTCGCCCCGTACTGGCACGGCCGGACCTGGTTCCCCGAACTCATACTCCTTGCGACAGCCCCTCCCTGGCCTATTCCTCTGAGACCGGACCTCCTCACTCAGAGACGGGGCACCCTATGGCACCCGCGTCCCGATCTGTGGAACCTCCAAGTGTGGCTCCTGGATGGGACGCGGCAGGTTTGAGTGGCCTGCCACCTATGGCTATCACTTCCGCTAGGGCAGAGTCCACTCGGCATGCCTATGCGTTGAAGTAGAACCTCTTCATCACCTGGTGCTCTTCTCGCCAAGAAGACCCCTGGAAATGCCCGATCGGGTCCGTGCTCTCGTTTCTCCAAGAGGGGTTGGAGCGAAAGCTGTCTCCCTCCACCCTCAAAGTTTATGTGGCCGCAATATCTGCCCACCATGATCTTTTGGAGAACAAAAAGGTAAGTCAGCACGACCTGATCATCAGGTTCCTGTGGGAGGCGAGGAGACTGAATCCTCCTCGCTCTCCTTTCGTACCCTCTTGGGACCTCTCAGTAGTTTTAAGAACTCTGCAGAGGCCTCCCTTTGAGCTTTTGTGGTCAGTTGATATTAAGTTCCTGTCGATGAAGACTGCTCTGCTGACCGCATTGGGCTCCGTTAAGAGGGTCGGGGACCTGCAGGCATTTTCGGTTGACGAAGCGTGCTGAGAATTCGGGCCGGCTAACTCGCAGGCCTTTGGAGGAGGCAGACCCAGCCTTGGCATTGCTCTGTCCAGTACGCACCCTCCGCGCTTACGTAGACATGACGCAGTGTTTCAGGACCTCAGACCAGCTCTTGTCTGTTATGGTGGAAGAGCGGAAGGGAAGAGCTCTCTCAAAGCAGAGGTTGTCGCACTGGATAGTGGACACCATTGTTTTGGCTTACCAGCAGCAAGGTCGACCATGTCCCCTTGGTGTGAGGGCACACTCCACCCGGAGTGTGGCCTCCTCTTGGGCTCTAGCGCATGGCGCCTCGCTAACAGACATCTGCAGAGCTGCAGGCTGGGCGACACCTAACACATTCGCCAGATTCTACAATCTCCGAGTGGAGCCAGTGTCTGACTATGTACTCGCCCCCCCCGAGGGGCCGGTAACGGACCATGCTCTGGTGTCTTCGCTTGCTCGCCACTCCACTCCACAGACTGGATACGTGCGATATTCTCCTCAGGTGAGCTCCCCGAGAGCCCTGAGCTCCTCCAGCACTGTCGACGCCGACATCAGTTCAGTCTGCCCTTTCGAGCCCAGACCCTCATGTCCGGCCAGGTGCCCCGTGTGCATGGTTCCCCTCCGGCAACCCCCACACGAGTATTTCCACCATAAGCCTCCTCAGTGAGCAGGTGTCTTTCCCTTGGCAAGCCCCTGCCACCCCTAGGGTTAAAAATCCACCTTCGGCTGGTACCCTAGAGTTTCCCATATGCAGCCCACAGCGGGTCATATGTGTACTCTCTAAGTCCTCCCCACGGGTAGGCATCATTGGCATTCCCTCACTGGGATATGCTTCCCAGTGTACCTTGGTAATCCTGTGATAAGTGGGAGTCCTACGGCCTTAAGTGGCGGGATCTCACACTTACGCAGGGCACTGGATGACAGCTGAGTGGCGCGATTATACTGGAACCCCCATTCGTCAGTCACTGACGTACGTCGGAGTGACTGAACGAAAGGGAACGTCTCGGTTACGTATGTAACCCTTGTTCCCTGAGGAGGGAACGGAGAAGTACGTTCCTTAGCCACGTCAGCTGTGCTGCTGGAACGCGGAGTTCAGATCTTGGCTCCGCAGCAGATACATAATGCGATGTTGCTAGCGTACTTCCGTATATACCCACGAGGTGGGGCGGAGTTACGCATGCAAATTCCGCATGCCCATGGCATTGGCACGCCATTGGGCGCTGTTAAACACCTCGAAGGTAATTGGCTTCTAGGCGAAACCCCCATTCGTCAGTCACTTCATTCCACTCCACTTCATTTAATTGGCTTCTAGGCGAAACCCCCATTCGTCAGTCACTGACGTACGTCTCCGTTCCCTCCTCAGGGAACGAGGGTTACATACGTAACCGAGACGTTCTAATTGCTTCTTTTGCTCTCATTTGTAAGTCGCTTTGGATAAAAGCGTCTGCTAAATGACTAAATGTAAAATGTAAATGTGTTTTCTGGTGCAGTTTAAAATTATCCAGCCTTGAAAAACTCTTTCCACAGAGAGAACACACATGAGGCTTCTCATCTGAATGAACTGTCAGGTGTTGTTTTAGATTTGATGACGAAATAAAATCTTTTCCACACTGATCACAGTGAAATGGTTTCTCTCCAGAGTGAATCACTGTGTGTTTTTTAAGGCTTCCTTTTTCTGTGAAACTCTTTTCACACTGAGTGCATGTATACGGTTTCTCTCCAGTGTGAATTATCATGTGTTTGTTAAGGTTTCCTTTACATGTAAAACTCTTTCCACACTGAGTGCAGGTGTGCAGCTTTTTGGCTTTTGTTCTTTGAGTTTTAAAGTTATGATGTTCCTCCTCCTCTTCATTCAGTTCTTGTCTTTGCTGTTTCCCTTCCACCTGGTCTAAAATCCACATCAAGTTAGAATCAGTTGAAATAATGTCAGTTTATGAAAAAACATTAATTCAACGTCAAAACAACGTTGAACACCAACTAGTTGAAATGGTGTTGTGAACTCACTATGGATTCAACATAGAAATATCCAAAAAAAATTTACTTGTACATCAAATCAACACTCTTTTTACAACCATGACTTTTAAAGGTCCCATGGCATGGCATTTTTCTATTATTTTATGTTTCCTGAGGTGTACTTATATTGTTAGTATGATTTTTCACCTGCTGTGAGACTTCAGTAAAAACGCCCACTGTTGTGGTTGGCTGACATCTTTGCATTTGAAATGAGCGGAGGGGGCGTGGTTTAACGAGGTCTACGAGGCACGAGCAGGCACGAGCTGCTGCCAGAGAGACGGATGGACCGGAGTTCACTTCTCATAAGTTCTGTCAGTCTTAGTTCAGTGAACTGTTGTAGTTACAGCATATACTTCAGGTTATTAGTCTATTTCTAGTCGGAGGGACTGTCACTCATGTCAGAAAGTTAGTAACTTTAGTAAATTATGGATCAGCGCTGACTGGAGACCCGAACTGTTTAGAACAATTCAGTCCGATTTGGTGAACTGATTTGGTTCACTAAAAAGAACCGGTTCAAAAGAAAGATCGTTCGCGAACCGGACATCACTACCCAGCAAGCAATTTTGCGTCTAAAAGACGTCTAATAGCCGTCAAAACACAGCCCAGACGTCTAGGCTAAAACAAGGCTAAATTTAGGCTGTCAGTGAAAATCTAATAGACGTCTAATCATAGCCCAAGAAAAGAAGGCTATTGAACGACTACATATATGCGTCTAATAGACAGCAAATATGGGTCTAGGCTAAAACAAGGCTGAATTTGGACTGTCAGTGAAAATCTAATAGACGTCTAATCATAGCCCAAGAATAGACTAGTCATCAATTAGACGGCTAATGAATGACTAGTGACTACTAGTACATTAACATCTAAAAGACAACAACATGGCTAAAGGATTCTTTTCACTCAAATATAACAGGTTTTCATAAATAACAATCCATCCAAATTAAATATAAAGTTTTATTTAGAAAAAGAACATAAACAACATAGACAACTTAAGATAATACAAAAAGGATCAAAACATAAAAATGACCAAATAAAATGTTAAAAATACAATTAAATATAAAATTAGGATAAGAAATATGGAATATTAACAACGTAAAATAATACAAAAAATATAAAGAATGACAAAATATAAAGTTAACCCTTTTGATGGTTTATAAAACATCATTGTTGGCTTTATTGCATTCCTTAACCCAAACTCTGTTGCCGCTGGGAAGTCGGTCATCACGGCATCTGCAAAATATTGCACAAGAAAAGCGTTGTTGACATCATAATGTTTTACTTTATTTACAGTAATTGTGACAAAGTCATTCTCTTTAGATACATGTGTGTGGCATGTTTAAAGAGAGAGCCATCCTTTTCTCACCCCAAGTTGTTTAAAACCTGCATGGGTTTCTTTCCTCTGTTGAACACGCACAAATATATATATATTTTGAAGAATGTTGGTAACCAGACATTTGATAGCCATTGACTTTCATAGTAGGAAAATAAATACGTTTGATTACCCACATTCTTCAAAATATATTTTGTGTTCAACAGACGAAAGAAAAAACTTGAAGGGGAGTAAATTTTCATTTTTGGGTTTTAAACATGTTTTAGCCACCAAGTTGCATTAACACAACGAGATAGACAATTGGGAAAGCTGATTTTATTCCTGTGTGTGTGCAATGTGCTGTGCATGTAAGTGTTCTGTATATTTATTGTTGTGCTTTGTTGACTGATTGCTGGATCATTTTCAATCAACCTAGTGATTGAAATCCAAGAAAGTAGATCACATCACTCTAGTTCTGAGGTTTTTACACTGGCTTCCTGTCTGTCAAAGAATTTATTTTAAAATACTATTGCTGGTTTTTAAAGCATTGAATGGTTTAAGGTCAAAGTACATTTCTGATCTTCGGCTGCATTATGAACCATCCTCTCAGGTCATCTGGAACAGGTCTGCTTTCTGTCCCCAGAGTCAAAACTAAACATGGAGAAGCAGAATTCAGGTTTTTTTTTTTTTTTTTTGCACAATTTATCTGGAACAAACTCACAGAAAACGTCTCGGTTACGTATGTAACCCTCGTTCCCTGAAGGAGGGAACGGAGACGTATGCGGTATGGCATGCGGTTCACATATTCCACGCACCGCCCCGCATTGCGGGTATAAATACGGAAGTGGAATACCGCAACATTGCTTTTCAACTGAGGAGCCGAGATAAGGGACTCGGCCTTCAGCTGAAGCACAGCACCTGGCGACGGGACGTACGTCTCCGTTCACTCCTTCAGGGAACGAGGGTTACATACGTAACCGAGACGTTCCCTTTCAGTCGGTCACGTTTGACGTACGTCGGAACTGACCGACGAATTGGGATCCCTACCAACACGCCAGGAGGCTGGCCCTTCCAGCGCCCTGCATGAGCTCGCTGGACCACTCCTATGTTAGAGTGTGAGTCAGGGCTCCGGGCAGGGAAGGACAGTCACTGCTGTTCCTGCAAGACCCACTCAGTGTGACTATTGGATAACGCTGGGAAAGCGTGCCCGTCTCGGGAGATGGTACGCTGCGGAGCCACATCCTTCAATGGAAGGAGAGGTGGAATACACATAAGGACTAACCTAACAGGGTAGTGCAACAAATGGCAGTCTCTGGAGTGGACCCAACCTGGTTCCAGGGGGGGAAGAACACACCCAGAGACGACAGAGGAAGCTCTGTCGAGGGAAAGACACGGGGCTAGCCGAGTAGGGTAGCTCGTACCGTGGAGAATACACATATGGGGTAGCCGTGAGGGGACTGCAACATATGGAACCCAGCCTACACACACATTCCACAAGCATACGGGTGCAGGCCTGGCATCAGACGGCCACCACATCTGACACCGAAGGGGTGACGGAGGAACTCACAGGGTTAGCCGTTTCCGGGGAACACAACTGGAGCAGAATAGACGCACGTATCCAGCCCAGAGGGCGGGAGTGGCGTATGCAAGCCGACACTAGAACGGGCACTTAGCGCTGCTGGCCACTGGGGGCGAGAATGCGGGAAGATATCGGCTCTACACGGAGGCTATAAAATCTAGCGAACGTGTTAGGTGTCGCCCAGCCCGCAGCTCTACATATATCTGTCAGCGAGGCGCCTTGAGCCAACGCCCAGGAAGAAGCAACACTCCTTGTTGAGTGTGCTCGCAACCCGAACGGGCAAGGTACGTCTTGGGACTGGTAAGCCAAGACAATGGCATCCACTATCCAGTGGGCCAACCTCAGCTTGGAGACAGCCTTTCCCTTCTGCTGGCCTCCGTAACAGATGAAGATCTGAAGTCTGAGTCTGGTCAATGCGAAGAGTGCGGACGGGACAAAAAGCTAGGGCTGGGTCTGCCTCCTCCGAAGGCAGCGCTTGCAGGTTCACCACCTGGTCCCGTAAGGGAGTGGTAGGAACCTTGGGCACGTATCCAGGCCGGGGTCTCAGGACAACGTGAGAGTTGGCCGGCCCGAATTCTAGGCACAATTCGTCGACCGAGAGTGCATGCAGGTCCCCTACCCTCTTGATTGAAGCCAATGCAATCAGGAGAACTGTCTTCATGGACAGGATTTTTAGCTCAACAGACTGCAAAGGTTCAAATGGAGGACCCTGAAGTGTTCTGAGCACCAGGGCTAAGTCCCAATAGGGTAACGAGGTAGAACGAGGAGTATTTAGTCTCCTCGCACCTCTGAGGAACCTGACGATTAAGTCGTGCTTACCTAAGGATTTACCGTCTACTGCATCGTGATACGCCGCTATTGCTGCACGTATACTTTGAGGGTAGAGGGAGACAACCTTCGCTCCAGCCCATCCTGCAGGAAGGAAAGCACAACGTTAATCAAACACCTTCGGGGGTCTTCCCGGTGGGAAGAGCACCACTCGACGATCAGGTTCCACTTCAGAGAGTAGAGGCGCCTCATAGAGGGGGCTCTAGCTGAAGCGATGGTGTCTAACACTGCTTGTGGTAGGCCACCTAGAACCTCCGCGTCCCGTCCAGGGACCAGACATGGAGATTCCAGAGGTCTGGACGCGGGTGCCATAGAGTGCCCTGCCCCTGAGAAAGCAGGTCCTTCCTCAGGGGGATCGGCCAGGGAGGGGCTGTCGCGAGGAGTGTGAGTTCTGGGAACCAGGTCTGGTTGGGCCAGTAGGGCGCAACTAACAAGACCTGCTCCTCATCCTCCCTGTGTCTACCCCCACTTCTACCCCCACAGTGTCTGTGCGAGAAGGCTCACTGGGGGAAACGCATATTTGCGTAGGTCCCGGGGCCAGCTGTGCGCCAGTGCATCCGTGCCTAAGGTACCTCCGGTCAGCGTGTAGTACCACTGGCAATGGGTTGAGTCCGGAGAAGCGAACAGGTCTACCTGTGCAACTCCGAAGTGGACCCATATCAGCTGGATGCTCCGGGGGTGGAGTCGCCATTTGCCCCGAGGTGTCGACTGGCGAGAGAGCTCGTCGGCTGTCTGGTTCAGCACACCTGGGATGTGAATGGCACGAAGTGACCTCACAAACTTCTGACTCCACAGGAGGAGATGGCGGGCGAGCCGGAGCATGCAACGGGAGCATAGACCACCCTGACGGCTGATGTATGCAGCGGCCGCAGTGCTGTCCGAATGGACCAGTACGTGCTTGCCCCGAAGCGGCTTCTTGAACCGGGCCAGGGCAAGACGTACTGCCAGTAACTCTAGGCAATTGATATGCCAACGCAGTTGGGGCCCCGTCCACAGACCCAAAACTGCGTGCCCATTGTACGTGGCCCCCCAGCCCGTGGATGAGGCATCCGTGAAGACCACAGCATGCCTCGACACCTGTTCTAGGGACACTCCGGCCCGGAGAAACGAGGGGTCTGACTACGGACTGAAGTTTTGGCGACAGTAAGGAGTAACAAAGACCCGGTACTGACCGCTCTGTCACGCCCATCTCGGGACTCGGTCGTGCAACCAGCGTTGAAGCGGTCTCATATGAAGCAATCCGAGCGGCGTTAGCGCGGCTGCAGATGCCATATGCCCCAGGAGCCTCTGAAAGAATTTCAGTGGGACCGCTGTCCTGCCTTTGAACGTATTCAAGCAGTTCAACACTGACCAGACGAGCTCTGGAGTGAGGTGCGCTGTCCGGCTGACCGAATCCAGCTCCATACGGAGATAAGAGATCCTCTGCGCGGGGCAGAGTTTGCTCTTCTCTCGGTTGACCCGAAGTCCCAACGGGCTGAGGTGACTGAGCACCATGTCCCTGTGTTCGCACAACTGCTCCCGAGACTGGACGAGTATAAGCCAGTTGTCGCGATAGTTGAGTAAGCGAATGCCGCGTTCTCTGAGCGGAACAATGGCTGCCTCGACGAACTTCGTGAAGATGCGAGGCGACAGGGACAGCCCGAAGGGCAAGACTTTGTACTGATATGCCTTCCCCTCGAACGCAAAGCGTAGGAACGGCCGTGTCGAAGAAGGATAGAGACATGAAAGTACCCGTCCTTCAGGTCGATCGCTGCGAACCACTCTCGGGGACGGATGCATTGGAAAATGCGTTTCTGCGTTAACATTTCGAACGGGAGCTTGTGCAGGGCCCGATTCAGAATGTGCAGGTCCAAGATTGGCCTTAACCCACCCCCTTTCTTGGGTACAATGAAGTAGGGGCTGTAGAACCCCGACCTCATATCGGCAGGAGGAACCGGCTCGATCGCGCCCTTGGCCAGCAGGACATCGATCTCGGACCGTAAGACATGGGCATCGCTGCTCCGCACGGAGGTGAAGAGGATGCCCCTGTACTTGGGAGGCCGGCATGCGAATTGAATCGCATAGCCGAGTCTGATGGTACGGATGAGCCAGCGAGACGGCCTGGGGAGACCTAACCAGGCCCCCAGAGACCGAACTAGCGGGACCAACGGCACCACAGACGTACCCGGGGTGAGGCAGCGAGGTGGAGTATTCAGACCCGACTCGGGAGGCCCGGAGGCGGCCCGGAGTGTTGCCTGAATACTCCAGGTGGGGCAGAGAGTGGGTGAGAAGGCCCGGGGGCGTCCTCGGTGCCCAATCTGCTGCCCCCTGGCGAGGGGTGAGAGGGGAGGAAAGGAGTGGCAAGGCCCGGGGGCATCGCACACTGCCAACCTGTCCCTCTCGGGGCTCAGGGAGGGAAGGATCTGCTCTCAGAATGTGGGTACCGCTGGACTCCGGGGAGCCAGTGGCAGGACCGAAACCAAAAAAATATTCTCCCCCCGGTCCTCCTCCGGGGGAGGGAGGGGTGCGGACACCGTCTCCCCAAGCAATTCCTCTCTCGCTGGGCTGCCCGTTTCAGGGTCTCTTGCCCTTGTGCTTGCTAGCAGGCTCGCGGGACCCCCAGGACGGGTTGGGCGCCTCCCTTGCGCCCGGCCACCTGCTGCCTGGGTGGAGGCGGACGCAGGGTGGCGCCCTCGGCGACAAGCAGATGCAGGTGCTGCGGCTGACGACTGGGTGTAGGCAGCAGCTGGTCGTCGGGGCAGGTTTTTAAAAAAAAAAATTTTTGCCACCTCCGTCTGCTTCTGGGCCACCAAGAACTGCTGGGCGAAGTTCTCGTTGGCGTCGCCGAAGAGGCCAGCCTGACAGACAGGGGCGTTGAGGAACCGAACTTCGTCGGGCTCACGCATATCTGCCAGGTTTAGCCCCAGCTTCCTGGACCACTGGTGTGGACATCGCCTGACCCAGGGAGCGTGCAGTGACTTCCGTCACCCGGAGAGCGAGGTCCATCACCGCACGCAGTTCCTGCATAACCCCTGGGTCGGGACTACCCTCATGCATGCAGGACAGAGGGCAGTGAGAGAGGGAAAAACTTATACAGGTTATGGCCCTTTTGGTGTTCCATATTTTGACACCAAATAGTTTGCTGTCAACTCTGAATCTGATTCAGCATGAGCACACACCATTATAGTGGGAAACTCAGCATTATCATTTCCAGCGCATAACAGCCCTCTCTCCGATGCAGCAATTGACATCTGTCCTCCGCCAGCGCTAGATCCTTTTTTTTTTTTTTTTTTCAAAAAAGGACCAGCAATCCCATCTGTAAGCTACCAGCAGGTATGTGAGACAATGAGCGTGGCCGTCAGACTTGACGGCACACGGCGCGCTGAACAATCTAGCCCCTATGTAAGAGCAAGGTGAACAACACGCCGACGTGGTCATGTTCTCGTGAGAGAACATGAACCACCCACAAACAAAGTCTCAGCATGCTCGTGATGCGATAGAGGAGTGGGGGCCCGATCTGAGAGATGTACCCGGCGGGGAAGCCCCACTGTAATCCTCAGGTCACCAGCGCTTATTAGCCAAAGTAATCCTTTTCTGGGGCCCCAGAAAAGAAACTAGATCGGGGAATAAGCGAAGGGACTCAACCCCGTTTGAGGTTTCATAGTCTCGACCGCGCATCAGAGCGCCGAGTGACACGCTGGGTTGCCGTGACAACCCCCGCTATCAGCCAGCGCGAGACGGCACACGGTGCGCTGAACGCTCAGCCCTTACGAGAAAGGTGAGACGAACAACGCGCCGACGTGACCATGCTCTCCTGAGAGAGCATGGATCACCCACGAAAGCAATCTCACATGTTTATATGCGAGAGAGATCGTGGCCGTCAAATGAGGACAGGAAACAACCGCATCCAGAAACACACGGTTTGAGTGACATCTTGAAAAAGACGCAGGGTCAAACCGCGTTGCTCTTTTAGAAGGAAATGCTCTTTTAGAAGTGCTGAAGCACTCAGGGAGATGGCCGCGGCTCACAGCAGTCCGATGGCAAGCCTGCGTGTGAGCACTCAAAGAACGGAAACGCCCTGCCAACCAACACAGGAACAAGTTTTTGTTGCAGCGGCCACTCGCTGACTCGCGCCGTCACACCAGCACCCAGGTAAGAGAGCGATCCTCCTCGAGACTCGTCTAAACACTCTTCGTAGAAACAGCTTGATACAGCAAACCGTTCGGCTCCGAAGTTAAAAAGCAGTGTTGCGGTATTCCACTTCTGTATTTATACCCGCGCTGCGGGGCGGTGCGTGGAATATGTTTTAATCACTCGAAGTAGGTCGGTCTCTGGAAACAGATCCCAATTCGTCGGTCAGTTCCGACGTACGTCGAACGTGACCAACTGAAAGGGAACTGCAGTTCTGCAGCAACTCTTAATTATTTAAAATAAAGGTTTAAGACTTTATTGTTTGCCGCTGCCTTTTATTAACTGGAAAAGGAATAATGATGATACATTTCTTACACTCCACTGTAACGTTTACTCTCCTATTTTATCATGTTTTTATTTTCTATTGAACTATTTTAAAGTGTTTTTAAATGTTTTTATACATTACCCAATGTTGATTTTATGTTTTATGTAAAGCACTTTTGGCTTGTTGAAATGTGCTATACAAATTTGCCTTGCCAAGTTAAAAACACATTTTCATATAATGATCCAAAGAGTAAAAGTATATTTGTGGCTTTCATAACAAATTTTAATAGGTTGCACATGTTTCATGTTTATCCCCTTGGAGGTACCTACAGGTACATGTAGCATGTTAAGCTAACCACGACATGGCTTATTCTACAATTACTAGCTAAAATCTCACGGTTCCTACACATGATAACAAATAATGTACTCAATGAACACGTCAAAACTAAAAAAACAGATACTTACAAGGCCAAAGAATGTCCTTTAATGTTTGCTGTTGCCCGTTGTTGTTCTCCTCCTCTTGTGTAAAAAAAACCCCATCAAACTGACACGACAGAAATGTTTTTCGCGATATCTGCCGTTTGCCAGTAGTACAGGATACAGTTGCCATCTAGCGGTTGAGAGTTGTAATTACATTTTTTATTTAACTTAAAATGGTAGAGAGACCAGTAATATCTATGATATTATTTGATACGATACAATTTAAGTGAATGTTATGCGGGACAGCAAAGCTAATACTAATTCAAATGTTTACAAATGGGTGGGCTAAAAGCAAACTACACGTAGCCCGTCCAATTCAGAGCTAAATCGTGGCTACTGATAGACGTCATGAAATGACACATCTTGCAGATATTACTGACATTGCGAACATGATGGGATATCAACAATATCATGCGCTACATTGCCAAAAACTACAATTAATCAGTTTTGTCTTTTGACTAAAAGTGGGCTACAAATAGCCAGTCTGTATAGGGGCTAAATCGTGTCTACGCACAGCCTACGCATAGAACATGTTAAAGAAATGAAACCAAACACCTTGTAATCATGGTTGAGTTTGCTTACATGATGGAATATCATACATCTCACAAGTTATTTGGGCAAAAATTACATGTAACCAAATTCAAGGTTATTTTGGCTAAAAGTGGGCTACTCATAGCCGGACTATATCGGGTCTATAGTTAGCCTAGACAGTGAAATGACGGCTATTGCTTGCTAGGTAATGTACCAGAGCCTCAGCGATTGCTAACAAAGTTATTTATAGTAACTACTGAGTTATGAGAGCGCTGTCAGTCAGCACGAGTTTATTGTGTTTGTATCCGAGAGTTCTGAATAAACACGAGTCCCATGCAGCCACACCGAGTCTGTCTTCATCATTATTACCAACTTTGTAACACATGCAAAGTACCATTACAGCTGTCGAGATGAACGAGTTACGAGTAAGTGTTGATAATAGCATTATTTTTAGATATGTTCCTATCATATGAAAAGCGTCAGTGACGCGCATTGAGTACACAGCGCAAACAAAGACACAACAGCATTAATCGAATGTAATCCAGTTTATTGTGGGGAAAGCTGCCTAGCCCGGATATGCTCACGCTTACCCCCCTTCTGCTTAATCTCGCGCCGCGTAAGGCGCCTCCGCTGTGGGCCAGATGCAGTACTGGGGGTCGGTGATGTTGGAGGCCGACCGGTCAGTGCAGCCTGAGCTTCGGCGTGTGTGAGGTTTATCTCTAAAGATGTTACTCTGCTGATGTTGAGCAGAAACGACTGTATGCGCATTTTAGAACAGATAGACGCGACGAGGACGTACAAAAACACTGACTCACAAGATAGAAAACACGAAAACACCGTTCTGTCGGGAGAGAGAGAAGCCGCTGAGTGTGCACGAATAATAAATAATTAGCTACACATCAGAAATCACTGATCACAGATCAGAAGGAACTGAAAAAAGACTTCTGTTTTCATTTGTACATCCAAACACTGAGAAACTGCCAGCGTTCACTCGTTCACAAGCAATGATCTCTCGAGCGTTTGCATGGGCGTGCCAGATTCTCTGGGCGGAGGAAAGGGAGGTAACCGTTCCTGCTTGGACGTCAAACCAGGAGACTTCAGGATTGGCTAGTCTGGCCTGTCATTTTCTCAAAGGCAGAGAAAGACAGCCAGAACTCGGGTTTACACCGATCAACATTTCTATCCACTTGGGGACAATATTCAGGCTAGGGGAACTCATATTAATGTTGAAAAACCTCATAAAATGAAAATTTCATGCCATGGGACCTTTAAACATTTTGTTGAAATATATCAGTAGAAAAATAACGTTGTTCCAACATCCAAACAATGTTGATCAATTAACTGTTGAAAAAGTGTTGATACATGAATAAGGTGTATGGCTTGATTGGAGGACGGTGGTTGTCCATCACACAAAGGCGGTGACTAGAACTGGATTCTATTGGCTCTGACGGTTCCAGACAACACCCGCTTAAGCTTGCGCATGCGCAAAGTGGGTCTGTGTCGTCATCGTCAGGCTAGCAGATTCTTCTGACGACCTGGGGCCTCATTTATAAAACTTTGCGTAGGATTTGCGTCAGAAGTGGCATACGGACGAAACGTAGGACGTGCGTACGCACAGAAATATTCGGATTTATAAAACCGTGCGCACGCACATCCTACGCAGTTTTCCCTTAATAAATCACAATCAATTCTAAATGTAGCGCAGCTTTTGCGGCTTCATGTCACGCCCATAGTTGCCCATAAATAGTCCGTGAAACGCCCACAAGTTAATATTCATCGATTGCGAAATCATGGCAAATACAGAGAGGAAATCAAAAAAACGTAACTTCAATGTGAAGTAGAAATTATCGTTGGCGAGGTGGAAAAGAGGAGAAAAATATGTTTTGGAGTGACACAGTGTGGGCATTACTAATGCCAAAAAGGCACCTGAGTGGCAAAAGGTTGCAGACGCCTAAATGCTGTAGCCTCACAACCTCGGACCGTGGCCGAAAAAAAAAAGAAATGGTCGGACATCAAAGTCGAGGCAAAAAAGCGTCTAGCGCTCCATCGCCAGAGTGTGTCTGCCACGGGTGGGGGAAAGGGGACACCGGAGCTGACCCCTCTTGATGAGAGACTGGTGGCAATTATTGGGGAATCCCTATTAATCCCTATCCCTATTCTCTGCGTGGAAATGGGAAATAGTTCAGTGCAAATGTAATTTCTTGCAGCTTTCTGAATGGCTGAGACATACGTCATATGTTATTTTATCTAAAATAAAACAAACTAAAGGCATATGCATGAATACCATGATCCCGTAGCTGATGAAGAAATCTTTACTATGAAAACAACTTTCCCCAGTGGACAATTAATACATCTATCTATCTATTTATCTATATATCTCCCTAATTATCTATCTATCTGTCTATCTAATTGCATCTATATCTGCTCCGCCAGACGGACACATTGACGAGAATATCAGTTTTGTACATTATTTCGTTCTGTTTACCATATTATTTATGAGGATGAATTGCATAAAATGCCAATATTATTGCAGAACATATTTCACTTTTTTTTCCGTTTTGATTTTGTTTGTTTTACACTGCAGATCGATCAAACGGGTGTTCGTGTAGGCTGTTAATTGTAATACTTGCTTTGTGAAGTCTTCATGTTATTTATGAGAGGCAGTATTGCCATTTCTTTTACACAACGGTCAACAGTTTCACACAGTTTCACGTGTTTCTTCCATCTGCCGACGGTGTCGCCATTTCTCATTTCACCCATTTTTGTGCGTACGCCTGGGTCAGAGCTTGCGTGAAGGACCGCACATTTTCCCGTCAAGTTTGCTTTTTATAAATACCAATTATTGCGCAGAGAGCGGCGTACGCCTTCTTTTGTGCGTACGCAACGTTTATAAATGAGGCCCCTGGACCGGTTCGGCTCGGACTGAATTTGGGGGTAACAGCTCAAACGATAAGCAAAGTTTTTTAAGTCACATTTTATGACTAGAAAATTCCTAAATAAATTTTGAGTGTGCCTGACTCTGGCCCATATATTAATACGTGTTGTGTTAATTAATATTGTGTGTATGGGCAGACTAGTTTAACCGTGAACCGCCGTTAGTGCTAGCTAAAGGCCCGGGTATACTTCACTTAGAATACTGCCCTGTCCGCGCGTCTTTCAAAGTATACTACACAACGGATGCGCGCGGATGATCGCGTTCGACACATGCTCGATATTTTTTTTTCTATGCTCTACCAGACATCGGAGGGCAGCACTGAGTCCTGTCATCAAAGGGACATTCGCTGGGCATGATCGGAGAAGAACTGTAGTGCATAGACCACCAACCGCCGTTCTGTGTGCGTGTGTGTGTGTGTATGGGCAGACTGGTTTAACCGCAGCCGGCGTGTGTGTGTGTGTGTGTGTGTACGTACATACAGACTAGTTTAACCGCTAACCGCTGTGTGTGCTAGGGTGTTAGGGATGTCTCTATTGGTCGAACGTGAGATTTCACATTCTTCTTCCTTTTCTTTTCCAGATATATGAAAATGTACAACCTGAAAGTCTCCTTCAACGGCGAGTTGTCCCCATACCTAACCCAACCATCTATTTGAATCTGAAAGTAACTGTAACCCTTAAAACAACAACAAACAAAAACATTTTTGTAAAATTGAAATGCATGTTGTTGTGGAAGATATTATTTAAAAAACGAGCACTGCCTACCTCATTTGATTGAATGTTTTTATTACTTGTTTTCAAATTGAATGATTTTCTCTATAAAACAGTTTTAAAAATATTTAGTTTTTATTTTCACTCCCAGATGTACCACAAAAAAAGGAGACGACAAAATTCAAAAATAATTTTAACTTAGAATTGCAATACCTGCTGTAGCAATTTCCCTTATTTTTTTAAACCAGATCGTTCAGCCCTTGCCAAGAGAGTCTTTCCAGATCCCTTTCTCAGAGACAGGGTGAGGGTTCCTGAGGGTCTTCCACTCATGGACGGAGGTATTTAATTTAAATGTGATCAAAAGTACAATATTGTCAGTATAAATGAAGCACTCTGAAGCTGCAGAGTCTGAACTACATATCTTCCAGATGTAAGAAAATCTTTGGAACAGACCTCAACAAATGTCACATGATATATATATATATATATATATATATATATATATATATATATATATATATATATATATATATATATATATATATATATATATATATATATATATATATATAAAATGATCATTGCCACTCATATCATCATGTGCCTGCTTTGTGGAGGTCTGGACTCTACTGACCACTTTTTCTGGTTATATTTTTAATTTCTTGTTGCTCCTTTTCAGAGTAAACATCTGAAGAGATTGGGAGGCGTTGATGCTGCAGACCATGTGAAGATGTCAATGGCTGCGTAAGTAACTTTGTTCCTTTTTTGCATTAGTTCATAGTAGGGGTGTAACGATACACGTATTCATACCGAACCGTTTCGGTACAGGGCTTTCAGTTCGGTGCACGTGTGTACCGAATGGTTCCGAATGCAATCTTTAACAGTCGGCTTGTTTTAAGCGCGGAACACACTTCAATCCGAGTTCCCACACCAACATATTAAGTATTCTGTCAATTTTATCACGAAATTCAAACGATAAATGCCGTTTTGACGCTCTTTAATGTGTCGACTGATCACTGTATAGGCGCATCAATTCAAGCGCCCGCGGCATGCGAGTGAACGCGATCAACTCTTCCAGAAGAATAAACATGAATTAATATCGTAAGGTATGTTGAGGATAACACTTACTGAAACGTATCATATGTCGTGTAATCGCTCAATCAGTTTTTCATTCACTGAAAGACTTCAAACAGCTTGTAAACAATGTCCTGTAGCATCATTTACCTCAGAGTCAGAAGTCATTCAGTCCACAGCTGTTAATTCACTAGAGAAATCAACTCTTTCACTAAATATATGCACTATATTAGCCTATATATATATATAATTCTACTTAACCTGTTAGTGATGTCTTGATTATTTAATGCTATGTTTAGATAAATCTGTCATGAAAATGACAGTCACTAAGATTATATTTCAACAACGAATTGGAGAAAAAACTATTTTATTTAGGAGTTAATGCAAAAACTGCCGTATGTGAAGTTTACATGTTTGCACACTGTGTTATGTGAGTGTTGATTATCCTATAACTAAACATGTATATCAGCTGAATATAGACTCATAGTTTGGGCTCTGTTGTTAACCTTTAATATTATAGTAATAATGTGCAAGTAAGGGCTCCCTATATAGTTTACAGCATTATCTTTAAGAAACTTTTAGTTATAATTTAATCCATTTAAGGACAGGCACACAATTTTTTCAGTAAACCACTGTTTAATAAAAAATAAATAAGCCATTTTGTAAAACTGCAGGACTGAACCCGTACCGAACAGTGACTTCAAAACCGAGGTACATACCGAACCGTCAGTTTTGTGTCCCGTTACACCCCTAGTTTATACTGATTATGTTTACTGTGATGCACTCCCCCCACACACCCACTTACTCACTCTCTGCTACATTTTCATAATGAACTTGACTGCAATATAATATTCTAATATAAATCTGTTTTTTCCATGGCAGAACTATGACCAATACAATGATGGCCATAATGAGCCTCAGAGAAAGAAGAGGGAAGGTTGTGTTGTGAACTTCATTTGTTTCTTGAAGAATAGACCAGGAGACGTCGGATTTAAGACAGAAGTGATTATTTTTAATGAGAACTTTCTGTGCTGCTGGTCGTCCGAAAACAGTCTGATTTAACAGTACAAAATAAGGCAATTTATCTACATTTTTAGGGGGAGTGGTTATACAGCAGAGGAGGAGACATTCAAACAAAGGAATGCATATGTTGTGTAGGTAAAGGACACACCCTACTATGAAATCCCTACCAGTCCCATTGAATCAGCATAGCTATTCGCATGCTAATGCTGGCCAGGAACTCCAATTCCAAGAGCCATTCCAGAGCCATTAAAGACAAAAGGGGCAATGTCTGGGCTCCCAAAGGTGGACTCTCAGTGATCTGACTCATTTAAAACACAATAGAGAAAAACAGGTCTGGAAGATTTGCATAGCAGACTAATTCATCTGATATCATCATTTTTACCTAAAATGCTAAATGCAATGTACTTTCTAAAATTTGTAATCCCACAGTTGCCTTCGTGAAGACCCGTCTCTACAAGATAATCTGTGGTGAGTTTGCTTTAACATAATAGTTTTGTAACAATGTTTTAAATAATTGAATATAGTAAGCAGAATAATAATTCAAAATAAATTATTTTAGTTGGATGACTCTACTGAGCATGCTCTAATATTATATATAATACTCCATTCTGGGTTCTAGACTAACTTCTCTACCGGCAGCACTGGTTACTACCAACTCCATTTTGTTGCTCGCCCCAGCACATGATTATAAATGACCTTACATGTTGATAAATACTACTTTATATACTTGAAACATTGGCCACAAAAGTTGATATTTGCAAAAAAAAATTATATTTAGGTTAGCGTTTGCTAATACTGATCTGGTGTTGTTTTTCCCCCTCAACCGACGCTGTCTTGAGCTCATTTGATACAACTACAACAAAAGTAGACGAATACATGGCCAAATACTTGAAATATGCACCAGAGAGGATGGGTGGCGGTGGCAGAAAGAAGTCACAAGAAGGGAAGATTTAACCAGCCATGTTCAATGTTTGGGCCGTGTTTCTGAAGGTTAAAGTTTCGACATGTGTAAAATTATGTTGTGTGAAATGTTGGCACACTTGCAGCCATGTAATAAAGCATGTTTCTTACGTCAGTGGAATGTCTTTATTAATCTTCCTGGTCCTGATTTGACCAATTCGGTTCTTCCTTGCCGACTGCGTATCTGCAAACTTAGTATTTATGTATCCATTTCAAGGTGTTTGGTGTTACTGTTGAACACCTCAATGCAGTTAAAACAGTTTTACAAAATAAACAATGTTAAAAAGCAGGACTTTATAGTAGGGCTGTAAAAAGATTAATCGCGATTAATCTCATCCAAAATAAAAGTTTGTGTTTACATAATATATGTGTGTGTACTGTGTATAATTATTATTTATATATAAAAACACACACAAGCATGTATATATTTAAGAAAAATGTATAATATTTATATATAATATAAATTATATAAATGTATATACATGCAAATATTTCTTAAATATATACATGAATGTGTTTGTATTTATATATAAATAATAATTATACAGAGTACACACAAATATATTATGTAAACACAAACTTTTATTTTGGATGTGATTAATCGCGATTAATCTTTTGACAGCCCTACTTTATAGTGACGTTGAAATTTGAACGTTGATTGGATTTGCAAAATCTAAACTAAAATCAATATTGATTCAATGTTGGCAAATTCACCTATGTTGAGAAAGGTAACATTGGAATGACGTTGCTATTTCAACGTTGATTAGATTTGCAAAATCTAAACAAAATTCAACGGTTATCCAACACTGGCACCTGACGTTGATTCAACAGTGAATCGACGTTAAAATGCCAGCTGGGAGGTTATGATCATTGAGATGCATGTTTATCTATCATTTATCATCCATATACTGCACATTAATCCGCATCTACCAAAGCAGTCAACAATGAAGAATCAAGAATGGACAGCATCTTCATGTTTTATTCTGGATGGTTCTGGATCACTCATGTCTTCAATCTCCTCTTTAATAAAAAATAAAAATAATCTTGTTTCTGATTGAAATCTTGATTCATGTTTCTGTCCCAAACAGAAACAAGATTATTTTCTTACCCAATTTGCAGATAATTTAATTTCAGATTTAATTTTGATGTTATTTTCCAGAAAACAAGAACAATATCTTGTCATTTCACTTAGAGTAAATTCATCTTGATTTAAGATTTTTTTTGTTTAGATATTTAGACTGGAAACGACACACACACGTTCATTCCGGTCTCCTCATTTCTTTTCCTGTTTTCACAGGGACTTTCTAATC
The DNA here is from genome assembly GCF_949357685.1 of Gobio gobio. Classification (NCBI taxonomy): domain Eukaryota; kingdom Metazoa; phylum Chordata; class Actinopteri; order Cypriniformes; family Gobionidae; genus Gobio; species Gobio gobio. The sequence goes on from NC_137114.1 coordinate 50,243,482, forward strand.
TGCCAACACAACCCTCTGTACGGGACCTGTAACATAACGTTTTAAAAAGTATTGAAGGATTAAGCTGTTTAACATTAAAACTATTTGGTGTCAGGGTTCTCCTCTGACAGCTCTGTATGTTTTGTCTTTGTTTAATGTGTCTTTGTTTGTGTTGTGCATGAACACATGGCTTTGTCTTGGTTTGTGTTTGCCATGTGCTCCCTGTGTCCTGCCTCCTTGTTTCCTGTTACCACGCCCCCTTGTTTAGTCCTTGGCTGCGTTCGAAACCGCATACTCTTTGAGTAGGTACTCATTTTCAATAAGTACTTACTTAATGAGCTCTAAAAGAGTAGGTACTATATTGCCTGATCTCGTTAAGTATGAATGCGAGCCTCACTTTATGCGCCATGTTGACGTTATCATGTGACCTACGACGTTATCTCAAGCGCAACAACTTCAAAGACGAGTGACAGGTTTAATTCATCAATCTATAAATATCTTAATATTGATTAAACTTGCTAATTGTGTGGGCTTGTTGAAGAAACAGCTGCCCATTTATTTTGTGATATTAACCCTACTAATCTGACCCAGTTTTATCCTTACCAAAACCCACAATCGTGATCTCTTAAATATGTTGTTAATTTCTTTATTTTATATGCAAAGCATGTCATCCACAAGCAAAATTGGCCTAAATCTCCTTTATATTTTCCTTTTTAAATTTAACTCCTGTTTTATCCCTCAATCCCTTATTCAAAGATATCTAACCTTGTTATTGTTTTTTCTTTGTATATAATGTATGCAAACCCATGATATTTGTTTTATTATTAGGATTGTTAAAGATACAACCATGTAATTATAAAATAAAAGATAGGCCTATGAGTGACAGGTGCAGTAACAGCTCAAAGCATCAATAACTCCACAGCCCGACCTGTGCGGTTTCCCTCAGAGTCTGCAACGAGGACGTCTTTCAGCTGCTCGAAGATCTCACCTTGGGAGAACACTGTTGATTTTATACTAGTTATTAAGTTATTACTATTCAAAATTAAGATTACCCCAGAATGAATTGCATTGCTAGCCCACTAAAACACTTACAATAATAATAATAACAAATGCTGACCAATACTTAATTATATTACTTTTTTTTTTACTGAAAATAATATTGTTTTAGTAAAACAAGCAAAATGCAACTTGTTGTCATATGACATAGCGATGCATGAAAATACACTAGAACAAATGCAGCCGATGTGAATACCAATTTTCAGTCAAGCAATGAATAAATGCATGAGTTAATAAAATATTTTATTTACTGACAACAATAGGAAACATGAATTAATGAGTAAAAGAATGAATAAAAGTAAACATCACAAATGAATAAGTCACCATGAAACAAAGCTTTATTCAAACGTATTGTTCTAACAAACCATCACACATTTACAGACGGTGAAGCCCACATCTGCTGCCATCTCAACACAGCTTGATGAAGCAGTTGACCACCGTGAACACCTTCGCCTGTCCAGCCGTCCATCATGTCCCTTCTGAACTCCACAACCTTGAAGCAAGAGTGGGACAACATGTGCGGGACAATCTGACTGCTGATGTGTCTACTCCAAACATCCGTGTGCCTGCTGTCCATCAGCATGACTACTTAAAACGTTTTACAATTCATGTTGTCAGCATCCCATTTCTTGCCATATTTGATTTAATATTTTTTACAATTACATGCTACTTGTATTGTAGCTTTATGACTTTTGTGGTGTAGTGGGCTAAACACTGAACTGATAAGCAGAAGGTTTCTGCTTGGATCTCCGCAGCCGTCACCACCAGTGTGTCCTTGAGCAAGGCTCAACCACAGAAGCTCTGCAGCAAATGCACAGACATCAAGAATCAGAAAAGTGCTGAAATAACTCTGTTTGAAATTAAAATAAAATACAACTTAAGATTTAAATGTATGTTTTATTCATTTCTGTAGTATACTCAAAGCCTTTGATGACAGGCTTCCTTCATCACCCTCTCTCCAGTCTCCACCAGATAAACACACACACACACACACACACACACACACACACACACACACACACACACACACACACACACACACACACACACACACACACACACACACACACACGTGCTCTTCTGCCCCTGTAACATCAGACAACTTTCATGTTACCTGTATCTTAAACAACACCTTGATAAAAGCATAAAAGTTTATGTGCTCAATAGCCTTAAATGTTGAGGTAGTTGCTGATGTGTTAATGTTCCTCAATTCATCAACAGTACTAATGGACAAATAAAAAAAGATAACTTATGTTTAGTTACTTTATGTAGATCTATTAACATTACTGACGTTCATGTAAAGTAAGCAGTGTTGACCACAGTGAACTCTACATTATAGCACACACACATCACTCTGATCAGATGTCTATTTCATGCTGTGATGTCATCTGCAATACTTATCGAAAATGTTCCTGTCAGATGTTAAATAAACATTTAGTAAGCATCTTTATCTTTAAGTATATCGTTTATGTAAATCCACTTTGGAGACGTGTGTGTGTGTGTTACTGGAGCTCATACATAATAAAACGCGTTTTTACAGCCCAATCACAACTACACTATACTGTCTGTCGTCTTTACACTTTTAACAATTCAACAGTATAACGTTACTCTACAGTAGTCCAACAAATGCGAATTTAACACAAGGAACGGTGATTTTGGTTTGTAATACTCACATTTGATTGGCTTTTCTCCGCCTGACGTATCCTTTCCTGTGGCCTCATGGGAAGGCAGGGATAGAAAAGTATCCGACGATGGGTACTTCACAATCTGGGCGGAATCAGTAAGCCATCCGGGAACTTCTCGCCTACTCTTTTATGATTACTGAGGTTTCGAACATACTACTCCTTTCACGTACTGTTTTCGCCTACTATATAGTAGGTAAGTAGGCATATTCGAACGCAACATCAGTATACGCACGTCCGAATCTCACGAGAAATACTCCAAAACCCTGGTAGTTCTCGCCTACTCTTTTATGAATACAAAGGATTCGAGCATACTCTTCGCTCGCCTACTGCTTTTTACATACTATATAGTAGGGAAGTATGCGGTTTCGAACGCAGCCCATGTCTAGTCCTCATTGATTAACTGATTGTGTGCTCACCTGTTCCTTGTCTGAGTGTGCTCACCCTTTCCTCATGTTTTCTGCTCCTTGTTTGTCTGAGTGTGTTCACCTGTTCCTCATGTTCTCTGCTCCTTGTTTGTTTGAGTGTGTTCACCTGTTCCTCTTGTTCTCTGCTCCCTTTATAAGGTGTGTTCTTTCCCTCATGTGGTTGCTGGTTCGTTATACCTACGTGTGTTATACTAGTAGTGCTAAGTGTTTGTGCTGCCTTTTGGTCTTGTATCCTCTTGTTTTCTGTCTCTAGTTCCTGTCCTGCAAGTAGAGCTTCCCTGGCAGCTTGCTCTCCTTGCCTAGCTGAAAGCTTGGTGAGTTTCCTGATATGACCTGACTGCATTACCCTAGGAATCCTGCCTGGCCATCGCTGGTATCCTCTGGTCTCATGCTGCTCTGTCAGAACTGCTCTCCTGTCTACCACCTTCTGGAGCTAGTTATTGTGGCTGCTCTTCCTGCCTGTGATTGTGCTCCTAACCCGCCTACTGTTTGGACTGTTCACCTCCTCACCATTTCTTGTCTTGTCTGCTGTTTGTCAATAAACCCCTGATCACTCATTCCTGCATTTGAGTCCTCTCTCATAGAATCGTGACAGAACGAACCAGCCAACATTGGACTCAGCAGAATGAGTATCAGAATCCTACCACCTGCTAACATCCAGCAGATAGTGGCCTGTCATCGAGGTTTGACTGTTCTTCGCCAGGAGGATTTGGATGTGGGGGGCTTTGCCCAGTTTTTCTGGACCATGGCCGTGGGGCTAGATTATAATGATGCTGCTCTCAAGGACATCTTTAACACCTGCTTAGATGATCCCCTGCCAGCATGGGAGATGGATTCTCTCAGGAGTCTGGATTTCTGGGGTTTTTCCAGGTACCTTAGTCATCGCAGTCATGGAGGTATGCCTAGTCGACCAGAATCTGCTTGCAGAAAACACCCAGCCCTTCATCACCTGTCACGTCATGTTCATGATCCTCACCTAGCTTCTACCAAGAAACTAAGGTCCAGAGAGCGAAGGGTGGTCCAATCCATCACACCTACCCCAGAGTCAGCTGAGACTGCTCAGGCTACCCCAGAGCCAGTCACGCCAACAGCTATCTTCTCCCAGGCTACCAGGTCAGTTGTAGTCACTAAATCCAAGTCAATTTCTGCCATTCTTGAACCAGACCTGTCCACCTCTGTTATTCAAACACCAGTCAAGTCAACCGCAGTCATGTGTCAGACAATTAAGTCAGTTCCAGCCACTTCAGAGTCTCCAAGATCAACTTCTGGTTTTCCGGTGTCTGCCAAGATCATTCCTGAGCCAGGCAAGTCAATTGTTGTCCCTCAGTCAATCAAGTCTGTTCCCTTTACTTAGGAGTCTGCCAGATCTGTTTCAGTCACTGCTGAGGCGACGAAAGTCACTGCTATTCTGCCTGGGTGGGCCGAGTTAGCTGCAGATACTACAGAGGCAGTTAAGCACACCGGGTCAACCCGTCGAAAGTGCAAGAAGAGGGCCCGTGCAAAGCAGTCTACTATCCTCCATCCTCAAGCTCCAAGTCCAGTGGATATTGAGTTATCAAGTCCTGTGAAGTCATTTAAGCCTTTTACTAGTCATGTCATGCCCTCAGAGACAGTTTATGCCAGTCCAGTCACGGTCACAGAGGCCGTCCCTAAGCTGCCCATTATCAGTGCTGCGGAGGCTTTCTCTAAATGTCTTAAGTCTTAAGTCCACAGAGATTTCAGTCAAACCTGTCATGGCTACAGAGTGGAATTTTCCCGAGAGTGCAGTTCCCGAGCCCGCTGCCGAGAGGGTAGTCCCCGAGCTCGTTCCCGCTCCGGAGAGCGCAGTCACCGTGATGGCTTCTTCTGTCCCCAATCCTGAGAGGACTTGGTCTCCCATTTCAGGGCCTGTCAGTGCAGCCCAGGAGGGCGCTCCCGAGTCAAGTCCTTTGTCTGTCCCTGAAGTCCCAGAGACTGTTTCAAGAGTCTTCTCCCTTTCTGTCATTTCCCCCAAGTCTACCAAGCCCAGTTGGAAGTCCAGACCAGTTAGGCCGTTCCCTGTATCTAAGGATCTCCCCAGTCAAGTTCCCACCCCTCCCTTCCCACCCTCCATGTTTTCTGGTTATGGTTTCCCTAAGCTAGCACCTTTCAATGCTGCCATGAACATTTTGCCAGGTTCGGTACCCACCCGCCCCTTCCCTCCCTCTGTGTTCCCTGGCCAGTTTGGGACTTCCATGTTTATGCCCTACCCGCCCCCCCAGTTGGTGTCACCGGGGATTTCTTTGCCTGGTTTGGCCGCCTGGAGGCGTCCATTGGGCAGGGGGTACTGTCAGGGTTCTCCTCTGACAGCTCTGTATGTTTTGTCTTTGTTTAATGTGTCTGTTTGTGTTGTGCATGAACACATGGCTTTGTCTTGGTTTGTGTTTGCCATGTGCTCCCTGTGTCCTGCCTCCTTTTTTCCTGTTACCACGCCTTGTTTAGTCCTTGTCTAGTCCTCATTGATTAACTGATTGTGTGCTCACCTGTTCCTTGTCTGAGTGTGCTCACCCTTTCCTCATGTTTTCTGCTCCTTGTTTGTCTGAGTGTGTTCACATGTTCCTCTTGTTCTCTGCTCCCTTTATAAGGTGTTCTTTCCCTCATGTGGTTGCTGGTTCGTTATACGTTATACCTACGTGTGTTATACTAGTAGTGCTAAGTGTTTGTGCTGCCTTTTGGTCTTGTATCCTCTTGTTTTCTGTCTCTAGTTCATGTCCTGCAAGTAGAGCTTCCCTGGCAGCTTGCTCTCCTTGCCTAGCTGAAAGCTTGGTGAGTTTCCTGATATGACCTGACTGCATTACCCTAGGAATCCTGCCTGGCCATCGCTGGTATCCTCTGGTCTCATGCTGCTCTGTCAGAACTGCTCTCCCGTCTACCACCTTCTGGAGCTAGTTATTGTGGCTGCTCTTCCTGCCTGTGATTGTGTTCCTAACCCGCCTACTGTTTGAACTGTTCACCTCCTCACCATTTCTTGTCTGCTGTTTGTCAATAAACCCCTGATCACTCATTCCTGCATTTGAGTCCTCTCTCATCGAATCGTGACAATTTGGTGGATTGTTGTAGGACAAAACAAGGGATCCTGTTCCAGCTCAACCAAATCTGTATTGCCCCAACAAAAGAAGTTAACAGATTAATGTTGTTTTAGAGCTTTCCTTCTTAATATCAGTAAATAATGGATGCTCTGCTTTTGGGTGAGTTGCTTCAAGTTATTGAAACGTTAGGGTGATGAAGAAGTATTTAATTGAATTCCCATTTAATTCATAGTCAGGAGGAAAGACTAAGAACAGTGATTGACGCATATTATTCAGTATCAGGGTTATAATAGTTAACTAAAACCATAACAATTATTAATTACTTGAAATAAAATAAATGTTAACTGAAATAAAAATAACTTAAACTTGATATACTATAATAACTTAAACAGAAATACAAAATTATAAAAAACTATATAGATGCATTTAAAAAAACAAACAAAAAAGTGAATTGAGTTCTCTTTATTTTTAATGTCAAAAACACAAAGATGTCAATGTCAGTTTTGACATGTATTCAAGTAACAGTCGGTTATGTAACGCTTAAATGCTCAATTAATGCATTACAATTTAACTACATTCATTAGATTTGCGTCGACTAAAACAAAAAATCCAGGTTACGAAAATATGATTAAATGAATTCAAAATTAAATCAATTGGTTTCCAGTCTCTTCCAGTAAATCAAATTCAAATCAGAATATTTCAATGATTTTCACACAAATAATTCAATAAAGCACCAATCCTGTGGCATTTCACAGCAACACTAGTTTATTTGTTAACTTCAGATTTACTTGAATGTTTTCAATCTGAAGAAAACATTTGCTCACTGTGACACAGAACAACACTTTTTAATATGAGCCAGTAGATTACTTGATTGGCTGAAACTCTTCTCACACTGAGTACAGCGGTACGGCTTCTCTCCAGTATGAACTCGCTCATGTGATTTCAGGGTTCCAGCCTGAGTGAAACTCTTGTCACAATATGAGCACTTGTAAGGTTTTTCTCCAGTATGAATTATTTGGTGCTGCTTCAGTTGGCCAGCTGTAGTAAAGCTCTTCCCACAGTCAAAGCACATATACTCTCTCACTTCATTATGTGTTTTCTGGTGCAGTTTCAGATGGCTAGCTGCAGTAAAGCTCTTCCCACAGTCAAAGCACATATACTCTCTCACTTCATCATGTGTTTTCTGGTGCAGTTTACAATTATCCAGCCTTGAAAAACTTTTTTCACAGTGAGAACACGCATGAGGCTTCTCATCTGAATGAACTGCCATGTGTTGTTTTAGATTTGATGACGAAATAAAATCTTTACCACACTGATCACAGTTAAATGGTTTTTCTCCAGTGTGAACTCTCATGTGTTTTTTAAGGGTTCCTTTTTGTGTGAAACTCTTTCCACACTGAGTGCATGTATACGGTTTCTCTCCAGTGTGAATTCTCATGTGTTTGTTAAGGTCTCCTTTACGTGTGAAACTCTTTCCACACTGAGTGCAGGTGTGCAGCTTTTTGGCTTTTGTTCTTTGAGCTGTAAAGTTATGATGTTCCTCCTCCTCTTCATTCAGTTCTTCTCTTTGCCGTTTCACGTCCACCTGGTCTAAAATACACATCAAGTTAGAATCAGTTCAAGTGAACCCTGATTTAATAGCAGAAAGCAACAGAGATCAGGTATCAGATCTTTCATGTGGTATTTTTGTTCTATATAATTTACTTTCGATATAGTTAAAATATGTTTGATAACTGCTATATACAAGGTTATGATCATTTAGATGCATGTATCTAACTGATACATACCAAAGCATCTACGAAAGCAGCCAACAATGAAGAATCAAGAATGGACACCAACCTGTTTGTTCCTCAGTATCTTCATGTTTTATTCTGGATGGTTCTGGATAACTCATGTCTTCAATCTCCTCTTTAATAAACTCCATCTTTAACAGTCACACAGATTTCAGCTGCTACACCTGGAGTTTGTCCTTCTCTTGTAGGATGATGTGGATATTCCCAGTATTTATTGGTGAATTGTTGTGGGAGGGGCTTCACTGCAGGTGTGAACTGTGATCACTGCGTTTCGATTCAATCTGCATTTAAAAAGGACAGGCCATAATGTTTAACTGAGCTGCTGAAAAACCAGAAGTTCCCTGTTTTCACCTCATTCATTATGGTGATGTCTGAGATCTGCTGTAAATTGGCACATTAAGCACATTTTATTGGTGTTGACCGGCTGAAACAAACTACAGGATCATCACCTTTGAATTGTCACTTCAGTTCTTGTCTTTGCTCTTTCACTTCCATCGGGTCTGAAATAAAATCAGTTCAAGGAGGATAAATGTGAAGATTCAAGTGAACCCTGATTTAACAACAGAAAACAATTCATGTCACATGAAATCATGAGTATTTCTATCAGCTATCAGATCTATAATGAGCTAACGGTTAGTTCTGTCATTCTATCAAAACTGCTGTACAAGATTATGATCTAAATGCATTTGTCATATATATATATATATATATATATATATATATATATATATATATATATATATATATATATATATATATATATATATATATATATATATATATATATATATATATATATATAACTGTACTATTTTTTAACTGTACTATTTTGATTGTTTTTGAAAGAAGTCTCTTCTGCTCACCAAGGCTGCGTTTATTTGAACCAAAATACAGCAAAAACAGTACTATTGTGAAATATTTTTACAATTTAAAATAGGCTAACTTTTTTTTTCTATTTGAATATATTTTGAAATACAATTTATTTCTGTGATTCACATGATCCTTCAGAAATCCTTCTAATATGCAATATATGCAATTATATAATATATCTCAAGAAACAATTCTGATTATTATCAATGTTGAAAACAGTTGTGCACCTTTTTTTCCAGGATTATTTAATGAAAAGAAAGTTAAAAAGAACAGCATTTATCTGAAATATAAAGCTTTTGCAACATTATAAATGTCTATACTTGATCAATTTAATGCATTCTTGCTGAATAAATGTATTCATTTCTTTGAATTAATAATAAATTGATCTGTATTAAATTTAAATTGATCACAGGAATAAATTACATTTTAAAATATATTCAAATAGAAAACAGTTAACTAACATTTAAGTAATATTTCACAATATTACAGCTTATTTTGTATTTTTAATAACATAAATGCAGCCTTGGTGAGCAGAAGAGACTTCTTTAAAAACAATTAAAATAGTAGTTTCCAAACTTTTGACTGTTATAGTGTATGTGTGTGTGTGTGTGTATATATATAACAGAACTATATATAATCTTAGGGCTGTTTTCTTTTAGACATTTGTGCTCTCTTCCCCACCGTTCTGAATATATTTCAGCAGTAAAGAGAGAAAACATTTGCAGTGATGGTTTTTCTCCATTTACCTGACAATTTATAATGCTGCTTGTTCTTCCACGGACAACCGAACCGATGCTTCTACTACAACCATAACTCGTGTGATGTTACGTCAAATGCACACGAGCAGCAGCAGCTGTTGCCAAGTATTCATTCCAGGGGGATCAATACAAACTAATAAACGGTTCCATTTTCATATATTTTTTTGCCTGCAATTTTTGTTCCGTAACCTTTCCCGCGACTCCTTTTTTAAAATAGCCCAATTGTGCGGGAAAACTGCAACCCTGGCAAATATGCTCTTTCTAGTGCCGCTCATGCAGGCTCAGGTGCCGGTGCCGGTGCTATTGCAGCGCTGCAGCCTAGTAAAAAGAGTGTGCCCTTCCCCCCTACTGACTTTCACTTTCGGACGGGTGCCCGAATATGGAAGTGAATGAGCTAAAAAAAAAATTTATGCCTACAAGAAATTCTGCATCCATTGTACGATTTTTGTATTTATTTTTGTCCACCTCGGAAGGGCAACGTGAGAGAAGGGCATATGGGCAGTTGCCCGGGCAACCTGAGCAACCCCCCTGTGCACGTCCCTGGAATGTTGTCAAAATCTCTTACATGGACACATAAGAGACATCTGAAATATTTGTAGATTTTGAAATCTTATTAGCTACATTACCGTTCAAAAGTTTGAGGTCAGTAAAAAATGTTTAATGTCTCACCAAGACTACATTTATTTGATAAAAAAAATACAGCAAATTCAGCAATACTGTGAAATATTGTCAAAACGTGTAAATATGTAACTCTTAATGTTTCGGCATACCAAGACATTTTGGGAACATTTTGGGAACCCTACTTTGTGGGAACAGTTTGGGGACGGCCCCTTCCTGTCCCAACATGTTGGGCACCAGTGCACAAAGCGTCGGCCCATAAAGACATGGATGAGTGAGTTTGGTGTGGAGGAACTTGACTGGCCTTCACAGAGTCCTGACCTCAACCTGATAGAACACCTTTGGGATGAATTAGAGCGGAGACTGAGAGCCAGGCCTTCTCGTCCAACATCAGTGCCTGACCTCACAAATGCGCTTCTAGAAGAATGGTCACCATCAGATGGCACTGTGACCTACGCTGACTCTGGTTGTGTGTGCTACTACTTAATGAATTATCGTCATTATCGTCAAATATCAAGTGAAACAACATTATCGGCTTCAAGGTAACATAAGCTACTAAATATTCATGTTAAATTGAAGTAATATTATGTGTATGTGCTTTCATTTTGATGTTATTTTCCAGAAAACAAGAACAAATATTGTATGTCATTTCACTTATCTAGTAAATTCATCTTGATTTAAGAATATTTTAGATATTTAGACTGGAAATGACATAAATACTAAATAAAAAAACCATTTATTTGCAGTGCAAGCTCAAATCTTAACTATATCATGTTGTGAAGGTTAACTCAAATATGAAAAAACAAACAAACAATTACATTAGCAGAAAACATGCTTAAAAGGAGCCTAAAATGATAGTCATTTCCAAGCACAAACAAAGTATTTGAAAAGTTTAAAAAGTTGTAAGTGCTGTAAACTATTTGTGAACATGAAAATATTAAATAGGCTACAATTATAAAATGCAAAAAAAAAAAAGTATTCATCATGTTTGTGTAAAGACTTTTTTTTTGTAATATAATATAAACATCTATTTAAATCTTAAGTTGTATTTCATTTTAATTTTTAAAAGCACTTTTCTGATTCTTGATGTCTGTGCATTCTCAGTAACAAATGGAATAAAATACAGGGGATATATTTGTTTCAATTCCCAATATAAACAGCTGTTTACCTTGACTTTAGCCTATAAGGTTAGGTTTAGAACAAGCTGTTATCTGTTCTGACATATGGTGTTAAAGTATTGGTAAATGTGGCAGTAAAAATCCAGTGTTTTGGTTTAGCTTGTGTGTAAAAGAAGTTAAAGCATTTTAAATTAGGAAGTTTAATAGAGCTATTGCTACCACAGTACAGTCTAGAAAAAGTATGAAAGGGTTACATTTAGTAAATTGCTATTGTACTAAATCAATAATAAACGAATATTGGAGGAAATATGGCATCCTTTCATGAATCCACATTAATTGCTTCCTCATTAAAAGCATTTTGCATACATTTAGCAAGAACTGCTGCCATTATTTTATAATTAATAACGAGATTTTCTAATAATGGTTTATCTGTTTGAGGTTTAGGGATTGACATGATGACACTGTCTGATTGATGTAGGTAGAAATCCTTTGTTGATGGCCTCCTCATATACCGCTAACAGGAATTTAGTCTATAAAAACGTTATAAAATTCTGATGTAAGGCCACCAGGGGCAAACTTGTAACTATAATATGCGGGAGGACAGAAAATTGATAAGACGTATCTGCATAAATATACTAGGATATGCGATGGCTGTATGTCTGGATGATTTATTTGAAAAGGTAAACAAGTTTAGTAAACTAAAAGAGCCTATAATATTTTTCTATCACAGAGGAATCTGTATTCTTACTACACTTTCAATACATTAATATAAAGAAAGATGGAGACAAACAATGCATTTGTTGGTTGTTGAAAAACAAAATCTTTATTTATATGTTGTATTTAATTATGCTTTTTTATTATTTATTTCCAGTTTCTAATCGTTTTGGTTTGTATTCATGTGGGTGAAGTATGCTTTTATGAAAGTATGTGTGAAAGTATGAAAGACAAGATCATTTGTTTCAGGGGTTCTGCAGGTTTTATGAAGTCAAAGACATTAAGAAAATTGTAGGAAAAAAAATTGAATGGAAAACGTCAATATGGTCATTATGGTCTCTAAATGTAAATGTCCAGGGAAAAAAAACAATGAGTTTGAAAATACCACTGCAGTTGTCCTGTACGCAACATTTTAGTATCCATAAAAAAGATTGGTACAGTGAAATGTTCGGTCATATAGCAGCAATCTTTAACGTAAGCCTTACAAGTAAGCAGGTAAGCCAGTCGCGGCTTGACGTGTCCGAGAATGCATGAATTCAGATCATACAAACCCCCAAAAAAGATATTCGTTCTGGTTTCAGAGTTCACATCAAATCGATCAAAAACATCAAATCGCTGATTCTTTTTCCCCCCAGAGACAGATGCAGCTGTAACCTGAACGTTTTTATTTGTGTAACCTATATTTTACTTTTTTAAAGGGTCTAGCTTAACTGATGCCGAACAATCCTAAAAAATGATTACATTTATTTACTTTTTATTACTTGAAATTAAATAAATGTTAACTGAAATAAACTGAAATTAAAAAATAAACAAACTTTAGCTTAACCTGATATAGCCTACTATCTAAAACAGAAATACAAAGTTACAAAAACTATATAGATGTTTCTAAAAAACAAACAAAAAAGTGAATTGAGTTATTTTGCACATTTTTAGACTAGTGAGAGTCCCCCTGATTACCACCTGAGGGCGCTACACCCAGGACTGTCACTCCAACACTAACTAAATTACCCATAATCCTTAGCACTCACTGTTTACACCTGTGTCTCATTATGTCATGATCCTGTCACTCCCTCTCTTTCCACCTCTGCTGGTCATTCTCACACTCAGGCTGCGTTCGAAACCGCATACTTCCCTACTATATAGTATGTAAAAAGCAGTAGGCGAGCGAAGAGTATGCTCGAATCCTTTGTATTCATAAAAGAGTAGGCGAGAACTACCAGGGTTTTGGAGTATTTCTCGCGAGATTCGGACGTGCGTATACTGATGTTGCGTTCGAATATGCCTACTTACCTACTATATAGTAGGCGAAAACAGTACGTGAAAGGAGAAGTATGTTCGAAACCTCAGTAATCATAAAAGAGTAGGCGAGAAGTTCCCGGATGGCTTACTGATTCCGCCCAGATTGTGAAGTACCCATCGTCGGATACTTTTCTATCCCTGCCTTCCCATGAGGCCACAGGAAAGGATACGTCAGGTGGAGAAAAGCCAATCAAATGTGAGTATTACAAACCAAAATCACCGTTCCTTGTGTTAAAATCGCATTTGTTGGACTACTGTAGAGTAACGTTAAACTGTTGAATTGTTAAAAGTGTAAAGACGACAGACAGTATAGTGTAGTTGTGATTGGGCTGTAAAAACACGTTTTATTATGTATGAGCTCCAGTAACACACACACACACACACACACACACACGTGTCTCCAAAGTGGATTTACATAAACGATATACTTAAAGATAAAGATGCTTACTAAATGTTTATTTAACATCTGACAGGAACATTTTCGATAAGTATTGCAGATGACATCACAGCATGAAATAGACATCTGATCAGAGTGATGTGTGTGTGCTATAATGTAGAGTTCACTGTGGTCAACACTGCTTTACATGAACGTCAGTAATGTTAATAGATCTACATAAAGTAACTAAACATAAGTTATCTTTTTTTATTTGTCCATTAGTACTGTTGATGAATTGAGGAACATTAACACATCAGCAACTACCTTAACATTTAAGGCTATTGAGCACATAAACTTTTATGCTTTTATCAAGGTGTTGTTTAAGATACAGGTAACATGAAAGTTGTCTGATGTTACAGGGGTAGAAGAGCGTGTGTGTGTGTGTGTGTGTGTGTGTGTGTGTGTGTGTGTGTGTGTGTGTGTGTGTGTGTGTGTGTGTGTGTGTGTGTGTGTGTGTGTGTGTGTGTGTGTGTGTGTGTGTGTGTGTGTGTGTTTATCTGGTGGAGACTGGAGAGAGGCTGATGAAGGAAGCCTGTTATCAAAGGCTTTGAGTATACTACTGATGTCTGTGCATTTGCTGCAGAGCTTCTGTGGTTGAGCCTTGCTCAAGGACAAACTGCTGGAGACGGCTGCGGAGATCCAAGCAGAAACCTTCTGCTTATCAGTTCAGTGCTTTAGCCCACTACACCACAAAAGTCATAAAGCTACAATACAAGTAGCATGTTATTGTAAAAAATATTAAATCAAATATGGCAAGAAATGGGATGCTGACAGCATGAATTGTAAAACGTTTTAAGTAGTCATGCTGATGGAGAGCAGGCAGACGGATGTTTGGAGCAGACATCAGCAGTCAGATTGTCCCGCACATGTTCTCCCACTCTTGCTTCAAGGTTGTGGGGTTCAGAAGGGACAGGAGGGACGGCTGGGACAGGCGAAGGTGTTCACGGTGGTCAACTGCTTCATCAATATAAAGCCACAGAAGCACAGCTGTGTTGAGATGGCAGCAGATGTGGGGTTCACCGTCTGTAAATGTGTGATGGTTTGTTAGAACAATACGTTTGAATAAAGCTTTGTTTCATGGTGACTTATTCATTTGTGATGTTTACTTTTATTCATTCTTTTACTCATTAATTCATGTTTCCTATTGTTGTCAGTAAATAAAAGATTTTATTAACTCATGCATTTATTCAGTGCTTGACTGAAAATTGGTATTCACATCGGCTGCATTTGTTCTAGTGTATTTTCATGCATCGCTATGTCATATGACAACAAGTTGCATTTTGCTTGTTTTACTAAAACAATATAATTTTCAGTAAAAAAAAAAGTAATATAATTAAGAATTGGTCAGCATTTGTTATTATTATTATTGTAAGTGTTTTAGTGGGCTAGCAATGCAATTCATTCTGGGGTAATCTTAATTTTGAATAGTAATAACTTACATTTTAAGAGTATAAAATCAACAGTGTTCTCCCAAGGTGAGGAGATGCTCCGAGGAGACGAGGAGATGCTCCGAGTGTTAGACCACTCCGCCTACGGTGATGAAGCCTCGCTCCTTCTTTCTACTCTCCGCCAGGAGGACCGGTCTGTCGCGGATTTCTCAATTGAGTTTCGCACACTGGCCGCTTCATGTGATTGGAACGAGTCTGCACTCGTCGCTCGGTTCCTGGAGGGGTTAGGTGCAGACATCAAGGATGAGGTGCTCGCTCGGGAGACACCCACTCATCTCGACTCCCTGATCGACCTGGCTATCCGGGTGGAGAAGCGCTTCGACCTGCGCCGTCGCGCTCGCAAGCTGGAGAGATCACTCCTTTCCGCTCCCCCACTCTCCACCACTCTGCCGGTGTGCGCTCATCCTGAACCTATGCAGCTGGGAGGTATTCGCATCGATGCCACTGAACGTCATCGGCGAATCACGAACCGCCTCTGCTTGTACTGTGGTGCGGTGGGTCACTTCGTTTCTGCGTGTCAAGTAAAAGCCAGAGCTCACCAGTAGAGGGAGGGATACTGGGGAGCGCTTCAGTTCAGACCCCTTCGTCACGTTCCCGCACTACTTTCCCTGTCCACCTCCGCTGGCCGGGTTTGGCTGTCTCTTGTCAGGCTTTGATCGACTCGGGGGCGGAGGGGAATTTCATTGACGAGTCCTGGGCTCTCGACCAGGGCATCCCCCCTCATCGACCTCAAAGACGCCACTCCTGTTTTTGCCCTTGATGGTAGCACTCTTGCCAATGTTCACCGTGTCACCATTCCGGTGAGTTTCACCGTCTCTGGCAATCATCGAGAGACTATTTCCTTTTTAATTTTTCAATCTCCCTTTACCCCTGTGGTTTTGGGCCATCCTTGGCTTGTTGACCACAACCCTCAAATAGACTGGTGCAGAGGAACTATCCTCTCTTGGAATTTGTCGTGTCATGTTAAGTGTCTAGTATCTGCTGTTCCCCCTGTGTCTTCTGTTTCTGTGTTTCAGGAGGAGCCGGGTGATTTGTCAGGGGTGCCTGAGGAGCATCACGATTTGCGGGCGGTTTTCAGTCGTTCCCGGGCCTCTTCTCTTCCTCCTCATCGACCTTATGACTGCGGTATTGATCTCCTTCCCGAGACCACGCCCCCTCACGGGAGACTTTACTCCCTGTCGGCGCTGGAGCGCAAGGCGCTTGAGGATTACCTTTCCGAGGCATTGCACACGGGCACTATAGTTCCGTCCTCCTCTCCGGCCAGTGCTGGGTTCTTCTTTGTGAATAAGAAGGATGGGTCCTTGCGTCCTTGCATAGATTATAGAGGGTTGAACGACATAACTGTGAAGAATCGCTATCCTCTTCCACTTATGTCGTCAGCTTTTGAGATCTTGCAGGGAGCTAAGGTCTTCACAAAATTAGATCTTCGCAACGCTTATCATTTGATTCGTATCAGAGAGGGGGACGAGTGGAAGACGGCGTTTAACACACCCCTAGGGCACTTTGAGTGTTGCGTGCTTCCGTTCGGATTGGTCAACGCTCCTGCTGTTTTTCAGGCGTTGGTCAATGACGTATTACAAGACATGCTTAATATCTTCGTTTTCGTGTACCTCGATGACATCTTGATCTTCTTTCCCTCTCTCCAGGTGCATACTCAGCACATTCGGCGCGACTTACAACGCCTGTTGGAGAATCGCCTGTTTGTGAAGGCTGAGAAGTGTACTTTCCACGCTCAGTCGGTCACATTCTTGGGTTCGGTCGTTTTGGCTGAGGGGATCAGCATGGATTCTTCCAAGATCCGCGCTGTCACCGAGTGGCCCATTCTGGAGTCCCGCGTCGCGCTCCAACATTTTCTAGGATTCGCAAATTTTTATCGCCGCTTTATAACTGCTCTCACGTCTATCAAGACCCGTTTTGTTTGGTCCCGGGCCGCTCAGACGGCGTTTGATCAACTAAAGTCTCTTTTTACGTCTGCCCCTATTCTCTCTACTCCTGATGTCACTAAGCAATTTATCGTCGAGGTCAAGAATGGACAGCATCTTCATGTTTTATTCTGGATGGTTCTGGATCACTCATGTCTTCAATCTCCTCTTTAATAAAAAATAAAAATAATCTTGTTTCTGCTTGAAATCTTGATTCATGTTTCTGTCCCAAACAGAAACTAGATTATTTTCTTACCCAATTTGCAGATAATTTAATTTCAGATTTAATTTTGATGTTATTTTCCAGAAAACAAGAACAATATCTTATGTCATTTCACTTAGAGTAAATTCATCTTGATTTAAGATTTTTTTTGTTTAGATATTTAGACTGGAAACGACACACACACGTTCACTCCGGTCTCCTCATTTATTTTCCTGTTTTCACAGGGACTTTCTAATCTGCCAACACAACCCTCTGTACTGGACCTGTAACATAACGTTTTAAAAAGTATTGAAGGATTAAGCTGTTTAACATTAAAACTATTTGGTGTCAGGGTTCTCCTCTGACATCTCTGTATGTTTTGTCTTTGTTTAATGTGTCTTTGTTTGTGTTGTGCATGAACACATGGCTTTGTCTTGGTTTGTGTTTGCCATGTGCTCCCTGTGTCCTGCCTCCTTGTTTCCTGTTACCACGCCCCCTTGTTTAGTCCTTGTCTCGTCCTCATTGATTAACTGATTGTGTGCTCACCTGTTCCTTGTCTGAGTGTGCTCACCCTTTCCTCATGTTTTCTGCTCCTTGTTTGTCTGAGTGTTTTCACCTGTTCCTCATGTTCTCTGCTCCTTGTTTGTCTGAGTGTGTTCACCTGTTCCTCTTGTTCTCTGCTCCCTTTATAAGGTGTGTTCTTTCCCTCATGTGGTTGCTGGTTTGTTATACCTACGTGTGTTATACTAGTAGTGCTAAGTGTTTGTGCTGCCTTTTGGTCTTGTATCCTCTTGTTTTCTGTCTCTAGTTCCTGTCCTGCAAGTAGAGCTTCCCTGGCAGCTTGCTCTCCTTGCCTAGCTGAAAGCTTGGTGAGTTTCCTGATATGACCTGACTGCATTACCCTAGGAATCCTGCCTGGCCATCGCTGGTATCCTCTGGTCTCATGCTGCTCTGTCAGAACTGCTCTCCTGTCTACCACCTTCTGGAGCTAGTTATTGTGGCTGCTCTTCCTGCCTGTGATTGTGCTCCTAACCCGCCTACTGTTTGGACTGTTCACCTCCTCACCATTTCTTGTCTTGTCTGCTGTTTGTCAATAAACCCCTGATCACTCATTCCTGCATTTGAGTCCTCTCTCATAGAATCGTGACAGAACGAACCAGCCAACATTGGACTCAGCAGAATGAGTATCAGAATCCTACCACCTGCTAACATCCAGCAGATAGTGGCCCGTCATTGAGGTTTGACTGCTCTTCGCCAGGAGGATTTGGATGTGGGGGGCTTTGCCCAGTTTTTCTGGACCATGGCCGTGGGGCTAGATTATAATGATGCTGCTCTCAAGGACATCTTTAACACCTGCTTAGATGATCCCCTGCCAGCATGGGAGATGGATTCTCTCAGGAGTCTGGATTTCTGGGGTTTTTCCAGGTACCTTAGTCATCGCAGTCATGGAGGTATGCCTAGTCGACCAGAATCTGCTTGCAGAAAACACCCAGCCCGTCATCACCTGTCACGTCATGTTCATGATCCTCACCTGGCTTCTACCAAGAAACTAAGGTCCAGAGAGCGAAGGGTGGTCCAGTCCATCACACCTACCCCAGAGTCAGCTGAGACTGCTCAGGCTACCCCAGAGCCAGTCACGCCAACAGCTATCTTCTCCTAGGCTACCAGGTCAGTTGCAATCACTAAATCCAAGTCAATTTCTGCCATTCTTGAACCAGACCTGTCCACCTCTGTTATTCAAACACCAGTCAAGTCAACCGCAGTCATGTGTCAGACAATTAAGTCAGTTCCAGCCACTTCAGAGTCCCCAAGATCAACTTCTGGTTTTCCGGTGTCTGCCAAGATCATTCCTGAGCCAGGCAAGTAAATTGTTGTCCCTCAGTCAATCAAGTCTGTTCACTTTACTTCAGAGTCTGCCAGATCTGTTTCAGTCACTGCTGAGGCGACGAAAGTCACTGCTATTCTGCCTGGGTGGGCCGAGTTAGCTGCAGATACTACAGAGGCAGTTAAGCACACCGGGTCAACCCGTCGAAAGCGCAAGAAGAGGGCCCGTGCAAAGCAGTCTACTATCCTCCATCCTCAAGCTCCAAGTCCAGTGGATACTGAGGTATCAAGTCCTGTGAAGTCATTTAAGCCTTTTACTAGTCATGTCATGCCCTCAGAGACAGTTTATGCCAGTCCAGTCACGGTCACAGAGGCCGTCCCTAAGCTGCCCATTATCAGTGCTGCGGAGGCTTTCTCTAAATGTCTTAAGTCTCAAGTCCACAGAGATTTCAGTCAAACCTGTCATGGCTACAGAGTGGAATTTTCCCGAGAGGGCAGTCCCCGAGCCCGCTGCCGAGAGGGCAGTCCCCGAGCCCGCTGCCGAGAGGGCAGTCCCCGAGCCCGCTGCCGAGAGGGCAGTCCCCGAGCCCGCTGCCGAGAGGGCAGTCCCCGAGCCCGCTGCCGAGAGGGCAGTCCCCGAGCCCGCTGCCGAGAGGGCAGTCCCCGAGCCCGTTCCCGCTCCGGAGAGGGCAGTCCCCGAGCCCGTTCCCGCTCCGGAGAGGGCAGTCCCCGAGCCCGTTCCCGCTCCGGAGAGGGCAGTCCCCGAGCCCGTTCCCGCTCCGGAGAGGGCAGTCCCCGAGCCCGTTCCCGCTCCGGAGAGGGCAGTCCCCGAGCCCGTTCCCGCTCCGGAGAGGGCAGTCCCCGAGCCCGTTCCCGCTCCGGAGAGGGCAGTCCCCGAGCCCGTTCCCGCTCCGGAGAGGGCAGTCCCCGAGCCCGTTCCCGCTCCGGAGAGGGCAGTCCCCGAGCCCGTTCCCGCTCCGGAGAGGGCAGTCCCCGAGCTCGTTCCCGCTCCGGAGAGCGCAGTCCCCGAGCTCGTTCCCGCTCCGGAGAGCGCAGTCACAGAGCTCGTTCCCGCTCCGGAGAGCGCAGTCACAGAGCTCGTTCCCGCTCCGGAGAGCGCAGTCACAGAGCTCGTTCCCGCTCCGGAGAGCGCAGTCACAGAGCTCGTTCCCGCTCCGGAGAGCGCAGTCACAGAGCTCGTTCCCGCTCCGGAGAGCGCAGTCACAGTGATGGCTTCTTCTGTCCCCAATCCTGAGAGGACTTGGTCTCCCATTTCAGGGCCTGTCAGTGCAGCCCAGGAGGGCGCTTCCGAGTCAAGTCCTGTGTCTGTCCCTGAAGTCCCAGAGACTGTTTCAAGAGTCTTCTCCCATTCTGTCATTTCCCCCAAGTCTACCAAGCCCAGTTGGAAGTCCAGACCAGTTAGGCCGTTCCCTGTATCTAAGGATCTCCCCAGTCAAGTTCCCACCCCTCCCTTCCCACCATCCATGTTTTCTGGTTATGGTTTCCCTAAGCTAGCACCTTTCAATGCTGCCATGAACATTTTGCCAGGTTCGTAACCCACCCGCCCCTGTCTGCTGTTTGTCAATAAACCCCTGATCACTCATTCCTGCATTTGAGTCCTCTCTCATAGAATCGTGACAATTTGGTGGATTGTTGTAGGACAAAACAAGGGATCCTGTTCCAGCTCAACCAAATCTGTATTGCCCCAACAAAAGAAGTTAACAGATTAATGTTTTAGAGCTTTCCTTCTTAATATCATTAAATAATGGATGCTCTGCTTTTGGGTGAGTTGCTTCAAATTATTGAAACGTTAGGGTGATGAAGAAGTTTTTAATTGAATTCCCATTTAATTCATAGTCAAGAGGAAAGACTAAGAACAGTGATTGACGCATATTATTCAGTATCAGGGTTATGATAGTTCACTAAAACCATTACAATTATTAATTACTTGAAATAAAATAAATGTTAACTGAAATAAAAATAACTTAAACTTGATATACTATAATAACTTAAACAGAAATACAAAATTATAAAAACTATATAGATGCATTTAAAAAAACAAACAAAAAAGTGAATTGAGTTCTCTTTATTTTTAATGTCAAAAACAAAGATGTCAATGTCAGTTTTGACATGTATTCAAGTAACAGTCGGTTATGTAACGCTTAAATGCTCAATTAATGCATTACAATTTAACTACATTCATTAAATTTGAGTCGACTAAAACAAAAAATCCAGGTTACTAAAATATGATTAAATGAATTCAAAATTAAATCAATTGGTTTCCAGTCTCTTTCAGTAAATCAAATTCAAATCAAAGAATATTTCAATGATTTTCACACAAATAATTCAATAAAGCACCAATCCTGTGGCATTTCACAGCAACACTAGTTTATTTGTTAACTTCAGATTTACTTGAATGTTTTCAATCTGAAGAAAACATTTGCTCACTGTGACAAAGAACAACACTTTTTAATATGAGCCAGTAGATTACTTGATTGGCTGAAACTCTTCTCACACTGAGTACAGCGGTACGGCTTCTCTCCAGTATGAACTCGCTCGTGTGATTTCAGGGTTCCAGACTGAGTGAAACTCTTGTCACAATATGAGCACTTGTAAGGTTTTTCTCCAGTATGAATTCTTTGGTGCCGTTTCAGACCTATAGCTGTAGTAAAGCTCTTCCCACAGTCAAAGCACATATACTCTCTCACTTCATCATGTGTTTTCTGGTGCAGTTTCAGATGGCTAGCTGCAGTAAAGCTCTTCCCACAGTCAAAGCACATATACTCTCTCACTTCATCATGTGTTTTCTGGTGCAGTTTACAATTATCCAGCCTTGAAAAACTTTTTTCACAGAGAGAACACACATGAGGCTTCTCATCTGAATGAACTGCCATGTGTTGTTTTAGATTTGATGACGAAATAAAATCTTTACCACACTGATCACAGTTAAATGGTTTTTCTCCAGTGTGAACTCTCATGTGTTTGTTAAGGTCTCCTTTACGTGTGAAACTCTTTCCACACTGAGTGCAGGTATGCAGCTTTTTGGCTTTTGTTCTTTGAGCTGTAAAGTTATGATGTTCCTCCTCCTCTTCATTCAGTTCTTGTCTTTGCCGTTTCACGTCCACCTGGTCTAAAATACACATCAAGTTAGAATCAGTTAAAGTGAACCCTGATTTAATAGCAGAAAGCAACAGAGATCAGGTATCAGATCTTTCATGTGGTATTTTTGTTCTATATAATTTACTTTCGGTATAGTTAAAATATGTTTGATAACTGCTATATACAAGGTTATGATCATTTAGATTCATGTATCTAACTGATACATACCAAAGCATCTACGAAAGCAGTCAACAATGAAGAATCAAGAATGGACACCAACCTGTTTGTTCCTCAGTATCTTCATGTTTTATTCTGGATGGTTCTGGATCCCTCATGTCTTCAATCTCCTCTTTAATAAACTCCATCTTTAACAGTCACACAGATTTCAGCTGCTACACCTGGAGTTTGTCCTTCTCTTGTAGGATGATGTGGATATTCCCAGTATTTATTGGTGAATTGTTGTGGGAGGGGCTTCACTGCAGGTGTGAACTGTGATCACTGTGTTTTGATTCAATCTGCATTTAAAAAGTACAGACCATAATGTTTAACTGAGCTGCTGAAAAACCAAACGTTCCCTGTTTTCACCTCATTCATTATGGTGATGTCTGAGATCTGCTGTAAATTGGCACATTAAAGGTGAACTATGTAGGATTTTTGCAGTAAAATATCCAGAAACCACTAGGCCAGTGTTATATATTTTGTTCAGTTGAGTACTTAGAATATCCCAAATGTTTCCAACTATTTGTAAATCGTGAGAAATTGCTATTTTAACCAAGGAACCGGGACGTGTGAGCTATGCGTGTGAGGGAGTCGCCTGTCGATTGCGTCATATCTGCGTCACCCTCGGTTTCCGGTTTTATTCAGTGAAACACTTTACTCTCACTGCAGTGTGAACAAGTGTCATAGCAGCCGCCGAGCGAACGTCATAACTTCCTTTTCAACACACTCAGATATATCTAATACGATAAACAGAGTTGCGTTACCTGATACTCATGACTGGAAAAGAGGAAGTGGCGCCGGCAACCGTGTCATAATAAAAGTCCCGCCAGCGACTATGCCATAATAACAGTCCCGCTCTTCAATCGCTCCTGCGGCCTTGCTCAGCTCCACAACACTCGGTCCTGCTCTGCTTCACTACAGTAATGTTAATAATCGCATCCATAAACATGATTTCTGCCCGAGTCCTATCCTGACTCTTTTCCACCGGCTGTGAGGTGAAGACCACATGTCCCAAGATTCTGCGCTCAAACGTGGCGTCATCAAACTACGCCTTTGTTTTTAACAGGCGACCTCTAGTGGACGGAAAAGTTACATAGTGTAGCTTTAAGCACATTTTATTGGTGTTAACAGGCTGAAAAAAACTACAGGATCATCACCATTGAATTGTCACTTCAGTTCTTGTCTTTGCTATTTCATTTCCATCGGGTCTGAAATAAAATGAGTTCAAGGAGGATAAATGTGAAGATTCAAGAGAAACCTGATTTAATAACAGAAAACAAGTGAGATCATGTGTCTGTCTATCAAATATGAGTTTTATAATGGTCTGTTTTTCTTTCTTTTTTTGAGTTTTTTTTGTTTTGTTTTGTTGAGTTTTTGCTTAAAACAAGCACAATTATCTGCCAATGGGATAAGAAAAATAATCTTGTTTCTGATTGAAATCTTGATTCATGTTTCTGTCCCAAACAGAAACAAGATTATTTTTTTTACCCCATTGGCAGATAATTTAATTTCAGACTTCATTTTGATGTTATTTTCCAGAAAACAAGAACAAATATCTTATGTCCTTTCACTTATCTAGTAAATTAATCTTGATTTAAGAATTTGTTTAGATATTTAGACTGGAAACGACATAAATACTAAATAAGAAAAGCATTTTTTATTTTTTTTTGCAGTGCAAACACACATCTTAAATATATCGCGTGGTGAAGGTTAACTCAAATATGAAAAACAAAAACATTTATATTAGCAGAAAACATGCTTAAAATGAGCCTAAAATGCAAAATGTTAAGCCTAAATAAGGATAGTTAGTCATTTCCAAGGACAAACATAAAGCATTTGAAAAATGTAAAATGTTTGTTGCTAACAGTTTGTGAAAATTAAAATATTTAATACAATTATAAAATGCTAAAATTATATTTTTAAATAGTTATCCCATCATGTTTATGTAAATACATTTAAAAAAAATCATATAATATTGTTTAAACTGCTATTTACCGTGTTATTAACTTTTTTTTTTGGTGATTTGTATTAAAACCAAACCAAAATACTAATAAACAAACTAGTTTTGAATAATTATTAATGTTAATAATAGCCTAACACAGAATCTCTAATATAAAACCCACTCAAATAGGAAATGTCCCCGGTGGCCATTTCAGAAATCTAGTCACCTTAGTTTATACTAGGATATATTTGACAAAATAACTCAGGAAATTAATGTTATCGTTTTATTTTTCAGTATCTTATAGTAACTCATTTGTGGGAGAGGAAATAAAAAGGGAGGAAAAAATTAATTTTCATCCACACTCCATGCCAGTCAGTGGCGGTAAAACACCGTTTCGTTGTTTATCAACCGCCAATGAAATCCAAAGAAGACGTTTTGTTTACAGTGAAGGAAATCCACGTGAAGAAGTGAAGAGTTTGAGTCTTAAAATGGTGTTTTCGTGTGAATATCCGGGTTGCTTCAACATAGCCAAAGTCTTAAGATTACGTGCTCCAACATCAACGGGAGAAGGAAGATTAACATTTCACAAATTCCCTGTAAATGATCCCGAGCGACTGCGGCTGTGGCTGCTCGCTATCCGTTGGGATGTGAACACACCCGTGGAAAGGGTCTATAAACGCATGCTGTGCAGTGAACACTTCAGGTCCGAGGATTACAAGGAAGGGAAGAGCGGAAGTTCAAGACGACTTCTGAAATCTTCAGCTGTGCCTGTGCCTGCGCTGTGGTTTCAGCCAAAGGAGGTACACATCCATCCAACCAGTGTTGGGAAGGTTGCTTTGGAAACCTAACGGGATACAGATTACAAGTTACCCTATTTAAAGCGTAACAAGTAGTGCAACTATTTCAATTACTACGGTATATTAAAGTAATGTAACAGATTACTTTTCTAAATTTCTAACTAATGTTTCCACTGTTCATCATTTTCAAACACGGATATAGTTATATAGTGATAGTTATATTTAGTTATATTTAAGTTAAGGCTATCAAACGATTAATCACATCCAAAATAAACGTTTTTGTTCGCATAATACATGTATGTGTGTATATATGCACAAATATTTCTTAAAATATACATGGATGTGTGTGTATCAGCACATACACATATTATGTAACAACAAACTTTTATTTTGGATGCGATTAATCATTTGACAGCCCTAATTTAAGTTTTATTTAAAAACTAAAATTCTAGATTATAATGTCGTATAAAAAAAACATGATGTCTTTCTTCTTACTGATATAAAAAAAAAATTGTAAAAAAAAAATGCATACTATTGTTTTTACCACTATGTGTGTATGAAGGGAAAAATAATATTATTCAACATATCCTAGCTTTTTTACAGAAAATATTCAGATGTAACCCCCGTTGTAATCTTTAACATTTTCATAAGTAACTGTAATTACTTTTTTTCTCAGTAACTGTAACTGATTACAGTTACATTTATTTTGTAATTAAGTTTTCAGGATTTTTTAAACCAAACTTTGTTTAAAGATGATTCTCAACTACATTATGAAAGATATATAACGGAATGAATTGATAAATAATTTTGCTTTATGCAATATGTGGGTAAAATGCCCATGCATGGGTTTTCCCATTCGATGCAATGTATCTATACACTGTCTCTAATTTGTATATTAATGTGTTCTTGGAGCAACATGTAATGAAAAAAGAAGTGTGATAATGGGAGTTATAGTTGGCAATATTTTCATAATGACATCTAAAATTTCATAGGAACATTGATATGTAATTTCTTTCCCTGATCACGTGTTGTGTCTCCCAAAATGCCTGATAAACACAATTTAAGTCCCGGTGTCCTCTATTGAGGACATGTATGAAATCAATGCCCTGTTATATTTTGATTAGAAACCCCATACCATGTTCCTGAGATGTTGATTTATAACAAACAATTTGAAAATGAGTCAGATTTAAATGATAAATACTAAACATTATCGCTAAATTTGATCATTCAGTCATTCTTAAAGACCAAGGAGAAGTTATTGTCCTGGTGAAACCTCATGGCATCTCTTAAAAGCCCTGAATGTGCTCTTTACAGGACATCCGGACTAACACTGTGACATGGTGTCAGAGAAATTCACTAAAATATAATGTCCATCTACATTATGTACGTGGACAGTGACTCCACTGTATTCAACTGTACTGTAATATGTTTGTTCTTTGAAGTTTTTTTTAAGGTGCCCTGCCACATATTTCATTACTTTTGTGGTAATGTCTGAAGTTCTACCATGCACTCTGTAACATTTTATGCAGAAAAAAAGGCCTTGTTTACCTCAAGCCATTCTAGCGTGCTATAGAAAGCCTGCCGGAAGATTTGCGGCAGTTCTCATTAATGTTCAATAAGCTGCTTGACTCTGATTGGCTAACAGCTAGCAAATGAGAGCCTGGCTATCAATATCCTTTACCCAGTGCAACAAGTAGAGGAACTTTTGTTTACTATTGTCTGGAATCGCTGCAGAAATGACTTCTTCAGGTAAATTGCCATGTATGTATGACGTTCAGCCATCCTTACTGTATATGAAAACCAGGGCTCCGAACCGGTTCAAGGAACGAAAACGAAAACCGGAAACGAACGAAATTTTAAGAGGAACAAAAACTAAATCAAAATCAATTTGAATTGTTCTGAACAGAAACGTTAATTTGAAATGACCATTAACCGGTTAATAACGTTATTTTATCGTTCTCTTTAATATTTTAATTTGGCAGTGACCAATCATGAATTGAGTAGTACAGCATGTGACATTGACGGATCAAACGTGAGTGAAATGCCCGCACACTACCGTCAGTGCAGAGCGCGCATTTTCATGCCTCAAGTAGCCTACATTTCTTTCCCCGCTGAGGACTACAATGAAAGCGCAGGTATTGGAGGACATTCTTTTTGAACGTTTAAATAAGCAGTACGGAGTCGGACTTTAAGCTCAAATAGACTGATTTAGGCTAGTTTATGGATTCCGTTTAAGCCTATCCAAGTAGGCTATAGCATCTATCAAAAATTTTTCCTATAGTCTTTCAGATTGCCAATACAGGACAGGTCAATGTTTTCTATATAGACGGTTGATGCTTCGTATTAAATGGTATGTTATATTGCATTAAATGATCAAGCTTTATTAGCTGACTGAATTTGATTATGTGATGCAAGGACGTGTTGCGCAGTGTTTGCTTTGAAATTAGCAGTTGACGGTGCATTAATGGTCATCCAGTTTATTTATTCTTTATTCATGCATTTATTAAAACAAGTCGTGTTGAAAAAAAGTTATGTAACGTTACAAAGAATGTTATCACTCTTCTGAAAAGAATTAGGCATAAGGGCCACTTTCGATTGTCTAACGCTCCAAAACAGGTCCGCTGTTTATGCTTTGTAATTAATGCATGTATTTCTGCTGTGGTTTTAAAAATGTTATGAAATAAATATTCAAGTTTAATTACCATGCGTTATATTATTATTGAGTGAAAATAAGTCTATTTATACATATTTGTTTAAAGTATAGGCTAAATTAAAATAACGTTATTAACCGGTATTTTTTCAAATCAAAACATTTTCGGAACAGTAATGTTTATTGGGGAACGCAACAACGGAAACACTATAATATCGATTCTGCTCGGAGTGAACCGATTGATATTTTGTTCAGTTTTTAAGCCCTGATGAAAACTGTCACTGAGCTAGACAAATTCTGTGGGCGCGGTCTCAACTGGGCGAGCTCATGAATAGTAATGAGCTCAGGCAACACCATGTCAGACCAAGCCTGTAGTGCTTCAGTCAGAAATTGAAGCTTTCGCGCCTCGATCGCCCCCCGGTGGCCGGTCCCAGTATAGCTCCTAAACCCCGCCTCTCCATGTATTAGAATGGGCGCGAGACACACTAAACAATTTAATTACACTTCAAATAATTGTTTCCTAAAGATGGTTTCTGTCATTTTAGGCAGTTTTTATTACAATAATTTCATTTCAAGTGTTCGTTTTTTAAATAAGTTTAGTTTTAGTGAGTTATTTGATGCTATAAAAACGAGGGGTGTGACGTCATGATTGACAGCTGAGATTGACGGCTTCTCTGAATGAACTTGTCACTGAGGCACTAACAGACTTTTTTCTGGATTTTTGGGAGGAGATTGGAGCTTTAGCTTTAATTTCTACACTTCCATAACTGTTTATTTCACACCAACATAATGAATTGTTCTGCATCTGCGAGAGTGTGGGCGGGCTTTTGATAATCGCGCCTCTACTTCCTGTTCTCTACTGCGCAACTCCGGTCCCGAGCTCGCTACTGCGCAGACTCGGTCCCAAGATGTCAGCGCCGTGAGCGGGCCTATGAAAGCTTCAACTATGGTCAACGGAAGTCAATGAAGTCGCGTCGTCCATATTTTTTTACGGTCTATGCGTCAGACGGACCAGCTTTTGTAAATGGCCTGATTTCTCCGCTTATTTCTTTTCAGTGGCTAGAGTTGACAGAGGAGGTAGCAGTTCATTTTGGGCCTAACATATTTAAAAGTTTTGTGTGGCAGGGCACCTTTAAGTAATTGCTCATGTAACTGTTGTATAGTTTTAAAAAGTATTATTAGTTTTAATCTCTACATGCAATTTAACATTTGGTGGATTGTTGTAGGGCACAACAAGACATCCTGTTCCAGCTCAGTCGAGTCTGTATGGCCCAGCAACAGGCGAGGATGAGGAGGAGGAGACGGATGTCCAGGGTGCATCAGCATTTTTTGAAGGTGTTCCACGATCAACTCTAATCAAACAAAGCAACGTTGAACAAAGTGAGGGAATCGTGACAAGACTCATTTGGACGCTAACGAGTCCTGAAGCCCTTGCCAGTAAGACACGTTCATCTACATCTGGGACATGTATTGCCTTCCCCCCCGTACATTCCTACCAATCAGTAAGTACTCATATATGCGTGTGGGTCAATGGCATGGCGTGTCAATTCTGGTGTCCGAAGTATATTCATAATATTAAAAATATATACATTTTTAAATACAAAATACAGTAAATGACTTGACTTCCCCCTCTTAATTACTCACGTGAGTATTCATTGTAAATAATAAAAAAATGTAATTCCAGGTAACTGTCCCGACTAGGGCTGTGCGATATTGAAGAAAAATGCAATATGCAATACCATCATCCGATATTCGAAATGCAATACAATATTGCTTTAAGTGTGTAAAATCTATTTAAATTATATTAAAAATAAATATTTAAAAACTGAGAATGATACCGTTTATGTGTTTCACATTCTTTCTGGGGGAAAAAAGCATCGCTACAACTTCTTAAAGTGATCAGCAGTGTTTTAGCAAAAAAATCTGACAATATAATTTTAACATCAATGTAAACAAACAAAAAATGTGATGTCAATATTTAAATACCAAAAACTCTTTGACTTGCCTTGGTAACAGTGTTGGGGTTGTTACTCAAAAAAAGTAATTAGTTACTAGTTACATCTGTAAATTGTAATGAGATTACTTTACTAGTTACTGTATTTGAAAAGTAACTACACTACTTATTACTTTACTTTCCCATTTCTTAATTTACCGTGTAGATATGGACAAACATCATGGCTCTATGGCAGTGTTTCCCCAAACAAACAAAAAGGACTACTGTCAAATAAAGATAAAGAAAATAATAAGAACAAATAATTTAAATACAAGCAGCAGCACAAATAAATACTATTGAGCAAAGACACTAATAAAATAAACAATGCTTTTTAGGTTTTTCAGGTACGTCTAACATTAGTTTTCAGGTACAGAAATCAAATGTAAAATAACATTGCATATTTGACTGTATAAATTAAACATTAATCCTATTAACTTTACAAAATCTATTCAATCAAGAGCAGTGAGTGATGCCCTTGTCTTTTGTTGTTTGACATTATACAGACAGCAGTAAAGGCTACTGCCCCTTTAAGACCTAATGCCACTGCCCCTTTAAGACCTAATGCTCGGATATGCGTCGTTTTAAGGCATATACAGACTATGTCTGCTAGGATACTCATCAAGATGGGCATGTTGACATAGCTTTTGTGTGAGTTTGTCCGTTCAAGAGCAAAACTTGAAAGAGAACTCAATATTTGCGCACTGTGAGACGTGTTCGCGCTTTCGGATGAGTGCACAGAGACAAAATCTTCTCACAGCGCGCGCGACTTCTCATTTTGTGATGACGGCGAAAATGACTGTTCATATTCGAACATACTGCAGCACTCGCATGAATTGAACAAAGTTTACAAAGAGAGAATTTGAAGGACTTTTACACGGCACCCCTGCTCTTGTCAGACGGCACCTCGGTTGGGAAACACTGCTCTATGGCAACGGTGCACACAGGCAAACACGGCTTGAGTAACGCAGGAAAGCGCGTTCCTATAGTCTAGTAAAGTAGTGTAGTTACCAATATTTTTAGTGTAATGCGTTACTTTACTTCGTTACCCAAAAAAGTAATATCGTTACTGTAATCCGTTATTTTGTAACTCGTTACCCCCAACACTGCTTGCTAATATATTATAGTTATATCAACCTAAAACTTAACATCAAGAACATCCAGGTAAACAAAGACACCTGAACTAGGGGTGGACGATTGTGTTATTTGAATTTATCTATATTAAAAATTAGAACTAAAAACATTAGCCTAGTCTTTACATTGATTAAATATACACTTAATACATAATAAAGCTACAAAGGTTATTCAGCCAAGAGCACTGAGTGATTTTCTCTTTTTCTTTTGTTGTTTGACAGACAGCGGCAGGTTTACTGTATTAGCAGGTTTACAGATTATCAGGCTTTCACTTTAAGACTGAATGCATGGATCCTATTGACACGCATTAGGTTTCTTTCCCCAACTGATATCGTTCACTTAAAACATAACCGATTGTGTTTACATGAATACTAATCAAGACAGACATTTTGCCATAACTGTGTGTGTATATGACAGTTTGACTGTGTATCAAAACACAAAACAGAACTGAAGGGCTCACACATTTTCAGAGAGGTGGCTTGTGCGCACGTTTCGGTGTGTGTGTCTGACAGCAGACAGTGCGAGACTGCAAGTTGTTGTTTTTCGCAAGTTATTGTGTTTAATAACTCTTTTTAACGTCAAGCAAGTCACATAAGTAACAGTCGTGTGCCCAGTCAATTCTCTGCTATATGAATCGACCTAAAACGTACACTTGTCACAATGTTGAAGTAGCCTATTAAAATCATTCAGATATTGAGTGCCGTTGCAATATGTACATTTGCGATATTTTGATAATTTCGATATATTGCACAGCCCAAGTCCCGTCTTAAAATCTGAATACAAAAATACAGCCAAAATTTACAAAAAAACTAAAATATGAATAAATGTATTTACTTGGGGCAAAATTGTATTGATGTTTTCAATGATGCCTACAAATATAGTGATAATTCTAAGCTAATTTACATTTTTATGACAGAAACACTTTTGTCTCCAAATTGTGATTTCTCTAATGTCATTCCTGGATAACAGACATCAATGACCATTTTGGAACATAATGCATTTTGGTATGTCATGTGACATAATATTGTATCAAAAACAAGACCCTGAAGGACCCCACAACATGCCAAATGCTGATATTTTGATCTTTTCAGTCACTAGTGCACTTTGTAATAATATCACGTGTCCTTTTGGATAACACTAGTAAAACATTTATAATGCATTTATATAAAAAAAAACTGTCTATTTTATCTAAAAGATTGCCTTAAAGTGATGATAGCTAAGTTGTAGTTTTCCATAGGTGGTTAAGTTATCAAGAATGACGTGTATAACAATCTAGTTTTTGATTAATATTTGTAAATTTTTAGGCAAAGTTATTATGAGGGATGTGCGAGACTAGTCGATTAAATGATAGCGCTGCTGCTAGTCGACTTGGAAAATACTAGTCATTTTGTACATTTAATGTTTTGCTTTATATTTTTTACAAAGGCTACATTTTAACAATGACACAGGCAATTAATTTAACCCATATTTTGTGTTGGATTACACAATTCTGTTTTTTGTTAAGGATAAAACCAGACTTATTTGCTTTATTGGAAAACATTGTTACAACACATTTTCCAGCTTTTTTCCCCGATTTGGTTCTGAATTTTGAGTTATCGCCAACCAAAAATGAGCCCATGTCTATATGAAATCCCAAGTTGATCATATTAATTGTGATTAGAATGTAGTTTTCCGAGCATTAATTGTTTGTTTGTTCAATTATGGACATCAGTGCATTTGTATATGCCAACAATTTAGCCAAGAATGACATTTTCATGGGGAAAAAGATGTAAAAATTGTTAAAGGGTTAGTTCACCCAAAAATGAAAATTCTGTCATTAATTACTTACCCTCATGTCGTTCGACACCCGTAAGAGGTGAACAGAATGAACAGAAATGAAGATATTTTAGTTGAAATCTGATGGCTCTGAAAGGCCTCCATTGGCACAATGGCACGGTTTACTCTCAAGACCCTTAAAAGGTACTAAAGACGTCGTTACAAAGTCCATCTCACTACAGTAGTTCTAAAATAACTTTATGAATCGGCGATAATAGTTTTTGTGCGCAAAAAAACCCTAAATAACGACTTACATAGTGATGACGATTTCAAAACAAGGCATCATGAAGCTTCGAAGCGTTATGAATCAGCAAGCCGATTCATGATTCGGATCGCGTGTCAAACCGCCAAACTGCTGAAATTTGGCGATTCAAACTGCTGATTCGACTTGCTGATTCATTCATTCATAAAGTTATTGTAGAAACACTGTAGTGAGATGGACTTTGTAACGACGTCTTTAGTACCTTTTAAGGGTCTTGAGAGTGAACCGTGCCATTGAGCCAATGGAGGCCTTTCAGAGCCATCAGATTTCAACTAAAATATCTTCATTTCTATTCCGAAGATGAACGGAGGTCTGACGGGTGTCCAACGACATGAGGGTAAGTAATTAATGACAGAATTTTCATTTTTGGGTGAACTAACCCTTTAATTACATTCTTAAAATGAGTGCATTACTTCACACAATTTTTCTAAATAAACTGCATCCTCCTGTCTGTGTCATGTAGGATAAGCCTACGCAGACTCAACCAAAGACTGAAGAAAACGATGTGGAAATCAGCACGCTTTCATTAGACTTGTGTCCTCCATGTCTGAGGGACAGCTTTGTTCCTACAAGCTCAACATCGACTTCAACTCCAACTCCAGAGGAAGAGAGAGAAGATGGCATGTGGAAAGAAAGAAGATGGATTGTGAATGAGTCCAATCTGATGGGGTTGTTTAAGAGATGTCAGGATTGTGGAGCACTGATCACCGAAACCAAAAAAATATCCTCAGGGGGGCTCGTCCTAGTGCAGTGGGAATGTGAAAAAGGGCACCTGGGACAGTGGAACTCTTCACTGTAGGAGGACTGCACTGCATAGAAACCAGTTTTGTTTGACACCTGTAAGTTCAGTAAATGAAAAAGAACACTCGCTGATACAAAAAGATTGTTTAAAGCCATTCCCTGAACGTCTACACAGTAGGGTTGGATACCGTTTATATTTTAACCCAAATGTTACAGTTTAACCTGGAATTCATTGCCGGTACCAACGGTAAAAAAAATTTCTCTGTAGTTTAGGGATGTTTACTCGATGGGCCTCATTCATGAAACATATGCAAATATAAGATCAAATTCGGAGTAATACGCAAATATAAGATCAAATTCTGAGTAATTTGTGCGTAAAATGGACCTTTACGAACGCTTCGTATACCACGGATTTGGTAGTTAAACGTGTGTATATTAATGAATTCCAAACATTCGTAAATAGGATGCGCGTGCACGCTCATTCATAATTAGCATAATCCCCGCCCATTAGTTACAACTACGAAATGACGTGTCCAGGAACACTGTTGAATCTCCTGGACTTCCTTCTGGTTCGCTTCCATTATATTGCATAAATGCTAAAGTGTGTGTCCACCAAAGCATTTTTAGCCAGCTAAATAATGTCTGGTGCTCTTCTGAAAACGGTCAGCTGTGCCGCTTGAAATCGCTTTGCAAGTGCAGTGTTTTTCCAGCTAAGATACTTTGGTTGCTGATACAGAATATCCATGGCAGTTATGTGTTACTAGTATCTCATTTTTAAGTATATTACTGAATATAACTACTACTAGCAATATTTACCTCTCTGTTGTTGTTCAGTCATTGTACAAGTAGGATGATTTGTCGGTGTAGTATTTGTCCCGCCCTTCCTCCACTGTGATTGGACAACTGGGTAAAAAGTGACCATGAGGAGCGCTGCCTATTACCCAAAATGCAATGTCATCAGTTTGCCTAAATTAGAACACAGAACGTTCAAATATTTTACGCACAATTTACATGTGGTAGGGAGCCGGTGTAAATTTCTTTTGTACCAAATAACATTTGGAAAATTCAAACATTTTCGTGAATCCGAAAATTTACGTCAGAATTGCTTTACGAACGATTTACACTCAACAAATTCTTTCTGCTCGTGTTTCATGAATGAGGCCCCATATCTGTAAAGAAACTGTTAGTCATTTATAGATTTGGCTGGGAATCGATTCTATCAAGGGGAATCGACTCCTCTTTAAAAGCCCTTTTCAGTTCAACAGAGATAATCATTAGATATGTTTCCATCATCCGGTGTTTATGTACATTTTGAAGTATCGCATCAGAAACAACAGATGGAAACAAAAAAAGTTTTTACGCTCGTTTGAGGTGGTTTTTGACTTAAAAAGAGTGCATGCGGAGATGGGAGATGAAAAGAGAATTTTTTTTAGATGTCAAATTTTTGCTACATTTGCTAGATTTTTGAGCCGACTCCTTCGCAAACGACATATCACCACTTACCAATACCACTGTCGTCCGCTCGAACAACTTGATGGAAATGCACCTAATGCGCATTATTTTTTTTATAAAAAAATTTTTTTTTTAAACTTTGAAAAGTTTCTCTCGCTCACTAAAAGTGATGGGAAGTCCATTTAATTTCTGAAAATGGTTATTTTGCACCCCCAAACTCATGATTTAGCTTGAATCACAAAACTGTCCACAATTGTAGGTTTTGAGCGCTGGTTGGTCTGCGATAACCTGTATCTGAAATGTGTCTTCATTTTACAAATAAAGTTTCAGAGTAGGATACTTTCTACATCCTTATGCCCTGTGGTCACTCCGGACTAGGTTCTTCCAGACTTTTGTAAAAAAAAAAAAAAAAAAAATCAATTGCAAAGGGCTGCCAACTAGCCTTTTTTTTACTAGGAGCACTGTAGCCCCTTACTGAAAATTTTAGGAGCACAAGCAGAACATTTAGGAGCACACCCTTAAATCTAGCTGCAGTGCAGTTAATCACATTTTACCTCATTTTGACTGTATTACTGACAAATGCCTTGGTAATAAATAGACTTAACTTAAATCAATTATTCCAGACTAACATTTGAGGGCAGCATTATCATTCATAATGTCTAAATAATCATGCGAAAGCAAAACGATTGAAAATATATATTAGGAAGTGGAACTTTGCAGCCACATACTGATTACAATGGTCATTTAATGTCTTTTATTTTTAAGTAAGTCTGAATTTTCCTACCCCTTGAAACTTTTCGTTTTATAAAGGGGGAAATATTTGAAGGATGAAATTAAATAACAATATAAATATGATAATATGCTGGAAAATTGTTGAAGTAAGTTTCACTATTGCTGCCAAAGTTCCATGGTTACAGTTATTGTTACTACATTAAATCCATTAATTTGTGGACTGAAAGCCCTATGACTGGTTTCGACATCAGCGGTTCGTGGTGCAGCTGCACTGACATTGGTCCAAATTGATAAACTCTCCGTGGAGCTCAAGAAATGAGCAGCACAGTTTTGTTCCGCTTTCATTACGTTTGTCATTTCTATGTTGGGCAAAGTTGTGTTCACGCCAGCGTGACTGCTAACAAAATTTTGCTCGCACAAAACAGACACAACCCTAGGTATTTGTTTAATACAGTGGCTAAATTAACCAAAAATAAAGCTTCAACTTCTGATGTTTGTAAACAGCACAGCAGTAATGACTTTCTGAACTTCTTTACATGTAAGATTGATAATATTAGGAAGAAAATGTTAACCATGCAGCCGTCTACCACAGTATCACATCAGACAGAGTATTGTAGTATCACTGAGGAAAAATTACACTCATTCACTGCTATATTATTAAACCACTTATTAAAGTGCTTGATCCTACAGAATTAGTAAATTACAGACCAAACTCAAATTTACCCTTTCTGTCAAAAATACTTGAAAAGGCAGTGTCTTCACAATTATGTTCCTTTTTTAGAAAGAAATGGTATCTGTGAGGATTTCCAGTCAGGATTTAGACCGTATCATAGCACTGAGACTGCTCTCATCAGAGTTACAAATGATTTACTCTTATCATCCGATTGTGGGTGTATCTCTCTATTAGTGTTACTCAATCTTAGCGCTGCATTCGATACTATCGACCACAACATTCTTCTGAATAGACTCGAAAATTATGTAGGCATTAGTGGAATTGCATTGGCATGGTTTAAATCATACCTATCTGACAGTTATCAGTTTGTAGCAGTAAATGAGGAGATGTCACACCGATCACAAGTTCAGTGTGGAGTATCGATAGGCTCAGTGCTAGGACCGCTGCTCTTCACCCTGTACATGCTGCCACTGGGAGATATCATTAGGAAGCATGGCGTCAGTTTTCATTGTTATGCTGACCATACTCAGCTCTATATTTCTTCACGCCCTGAAGAAACTTACCAATTCATAAGATTAACGGAATGCATAGCTGATATAAAAAATTGGATGACTAGTAATTTCCTGCAACTCAATTCAGGAAAAAAAAATTTTTTTAATTATTGGACAAAAAAGCTCCACAAGTAGTAACCTAGAATACTGTCTAACACTTGATGGCTGCTCTGTCAAGTCCTCGTCGTCAGTGAGGAACCTGGGTGTGCTCTTTGATACCAATCTTTCATTTGAAAGCCACGTTTCTAGCATCTGTAAAATTGCATTCTACCATCTTAAAAATATATCTAAATTACGGCACATGCTCTCAATGCAAAATGCTGAACAGTTCATGACCTCAAGGTTAGATTATTGTAATGCTCTACTGGGTGGTTGCCCTGCTCGCTTAATAAACAAACTCCAGCTGGTCCAAAACGCAGAAGCTCGAGTTCTTACTAGAACCAGGAAATATGACCATATTAGCCCAGTTCTGTCAACACTGCACTGGCTTCATATTAAACATTGCATACATTTTAAAATCTTGCTTGTTACATACAAAGCACTAAATGGCTTAGCTCCCCAGTACTTGAGCGAGCTCTTAACACATTATACTCCATCACGTCTACTGCGGTCTCAAAATTCTGGCCAGTTGATCATACCGAGAATATCCAAATCAACTGCAGGCGGTCGATCCTTTTCCTATTTAGCACCTAAACTCTGGAACAGTCTTCCTAGCATTGTTCGGGAAGCAGACACACTCTGTCAGTTTAAATCTAGACTAAAAACTCTTTACTA
This sequence comes from Gobio gobio, assembly GCF_949357685.1. Lineage (NCBI taxonomy): Eukaryota > Metazoa > Chordata > Actinopteri > Cypriniformes > Gobionidae > Gobio > Gobio gobio. The sequence goes on from NC_137114.1 coordinate 50,281,507, forward strand.
TGGCATACACATAAAACACTTTTTCAATTAAATGATTGTTAGGCTGCATTAACTAGGTCACCCGGAACTGGGAACACTTCCCATAATACCTGAGGTACTCGTTACATCATCAGAAGAATGGCATCTACGCTAATGTTAGTTTTATCCCGAGGTTTACTGCAGTCAGCCGGATCCGGGCCGTATCCAGACCAGATAGTGGACCTGTGCCCAGACAAGACCAACGCATGACCCTGAAGTGTCAATTAGACTCCCCCTGAAATTGCCTCATCGACACGGCATCCTCAATAAACCCGTCTCCGGCGTGATGACTCCGATTGTTCGAATATTCCTATTTAATAATTGTTAAATCGATATGTCATCCTCAATAAACCTGTCTATCCAAAGCGACAGAGAGCAAAAGAAGCAACTAGAACAGTCAAGGGCAAGTGCTGTAACAAGTCTCAGTTAATCTAGCACAGAACACACAGGACAGAATTTTTTTTATTTTTTTTTATATATAAATTAGATAGACAGAAAATTAATAGAATGATAAGTACCATGAAGCCGGTTTAGCTGGCTAGCCAGATATGTTTAAGCTTAGTTTGTGCTAATCCTGGGTTTTGGTTACCATAAAAATGGTTTGGCTTTTAGCAGTGTTCATCTCCATAGTAACTTACACTCCATGGCTAACCTGCTCCAGGGCAGGTTATGTTCTGGATAAGACGTCAAACTGAAATTGGACCAATCAGCTGTGAGCAAAGTGACACACCTCTGATGCAATAAAGCCACTCCCCCTGTTTCTACTCCAAATTAAAGGTCACTACATAGCAAATGGCTATTAAAGACTAAAGTGTCTGGCTTTTAACAATGCTTATTTATAATAATAATAATTTTGAATGATTTAGATACCATTTATGTAATTATTATACCCGTAATCAATTACACATGTATAATTTTATTTAATCAATCATTTAGTTGAAATTAATATAAATAGCTTATACAAAGGTCATACAAATAAGCTTTAAAATCAATAAATAAAGCTATAAAAATTACTACATGTGAGCTTAAATGTTCAATTCTCTACATATCAACAAAACTAACTTCATAACTTTTACTTGCATTGATGTGGTGAATGTTTTCTTTAAGTTGTCCTCTTTCATAGACAGCACTTTTCTTCTTGCTGTGTAAATTTGTTTAAATTCTTAATATTTTTCAATCATGTAATATTCTGCAGAAGAGAGAAATGAATCTCAGTTTTACTGATCTACAGCATGTGATTGGCTGTTCACTACTGATGTCACAGCTAAACTCCTAAACTCAGGATCAAAGCTTATGATCAGCATCATGGGACCAACAAAGCCTGAATAGACTGGTTTGGTTTTGTCAACTTTAAACTAATCCTGTAACCCTGAGTTTGTTAAACTACCATCATGGTACAGGCCCCACATCTGAGGCTTCTGTAAATATTTAGTTTATATGTAGAATTACGCTTCAACTAAGTTTAATGGTGCAACGCAAAAATATTTAGTAGTGCGTAAGTTATAACTTAGTCCCCATTTACGTCAAAACTAGGCTAAGTTGTAACTTACACACAACTGTTGCAACTGGCCCCAGGCTAGGAAAAATGGTCACAAAATGGGACCTTTGCAAAAAAAAATACAGACTTTGGTGTATGCACGAGAAAGTATCGCGGGATTTTAACAGGATGTCTTTTTTTTTTTTGCGTGCTCACGCGTTACATTTTCCGGTTTATGTATACCATAACCAATTTCAGTTGTGCATCATGAAGAAAGTAAGAAATGTGAATGCACATGAATTAATAAAGCTGTATTTGCTCAAAATGTGGCTTTTAGGGCAGTAGTATAGGCTATCTCTAATATCACGGCCCACTTTAACGCATTCTCTGTGACGGTGCCGTAAAATGGGCTGATGGTGCAATAGCTGTGTGCATTGGGTTGATAAAAAGGGCTCAAATTTGGATATCAGTATATGTTCGTCTAGTATGAGGATGAATCCAGCTACTTATTCTTTTGAATACCACCTCTAAGGATGCTTTTGATCTTTGTTAGTACAGTTTACAGTTTAAATAATTGTTATATGGGACAATATTAATAAAGAGTAGCCTACTACTACTTCTAAGCCCTTTGAAACTGCATTGATTTGGACCTTCAACCCGTTTGTTGCAATTGAAGTCCATTATATGGAGAAAAATCCTGGAATGTTTTCCTCAAAAAACTGAAATTCTTTTCAACTGAAGTAAGAAAGACATGAACATCATGGATGGGTGAGTAAATTATCAGGAAATGTAAATTTTGAAGTGAACTAATCGTTTAAGTGTTGCAAACAAAGGACTGCAATGATGTCAACCCAAAATGGCCGCCCTCAACCTCTGAATCAGCCAATAGTGAGCCTGCAAGGGTGAAGTGGCGGCAACATGACACCAATAATTTAATGTAATTTATAATAAAATATAATTAGCTTTGCATTGTGCAAAATCATCATGAATTAGTATGGATGCTGTGGGATCTTTTTCTATTGATACATGTCTCCTCATTTACAGTCGAAGCAATGATGTGAACATCAAAGTCTTCAACTCCCGGGAACCCTAAAATCCTCATGCCTTTGCCGCATAGTTTGAATGTTAGTTGGGAAGTCAATGAACTGCCATACAGTAGTGGCCAAAAGTAATCTTTAGTCAAATATTATAAAAAATGTGTTAAATATTTTGTAAGAATGTTGCATGGTTGATGGAGTCAATTGTTTTATTTGTGATAACACAATGAAATCTGCCAAGAATAATACATAATTTTGGCCAGGCTGTCATACAAAGAAATTATGAACATACGCAAAAACAAGAGAGGACCAATGAAACATTAATATAATATAATAATAACTGATTATATTGCAATGTATGCCTTTTTGCCAAATAATTTTGTCAGATAAATAAATTCACTAAGTTTGTTTTGTGACATAACTGAATGTTATTAAGTGTTAACTCTTGATGGTCCTTGTTGCTTTTATGGACTGCATTTATGTCTATATTTTCACCACATGTTATTTTACTTGGGTGATTAGGAAGATTTTTAAATAGATTTAAAATGTTTGTCTCAGCTTGATGAATTAAATGAAACTGGATCTAAACTGGACTGAGACAGAGATGTTTTCAGCAGCTCGGGTTAATGTGGTGCTGCTGTTATTTCTCTCGGTTATTTCGAGTCACAGAGCGCCCCCTGGAGGAAACAAGCGAGTAACGTTTGCTGCTCAATGCGTGCGGCAGGGGTTCACGACAGCTGAGAGCGCGTTTGCGGCAGCTGGAAAGCGCGAACCTGAAAAAGTGAAGATGGATGAGAGAAAGGACGCACCACAAAAGGTAAACAAACACGTATCTAACGTTATAATGGATTTAGTCCGGGGTTTTTTTTCTTGAACAGATGTGTAAGGTTCACAAACATTCGCGTTCAACTGTTATTTGTGTTATCGACATATTTATGAGTTTTTTTCAAGTGGTTTAAATGCCTTGCGTGAATGCATGATGATCACAGACTGTTTTGCTTAGTTTAGAATAAGAGCTGTGAAAAATAACCAAATAGACTAAAAATATATGACATAAATGCACTTAGATCATAATCTTTTACAGCAGTTGTCATCCACATTTTGAATGTATTACAGTATTTCTCGATTGCTTAAACACATTTCGTATGCCTCCATGAAACTCAAAACACTAAACCCAAATCCATAACTTCTCACCCAATTCCCCATTCTTCCTATTTTTTGGTCAAAATGAAACCAATTCAATCTTGCTGAAAAACACACACATACACACATCCTCAAATTCTGATTGGTGTGTCATCGGTTTTGCTACTTAATGTTTACACATGGATAAATGTGTGCTATTTGTTTTTAAAGTGTGATACTTGAGTTAATTATATTGTGTTTGTGTTTTCTGAATGAGAACATGATTAAACCTGTGCAAAATGAGGGCATTTTTCTAGAGTTTTTCCGAAAACATTGGAAAAATTGGTATGTGTGTGAAAACCGGTGAAATTGTTTTAGTGTGTTAGCAATTTTGTGAAAAACTGTAACAAGAGAATTACAGAACTTTGGCTCATCAAAAATCTGATATTTGATAGACATGATCTCTTGTTTTCTGTTATTAAATCAGGGTTCACTTGAATCTTCCCATTTATCCTCCTTGAACTGATTCTAACAACTTAATATGTTTATTTCAGACCCGATGTAAGTGAAAGAGCAAATACAAGAACTGGAGTGAAAATTCAAAGGTGATGATCCTGTAGTTTGCTTCAGACTGTCGACACCAAAAAAATGTGCTTAATGTGCCAATTTACAGAAGATCTCAGACATCACCATAATGAATGAGGTGAAAACAGGGAACGTTTGGCTTTTCAGCAGCTCAGTTAAACATTATGGTCTGTACTTTTTAAATGCAGATTGAATTAAAACACAGTGATCACAGTTCACACCTGCAGTGAAGCCCCTCCCACAACAATTCACCAATAAATACTGGGAATATCCACATCATCCTACAAGAGAAGGACAAACTCCAGGTGTAGCAGCTGAAATCTGTGTGACTGTTAAAGATGGAGTTTATTAAAGAGGAGATTGAAGACATGAGTTATCCAGAACCATCCAGAATAAAACATGAAGAAGATACTGAGGAACAAACAGGTTGGTGTCAATTCTTGATTTTACATTGTTGACTGCTTTGATAAAAGTGGATTGATGAGCAGTATATGGATGAAAAACAATAATTACCTTGTGTATGGGCAATTCTACAGAATTGGTTCAAAGTCAGAGTTGGAAACATCTTGAAACCTATTCGGTTGTTAAAGGGTTAGTTCACCCAAAAATTAAAATTATGTCATTAATTGCTCACCCTCATGTCGTTCGACACCCGTAAGACCTCCGTTCATATTCGGAACACAAATGAAGATATTTTTGTTGAAAGCTGATGATTGAGAATAGGGATGGGCAACAGTGGTCGAGTAATCGAGTACTCGAACGTGACAGCGTTCAACGATCATGAGAACGATGATCGCCCTGAAAAAAAAATATTTGTCTTTTTTTTAATTGGTTATTGCGTGGTTTTGCGCGGGACCGGAGGTCTGATTGGTTAGTGTTATACAGCACGCCTCCAGACCACGGCGAAATAAAGTGAAACTGAGGCGTGCACTGCAGTGATGTCTGGAATCACTGATCATTAAATGGTTATTGCAAGATGTGCAGCGCCAATCTGTCATAGCCTACATAGCATTATAAAGAGAACACTGTATAGGAAATAGAATGCTGTAAATGATCTGTGCTTAGTTCCCCGTGTATCAGCTGTTAAAGGAAATCCACAGAGAAACTAGCGAGAACACTCAGACTAGCGCGGGAAGTTCATGTGAGCTAGGCTTGCTACGATAGTCGGTGTTGCCGGTGTTACCGGTGTCCAGACTCAACACCGGTTACATCACTTGCCCACCGTGGCACCGCCCACCGTCTTTTTGATTTTTTTATAGCAATAAAATAATTTAGTTCAGTTAGAGAACAGACAATACAAATAAAAACTGAACGTATCTGCTTAATAAAGCAGGATCCGACCGTGAGTCTCGGCAGCGGCAGGAGTCATTCATCAGATTTAAGAGTGAGGAGCTGACTGAGATGATCGCGGAAGGTTTGGTTTCAAAGCGAAACGTAAAAGCGCCTATTTAAGGGAGTTTGTCATTTGTTATGTTGTTGTGTTTTTCATTAAAAATAATAGACTAATGAACCCACAATTCAAGCTACCCGCAGCCGAATTGGCGCTAATTCAAAACCGAAAGTTGAATGTGCACGGCCGCACAGAGCGCGCATTGTTTACTTTCGCCTGGCTTCGCAGTGCGAGCCTCCGCTACGCTGACTGCGCGCATTTCTTTTTGCCGCGCGCACCCTCGCGCTCGTGCGGGCGCGTCGAGTATAAACGAGGCTTTACGGACGAACTGTTATTCATTCATGGCGTGCATCTCAATCATAGACTGATCAATGCTTGATCAGTGCCCTGACTACTGAACTAGGGAACTGATTGAGACGCACCCATGGCCTCACAGAGCGCGCATTTACAGACGAGCTGTCATTCACGTGGGTGAATACGCAACACTGGCGCGTTTTCAGTTCAGAGCGGTCGTGTGCATGTTACTTTCGGTTAGATAGAATTAGTGATTTAAAAGCCTCCGCCGGTGATACCGGTATTACCGGTGTTGTCACACATCAATTAACCGGTGGGAAAATTTCCTCACCGTCACATCCCTAATGTGCGCATTCGCGTCCTTTTCTGCAGATGCACGTTATAAGATTACTTTTATGTTGTCTATATCTGATTCATCTAATATAAGAAGCCTTTGGTTGAGCTTAATAAGCTAGCAAAGCGCTGCAGTTATACCGGCTGTTGTTCATTCTCTTCAGTTTCAGCTCAAACGCATATTTCATGCTCGACATGATGGTTTAGAGACAGTCATATTCTTTTTAGATAGGCTATTTCTTTCTCAGAATCATTGATATTAGTAATGCAGCAGTGCTATACTGTTCTCGTATTTTTTAACAGTAGACTAGTTTATTTAAAGTTGTTTTTCGTTATGAGTTCGAAAACGCGCAGTGATGTCTGTAAACGCTTCGATCATGAATAATAAAATGAAGTGCATGATGTGCAGAGTCAATCTGTCATAGCATTATAATGAGAACACGATTTTAATAAAATGTTGTTTCTGTGTGCTTTCGTTGTCCGTGTATCAGCGTTGTTGGGAAGAGCGCATTCAAAATGTTCCGTTTCAAACCCTTCGCCTGTAAAATCTAGCACGCTGAAGTTCACGTGCGCATTCACGTCCTTTTGTGTTGATTTATGTCGTAATAGGTTCATAATAATCTTCATATTAATATTGATATAGGGTCCGTTTGGTTGAGTTTATTAACCAGCTAGCAAGCTCTGCATGGTGGTGTTATTTCAGTTTCAGCTCAAAGGCAATGCTCGATATTACTGACTTGGTTATTTGAGACAGTCATTTTATAAAGATGTTTCTTTTTCAAAGACATTTATGCATCATAATCTAGCAGTTATTTTTTGTTTTATATGTTCATGTTTTCATATACCTGTTTTCATGTCACGTTTGTATTTGTCAACAACCATTTTCATAACAGTTTTCATTATTTCAATGACGGACATGCCCCGCCCCCTGCACATACCCCGCCCCCGAGTACTCGAGTACTCGTTTTTGAGACCTATCGATGATCGAAATGAGAAATTGACAAAAATGCCCATCCCTAGTTGAGAAAGGCTTCAGATAGGCCTCCATTGGCATTCAGTACATTCACACTCACAAGACCCATAAAAGGCACTTAAAACGTTGTTACAAAGTCCATCTCACCACGGTGGCTCTACAATAATTTTACGAAGCGACGACTATTTTTTTTGTGCGCAAAAAAAATCAAAATAACGACTTTATTCAACCTCTTCTTGTCTTCCGTGTGTGCCTCCACGACGCATGCGCAAGAATATGACGTAGCGCCGGGGTTCAGGAATCCAAGAAATGCACACTTTAGCCCCATTTGAGCACTACGCCGAGACCTAAAGCACGACCAATGTAGAATTCAACAGCTTAGATACGCACGTCTTCCTCTGCTTGTAAACAAATCGATTCTGGGTCATGTGTCTGAACGGCGGATCTGCGTCATATTCTCGCGCCGGATCTGCGTCATATTCTCGCGCATGCGTCGTGGAGGCACAAACGGAAGACGAGAACAAGTTGGATAAAGGCGTTATTTTGATCTTTTTTTGCGCACAAAAACTATTGTTGTCGCATCGTAAAATTATTGTGAGATGGTGAGATGGACTTTGTAACGACGTTTTAAGTGCCTTTTATGGGTCTTGTGAGTGTGAATGTACTGAATGCAAATGGAGGCCTATCTGAAGCCTTTCTCAGCCATCAGCTTTCAACAAAAATATCTTCATTTGTGTTCCGAAGATGAACGGAGGTCTGACGGGTGTCGAACGACATGAGGGTGAGTAATTAACGACATGAGGGTGAGTAATTAACGACATGAGGGTGAGTAATTAATGACATGATTTTCATTTTTGGGTGAACTAACCTTTTAAGTCTGACGTCACGCTGCAGCGCTTCTGGGTCTCATACCACAAGAAAAATAACAAACAGTGCTAATATACACACACAAGGCGGTGTAATACTACAAAAAAATGCAACCCCAAATCAGAAAAAGTTGGGACAGTATGGAAAACGCAAAAAAAAGAAAACAAAGAAGTGATTTCTAAATTTACTTTGACTTGTATTTCATTGCAGACAATATGAACACAAAATATTTCATATTTTGTCTGGTCAACTTCATGTCATTTATAAATATGCATCCTTTCCTGTCATTCAGACCTGCAACACATTTCAAAAAAAGTTGGGACAGGAGCAATTTAGGGCTAGTAATGAGGTAAAATGGTTAAATAATGATGTGATTTTTAAACAGGTGATTGTAATTATGATTTGGTACAAAAGCAGCATCCAAGAAAGGTCTAATCCTTTAGGAGTAAAGATGGGCAGAGGATCGCCAGTTTGCCAACAAATACGTGTGAAAATTATTGAAATGTTTAAAAACAATGTTCCTCAAAGAAAGATAGGAAGAGATTTGGATATTTCACATTCAACAGTGCATAACATAATTAAAAGATTCAAGGAATCTGGAGGAATTTCAGTGCGTAAAGGACAAGGGCGCAAGCCTAAGCTGAACAACCGTGATCTCCGATCCCTCAGGCGGCACTGCATCAAGAATCGTCATTCATCTATAAGCGATATCACCACATGGGCTCAGGACTACTTTGGCAAACCTTTGTCAAGTACCACAATACGTAGTTACATCCACAAATGCCAGTTAAAACTGTACTGTGCCAAAAGGAAACCCTATGTTAACAGTGTCCAGAAGCGCCGTCGACTTCTCTGGGCTCGGAGGCATCTGGGATGGACCATCACACAGTGGAAACGTGTACTGTGGTCAGATGAATCAGTATTTCAGGTATTTTTTGGGAGGAATGGACGCCGTGTGCTCCGGACCAAAGAAGAAAAGGATCATCCAGACTGTTACCAGCAACAAGTCCAAAAGCCAGGGTCTGTCATGGTATGGGGTTTTGTCAGTGCCCTTGGCAAAGGTATCTTGCACTTCTGTGAAGGCACCATTAATGCTGAAAAGTACATAGAGATTTTGGAGCATAATATGCTGCCTTCAAGAAGACATCTTTTCCAGGGACGTCCATGCATATTTCAACAAGACAATGCAAAACCACATTCTGCACACATTACAAAGTCCTGGCTGCGGAGGAAGAGGGTACGGGTACTTGACTGGCCTGCCTGCAGTCCCGACCTGTCTCCAATAGAGAATGTGTGGCTCATTTTGAAGCGAAGACTCCGTACTGTTGCCCACCTTAAGACTTGTTTGCAGGAAGAATGGGACAAAATTACACCTGAAACACTTCATCACTTGGTGTCTTCAGTCCCTAAATGTCTTTTAAGTGTTGTGAAAAGGAATGGCAACATTACAAAGTGGTAAATGCTTTACTGTCCCAACTTTATTTGAAATGTGTTGCAGGTCTGAATGACAGGAAAGGATGCATATTTACAAATGACATGAAGTTGACCAGACAAAACATGAAATATTTTGTGTTCATATTGTCTGCAATGAAATACAAGTCAAAGTAAATTTAGAAATCACTTTTCTTTTTTTTATTTGCGTTTTCTATACTGTACCAACTTTTTCTGATTTGGGGTTGTAATAATCATAACCTTTTTCATATCATTTCAATCATACCAAAATTCCAGATGGCCAGTGATTCATCTTTTATAAATCGTTAAAATATTAATGTCTGTGACGCTGTGAGCACGGATACTGTTGAGTAGACTGTAAGTATTTAAAATGTTTAACTTTTTAAAATGTTTGATGTTTAATATGAATAAATGGCGCTCATAAATGGCTGTTGATGGCATTATCAAGTGAAACGAATTGTGGCTTGGACCCAGAAACGGCATTCCGTAGGTCACGACTTAACAAGCGGATTGTCACTACCAAAACACAATATAGTTTTTTTTTTTTTTGCACAATCGCTAGGACACATTTCTCAATACGATTTTTTCAAACCTCTTCACACAGTTCTCCTAACCAACTTTCATCTTGGCACATTCAAAGTGCATTAAATCTACCAAAACACTTAATTCATGTCTCAAATCAACTCTTTCTTCCAGAACACTAACAATGATTTTCAGCTGACAAACACAATTTGTCAAGCATTTCCTTACAAAACAAGAATGAAACTCTCCACAGCTTATAATTCATCTACTTGCTTTGATAATATTTGATTTTTTAAATTCATAATATATTTAATTACAATATGAAGTGTAATTTATAAGATTTGCTGTATTTTGAATATTTCTTTGTAAAAAAGCATAAAGTTGATCATACTGATGTCAAAGTTAAGGATTCATTAGTTTGAACATGCATTGAACCAAACTCTATCATAACATCTTAGTTGATAATTCAGTATACTTTATTTTTGACAAAATATCCCATGTTTCAGTCAGGACAGCACATTTTCGATAGTGACAGTAGTACTGTTTTAGTAGTGACTACAATTAGTTTGTCATGGCTGAGTCAGACAGTAAACAATTTATATTAATACCAATAACGGACTAAAGCCAGGTTTCCATCCAAGGATTTTTTTTTTTTTTCGTGCAAAAAAAAAGGTTAAGAGCATTCAAATGTTTACCAATATTCTGATGGAAATGACAATTATCAATAATTTTTTGCCAATGTCGACACAATCTTTTTCACTTTAGTGCATAAATTCTATGTCAATACTTTAAATGTCACGAAAACTAGTTTGGAAACACTTTTTGTCGAGAAAAAAGGCTTTAAAGCAAATAAATGTGGTGTCACATGACAGAATTAGTGTCCGCATTACTCCCGTAAAGCACCGTTTATCTATAGTTCAAGGGCGCACTAAATCCATTATATTCATATAATTAAATGGTAAGAATAAGACGTGTTACTTCTCAAACATCATTCATCCGTATATTTGTAATTTTGTGTTTTTTACAATCTAACGAAACTTCAGAATAAAAAACTTATAAATAATAAAAATAATAGCTAACTGCACCGTTTCTGAATATTGTTTGATGAAGTATAAAATGACACTTGTTAATAAAAAGTATTTATGTAAAGGGGCTACAATTTAATATATATAATAAAGTTTTGTTTCAAAATAGATGAGGAAAATAAAGCGTCTTGAAAATCTCGGCGGCTTATCAAAAATTAAAATGTGGCGTCTGTGAATCAAAGGAAGGCTGTTGGAGTTTCTTTCCAATACTGACAAAAAGAAAGATAAAATACACAACATGTTACTTCTGTATCTGAATAAATAAAATTAATGGCATAAAATCACGATTTCATAGGCAGGATCTGGCTACTTGACAAATGAAAATCACAAACACACAATTTTTAATAAAATAATTTGATAATTACAATTAATGAATACATGGGCGTCAGAACCATTGTTTGTTGGACAACTGACAAACCCACCCACTTTTTAAGACCAATGATATTGGACCCACTCACTTTTACCAAATATAATTCTGTTCACCTACCCCTAACCAATAAACACTTTATTATTAAACACACGTTAGATGCTTTATTTCCACTTATCGAATGTTTGTCTTTATTGAAAATAAATGCCTATCCCATCTGATATGTGATGGGAAAAGGGAGTAGAGCGAGTTCGGCTAAAGGTGGATTCGAACCGTGGGTCGATTTGCATCAAAACTTTCTGCCATGCGCCTTACCTCTACACTATTGTTACTGTAAATGATTTGGTGACTTTTGTAATTTTGTCTAGCCCAACCAGACGTTTAGTAAACGATGCAGACTATTTGCATATTTTATATATTTACCTTTATAAAGGGCATTTCCCCTAATCTTATTAAATATATTCATTTTAAATTGTTACATTTTATCAATAAATTAGATTAGTATAATAAGACACTATAGGGCTGTTACCAATCAAATTAAATCATTTACACTAAATAATTTAACATGAAACAATATTATGAGTTCGTTGAATATACAAATAAGACATTTTGGAAATAATGACACTTTAAACATGTAACAGTAGGTGGCACCAGGTGACTGTCATAATGGGCGAGTCATTGAAAAATGCTTCCTTCTCATTTTGCGCGAAAGTTGTGCTGCTGACTTGTCACTGGTTTCCGTGACGGGTCACAATAATGTCTCTGAAACATCTGTGTATTGCCAAATATTGCATTTATTTCACTTCAGCTGATAAAGTATGCAAACAGCGCGAGCGTCACTGCGGGAAGCAGAAAGTGTCCGACTTCACGTCTCCGTTTGCAGCTCCTGCCCGCCTGCACGCGGCTACTCTCGCCGATCGGTTACATCCGGTCGCAGCCGATGTCGAACACACCTATTGAATCTTTGACTTCAAAATGCTGACTCATTCAGTAATGAAAACACTGTTGAGTGCTTCGGTGAGCTGTGCTGTTCTGCTGTGATCTTTGTTTGGAACTATTTATGCTGTTAAAATAGAACAAAAACGGTCAATGTTGCGTCTAAAATGTAAGTGACTTATTATGGATTACTTGTTTATTGAACTGTCATATGAAATAAATGTCATATTTTCAATCATGATGGTATTCAGTCAAGTCAAGTTGCCTTTATTTATATAGCGCTTTATACAATGGCAATTGTTTCAAAGCAGCTTTACAGTGATAACAGTGACATCAGAAAACAGTGATGTCATACAGCTCAGTTCATTTACATTTATGCATTTAGCGGACGCTTTTATCCAAAGCGACTTACAACTGAGTACAGGTAGCGATCTTTCATGAAGAGACGAGTAAACGCAAAAAGTACCTGAAATACTTAGTCTGTGTACATTGCTCAGTGTAGCACAGGCTAGAGTAGGGAGGGAAAAGGGGAAGAAAGAGAAAAAAGATTTTTTTTTTTTTTAATGAGGTTAAGTTTTTTTAAGTGCTCACAGAAGAGATGAGTTTTTAGTTGTCTTTTGAATGTTGTCATTGATTCTGCGTTTCGGATGGCGGTGGGAAGATCGTTCCACCAGCCGGGAAATTTGAATGAAAATGTTCTGGAAAGGGATTAGGGCTGGTCCGAATACCATTTTTTGAGCTTCGAAGCTTTGGTAGTAATTAAATATTTGCCTATCTTCCTGGATGGGTTCTAGCCAATTAGGGATCATCTTGGTTCACCCCTCCCATAAATTATTTGTTATCTCTGGGGTCTCTTACTTCCCTGCCCTAAGCAGAGAGTACATTTAGACCTGATTTCTTATTATAAGAACATGGTACGTTCTACAAAGATTTCATTCAACTCATCTGTTGGATTATACACAAACAAACAAAAAATACCATGCAAGGTAGGGGTGTGACGATAACCGCATCACCGCAATATTGCAGTAATGAGATACCTACCGCGGTGTGAGGTCATCACCGCAAATGTTTTTTTTTTGCTGTGGTGAAAGTTACTGGTGTGCATATATGGTGTTCGATATGAACATTAAACACAATAATCATTGCTTATAATGTACTGTCTTCCGTGAGTCCTATATAGGCCTCTGTTCAAGGGCTTCTGGAGAAAAAAACCTTTCTGAGCAAGGGAGGGACCATTAAACATATGGGGGATTTATTTTGTTTTTGTGTCTGATTAGCCTATTATTAATTAACTGCTAGGTTTCAGTATTTGTGATTAGGGATGCTCATATTGACCGTTTAACCGTTAGCCGAAAGTAAATTTTTGGAGAAGGTGCGCGCGCCGCGCAGTCAGCGGAGGCTCACGCTGCGGAGCCAGACGAAAGCAAGGCTTGAGAGGGTGTTTTCTGCCGCTGGTCTAACTGTCAACAGGCTGCGCTCCAGACTAACCCACATTACTTTGACATGTTACTTTAAAAAAAATAAAAAACATACAAGGTGTGGATTGAGGTAGGCCTGCTATTTTTATTTGACGGAAAAAAACTATTCCGGTTCTTCAAAGCTTTAAACGGATTCAGTGTATTTTCGTTTTGTCATGTGTGATGTTTACAGATAATGTTCAAGTAAATACACACAAACACAGGCATAAAAAAAAAAAAGCATAACATAAAGATTTGGAGTTAGATTTGAATTGCAAGTAGCGATCCTTCTCTTATTTGGTTTAGGCAATAGTTGACGGCGCTAGAGCCAGATGACATTATTCATGACTCGCTATTTGGTTTAAGAAATTGCGCCATTCCGTACCGTTGAGAAAAGAAGAGAAAGCTGCAGAAAGAACAAGTCGAGCTCAACCTGGCCTAACATTGCTTAGTTCTGATGAGTTGTGATAAACTTCGATTCTTATTTCTTTAGACATTGTTTTTCAGGTAACAGTTCGTGGATATAAACGCACTCGTCCAAACGATGACAAACTGTTCCATAATTCCTATTTAACTCAAAAGATATCGAAAAAACAACAAAGTTATATATATATATATATATATATATACATTTTATTTCATATTATTGTTGTTAATATGTCTATTTGGCCTATTAATAATTAGATTTTTTTAAAGGTGGCCCCCTGCTTAGGGCTGTTCGGTCCCTGTACGACCGGCGCAGGAGCTTGGTTCGCATTGCCAGTAGTAAGTCAGACCGGTTCCCAGTGCATGTTGGACTCAGGCAGGGCTGCCCTTTGTCACCGGTTCTGTTCATAATTTTTATGGACAGAATTTCTAGGCGCAGCCAAGGGCCGGAGAGTGTCCGGTTTGGGGCCTTACGATTTCGTCGCTGCTTTTTGCAGATGATGTTGTCGTGTTGTTCTCCTCAGACCAGGACCTTCAGCGTGCACTGGGGCGGTTTGCAGCCAAGTGTGAAGCGGCTGGGATGAGAATCAGCACCTCCAAGTCCGAAGCCATGGTTCTCAGTCGGAAAAGGGTGGATTGCCCACTTCAGGTTGGTGGAGAGTTCCTGTCTCAAGTGGAGGAGTTCAGGTATCTTGGGGTCTTGTTCACGAGTGAGGGAAGGATGGAACGGGAGATCGACAGACGGATCGGTGCAGCTTCTGCAGTAATGCGGTCGATGTACCGGTCTGTCGTGGTAAAGAAGGAGCTGAGCTGTAAGGCGAAGCTCTCGATTTACCGGTCGATCTACGTTCCTGCTCTCACCTGTGGTCATGAGCTGTGGGTCATGACCGAAAGGACAAGATCCCGGATACAGGCGACTGAAATGAGCTTTCTCCGCAGGGTGGCTGGGCGCTCCCTTAGAGATCGGGTGAGGAGCTCGGTCACTCGGGAGGAACTCAGAGTAGAGCCGTTGCTCCTCCACATCGAAAGGAGCCTGCTGAGGTGGCTCGGGCATCTATTTCGGATGCCTCCTGGACGCCTTCCCAGGGAGGTGTTCCAGGCATGTCCCACTGGGAGGAGGCCCCGGGGAAGACCTAGGACAAGCTGGAGGGATTATGTCTCCCGGCTGGCCTGGGAACGCGTCGGGGTTCCCCCGGAGGAGCTGAAGGAAGTGGCTAGGGAGAGGGAGGTCTGGGCGTCTCTGCTTAGACTGTTGCCCTCGCGACCTGGCCCCGGATAAGCGGATGATGATGATGATTATGATGATTTTTTTAAAGGCGAATACGAAACAAAATAACGTAATTGAAAATCCTGTGAATAACTGGGCAAAACTTATATGGAAACGCCAATCAATGCTCTGAATTTCTGCTGCCCATTTACATGAGCAAGTTAAAATTAGGGCTGGGTATTGTTCAAAATCTTTCGATCCGGTGCCAATTTCGATACCTCAGTTTCGATACCGGTTCCTAATGATACTTTTTTCGATACCATATGTTTTAAAATCCATTTCAACATCAACAAAAATATATTAAACACAAAACTTTTATTTTTCACCTTAATTACAACAAATTCTGGTAACATTTTTCACTCAGGGTAACATTATTAATAAAACAGCTTGTGCTTTTTGGATAGGGGTGCGCCAGCAGACACTCAGGATTGGTATCAATCCTATCTTGGCCAAAATTAACACAAAAAGAGAAACCTTTTTGCCACAACATGAACAAATTATAAATAATAAATAATATTGCACCAACTAAAATTCAAAGGAATGTAAAAAAAAAACTTTTTAGTGCAAAATCAAATTGCATTTGTGATTAACCACTCAGCAGTTTTTCTTCAGAAAGATCAACATGTCGGCTTTTTCTGGTAACAGACAGGCCCGCTCCTGGCTAATGGTGTCCCCAGTAGTGGAAAATGTACGCTCTGAGGGCATCGATGAGGCTTGTACACAGAGGTACCTGCCTTCCAAGCTGGATAGCATTGGCAGTGTGTCCTTCATACTCCACCACCAAGTCGCTGGATTCACTTTGGAGAGTGTACACGGCAAACCTCTGTAGAGCTGTATCTCCTCCTGAATCTTCTCTGAGGTGCTGGTCATGCTCTTGGCTCTTACTTCTATCGCCATGCCTTCCTCTGCAAAAATCTCCTCACGGGCAGAAAGCTTTGCCCACTTCTACAAACAGAAAAGATAAAAACAAAATAAGGCAACAATACTGGGTAGCCAGACTCAAACATACATACATGCATATTCATTTTCTTCTGAAAATGAATTGGAAGAAACAGGATGTCCGTATATATTTACCCGTGTTGCTACTGGCGCTGCACAAGCTTCATCAGATAAGTCATCTTCACTTGCTGCCTCTTCATTGACTTCTTCGGGCTGCTGGGCCTGGGTCCTTTCACCTTTATTCTATATTTGATGGAAACACAGGTATCATGTACATTGATTTGATTTACAATGGAAGAGAATAATGATTACCAGTAATAAGAATATTAAACACACCAGATGTGTGGTTTCCCTACTAATCAGCTCCTTCTCTACTCTGTCCCACACTGCATCTGCGGCTGCCACTCTTGACTTAAATCTTGGGTCTAAGGCCATGCTTTCCTCCAAAAACTGCTGAATGCACTCCTCCTGCAAGACAAGAACATGGTATAGAAGTTAGGTTTCTGAGTATACCTTATGAAAACAATTGACAAATCAATAGGATTATGATACTCACTTGGTATCTTTTTGAAAGATCACCCCCAGGGTTTTTCCTGGGTCAAAAATGGTCTTCGGTGGTGGCTGACAGACATGGTCATCCATACACACACACACACACGCACGCACAGTAAAAAAGTTCCCTACCCACGTGATCTGCAAGTGCAATACTGACAAAACATTTTAAATAAATTCAAAGAAAATTTGTAATTTTTGCTTATCTTATTTTGATACCTTGATGTTTGTTTGTGTTCCTCATTTTTACACTATTTACTGATAATTGTTTTGGTATATAATCATATCAATATTAAAAAGTAGTATTAAAAAATGAACAAATAGCCTAATTTTCTGCTATATACAATTTCATAAAATTATCAGCTAGCTAACCACAACTTTGTTCTGGGTTCACTCCAGTCTAAACTAAATGATTTTAGGCTATTTATTTTACTACACATTGTCCAAATAAATAAGCTGAAAGACTGTGGATGATTAAAGCTAATTCTTACTATCCACTCTTGCTAAATTGTGTAAGCACACTTGTGTTCTCATTTCAAGTGTTCTGAGTAAATGATTTAACTGATTCATGAGTTCAGTGTTGGACTGATCCGTTCTAACCAGTCGTTAAAATGATTCGGTTCAAAGGAGTCATAATGTGGCGAATCGGACATTGGCTGACGCGCTGTGTGTGAATCCCGTCTGTTAGAACATCGCGAAAGATTTGTCAACACACAGAAAACACTTCATAACCGGATAGGATTTGTTTCACGTTTATTGAAAGTATGGTTTATGTCAGCTGGTCAGAGAATCAGTCAATGTTTTTTGAGCGCATTTCACACCCAGCGGTAATTAAAGGAAAACATCGTCTGATAGCGCCACGTGCAACATGGATTCGGTCTTCCGACCTTTTGATTTTGATTAACGTAATATGCGAAATATTAGAAAGCTAAGAATGCTTATTTTGAAGACAGAGAGCGTGCGAGCGGGGGAGGAGCTCTGATCGTTCTCTCTGACACTCAGTTAACGCAAGTGCAGCGGTCATCTATTCTACATCACTCATAAATCACAATAACTTATCAAATAAGGCTTTGGCGGGACAACAATTTGTTTTGGCGGCCGCCAAAAAAATTTCAATGTAGGAAAAACCCTGACCCCAGATTTTTTCTTTGATGCACTGAGTAAATGTGGAGTCCTCTGCACATATAGTGAAGTGGTGCTCAAGTTTCCCCAAGATGGGCAGAATCTGACCCAATGTTGGAATCCTTTCAGCGGGTATGCAAAGTGTTGAAGTATACAGTAGCTTCATGACTTTAACAAACTCCTCTGCTTTTCTGAAGTCATCATCAGTAACTAGCTCCAGTCTGAAAAATGTCCACATAGTTTTATTAACAAGATTAAACTTCTTAACAAAAGATATTTAGCACTGATACTAGAATAAGACAATTCAAATACATGTCCTTCTCCATTGTCCTCTTTAACCGAGCGTCCATGGCAGCTGCCTGGATGGCAGGAAACTGCTCGAGAAACCTCTCCACCATTAGAAAGAGGCTTTTTCACCTGTTCTTAACATCCAAGATGACTGCATGTTCTGGAAGGCCTACAGAGAGAGACAGATGGTTTAGAGTCAAACTGGTTATCCATTTGGGGAAACAGTTTAATAAACAATTTAACCAAGACAAGTTAAGTTTAGCGTATTTTGATTTCTACTTACCGAGAAGTTTCTGCTTTTCCTTTAAGACAGGTTTAGCCAGGCTAGACCTCTTCAACCAGACCACCATTGCATGGATCCTTCCTGCCCACCTTGAAACAGAGGGCACATTGTACAGTTTTTGAGCAGCAATGTTTAGTGTGTGAGCAAAGCAGCCAATCTTTATTATGCTCATCTTTTTCACTGCCACATACATGTTTGCTGCATTGTCTACAGTGATGGCTACAACTTTGTGCTTTATTTCAAATTCATCCAGAACAGAATGTCTCCTATTTCCTCTGCTGTGACTTCCCCTGTCTGGGACGTGTAGACTGCCCTTTTATGGAGTACGTTCTCCTTTATGGAACCTTCCTTCACATAGTGGACTGTAACGGTCAAATAGTGGTCTTGAGCCACACTGGTCCACCCATCAGCAGTCACCGCCACATCAGCCGCAACTTGCAACTTTCTCTTCAGATTTCCTATTTCTACTGCATACCATGCCGGAATAAGTGTATTTGACAGCAGGTCACTGCTGGGGGACTGATTCTGGGGGGTTAAGGTGCTTATCATCTCCCTATTATTGACATTAGAGCACAAAACAATAACAATATAATGGTTTCATTTTTTTTACTGACAATAACAGTAAAATATGTCATCCAGGCTAAAAGAGGCTATATTGGCAAACTACCTTTTTTTAAAAACTCCCTTTATATTGATAGCTTGCTCACCTGCACCATGGGGCCTCCACTGTCGAAAAAGGTAGCAAACCTTTAACAATAAACTCTGTGACTGCTCTGTGGCACTAATCTCGTCTTTGCTCAGACATTTCCCTATTGCTGACAGTGTGAAGGGATTGACACTTTCTGGTATTGTCTTCCTATTCCTAAAATCAGGGTGGACCGGTGCAGAGGCTAATGTGAAGGGGGAAATAGACAGCGCTAACGCTACAGCAACTGACTAGCAGCACAAGCTAACAGGGGCCTCCACTGTCGAAAAAGGTAGCAAACCTTTAACAATAAACTCTGTGACTGCTCTGTGGCACTAATCTCGTCTTTGCTATGACATTTCCCTCTTGCTGACAGTGTGAAGGGATTGACTAGCAGCACAAGCTAACATACATCAAGTAGTAGTCAACGTTATGGGGATGCATTCAGTTTAAGTAGTGAAATTACACTTATCTGTCAAGTATTTCTAAAATGTGTAACCTTAACGTTACGTTGGAAAAAACAAAGTTGTTGCCGGCCTGGTCAAAGAATAACGTTATAGCTCCTAGGTAACGTTACATAGCAACGCAGAGTTGTATCCACACATTCAAACGCGTTAGCGTTAAACAATTACTTTAACTTCTGTTCGCTAAAAAAGGTGATCTTTCTTACCTGCTACAATCCCAGAAATGCCAGATGATGTTGACGGGGGCAGGTTTGACTGCGATGAGGTGAAAGGCTCCTCTGGTTCCATCTTTTTACAGTCAAATACTGTGCAACTTTCTGCCTTAATATTGATCCCGTGCATGGTCAAGTGCTTCATTAAATTGGTGGTATTGCCGCCTTTGGTTGCAATACTCTTATCGCATATGTTGCACTTTGCTGACTCGGCATCCACTTTTATGAAGTGTAGCCACACTTTAGACCTCTTTGGCATTTTAAAACGACGCGGTAGAACACATGAGAAAAAACAACTACACTTGTGTTGTGTGACTGCGAGTATCTTCAGAAATCCTCTTTGTCACATGGTGGTGGACAGCCAATCGCCGGTGCTTTAGGGCCTTACATGCAAGTATGCTACAGACTCACACAGACACAGCCGCTTGGCTTTTGGAACGGAAATTTGGCACCGAAAGATAAATCAATTTTTGTACTCATAGTATCTGACTTTTTCATTCAATACCATAAAAGTATCGCCATTCGGTGCCCAGCCCTAGTTAAGATAAGACTTTATTGATCCCGAGCTGGAGAAATTCGCTTGTTATAGCTCCAGATACAACACAACAGATAGCAAAATACACATGAAATAAAAAAATAAAGAAATTGAAAATAAGAGCATAATATAGGCTACAAAATACAAATTGGTGTGAACATTGCACTGGTCGCGAAAAGGAGGTAGTGGCGGCGCGTTGTAGAAATAAATACATTTTGCATAACAAAAGTTGCCAGAAAATAGGCTATATGACTATAATATGCGGTACGAGCACTCCCTCGGAGAGTGTATTCAGTGCTGCAAGCAACATTGTCACTCCGTTAAGATCCTCGCTAAAACCAGACAAAGTGAACATGTTGGTTTTCCTGTCACGAAACATGAACACCGAAAAATAAAGCAGCAGGACTTGCCGATTAACTTAAGCGGCCCAACAGCCAAACACTTACTAGGCTAGCTCTTTTAAATTGCATTTTAAAAAAGGTTGATTAAGTTTAGCCTAATTAATAGTTAATTATTAAAATTTACAATTTAATATTAATGTTAATTTTAATGTGTCAATAATAAAGAAAACTGCTTTATAATTATTAATTTATATTGTTATTTACAAACTACATGCGTTCTTGATCGTGTCTTTAGTTGTTTGGGGGTCGGGGTGTGCGGTTAACCACCAAACCGCGAGATTATTTGCTTCTTCACCACGGTAAGAAAAAATCCCATACCGTCACAGCCCTATCGCACTGTGCACTTTCATTCACTTATTCAATAGTTACATGATTACATGAATTGGGAGTGATATACATGTATACTGGTCACGTGTATAGGTTGTAGACACAATAAAACTGCCGTCGAAGGCTATTTGAATGCAAGTCCAATGATCAATGATTTGATGCAGTTTATATGCAACACAGTTTCTGTGAGTTTCCTTGTAGGTTTTAGCTGTTTCACGCAGAGTTCATTTAAAGGTCATTGAGAGAATGGAGCTCTGGTTTGTTTGTTTCTCTTGTGATGAAACTAAATCTGTTGTTATCTTTGGGGTTGCTCAGAGTTTGCGGGGCAATAAAGTACTTAGTGGTGTCTCCTCCAGACAGAATGGAGCCTACGTCTTTCTGGTGATGGACAGAAGATTTTGGGGTCTGGAGTGTTGAGTTGGGTTTTGTGTGGAATTATGTTTGAACGAATCATCTGGAAGATTTATTTGTGTCTGCCCCCACAATTCCTACAGTTGAATATTTAGTGTCCCCAACTAGGCAAGCCAAAGGCTAAAGAGTTGATGGTGACAAGGAACCAAAACCCCCAGCTGACAAAATGTAGAAGTAAACCTTGGGAGAAACCAGGCTCAGTTGGGGTGCCAGTTCTCCTCTGGCCAACAAACAAACAGTGTATGATTATGATTCTTGCAACTTTACAGGTCAGAAGTCATATTAGATCAGAATATTTGTCCAGTTCCATTTGATTGAAGATCAGATTCATCACGCCGGAGATGGATTTGTTGAGGATGTCGTGCCGATGATGCCTTCACAGGGGAGAGTCTAGTTGACACGGTCTCTGCAGAACACTTCAGGCATGCGTTGGTCATGTCTAGGTCCACCATCTGATCTGGATACTGCAGTAAACCTCGGGATAAACAGAGAGACTAACATTAGCGTAGATGCCATTATTTTTATAATGTAACGAGTCATGTAACATCAGGTGTTGTGGGAAGTGTTCCTGGTTCCGGCTGACCTTAAGAATTAGATGGTTAGATGGATTGAAAATAGATTTTCTAAGCTTAAAAATAATACCCATTTTATAGTCTAGTAGCCAGCCCATAGAGCCCCATTGTGAACCCGGAAATGTTGAGTACACCAAAGTTTTATTGCAGAAATGTGAAGTATGGGTCCCCAGCATACAGAAACTGTCAGATGCTAATTTGCATATATTGAGCAATTTGCATTATTAGCTTAATCGTCCATTTTGACCACATATTTTGCACTGTATGGCCAATTTCTACAATATGTGAGTGGTTTTAGAGGTTTTATTGGATGCTGATTTCATTTCTGGCACTTTCAGACTTCAAAATTGTAATTCTATAACAAATTTAGATACATTTAACACATTTTTTGGTTATTTTCATGGTTAACATAATCTCACATTTCAGCATCACAAGAGCTCTTGATCTTTGATGTGAATGTTGATAACCTAAATTTGTTTACATTTCTTGAGGTCCGGTCATGTTTTTATGCAAATAAGCTGTTGCAGCTAGCTGTTGTAATAGTTAAGTATGTTTGGGAGCATAGTCTAGTTTTAAAGTGAAAATTCACCTTTTCTTATATTGCCCTTAATATTCATAGAAAAGTCAGTCAAGGGATTTAATTTTGACATTTTAATGTTGACATTACTAATGTTTTCACATTCAGATAAAAGGTGGACAGAGTTATAATGACAGTACTGTTCAATACATAGTGCACTACTAGTGTCGCGGAGCGGGAGTGTTACGGATACTCGGTGTTGCCATAGACAATAAATTAATTAATTTGGTAAATAAATATAAACAAATTTTTTTTATACATCACACAACTATTTACAACACAACAGAGGTTGGTAAAATAGGCTTAGTATTGTTTTTGAGCCATATAAGCATAAT
Organism: Gobio gobio; assembly: GCF_949357685.1. Taxonomy (NCBI): domain Eukaryota; kingdom Metazoa; phylum Chordata; class Actinopteri; order Cypriniformes; family Gobionidae; genus Gobio; species Gobio gobio. The sequence continues at coordinate 50,304,818 of NC_137114.1, forward strand.
AAATAAGGTTATGACTCTAAAAACTAATATCCTAACTCATATATTTTTTTTATATTGTTAAAGACCGTCAGTAATAAAATAAGAACAAATAATCAAATTATGAGCAAAAGCACAAATAAATACAGCAGAACAAACATATACAAATGAAATAAACAGTTATTTTCATGTAGGTCTAAACTAGATTGTCAGGTACAAAAATAGTAATCAAATGTAAAATATCACTGCATAGTCTGCATAAAATGATATGTCACAGCATAAAAATACAGATTAATCCTTATTAAAAGTTATTCAGTCAAGAGCAGTGAGTGATTTTTTTTTTGTCTTTTGTTATCTCAATATTTATATAACCAATGACGATATTTTCCGGCTTTCCGTGTGTTCACTGTTATACGGTAGGGGGCGCTGTAGCGCATTTCCTGCACGAGAACAGAATCTCCTGATCAAAACACTGCCGAAGAAGCAACGTGCGATATCATAAGCAGATGCATATGCAAAATAACGCGATCATCACCATTAAACAGCATATACATCACAACTGCCCAATGTTATTGAATGAACTGTCAACCCAGGACGAGTTCTAGGACTGTCAAGCTTTGGGGTGTTGATGGACTCGATCTACAACATCTGTGTTTTGTTCATCGTTCAGACGTAACGTTAGTCTTTTAAAAAAACGATGATTTTTTCAGCTTTATGCTCAAAATGTTGCTTTTTCATGAAACTTGCAACAGTCAAGTGTTTATTAAAAAAATAATATATGAAGCTGGAATAAAACAGTGGGTCTGTTCTTTCTTTTGAAATATTGCATGTTTAGATATTCGGTGGACCATTAAAACTTACAAACTTGACCATAAATGCTGGCGGTGACTGGCAAATTTCATGTTTACGGTGATTTAAAAGACCTAACCGACTATGTTTACGATGATACTCAACAAGACAGGCATTTTGATATAATTTTGTGTGAATATTCGCGCGCTGTGAGACGCGTGGCCTTGCGTGTGTGTGTGTGTTGTGTTGTGTTGCTGCCCTTCGCGAGTATCAAACTGAGAGACACTTTCTCGTCTATGAGCGCTTGGCTTGAATATTTAAATTGGCAAGGCTTAAAAATGCGCAAATAATCAGTTTCCGTGAAGATGCAGCTCTGGGAGTGTCTTTCACGCTGGCACTGAACCATCGGGCAATTCCGTAATGACAAATATTTTATGCCACTCATTCAGGGGGGGCGGGGGGTCGTTTTGGGAGGGCGGGGCGCCCCCCCTGAACAATGGTAGGGGAAACACTGAGAGTGAGGAGCTCGGAGACACAGCCATACATGAGACTTTGTCAAACATTATTGCTACTGACGGTGCTTCATCAGCTTCTGTGCTATGTCATAAATCTTGCTACAGCTCATATACTTCTCACTCTAGAAATGTGAGTGTGGCGAGCAGCGAGGCCGAGTAGAGCGCAGAGTCGGGAGTGCCCCCCGGCCTGCGAAGGGCGTTGGGGTTATGTGGCGAGCAGCGGGGCCGAGGGACCGTGAGGGCGGGACGAGGCGGCGCTCATCAGAGAGGATGAGCGCCAGCTGCGAGCCGCAGCGATCTCGGCCCTTGCGGAGGAGTGAGGGAGTATAAAGGAGGAGCGACGACAGTGAGGGACGAGAGAGGACCAGGCCTGGATTTTGTGTTATGTTTTATTTTGTGTTCGCTGCAGTCGTCCGTGAGGGGCTGCAGCTTTTATTTTCACTTTGTGTTTATTTGTGTTTGTGTGTAGGCGGCAGTCGGCCGTGAGGGGCTGCCGCCGCCATATTTATTTTGTCTTTATTTTTGATTAAATACTTTGATTGTTCGCCGGTTCCCGCCTCCTTCTTCCCGTACAAACAACGTTTACTACAGTGAGCAAACGCAAGTCAGACTCGTGAGTCAGGCTGGAAAGCGAATCATTCGCTCTCAACTCACTGCCTTTGAGTATTCAAAACAGTGCTTGTTCTGTGGTCTTATTTGTGAAGAAAAAGACTCTAAAATTCCTACACTCAGGTTCATAGGGACTACTCAGAATTTCTTAAAGGTCCCTTGGCATGGCATTTTATAATGTTTCCTGAGGTGTACTTATATTGTTAGTATGATTTTTACATCATAAAATGTCATAATTTAGAAATAAAAGGCATTTTTTTCTATACTGCTGTTTGCCCTGTGGCTGTAGGCCCTGTTACAAGAGGCGTGTCTGCTGTGAGACTTCAGTAAAAACGCCCACTGTTGTGATTGGCTGACATCTTTGCATTTGATATGAGCGGAGGGGGCGTGGTTTAACGAGGTCTACGACGCACGAGCTGCTGCCAGAGAGACGGATGGACCAGAGTTCACTTCACATCGGTTCTGTCAGTCTCAGTTCAGTGAACTGTTTTAGTTACAGCATATACTTCAGGTTATTAGTCTATTTCTAGTTGGAGGGGCTGTCACTCATGTCAGAAAGTTAGTAACTTTAGTAAATTATGGATCAGCGCTGACTGGAGACGCGAACCGTTTAGAACGATTCAGTCCGATTTGGTGAACTGATTCAGTTCACTAAAAAAAAAACGGTTCAAAAGAAAGATCATTCGCGAACCGGACATCACTAATGTACCAGAGACTGAGCTCAGCGATTGCTAACAAAGTTATTTATAGTAACTATTGAGTTATGAGAGCGCTGTCAGTCAGCGCGAGTTTATTGTGTTTGTATTTGAGAGTTCTGAATAAACACGAGTCCCAGTCACGCCGAGTCCGTCTTCATCATTATTACCAACTTTGTAACACATGCAAAGTACCATTACAGCTGTCGAGATGAACGAGTTATGAGTAAGTGTTGATAATACCATTATTTTTAGATATGTTCCTATCATATGGAAAGCGTCAGTGACGCGCATTGAGTACACAGCGCAAACAAAGACACAACAGCAGTAATCGAATGTAATCCAGTTTATTGTGGGAATAGCTGGCTAGGCTGGCCCAGATACCCTCACGCTTACCCCCTTCTGCTTAACCCTTTAAGACCTAAGGGTATTTTTACAATTAATTTTCCGCCTGGTGTTATTTACTAAAAAAGCTTGTAAAACATCAACCCTGTTGTGCACAGACAATTGACACACCTCTTTTTTTTCAAGACAAGTTGCACTGTCAGTATATTTGTGTTGCATTGATGTCACCTGAATGTAAAATAAGTTATGGGACCATAAAGACAAATGAAAACATAAAACGGAAATTGAATCACTCAAATATTTATTGAAAACACACACAAATAAATAAAAGCTAAGCATATTTCCTCTGGAAAACAGTTTGTTCAAGTCTTTGGAGTCCTGGAACTCAGGAATAAACATGAAAACTTATACAGAACCAAAACTATTTACATTTTTCCAAAAAAAAGTCCAGGCGCTTTTGGCCTCTTTGGATTTTGGATATTTACTGGTGCCAAGCCTCAAAACAGTTCCTATCAGGAACTTCTCCTCAAACTTTCTCCTCAAACTTTCTCCACAAAACTGCAGCGCGTCTCTCTCTCTCCTCAACACTAGCCGTGCGTCTCTCTCTATCCACAATAACAGAGCTGTGGTTCATGCGTAATGACGCACACCAACGTGGATGACGGATCAGCCTGTCATTGGTCAAACCCTCATCCAAAATGGCAGCTAGCATCGCGCTAGCGGCAAAAATTACGGAAAATTTATAAATTATGGACATCAAGTGGATATATCTTGGATGTAAGCGTTTTGATTTATTGCTGAACAACTCCAAAAAGATGCACATGTTCCAGGCTGGATAGAAAACCTTCTGTAAAGGCTACAAAGACACCAAAGACACCCCCATGATGGCTAGCTCGTTAGCTTTCTGCTGGAAAATACGGTAAGAAAATCGATAAAAGTTTCATGAAATAATATAGATATTTATCGGAGGTGCTGTGTGACGTCGTGGGCGACGCCGTCGGGCTCTGAGGGTTAATCTTGCGCCGCGTAAGGCGCCTCCGCTGTGGGCCAGATGCAGTACTGGGGGTCGGGGATGTTGGAGGCCGACCGATCAGTGCAGCCCGAGCCTCGGCGTGTGTAAGGTTTATCTCTAAAGATGTGACTCTGCTGATGTTGAGCAGAAACGACTGTATGCACATTGTAGAACAGATAGACGCGACGAGGACGTACAAAAACACTGACTCACAAGATAGAAAACACGAAAACACCGTTCTGTCGGGAGAGAGAGAAGCCGCAGCGTGTGCACGAATAATAAATAATGAGCTACAGATAAGAAATCACTGATCACAGATCAGAAGGAACTGAAAAAAGACTTCTGTTTTCATTTGTACATCCAAACACTGAGAAACTGCCAGCATTCACTCGTTCACAAGCCAAGGACAATAATATGGCGCTCACATGGGCGTGCCAGATTCTCTGGTTGGAGGAAAGGGAGGAAACCGTTCCTGCTTGGACGTCAAACCAGGAGACTTCAGGATTGGCTCGTCTGGCCTGTCATTTTCTCAAAGGCAGAGAAAGACAGCCACAACTCGGTTTTACACCGATCAACATTTCTATCCACTTGGGGACAATATTCAGGCTAGGGGAACTCATATTAATGTTGAAAAACCTCATAAAATGAAAATTTCATGCCATGGGACCTTTAAGAGTTAATCAAAATGGTTAGATGGATTGAAAACAGATTTTTCTAAACTTAAAAATAATACCCATTTTATGTTATCCCACGTTGGAAAACATACCTGGATGGTTCTGGGAACATTGGATCTCACCTTGCATCTCGGTAAGACGAGAGGAATATTTTTTGCCAAATATGTTACATCATTCCGTGAGTAATATCTTATGATCGATGCCATGGATTATGTTACTTTTTAAATCGTAAGAATCTGCTGTAAATGGTGATGTGCCATGATCTATGATCTGTGCAATTGTCATAAAGTTATGAACAAAAAATGCCACGTGAAATATACATTTGTTTTCAGTTACCGCATGTGCTGTAAACTTTTTTGTGCCGACTCATTAGAGGGTGAAAATAATGCAACAGATGCATGTTGGAGTCATGATCTGAACGAGTAAAGTCTCTGATTTTTGTATGTGAAACTTAACTTGGAGGTGGCAGTGGTTCATGTAGGTTGTCTACAAACTGGAAGATTGGTGGTTCAATCCCCAGTTCCACCTGACCAAGTGTCGAGGTTTCCATGAGCAAGACACCCAACCCCAGCTGCTCCCCGTCGTCGGTGTATGAATGGGTGAATGTGAGGCAATGTGTAAAGCGCTTTGGATGGCCATGGGTCTGTTGAAAGCGCTATATAAATGCAGTCCATTTACCATTAACCACGTTTCGGTCATGACTGTTTTGGTAGTGACAATTTTAGATACTTTTGAGCCTTGTTTTAAGATGCTAATCAGCACATGGTTAGCTAACACAGTTCTAAATAGTTGTACACTAAAAAACTAAATCTTTGTCTGCTAATTGCAGGAAAAAAAAATTGTTAGTAGTTGACAGCAGGTTGTACCAATTCTGTAGAATGGGTAAAACATATTTTAACTATATTAACTAGCGACTAACAGGAAAAAAAAGCCTCATGAAAGGTCTGATACCTGATCTCTGTTGCTTTCTGCTATTAAATCAGGGTTCACTTGAACTGATTCTAACTTGATGTGTATTTTAGACCAGGTGGAAGTGAAACGGCAAAGACAAGAACTGAATGAAGTGAAGGAGGAACATCATATCTTTAAAACTCAAAGAACAAAAGCCAAAAAGCTGCACACCTGCACTCAGTGTGGAAAGAGTTTCACACAAAAAGGACACCTTAACACACACATGAGAATTCACACTGGAGAGAAACCGCACACCTGCACTCAGTGTGGAAAGAGTTTCACACATAAAGAAAACCTTAACAAACACATGAAAATTCACACTGGAGAAAAACCGTATACATGCACTCAGTGTGGAAAGAGTTTCACCCAAAAGGGAAACCTTAACGCACACATGAGAGTTCACACTGGAGAGAAACCGTATACATGCACTCAGTGTGGAAAGAGTTTCACATATTTAACTGATCTCAATTGTCATCTGCGCATTCACTCTGGAGAAAAAACATTTAACTGTGATCAGTGTGGTAAAGATTTTATTTCATCATCAAATCTAAAAAAACACCTGACAGTTCATTCAGGTGAGAAGCCTCATGTGTGTTCTCTCTGTGGAAAGAGATTTTCAAGGCTGGACAGTCTTAAACTGCACCAGAAAACACATGATGGAGTGAGAGATTATGTGTGCTGTGACTGTGGGAAGAGCTTTACTACAGCTATAGGTCTGAAACGGCACCAAAGAATTCATACTGGAGAAAGACCTTACAAGTGCTCATATTGTGAAAAGAGTTTCACTCAGTCTGGATCTCTGAAAGAACATGAGCGAGTTCATACTGGAGAGAAGCCGTACCGCTGTACTCAGTGTGAGAAGAGTTTCAGCCAATCAAGTCATCTAGTGACTCATATTAAAAAGTGTTGTTCTGTGTCACAGTGAGCAAATATTTTCTTCAGATCAAAAAAATTCAAGTAAATCATGTGAGATTCACATAAAGTAAATGTGAAGGTAGTTAACTAATGCATTTCTGTGAATTACCACAAGAGTTGTATTTTATATGTTATTTTTATTTGTTTATTATTTGATTGAAGCTTACTCAAAGAAATACCAAAATTGCAAGAGACAAGTAAGGGATAATGTACATCTATCCGGTTGTTATCGCAGAATAAACCCCAGTGTGACGCAGTCTTCCCTATGATTGTGTAGCCTACAGAACTAGACTGAGAGACAATTTAAAGGTCTTTGCAGGTTTTTTTGAGTTAATTAGCTGATTAGAGTGTGGCACCAGGTGTCTCCAATATTGAACCTTTTCACAATATTCTAATTTTCTGACATACTGAATTTGGGATTTTCCTAAAGCCTAGTTCAGACTGCACGATTTTCAAATAAATAAACAAATAAACACTGCATGACTGTACAAGAGGAAAAATCGCCAACAGCTCTGTCCCGTCCGCAAACTACGTTTCACAAGCAAACACATGCAAGAAGTGAGAAGGACACAACGCAAGATCACGTGTGTGTCAGACCGGCGTTCTCGCGCAAGACTGGAATTGTTATTAAAAATATAGACTGCTGTTCAGAAACTTGCTATCCAAATTGTCTGTGCGCTGATTTGCAGCAAAAAGGAGAAAAAGAAAAAAGATTATGGTGGAGGAAATGGTTGGGGAGACACAGGGAGCAAGGATTGTGTTTTGCAAAGAGAGTTTGAGGTAAATAAATAATTTTGCAGTGTGCTGCTGCGGCTGGTAAAGCAAATGTTTGTGCTTTGTTTGTGCTTGATATAACTGTAAATATATATATTAAAAATATGTATATTCTGGTCTATAACTCCTCCCTGAACCTCCGGCTGCCCTGTATCTTGCTCTCTCATTGGCTGTGAGTCATCGCAGATGTATTTTTCAGTCAGAACTCATTTCACACAGCAGGAGTTTAAATCGCAGACAGGCCCAGATATTTAGCATGCCAAATATCTCGGGGCGTTGGCGACTCATCTGCGATTCTCTCTGATCGTGTCTTTGATCATTCACTCAGCGTGATTGTCACTCACGTTCACGAGCACCAATTTGCCTATGATTTCAGGCATTTGTCAGCGATTTCCCAAAACCTGTCGGGCAGTGTGAACTTGGCATTAGTTGTCAGTTATAATCATCAAAATTAAAAGAAATAAACATTTGAAATATATCAGTCTATGTGTAATGACTGAATATAATATACAAGTTTCACTTTTTGAATAACTAAATAAATAAACGTTTTGATGATATTCTAATTATATGACCAGCACCTGTATTTTAGTTTGTCTTGAATTTTTTTTTTATTGTATCAGATAACATTTTAAGCTGTCATTTGTTCATGTTACAATATGCCCCTCACATTACAAGGTGAATCTATGGTGCATGTTGTTTTGAATCTCTCTTTTTCTATGAGGCCATCAAACTACTTTTTAAAATAATTTGCTGATTTTCTATCAGAGTTAGTACTGGCTACAATAAATCCTAATTGTTGGTGATTTTAATATTCATGTAAACATTTAACAGATAATGAAAACATTTAACAGTTATCAGGACCCACTCATTGTTGTAATCATACTTTAGATCTAATATTGTCGCATGGACATCTCAGATCATTATCTAGTCTCATTTAGCCAAGGCTGCAGAACCGACTCCCTGTTACAGATATGGTAGAACTATCACTTCTACCAGTAAAGATTGTTTCATAAATAAACTTCCTTATCAGTTTCATCTCCTCAGCATCCCAGATAGCTTAGAAAAACTCAATATTGCAACAGAACCTATTGACTCTCTCTTTTCCAGCACATTAGATGGCCCTCAAGAGATTATTTTAGAAAAATGCAAATTATTGCATACAGAAAGGCCTAAAAAATGGCTTGATCTGCTTATTTTTTGACTCTCTTATAAGAAAACAAACACAACCCTAGATTATTTATTTGATACAGTGGCTAAATTTATTGAGAAATAAAGCTTCAACTTCTGATGATTCCAAACAGCACAGCATTAATGACTTAATGAACTTCTTTACATGCAATAATATTAGAGAGAACATTTTGACCATGTAACCGTCTACAGTATCACATCAGACAGTGCATTTTAGTGTTCCTGAGGAAACAATCCTTTCATTCATTGCTATAGGAGAGGGAGACTTGTCTAAACCCACAACATGTATGTTATATACCTATACCAACTAATCTACTGAAAGAGATGCTTCCAGACATCATATATTTTCTTCTTAATAGCATAAATTAATTTGCTGACGACGTCATACTCAATTCTAGTCAGAATTTGAGTCTGATCTGCTCCGTTGGGCTGTGATTATGGGGCGTGTTTCAACCGAACAAGGAAAGACCTGAATTGGATAGACCTACAACCAATCAGAGCAACGGAGCGACGCATAACGTTAGTTGTCAAATGTCAACAGAACTCAACTGCACTGTGTTGCCAAGTCCGCGGGTTGAAGCGACCCCAATTATGTGATATACAGACTCAGGAATGTGAATTTTAGCAAGCAGCCCTGCCAAAATAACACATATTTTACCCCCCAAATGCCTTTTTTTTTTCGGAGAACATGTTCTCCGTTTAGGATTAGAACAAATTCAACCCAAGCGCCTTTGATGACGTGGATGATTACATTACTGTTCATCATCTGTCCATCATTGTCTAAAGCCCGCCCTGACAATTTCATTGGTCCGAACAGTTTCTGTTCGGGCTTAATTACTTATCTATGGATCAAGACCATACCGAACTGCCGAGTTAAAATGTTGTTGGCGGGGCTAAATTTGGCTGGCATCCAGGCTATTAATGCATCTTTTGTCATTAGGATACATACCAAAAACTTTAAAGTTGGCTATTAAAAAAAAAATGCAACTTGATCCTAGAGAATTAGTCAATTATAGGCTTCTGTCAAAAATATTAGAAAAGGCAGTGTCCTCACAACTATGCTCTCTTTAGAAAGATATGCTATCTGCTAGGATTTCCATTCAGGATTTAGACCGTATCATAGTTCTGAGACTGCTCTCATTAGAGTTACAAATGATTTACTCTTATCATCTGATCGTTGTTGTATCTCTCTATTAGTGTTACTCGATCTTAGTGCTGCATTTGATTCTATTGTTCACAACAATCTTCTGAATAGACTTGAAAATTATGTTGGCATTAGTGGAATTGCATTGGCATAGTTTTAAATCATATTTGCCTGACCATTATCAGTTTGTAGAAGTAAATGATGATATAAGAGTAACTCAAGTAAGAATACAAGTACCACAATTTAATTATACTCAAGAAAGTAGAACCATTGAAAAATGTAGTCAAGTACTGTAACAAAAGCATTTGTAACTAATTACTTTCCACTTCTGCTAATGTGGTACTGTTAATTCATGAATTCATGACCTCAAGGCTAGATTATTGTAATGTTCTACTGGGTGGTTGCCCTGTAGTCTTAATAAACAAGCTCCAGCTGATCCAAAACACAGCTTTCTTAGTTGGGCAACTTTATTGATCTGCCTGCATTGACACAATTGAATTGAGCTGAATGATGACATCACTCTTTTCTCCAGAGCGGCTGTATAGATAAATTAACTTAATAATTTTTTTACAACAGAATTGAACCATCACTGAACTTACTTAAGATGGACAATAAAACTATTTTCTTCTAGATCTGCTGTACTTCCGAAACAAACTTGTTGCATTATTTTCCTGTTATCACTGTAAAGCTGCTTTGAAACGTCTGTATTGTAAAAAGCGTTTTATAAATAAAGGTGACTTGACAAACAACTGTATCAGTGTCCTTATTTGCACATATATTTAATTAGAAGAAGAAGTGATTAAATATGTGTGCATATGTAGCCACACTGATCCGCCCCACTCCATGCAGGACTTGAATTGAGATTTAAATTTTAATATTTTTGAAATTTCCGAGCCAACTTACTGATATTGCTATTAAACGTATTATTATTCTTCTTATGAGCGCTAAATTTCCAAACGCTACTCCTCATAGAGCGTTAACTCCACATACTCAAAACTCGGCTCAGACCTTCAAACTAGTCTGACTCGCGTTTCTATATCTTTTCTAACTGATCGGACTCAGTTTTCCTAAAAACGATGATCAAAACTCGGAAAAACTCCCATAGACTTTCATTGACGGAATGTTCAGATTTTCAAACTGTCCAACTGTCAAAAATTCAAATCTAAACACTGAAGCCCAGACTCACTCCAACTGACATTCTGTGAAATACATCTAAACCATAGAGACTCATTAAACTCATCTATAACTCTATCTATCACTCTATCACTCTATCTATTTATCTATCTATCTATCAATCATACTAGAAGGGGGTAAACTGAGGTAAATCATACTAGCACGGGGTAAATCATACTAGAGCGGGGTAAACTGGGGTAAATAATACTAGCGTGGGGTAAACTGGGGCAAATCATACTAGCGCGGGGTAAATCATACTAGCGCGGGGTAAACTGGGGTAAATCATACTAGAGCGGGGTAAACTGGGGCAAATCATACTAGAGTGGGGTAAACTGGGGTAAATCATACTAGAGCGGGGTAAACTGGGGCAAATCATACTAGAGCGGGGTAAACTGGGGCAAATCATACAAGAGCGGGGTAAACTGGGGCAAATCATACTAGAGCGGGGTAAACTGGGGTAAATCATACTAGAGCGGGGTAAACTGGGGCAAATCATACTAGAGCGGGGTAAACTGGGGCAAATCATACTAGAGCGGGGTAAACTGGGGTAAATCATACTAGAGCGGGGTAAACTGGGGCAAATCATACTAGAGCGGGGTAAACTGGGGCAAATCATACTAGCGTGGGGTAAACTGGGGCAAATCATACTAGAGCGGGGTAAACTGGGGTAAATCATACTAGCACGGGGTAAACTGGGGTAAATCATACTAGAGCGGGGTAAACTGGGGCAAATCATACTAGAGTGGGGTAAACTGGGGTAAATCATACTAGAGCGGGGTAAACTGGGGCAAATCATACTAGAGCGGGGTAAACTGGGGCAAATCATACAAGAGCGGGGTAAACTGGGGCAAATCATACTAGAGCGGGGTAAACTGGGGTAAATCATACTAGAGCGGGGTAAACTGGGGCAAATCATACTAGAGCGGGGTAAACTGGGGCAAATCATACTAGAGCGGGGTAAACTGGGGCAAATCATACTAGAGCGGGGTAAACTGGGGTAAATCATACTAGAGCGGGGTAAACTGGGGCAAATCATACTAGAGCGGGGTAAACTGGGGTAAATCATGCTAGAGCGGGGTAAACTGGGGCAAATCATACTAGAGCGGGGTAAACTGGGGCAAATCATACTAGCGTGGGGTAAACTGGGGCAAATCATACTAGAGCGGGGTAAACTGGGGTAAATCATACTAGCACGGGGTAAACTGGGGTAAATCATACTAGAGCGGTGTAAACTGGGGCAAATCATACTAGAGCGGGGTAAACTGGGGTAAATCATACTAGCGCGGGGTAAACTGGGATCATACTAGAGCGGGGTAAACTGGGGTTTATGTAATTTAGTGTGTGTCTGTCTGTCTGTCTACTCACTCACTTCTCAAGCCAACTTCAAAGTTTGTTTACAAACTTTACACATCTAGGACACGTTAACAAGGAGGCTAAAGACAGCAGCCTCTAGTGTCAACTCGATGCACGATGCATATTTATTTTTACAGCCATCTTTGATCATATTTGCCAGGGTAGCCAATAATTCTGACCACAACTGTATGAGGACATGAATACATAAACATTTCCAGAGCTGCTCTGAGAGAACACATAATGAGCATTTTCATCATTTTATTTGAGAAAAAAACATTGTCAAATACAAAAACAGATATTCTGAAAAAGATTCTTCACTACAACCCATCAAAATAAAAGATTGGTTTGATAGAAATATATTATATTACCATTGTAGGCCTACTATATATATATATATATATATATATATATATATATATATATATATATATATATATATATATATATATATATATATATATATATATATATATATATATATATATATATATATATATATATAATGTGTGTATATAATTACCACCGTTTTTTATATTTGTATTAAATCATAAAAAGAAAAATGAATTTTCAGAGTAAAATACATTTCATAGGACTTATTACTCTTAAACATTTTAATAAATTAATAATAAAAAGTTGTTAATCTAATTTATAATCAATTATTGAATTTAGTTGATGAGACATGTTTTATTGACATTTTAATAAACAGAACAAAACAAACAAATCAAGTTTGTTATAATAAAGCATTTGTTTAACCAAAAAAACTGTTTTCATTCATTTTAACTGAAGCAAAAAATAACCATAATGTAAAACTGTTTATTTATTTAATAATTGATTAATATTGTTTACTGTGATGTCGTGTTGTAGACGATCATAGCATGAAAATCTCATACGGTTACAACCCTACAGCGTTCACCTCCTTGAACTGATTCTAACTACTTAATATGTTTTAATGAAATGTCAAAGGTGATGATCCTGTAGTTTGTTTCAGCCTTTCGACACCAATAAAATGTGCTTAATGTGCCAATTTACAGAAGATCTCTGACATCACCATAATGAATGAGGTGAAAACAGGGAACTTTTGGCTTTTCAGCAGCTCAGTTAAACATTATGGCCTGTACTTTTTAAATGCAGATTGAATCAAATCACAGTGATCAAAGTTCACACCTGCAGTGAAGCCCCTCCCACAACAATTCACCAATAAATACTGGGAATATCCACATCATCCTACAAGAGAAGGACAAACTCCAGGTGTAGCAGCTGAAATCTGTGTGACTGTTAAAGATGGAGTTTATTAAAGAGGAGATTGAAGACATGAGTGATCCAGAACCATCCAGAATAAAACATGAAGATAGTGAGGAACAAACAGGTTGGTGTCCATTCTTGATTCCTCATTGTTGACTGCTTTGGTATATGTGGATTAATAAGCAGTATATGGATGATAAATTATAAATTACCGTGTATATGGGCCTGTCTACAGAATTGGTTCAAAGGCAGAGTTGGAAACATCTTAGGGGAAAAAAAGTATTTTTACAATTTAAATTGTAAAATATCCATGGTACACAACATTTCTAGTAACTGTACACTTATAAATATAAATAATCTCCTGAGTTTAGAAGATTGCACTAAGAGGGAAATGGCCTGTGGGAAGAAACTGTTCCTGTGCCTAGATGTTCTAGTGGCCAGTGATCGGAGTCGCCGTCCTGATGGTAACAGTTCAAACAGGCGGTGTCCAGGGTGAGCGGAGTCTGTGATGATTTTCCCTGCTCTCTTCCTCACTCTGGAAGAGTACAGGGGTCCTGGAGGGTTGGCAGGGAGGCACCAATAATCCTTTCTGCAGTCCGGATTGTGCGTTGTAGTCTCTTGATGTCAGATTTGGTAGCTGAACCAAACCAGACAGTGATGGAAGTGCATAAGACAGACTCAATGACAGCCGAGTAGAACTGAATCAGCAGATTTGTGTACATTCATAAAATATAACATGCAGTACTTGCATGTTTTGGATATGAAGTTGGGCAATTGGTATTGATCCATCTTTGAGAAGCAACTTTTGCGCAAATCCTGTGTTTTACTGACCCTCATTTGCAAAGCAGCCCAAAATATCTGGGTCCAGATTCACAAAACATTGTATCTTACCACTAAAAGTTCTTCTAAATGGCAGTAATAGTTCTTAGTTACCAACCAAACCAACTTTTACTAAGGAATAAAAAGAAGTCTTAAGCTAGGAGTAAGGGCGGGGTTGACCTTGTTGCTATGGAGGATGTCATCAGGCTCACTAACTATGACCACAGTGATTGGTTGATCGGGGAGGGGTCTCTGCCAGTGATTTAATTATAGAAATATTTTGTTGAACGAGGTTTCATGTTGCTATAGTCAAATAAAATCTTTAAAATAAAAATGTTTCCATATTTAAATAAAGATTTTAGGCCAAGTGTCACTAATTAAACTACTAGTATATGTTCATCTAATTGTCAGCCTCTTACACGTCTTCATCTCGAGAGATTGCAGAATTCAAGTGAAAATTAAGTTTTATAACAAAGTTCGCGAGGAGCATGTTCAAACTGCCTATCTAATCAGCGTGAGAAGAGGTATATACACATCTGAGAGCCGACTTACCAAGTTGCCTCCACAGTTTTCTGCATCCTCTGCCACCCCGTTCCTCACTCATGGTCTGCAATGCGGGGCAGAACTCTGGGTTTGGGATAAATTCCAAGCTCAGAGCCCTCGATTCTAGGGCTGAACGATTTTGGAAAAAAATCGAATTGCGATTTTTTTTTTTAACCAATATTGCGATTGCGATTTAATATGCGATTATTTTTTAAACTCTTTATCTTCTGTATTATTCAACAATACATCATTGTATAGTAATGGTGGAAATCTTGAATTGGTACCTCACGATCCGATTACGATTCTGGGAGTCACGATCCGATTCCAAAACAATTCCTGAACTTTTTCCTTATTAATTAATCTTATTAATTTATTAAAAACTTAAAATGTTTTTTATTATGATATATGTAATTATAAGCTTTTTAAAATAACTAGGACATTAGAACATTTTAGTTAAAACAATTGCATGTTAATAATTTTAAATATATAAACTAATATAGCTGCAAAACATAAGCTAGTAAATCATAAAGAGGAACAAAAAACATATTACAAGCAATGAACAAAGAGTGCTTTCAGTATTTAAGAGTGTGAACTGTGAGTGATTTTTCTCTCTCAGCTTTACTGTTGTTTGATTATTAATCATGACATCATCATAGACAGCGGGAGAGATCTCTTTTGAAATATAAGATGTTTTTGCCCTGTCTGTTTAATTCATTAAGACATTACTGACGGTGTTTACATTAATTTTGCGTCATAAAAGCATTTTGAGACTCACACACACGCAGACGCGTGCTCGCGAGCACTCTTCACAAAGCGCCGCGTGAGCATTTGAAATGGAAAACCTTCTGTCAGTGAGTTACTTATTTTTTAATATACAAGCACACTGCATTCCTAACGACATGAATGAAGCCTTCGTTGAGCGTTTGTAAGGAAAATACCGGCGGGCGAGAACACACTGTAAGCGTGACATCAAAGCTAAGTTTCTCACAGCGCTTATCCTGTGCAAAGAAGCCCGCGAATGTCATTGCGATTCGCGCCGTCAACCGTTCCGGACGTTATGAAATATTATTTTATGGTTTGTGTGTGTGTGTATGTGTGAGAGAGAGAGAGAAAGAGGGAGATAATGGAAGCAATCAGAATACGGGTGTTTCTAAAACACACGCAGCGCAACCACGCACCTGCACTTAAAATCTAAGCTTAGAATCGATCCAGAATCATTGGAGAAGAATCTTTTCTCCCACCTCTATTGTAGCCTATAGTATGAACAACACAATATTAGATAGATCAAACACAAACAGTTTTTTTCCCCTTTTAGGCCAGGCATATATGTGTAATGTGCCAAGTTGCTCCTTCTGCAAACTTTACTCTCGCGTGTCACGTGACCAGACTGTAATCGCAGCCTTTGCGGTTAGGAAATCGTGTTTTATCATATCGCAATATTATCGCAAATGCAATTAATCGTTCAGCCCTACTCGATTCCCCCGGACAGTGCACCATATGCTTATATTTTTTCACTATTGTCTCAATGGTGTACAGTGTCTTTGCGGATTGCAGCAACAGGCATTATGATTGTTTAGTGATTTGGTCTTAGTGTCTTAGGAGTCCTCTTGACTGCTCCTAGCGTTTCATGGATTTAGGAGCTAGTTTTAGTGCTAAAATGCTTTGTGAAATACTCTTAGAGCAAAAATGTAGGAGTCCTAAAATGAGAACTGACACACCCATTATTTTTTTGCCTAAATCGGCAAGTTAGGAGCTACTTTTAGGCTTAAGATGTTTTGTTAATACGACCCCAGAACACTTAATTCAAGTCTCAAATCAACTAATTCTTACAGAATCAACAAGAATGACACTCTCCACAGCTTATAATTCATCTAATTGCTTTGACAGTATTTCATTTTTTTATAGGCAAGGCAAGTTTATTTGTATAGCACATTTCATACACAGTGGCAAATCATAATATATAATATATATTCATAATATATTTCATTACAATATTACTGTAGAAATGTAGCCAATTTCTGTCTTATTCAGTTTTGTACTAGGTTATTGTTTTGAACTTAAGTTTAACAGTTTGAAAAGTTTGTGCAAAATGGCCTGGAGGTACACAGAGTTTTGACTGTTGTTGTGTCAAAGTGAGAAAATAATTTAATTTGAAAGATGTAGTCATTGAACGCATTTTGTACCAAAAATATGAAAAATTATCCACAGCCAGCACTTATAGCAGACATACGTGTGACATATTCTATACTTTGTTTGAATAACACCCAAAAAAGTTGTTTGCAAATTGTTAGCGGTTTGCACCAATTCTGTAGAATGTCCCATAGCAATTGTCAAACCTATTTTAACTATATTAACATGTGCATGACAGAACAAACCTTTCAGATTAAATATAAGATCTGATACCTGATCTCTGTTGCTTTCTGCTGTTAAATCAGGGTTCACTTGAACTGATTCTAACTTGATGTGTATTTTAGACCAGGAGGAAGTGAAACTGAATGAAGAGGAGGAGGAACATCATACCTTTACAACTCAAAGAACAGAAGCCAATCTTAACACCTGCACTCAGTGTGGAAAGAGTTTCCAACGAAAAGGAAGCCTTAACCAACACATGAGAATTCACTCTGGAGAAAAACCGTATACATGCCCTCAGTGTGAAAAGAGTTTCATACAAAAAGGAAGCTTAAAAGCACACTTAAGAATTCACACTGGAGAGAAACCGTATACATGCACTCAGTGTGGAAAGAGTTTCACATATTCAACTGAGCTCAATCATCATCTGCTCCGTCACTCTGGAGAAAAACCATTTAACTGTGATCAGTGTGGTAAAGAGTTTTTTTCGTCAACACAGCTAAAAAAACACCTGAATGTTCATTCAGTTGAGAAGCCTTATGTGTGTTCTCACTGTGGAAAGGGTTTTTCATGGCCGAACAGTTTTAAACAGCACCAGCAAAAACATAATGAAGTGAGCGATCATGTGTGCTGTGACTGTGGGAAGAGCTTTATTACACCTGCCCAACTGAAACAGCACCAAACCATTCATACTGGAGATAAACCGTACCAGTGCTCATATTGTGACAAGAGTTTCTATTATTCTGGAAGCCTGAAATCACATGAGCGAGTTCATACTGGAGAAAGACCTTACAAGTGCTCATATTGTGATAAGAGTTTCACTCAGTCTGGAATCCTGAAATCACATGAGCGAGTTCATACTGGAGAGAAGCCGTACCACTGTACTCAGTGTGGGATGAGTTTCACCCAATCAGGTCATCTAGTGAAACATATCAAAACTTGTTTCACAGTGTCACAGTGAGCAAATGTTTTCTTCAGATCCAAAATGTTCATGTAAATCAGGGAGATAGTCAGACTGACGAAGAAGATTTTAGAATTAGAGAAATCCATCCAAACTTTAATCGAGGACAGTACTAATGTAAGGGCTTTAGATACTGTTTTGGATACGACTAGATGTTATAAACACGAGCCTAGTATGAAAGGTTGCTGTAATTTATAGTAATATCTCTAGTTTTACTCAGAAGTTTAGTTTCAAATATAACTCTTTTGAAGTGATGGTGCTTTATGTAACACTATCTAGTGTAAGTAAATCCTGCTTGAAATGTGTGCTGGCTAATGCATACAGGCCACCAGGGCACCCTATCAGTCCGAAAAATGGAGCTGTGATGATGAACACACAGGTTATCATCATTTACATTTACATTTTACATTTAGTCATTTAGCAGACGCTTTTATCCAAAGCAACTTACAAATGAGGGAAATAGAAGCAGCTAGAGCAGTCCAAGGGCAACAATATCAACAATATGCAAGTGCAGTAACAATTCTCAGTTAATCTAGCAGAGAACAGATTTTTTTTATTTTTTTTTTATTTTTTTATTTTATAAATAAATTAGACAGACAGACAATGAATAGAATGATAAGTGCTATTCTCGATCGGTCAGGTGTTGCTGGAAAAGATGTGTCTTTAGACGTTTTTTGAAAATGGCTACAGACTCGGCCGCACGAATTGAGATAGGCAGGTCATTCCACCAGGTGGGGGCGGTCCAGGAAAAGGTCCGTGACAGCGATTTCATGCCTCTCTGGTATGGCACCACAAGGCGTCGTTCACTGGCAGAACGCAAGTTCGTGGAGGGTGTGTAAGTCTGAACGAGCGAGTTTAGGTATGTTGGTGCAGAGCTAGTGGATGTTTTGAATGCGAGCACCAGTGCCTTGAATTTAATGCGAGCGGCTATTGGTAGACAGTGCAGACTGATGAAGAGAGGCTTGACGTGTGCTCTCTTCGGCTCACTAAAGACCAACCTCGCCGCTGCATTCTGGATCATTTGCAAGGGTTTGGTAGTGCATGCCGGAAGGCCCGCTAGAAGAGCATTGCAGTAGTCCAGTCTGGAGAGAACAAGAGCTTGTACCAGTAGTTGTGTGGCATGATCTGATAGGAAGGGTCTAATCTTCCTAATGTTGAATAGTGCAAATCTGCAGGACCGGGTTGTTGCGGTGATGTGGTCAGTGAATTTTAGCTGATCATCAATCACAACCCCAAGGTTCCTGGCTGTGAACATCAGTTGTGTATAATGATTTATTGTTTGTCATGATTATTATTTCAAATGTGTATGGAGACAATGTCTGTGTTTTGTAGCTGAGTAAAAGAATGGAACCGAGACTTTGAATATTTCATATTTCTTTTATTTTGCTTATATGTTTGTTTAAGACATTATATACTATATCTTACCTGTCTGGTCAAGTGTTTGGTAGGGAGTGTCTTGATGACGTAAAACTCCCAGATTTCCCTGATTGTTAGAGGTTATACCTTTTACTAGGACCAAGATTGATATGAATGCCTTGAAATGGTAATTGTCTTATTTAGGAGGGGTATTGTTCACATTTCATCAATGATAATATTTGTGATCATGATTATTATTATAGCACTGGTGCTGAACTAAATGTTTTTTCTTTGTTATGGGTTGTTAATCGACCCCTATTGTTCGGATGATCCGCTAATGTTTGGCGGAAAGTTTGCATATAAATAGTGTACTGTTTATTTTGATTATTTCTTTTTGTTTAATTTGAACTGTATTTCGAGCATGTGCGATGAGACAGCTGCCAGAATAAAATCACTTGGATTTTAATGATTTCCTACTTTGTACTCAACTCATTTCATCTTGGCTTGGCGGCAAAGTACATTCAGCATTCAGTAGCATTCAGTACATTTACACTCCCAAGACGCATAAAAGGCACTTAAAACGTTGTTACAAAGTCCATCTCACCACAGTGACTCTACAATAATTTTACAATGCGACGACAATAGTTTTTGTGCGCAAAAAAAATCAAAATAACACCTTTATCCAACTTGTTCTTGTCTTCCGTGTGTGCCTCCACGACGCATGCGCGAGAATATGACGTAGATCCGGCGTTCAGACACATGACCCAGAAGCGATTTGTTTACGAGCAGAGGAAGACGCGCGTATCTAAGCTGTTGAATTCTACATTGATCGTGCTTTAGGTCTCGGCGTAGTTCTCAAAATGGGGCTTAAGTGTGCATTTCATGGATTCCCGAATGCTGGCGCTACGTCATATTCTCGCGCATGCGTCGTGGAGGCACACACGGAAGAGGAGAACAAGTTGGATAAAGGTGTTATTTTGATTTTTTTTTTGCACACAAAAACTATTGTCGTCGCATCGTAAAATTATTGTAGAGCCACTGTGGTGAGATGGACTTTGTAACGACGTTTTAAGTGCCTTTTATGGGTCTTGGGAGTATAAATGTACTGAATGCCAATGGAGGCCTATCTGAAGCCTTTCTCAGCCATCAGCTTTCAACTAAATATCTTCATTTGTGTTCCGCATATGAACGGAGGTCTTACGGGTGTCGAACGACATGAGGGTGAGTGATTAATGACAGAATTTTCATTTTTGGGTGAACTAACCCTTTAAGGTTTTGGATGAAAACAGTCCAGGGTTTTTCTCCATATAATGGACTTAAATGGGGCTCCAAACGGTTCAAGGTCCAAATGACAGTTTCAGTGCAGCTTCAAAGGGCTTTAAACGATACCAGACGATGAATACGGGTCTTATCTAGCGAAACACTCCGTCATAACTTCCGGCAAGTGAGGTCAAATTAGATCGTGGTCATAGATGTATACGTAGATGCCTCATTAGCGACTGCACGTATCAGTAGAATGAGGCATCTGCTATCGATATATCTCTGACCACGATCTAATTTGACCTCACTTGCCGGAAGTTATGGCGAAGCTCAGAGATGATCGCGTTCGTCTGTTAAGAGGTAAAATAATAGCATAAATACTGCTCGGTTTCTCGCAGAAACTGATTTTTTCCAAATGTGCACTGTATGGGTGGGTCGCCTACAGTGGTTCAGGCTGCAGAGTTGCCGAATGACTAAAGAAACATTATAAGCAAGACTGTACATTTCTCGTCTTTACCACCCACTGCAACTTATACCAAAGATGGAAATAAGCGCATTTACAATAGCAAAATATGTGGGAGAGCGTTGCTATAATGTGACTATATTGAATTGCAACAGGTAAAAATTCAAAGTCAATACCGAATCAAAACTAGTTAGCACAGTATTTGTAATAG
Organism: Gobio gobio; assembly: GCF_949357685.1. Classification (NCBI taxonomy): domain Eukaryota; kingdom Metazoa; phylum Chordata; class Actinopteri; order Cypriniformes; family Gobionidae; genus Gobio; species Gobio gobio. The sequence goes on from NC_137114.1 coordinate 50,326,135, forward strand.
ACAGGATTTAATGACAAAATATGGTTATGGTTAAAATAGTTACAAAGTAGATGTATGAGATGATAAAAACTTATATCGTTAATCGTACCCAGCATGAATAGAATGTTACCTGAGAGAGAGAGAGACAAAGAGAAGAAGAGAGCAAAGAAGAGAAAGCCCCAAGAAGAGAGAGCCAGATAATCAAGAGACAGAGCAACCGTTAAACACAATTAAAAACAATAAAGCAAATGTCTTTGTTCAATTTCAAATATCTTTGATTATTTTCAATCCTACACATGTATGTGATCTATTTTTAGTGCCGTTCATTATGGGATTTGACTCTTCATAGATTAAGTGGATCAAATGGATCGCATACACAGACTGTCTCATGGGATCGGGTAGTTTAGTTGACGGTTAAAATTTTTTTTTCAAAGGTTATGAAATGAGTCGTGAGATACCAATCATAAGAGCTGTGGAAAATGAGCAAATCATCTAGGGATATATGACATAAATGCAGTTAGATCATCATCTTGTACAGCAGTTCTTATTCACATTTTGAGAGAATGACAGAACCTTTGGCTCATCATAAATCTGATATTTGAAAGGCAGACACGCAATCTCTTGTTTTCAGTTATTAAATCAGGGTTCACTTGAATCTTCATATTTATCCTCCTTGAACTGATTATAACTACTTAATGTTTATTTCAGACCCGATGGAAGTGAAAGAGCAAATACAAGAACTGGAGTGAAATTTCAAAGGTGATGATCCTGTAGTTTGTTTCAGCCTGTCGACACCAATAAAATGTGCTTAATGTGCCAATTTACAGCAGATCTCTGACATCACCATAATGAATGAGGTGAAAACAGGGAACTTTTGGCTTTTCAGCAGCTCAGTTAAACATTATGGCCTGTACTTTTTAAATGCAGATTGAATCAAATCACAGTGATCACAGTTCACACCTGCAGTGAAGCCCCTCCCACAACAATTCACCAATAAATACTGGGAATATCCACATCATCCTACAAGAGAAGGACAAACTCCAGGTGTGGCAGCTGAAATCTGTGTGAGTGTTAAAGATGGAGTTTATTAAAGAGGAGATTGAAGACATGAGTTATCCAGATCCATCCAGAATAAAACATGAAGATACCGAGGAACAAACAGGTTGGTGTCCATTCTTGATTCTTCATTGTTGACTGCTTTGGTGGATGTGAATTATTGTGCAGTATATGGATGATAAATGATAGAGAGAAATGCATTTAAATGGTTACAACCTTTGCCATGTTCTGTCTGAATACTCTATTCTGATTGGCTGGAAGGTGTGCAATAAAATAATTTAATGCACAGGTAGCTCCAAGTAAGTTTAATCACCTTTTCATTTAAGGGCCCGCTGGACTGTGTTCATATTATATCATTTGGGTCCGAGCCGGGGTGCGTTTGCGTCATCAAAGCAGCAGCTGTTTACTCGGTTGCTTAGTAACGACAGTGAGCGTGAAGGCGGCAAAATGCATAGCGTTGCTCACCTCACTTTTATATTTTTGTTTTTGAACCGGTTGGGTTTTTTTCTAAAGCTTCAGTACTTAATGGCACTTGTATCTATCTGCTGCGAATGTACTGCAAATGCTTTAAAGGGATAGTTCACCCAAAAACGAAAATTTGATGTTTTGCTGCTTACCCCTAAGGCATCCAAGATGTAGGTGTCTTTGTTTTTTCAGTAGAACACAAATGAAGATTTTTAACTCCAACCGTTGCTGTGTGTCACTCATATAATGCTTGTCAATGGAGACAAATTCTATTAGAGTAAAAAAAAACATGGACAGACAACTTCAAATTAAACAAATTGATATATTGGCTTAAATACCGTTCGGTTTCTCTCAGAAACCGATCGTTTCGTGTCTTAAGACATCAATGTGTCGTCATGAGCCGCGGGGTTTAATTTGAAGTTGTCTGTCCATGTTTTTTTTACTCTAATAGAATTCGTCTCCATTGACAAGCATTATATGAGTGACACAGCAACGGTTGGAGTTAAAAATCTTCATTTGTGTTCTACTGAAGAAACGAAGACACCTATATCTTGGATGCCTTAGGGGTAAGCAGAAAAACATCAAATTTTCGTTTTTTGGGTGAACTATCCCTTTAAAGACGAGCAGAAATGAGATCTACAGCTCTCTGCTTGCAGTAAATTAGTCACGCTCAACAGGAAAATGAGTGAAACACACACAAATACGAATTTTTATCAAATCATACGTCATTAATAGCGGCTCACTTCCGCAATTAGTACGATTGCATTCATATCAGCAGCGAACCGTACTGGAGTTCACATGAACTGAACCGCAGACCACCTTTTTAAGCGGACTCGGGTACGGAAGAACACATTCACATCGTCCAAACGAACCGAACTCTGATGTCAGTCGAACCCGGCTGCGCACCAAAACTGCTAGTGTGAAAGCACCCTAAGTGCACACACAGGCCTAAGTCACTCTCATACAGAGCGGAGATCTCACTGTGAACACACAAAAATGTTTCTATATTAAAAAGTGAAAAACAGGATAAAACTTTGCCACATGAAAGGTCTGACACCTGATCTCTGTTGCTTTCTGCTGTTAAACCAGGGCTCACTTGAACTGATTCTAACTTGATGTGTATTTTAGACCAGGTGGAAGTGAAACAGCAAAGACAAGAACTGAATGAAGAGGAGGAGGAACATCATAACTTTAAAACTCACAGAACAAAAGCCAAAAAGCTGCACACCTGCACTCAGTGTGGAAAGAGTTACACGCAAAAAGGAAACCTTAACACACACATGAGAATTCACACTGGAGAGAAACCGCACACCTGCACACAGTGTGGAAAGAGTTTCACAGATTTATCTAAACTCAAGAATCATCTGCGCACTCACTCTGGAGAAAAACCATTTAACTGTGATCAGTGTGGTAAAGAGTTTATTTCATCATCACATCTAAAACGACACCTGACAGTTCATTCAGATGAGAAGCCTCATGTGTGTTCTCACTGTGAAAAGAGTTTTTCAAGGCTGGACAGTTTGAAACAGCACCAGAAAACACATAATGAAGTGAGAGATTATATGTGCTGTGACTGTGGGAAGAGCTTCACTACATCTACCCAACTGAAACTGCACCAAAGAATTCATACTGGAGAAAAACCTTACAAGTGCTCATATTGTGACAAGAGTTTCACTCAGACTCATCACCTGAAAGAACATGAGCGAGTTCATACTGGAGAGAAGCCGTACCGCTGTACTCAGTGTGAGAAGAGTTTCAACCGATCAAGTAATCTATGGACTCATCTTAAAAAGCATTGTTCTGTCACAGTGAGCAAATTTTTTCTTCAGATCCAAAACGTTCAAGTATATGAGATTCACAAAGTAGATGTGTAGTTAGTTTAACCCTTAAAGTCCTCATGAAATCAAAATCGATCTTATTTAATTTGTTAGCCCACATTACAGGTCTTAGGGTGAACAACTAATCCGTGCAAGTTAATACACAGAAAAAAATAGTTTGCCGCGGTAATCTTTAATCAAAATCTGAAAAGTAACTTCCGGTCTTGAATGGCATTCCCTTTCCGATGACGACTGTGTGACGGCTTGGGTTTGAATACCCTTAACCACTCCTCTCCATCTCGCGCTCATAGCAGACTAACGGATGGAGGGGAGTGGTTAAGGGTATTCAAACCCAAGCCGTCACACAGTCGTCATCGGAAGCGCTGAAGTAAAACCCTGCCCTCTATTCAATATTCCGTTTCACTTGGAAATACGTCACAGCACTGAAATAAAGTCAGTTGCAACTTCCGGTTCACTGGGACTTTAATTGCCCCTCAAGTCGGGTTTACGTTTGAGTCCCTTGGGCTCAGATAGACCCCAAACTTTTACAGAGCAATTGCATAAGGAAATATAATTTTTTTACATGGAAAACTATATATAATTTTTTTTATTTACTTCTCAAATATACATTTATGCTGTGTTTTTGTGGGTATTTTGTAGTTTTTTACCTATTTACTGCACAAATACTTAACTATGTCATAAATTGGCTCATTAAAAATTATTTTTTTATGAAAAAATCACTTGAATGATGATCTTAATTAAATATAAATAGTTTTTGGACATTGCTCTATGTGTTAGGGATAGAATACTGCCATCTGTAGGTTTGTGGAAAAACTTTAGGAATTATAATTAAAGAGAGTGCAATGACCACATTATCCACTAGGGGTCCATAGGGAAGTTATGCAAAAGTTAAGCTGCCTTTCATTATTTCTTTTATTTGCCCTTTTCCCTCTCTTTTTCATGATTGTTCCATGTTGCATTTGTGCTCTAGTATTTGTCCTTCATTTATGTAGGGAATTTTTTCAGATTTATGCCAGTTTTGTTGATTTTATTTGGCAGTTTCTATAAAAATGCTCTCTGTTGCGGTCACACGTGTGTGTGTGTGTGTGTGTGTGTGTGTGTGTGTGTGTGTGTGTGTGTGTGTGTGTGTGTGTGTGTGTGTGTGTGTGTGTGTGTGTGTGTGTGTGTGTGTGTGTGTGTGTATGAGACAGAAAGTTTGTTCCACTTTGTGTTTATGCTCTAGAACCAGATCTTGATATAAATGTAGACATTTTCAGATTTATACTGGATTTAGTAGATTTTTTTTTTTACAAACAAAGTGAAAAAAAGGCATTTTTTACATTTTCCCATTCATTGCCAAAATCTAAAACATGCTCCAGACACCTGTGTTTGTGTGTGTGTGAGTGAACATGCTTGTTCCATATTGCATTTGTGCTCTAGTATTAGTCCTTCATTTATGTATGAAAATCTTTCAGATTATGCCAGTTTTGTTGATTTTATTTGCCAATTTCAATAAAAATACTCTCTGTTGCAGTCACACACATGTGTTTGGGTGTGTGTGTGTGTGTGTGTGTGTACGTGTGTGTGTACGTGTGTGTGTATGAGATAGAAAGTTTGGTCTACTTTGTGTTTATGCTCTAGGACCAGACCTTGATATAAATGTAGAAATTTTCAGATTTATACTGGATTTAGTTAACATTTTTTGACAAAAAAAGTGATTTTTTTTTTTAATTCCATTCATTTTCAATGTGGGGTCAATCTGACCCTGAGGAACTTAAACTGTATTTTTTTTTTACACACCTTTAGAACAACCAAATCAAGCCCAGATTTTTTTGTGCATGTTTAGATAGATTATTTAGGAAAAGTCACAGAGTCTCATGGCCCTGAGATGAAGGGAACACTTTTTAAAAATGGAGGAAATGTCCAGTGGGGTCAGCTGGACCCCAAGGGCCGATTAAGGGTTAACGTACTCGGTTACTCACGTAACCTCGGTTCCCTGAGAGAGGGAACGAGTATTGCGTATGGGAAAAACTCCTTTTCTCGAGAATATGAAGCAAAAACTTTATTCCATAAAGTGTCTATGTAAAACGCAGTGCCGCTGCACAGCCGATAGACCAGCGCGAGCTGCGCGCTGATTGGCTGTGCAGTGGGAACTGCATGAACCTATGGCGAGGCGGCTGAGAGAGCGAACCAATAGGGGTCGCTAGAATTCCCGCCGAACAAGGTCTCTAGAATTAGCATATCTAAGGCTATAAAAGACTGTGTTTTTCCATAGGGAATCAGGTTAAAAATCGACTGAAGCGATACCCTGAGAAGCACAAGCACGGCGCGTTACGCAATACTCGTTCCCTCTCTCAGGGAACCGAGGTTACGTGAGTAACCGAGTACGTTCCCTTTCGAGAGGTCTTTCGTATTGCGTATGGGAACCCAATTTAAAACGCTGTGCGTGCTTAACTGACCCAATGGCCTGAGGCACGTAAGATGGGTAACAGTGAGTCACAGGAGACCAACAAAGTGGGTCTCTTGAGAGGACATAAGAGTATATAGGCCGGATAGAATCGGGCCATATGATATAGAATTATGACCGGACATAGTTGGGCCTTATAGATATATAGTGTAAGACATATTATGAAGCTCCAACATGCTTGTGAGAACTTATCATGTATGAATAACAGGGAGACCAGACACATCGGGTCTATACCTATTAAATGGAGATAATCCCAGCTTGTAAAGCGGGGACTTCCAGTTTATAAAATCTGATAAAAGTGGACGGAGAGGCCCAGCCTGCCGCCGCACAGATATCTTCTAGCGGTATGCCACGTGACCATGCTCATGACGAGGCCATGCCTCTAGTTGCCCTTTAGGCTTTAATGCCTAAAGGGCAAGTTAGGTCTTTAGACTTATAAGCCATAGAGATGGCGTCCACTATCCAGTGTGACAGTCTCTGATTCGTGACAGCATAGCCTTTAGTGCAGCCACCGAAGCACACAAAGAGCAGTTCCGATTGCTTGAAAGGGGCGGAGCGCTCTAGATACAGTCTCAGCGCTCTGACTGGGCAGAGCAAATTTGCGTCCTTTTCGTCTTGCGATGCGGGCAGGGCCAAAAGAGAAATGACCTGTGCCCTAAAGGGAGTAGAAAGCACTTTAGAAACATAACCATGTCTAGGTTTGAGGACGACCCTGGAGTCGTTAGGCCCAAACTCGAGACAGGAAGCACTCGTGGAGAGTGCGTGTAAATCGCCTACTCGCTTGACTGAGGCAAGTGCCAGCAGAAAAGCGGTTTTCAGTGAGAGGTGCTTTAGGCTCACAGACTGAAGCGGTTCAAAGGTAGAGCCCTTCATAGCTTCCAACACTGTGGCAAGGTCCCATATAGGGACTGAGGTTCAGCCTTCTGGCCCCTTTAAGAAAGCGTACTATAAGTTTGCTTTTCCCCAGTGATTGTCCCGCGACCTGAGCGTGATAAGCTGCTATGGCGGCAACATACACTTTGAGCGTGGAGGGGGAACGACCCGCGTCCATTAGCTCTTGAAGGAAGGCGAGCACTTCTGCCACCTCGCACGAGCGTGCGTCAAGGTTTCGTGCTGTACACCAGTTAGAGAATACCGACCATTTCAGTGCATAGAGCCGCCTGGTTGAGGGTGCTCTAGCTTCAGAAATAGTATTCAGAACACTTTCAGAAAGGTTCGTGGGTATTGGTTGATGGGCCAAACGTGGAGAGCCCACAGTTCGGGGTGGGGATGCCAAATTTTCCCCTTCGCCTGCGTGAGGAGGTCTTTCCTCAGCGGAATCGGCCATGGGGCTGTGTCTGACATGAGAGTCAGTTCGGAGACCCATATTTGATTCTTCCACAACGGGGCTATTAAGAGCACTGTGGAATTGGTTTCCCTGATCTTTTTGATGGCCTGCGGCAACATCGCGATCGGAGGAAAAGCATACAGAGGGAGACTGGGCCAGATATGGGCCAGCGCATCTCTGCGTTTGGAGAAAAATATTGGGCAGTGAACATTGTCTTCTGAGGCGAAAAGATCTACTTTCGCTTCGCCGAAGGTGCTCCATATCAACTGAATCGTTTGTGGGTGAAGAGACCACACCCCGGGGGGAATACCGCCTCTGGATAACATATCCGGACCCTGATTCAGAATACCTGGCACGTGAGCCGCCCTCAGGGAGCTCAGGTAGTGCTCTGCCCATAAAAAGAGGTGATTCGCCATGGAATGTTGGGAACGTGATTTCAGCCCGCCCTGGCGATTTATATAGGATACCACTGACATGTTGTCCGTTCGGACCAAGACATGGTGACCCTTTATGTACGGAAGGAAAGCTTTCAGCGATAGGATGACCGCTTTCATCTCTAGACAGTTTATGTGTAGCCTTTTCTCTGTATTTGCCTACTGGCCAGAGACTGGCTTGCCCTCGTGTAGGGCGCCCCAACCTAGGTTGAACGCGTCTGTTGAGACCACTTTCCGTTTCGTAACTGTACCCATCATAACACCTGTTTGATACCAGGTGGTCGCCTTCCAAGGAGCCAGAGCTTTGACACAGCTGTGGTTCACTTTGATGCGAAACTGGCCTGATCGCCATGCGTGAGCCGGAACGCGGGAGTTTAGCCAGCGTTGGAGGGGACGCATGTGTAATAGACCCAGTTTGAGTACTGCTGATGCCGAGGCCATAAGACCTAGCATCCTCTGAAAACGTTTGAGAGGAACGCAAGCGCCAGCTTTGAATGACTCCGCCATGTTCTGAATAGAGAGGGCGCGCTGTGACGTAAGCCGCGCCCTCATCTGTATTGAGTCTATGACCGTACCCAGAAAAGATATATTCTGGCTGGGAGACATTGAACTCTTGGCGATATTGATCCTGAGGCCCAAACATTCTAGATGGTTGAGGAGCCAGGACTTGTGTATTGTCAACTGTGCCTCTGATTGGACTATGACAAGCCAATCGTCGAGGTAGTTGAGTATCCGCATGCCTTTCAGCCTCAGCGGGGCTATGGCTGCGTCCATGCACTTCGTAAAAGTGTGGGGTGCCAGGGATAAACCGAATAGCAGAACTGTGTATTGATAAGCCTGACCCTCGAAGGCGAATCTCAAGAATGGCCTGTGACGGGGGGCTATCTGAATGTGAAAGTATGAATCTTTCAGGTCGACCGTGAAAAACCAATCCCCCGGGCGAATGTGCGCGAGGATTTGTTTCACTGTCAGCATCTTGAACGAGCGCGTCATAAGCACTTTGTTCAGATGTCTGAGGTCTAGGATGGGCCGGAGACCGCCATCCTTTTTTGGAAGGAGAAAATAACGACTGTAAAAGCCTGACTCGCTTTGAGTCGGGTACACGGTTTCCACCGCTCCCTTCTCTAACAGTTTCGATACCTCGGTGCGGAGCACGTGACTCACGCTGCCTTTCACTGAGGTCTCGACCACGGCGCGAAAGCGCGGGGGTCTGCGAGCGAACTGTAGCGAGTAACCTCGTTTTATTATGTTCAACACCCAATCTGATATACCGGGGATGGCCTGCCAGGCCTGGGCCCGTGAAGCCAGGGGTTGAATTTGGATCGGGGGCGGGCCGCTTAGTGATAGGGACCCAGTAACCCGTATGTTTTGTGCTTGCAACACTGGGGATAGTGTTTATGTTTGGCGGCGTGCACTGTGTAGTGGGCGCGCGCATTACATTTTTGGGCCAGGACAGCGTGTGAGCTGTGTGGGGGGTGCTTGAGTGTAGGGGTTCTGACTGTACAGTGGGCACTTTGTCTACATAGAAAAAGCTCTTTTTGAGATTTATTTGGGTCGCCGTGAGAACGGCGTTTGTGTGCAGGCGAGCGCTTTTGATAATGGGCTCGTTGGCTGCGAAAACTGAGTCGGCAGTCACCTGGTTGCAGGGAACTGTGAGACTGAGAGAGTGTGGTGGGGGTCCAGCCGAAGCAGGACCTGGCCACCTTCTTTCCCCCCTTGCGGCTAGGACGGCTTCGGTGGCTCGGGTCTCGACGCAGCTTTGGGTCGAGGTCCCCGGGACTCGGGCTTTCCTGCCGCGGCTTGCAGAGCGTGAGCGCTGCCGGTTCCTGGATCCCGAGCGTGGCCGAGAGGACGGTGGCGCTGCTTTAGCGGGTTGAGGGGGCGGCGCTTTGTGGCGGCCAGAGGAAGAGCTGGAGCGTTTGGGCAGAAAGTGTTTCAAGGCTTGCGATGCTTTCTGAGCCTCGGTGAAACGCTCGGCGAAGCCAACGACCGCCGGACCGAAAAAACCGGAGGAGGTAATGGGAGCATCCAGAAAGGAGGCTTTGTCCACATCCTTCATGTTGGTGCGGTTCAGCCACAAGTGGCGCTCCAGAACGGTCAGGTTGGCCATAGTCCTCCCGATAGCCTGCGCGTTAGCCTTGGTTGCGCGTAGGGCTAAATCAGTGGCGCTGCGCAGGTCCCTCAAGATCTCAGAATCAGGAACAGACTCGTCCAGAGAGCGGAGAAGTTTGGCCTGATACACTTGAAGGACACCCATGGTGTGGAGCGCTGAAGCAGCTTGGCCAGCAGAGGCGTATGCTCGACTGGCGAAAGCTGAGGTGGAGCGACATGGTTTGGAGGGGTGTTGAGCCCTGGTCTGCCATCCTCTGGAGGATGGCGGACAAAGGTGCGCAGCGACCGCTTCCTCGAGGGGAGGAAAACCCTCGTATCCTTTTTCTTTAGCGCCGTCAACAGAGGAGAGCGCTGAGGAAAAGGCGGACTTAGCACGCGACGAGTAGGGGGCTTTCCAAGCCTTCATCATCTCGTCGTGAACCTCCGGGAAGAAGGGGGCGGGCTTTTGAGGAGAGGAAAGGCGACGACTTTCCAGGTACCACTCGTCCAGCCTACTCCGTGGTGCTTCAGTTGGGTGGGACCACTCGAGCCCGAGGTCCTCCACGGCCTTAGTGAGCACCCGGACCATCTCAGAGTCAAAGCTGGCTTTGGCGTTAGTGGCAGTCTGCGTCGAAACGGGCTCCGAGACAGAGTCTGACCACTCGCTGCCAGATGCAGCCAGTGAAAGGCTGTCCTCCCCCTCTTCTTCATCACCTACTGGTCCACCGAAAGAGACGGAACAGGCCACTGCAGGTGAGGGGCGCTGTTCCTCCTGGGTGAACTTCACCGGCGAGAGCGAGGCACGTGGAGAGGTACTCGGCGTGCAGTCGCTCGGACGCTCAGGTGGCCTCTGGTCGCGACGCTTCTTTTTGCGCGGTCCGAGGAGCGCGGTCAGGGCGGAGACATTGAAGCTGGCGAGGCGAGCCCGAAGGGTCTGCAGAGCCATCCCGTCGCACTCGGAAGAGAAGTTCCGCTGAGTGCTGTTCGACGGCGGGGCTTCACTTCCGGAGGTCAACGAAGGTATCGCTGAAGGAGATAAAATCTGATTCCCTATGGCAAAACACGGTCTTTTATAGCCTTAGATATGCTAATTCTAGAGACCTTGTTCGGCGGGAATTCTAGCGACCCCTATTGGTTTGCTCTCTCTGCCGCCTCGCCATAGGTTCATGCAGTTCCCACTGCACAGCCAATCAGCGCGCAGCTCGCGCTGGTCTATCGGCTGTGCAGCGGCACTGCGTTTTACATAGACACTTTATGGAATAAAGTTTTTGCTTCATATTCTCGAGAAAAGGAGTTTTTCCCATACGCAATACGAGAGACCTCTCGAAAGGGAACTATAAACTAATGTTGCTGTGAAATGCCACAATATTTGGGTTTTATATGTTGGAGAACAAGAAAATTATTGAATTATTCTTTGATTGAATCCTTACTCAAAGAAATACCAAAAATAAAAGAGACTGAAACAAATGTAACAAAACAACAACAATCAGTTATTTGTCCAAATATATTAGGGCTGTCACCGTTAACGCATGCAAATAATTTAAATTCCATAAAGTGTTAAAATAATTTACACTAATAAATAACAGAAGTATGTGAAGCTGCGTCATTAACATCAGTTAGATGATGTTAGAAGTCTGGAGTTTATCACAATCACATTGAGCATCTACAGCACCTGTGACCCTGGGCGGAGGACATATCCATTCTAACTCTTTAACTCGATTCTGCTTCTGTTTGTGATCAGGACATTTTAAAATTTTAATCTCTGGCTGATCACATCAGACATCAGAGCGAATAGAGACTCACCTTGCCTTTTAGTGAATTATTCATTCCAGTCGTATTCTGCGATTGTTTCTAAAGGGGACAATGTTGGTGCCATACAGTAAGCGCACGAGAGTCTGGTAATTGATGCACAAAGAACAAACCTTGTGTGTGTGTGTGCTCTAGATCACTGATCGCACGCTGCATTCATCTACAGACACACAATAGCCTACATTCACGTTGTTTCCACACACACTCAGGAAGGATAATGTTTGATTTGTCATGTGTATGTTGTGTTTTGTAATCGTAGACTGATTTAGGAGTTTTTGGCATCTCCGTGTGGTCCTGTTCGGTGTCACAGCTGCACTCGTCTAAAATGAAAACAATCTTGTTGTTGTTGCTCTGTACACACACACTATACCCTGTGAATTCTAATGTTTTTTTCTGTAGTGTTTTTTTTTTTTTCATGGGTGCTTAGGTGTGTATACATTTATTATATAATATGATTATATGGACTCCTTATATTTGGTTTTATTGTGTCCTTTTGGAGTCTCCGGTGATCCTTGAAGCTTGCAGAAAATACAGTTTTCATTGTTTAATGAGATAAATGGCATATGCTTCAATTTACGATAAGAGTGTGATTAATCGCAATTAAATTGATTGACAGCCCTAATATATATTTATATGTCTCTGCATTTTCTCCATGTAAGTGCACACACACACACAGTAGAGTATTGAACACACCCCCAGAGCAGTGGGCAGGAATTTATTTTGTGCTGAGGCGCCGGGGAGCGATTGCTCAAGGGCATTTCAGTTGTGGGTATGAGAGTGGAAGAGGGCACTGTTCATCCACACCTACATTTCCTGTTGGCACTGAGACTCAAACCCAAGACCTTTGGGTTACAAGGCCGACTCTCAAACCATTAGGCCACATGTCTCTTCATCACAGCATTTGTTAGTGAGTGAGATATATTAGGCAGCAAGTGAACAATCTGTCAATTTGAGCTCCAGTAGCTCATCTGTTTGATCGAACCACACAGGCCAGCCTTCGCTCCCCACGTGCATCAATGAGCCAAATTAAATAATAATAAAAAAACTACAACAGGTTGAATGAGAAACAAATTATGCAATTTTATTGCATTTGCATAATCCATTTTACTGAGGGCATCCAAAAGTATTTTAATTAATTTCTGAATATAATAAACAGAGGAGGGGATTTAAAGAATCTACATTTATGTATAAAGTATTTTGGCAATAATATAATGTTATCAATCAAATCAACTAAAACACAATCATTGGTTATCCTATACATTATATTTTGTAAGGTAAAAGTGAAACCTTCACGTCTTTTTCTATCAGCCAGTCCTGTAATGTTCTCCAAAATGAACCAGAGAAATTACATGAACAAATTCTGTATCTTCAGAGAGAAAATGACAAGGCACATTTTCAAAATTAAATGTTAAATTTAGGAATTTATTAGAAGGATATTTGTCATTTAATATCATAAAGTGCATTTAGCTTGCTTTGGGGGTGGGGGCCTGAGGAAATCTTAAGCTTTTCTAAAATATTAAAAACAACTTTTAAATAAAACATTTATTGCATAACAAGAAACTAACAACATACACATACAGAGGATCACAGTGTATTCAATTATTATCTATTACATTCATAATAGCATCAATGTAAACTTATTATATATTCTGTGAGTGACGTCATTTGTGATGGACCGGGTCGCGCGCATGCTCAGTCAGAACCGCCGTGACAGGAGAGAGTCAGTCAGGTACGTCTCTGCAGTGTTTTTGCATTAAAGAGTGAAAATATGCTGTGTTAAGTGACGTTTCGAGCTGATATTAACTATAGAAGTCCCATAAAACCGAACAAGTTTATTTATGTAATTTTCTGCTAACAGTTCGAAGTATTTGTGGAGTTTTATTCACGCGTGTGTTTGTTTTATGTTGCCGCCCGCGCGCCGAATTAGAGCGCGGGGTTTTCCCTCTTAATAAGTTTCTCCACATATAATTTTGGTGGATTGAGTGTGTGGAAATGTCGTTTAGTGAAGTAAATGTGTGTTGCTTTCATTTTGATGTCAAATGTATGTTTATAGCCGTATCTGGGACCTGTGTATTAGATTAATTGCAGTTACTGTTAAGGAGGACGAGTGTGTCTTTTCTCATCATCCTTCAGCTGAGAGAGAGAGAGAGAGAGAGAGAGAGAGAGAGAGAGAGAGTGTGTGTGTGTGTGTGTGTGTGTGTGTGTGTGTGTGTGTGTGTGTTGCTGGGTGAAATCCACTACATATTTACAAGACAAACATGTTTTGACATTCACTGGTGTGTAGTTTGATTTTCAATGACAAAACATTTATTATCCAAATAACTAAATTAATTCTGTGTAATTCTATAGTTACCTTCATGTCTGACATATTTATGAATTGTTTAAATGCATGATGATCACTGGGTAAGTAAATATATATATAGTTGGATACAAATCATAAGAGCTCTGAAAAATAAGCAAATAATAAATAAAGGGATATATGTCATAAATGCAGTTAGATCATAATCTTGTATGTTCTCATTCACATTTTGACTTTTAACAAGAGAATGACAGAACTAACCTTTGGCTCTTCATAGATCTGATATTTGATAGCAAAAAAAAAAAAAATGTGGGTGGGTCCCCCTGAAATTTTTACTGGAGTAGAGGCAATTTACATTAAAGTCCCCATGAAATCAAAATCGACCTTATTTACTTTGTTAGCAAATATTACTGTCCTAACTAGGGATGCGCGGTATACCGGTACTGGGAAAATACCGGTATATATTTTATTTCAAACGGTACAATATCATGATTTTTGTTCATTTCGGTATATGCTGCTGTTCCGAGGTTCACCGCTAGATGGCAGTGCGCAACCCAAACTGACACGAAACCAGCAAATGTGGCGCCATAGAGGAACAAAATGAATATAGCAGTTGATTATCACTCAACACGCCCAAAACTAATAAATAAAGAGAGGATTAGACGTGAAATTTGGGATTACTATAAAACTGCTGAAGAACCATCAAACCAGTGTTAAAGGGGTCATAGAATGACATTTTTGTACAAGTTAATATGATTCTTTAGTGTCTAAATGAAAAGTTTGTAATATACTTTAATTAAAAATTCTCATTAGTATTGTAAGAAAACACTCATTTTACCTGGTCAAAACCAGCTCAGTTTTCAGCAACTCATTTCAGTGTATGTGACTTTAAATGATAATGAGCTTTGCTCACCCCGCCCCCTCTGCTCTGTGGGGCGTTCGGTTCGACCCGACACAACACCACAACACACGTGGAGTTTTGCCTTGACAACATTTGAGGGTATTTTTTCGAGAAATAATGGCAACGGGAGTCTCTGAGGACACATCTGAGCAACCTTATCATTTTGAACCGGAGTCGGACCAGGAACAGATGACGAACGTTTCTGAATGGTTGGTTAACGTCATGTCACTTTGATCTATCTTTGTACTGGCAGAGTAGCGTAGTTGCTATGTGTTTCCTGATGTGTTAGTTCATTGACAGATTGATGTTATGTTATAAGATTTTTTTTTTTACATTACTTCTTAATCAGTAACAGACACCGTTATAAACCATGTACAAAAGTAAGCTTGGTGTAGTGTTACCACGTTAACTTTATCACCCGAGTACACAGTTTGTAATAACAAACATAACGCGTTGTTCATTATAAACGTGGGATTATGAATTATATTGAGAACATCATACACAGAAAGCATGCTGTAATGTAATTTACCCTGTAAACTTTAGCCTCATTCATCGTGAAGCGTGCAAGCGATTTGCAAAGATTAATATAAAGGTTAATAAAACGTTACACTCACATCTCCCTGAGGTGCAGCAGGAACACGATCCTTTTTCAAGAGCAGCTTATTAGCAAAACCTGCTTTATACTGACGCTCGTTTATAAAGCAGTCTGCTGAGAAATGATTGCGCAAACATTGACGTTGATCGGGGGGAATATTCCCTTCTAAAACAAAACTCAGCAGCCACTGGGTCTTCAGCAGTTCGGATTTAGGAACATCAAAATGACTGCTGTGTTCGTTATTACACCCAACAACACAACACCACAATCGCTTAGACGCCATTCTGCTCCAGAGTATTAACAATGGCGGACTATGATGACAGCTCGCTCAGGGCGGGTCTGTGTTGAAACGCTGCTGTCAATCAACAATCTTAGGAGGGGCGTACACCGTGTAACGTCACACGGTCAGACGGCTCGATTTGAGACAGGGGAAAATATATAAGGAGATTAAAAAAAAACACTGGATGTATTTTTATCATTATAGGATGGTTGTGTACAGGCACTGCCAACACACATTTCCGTATAATCAACTTGTAAAAGTGCATGTACCATTCTATGACCCCTTTAATTTCGTTAACGAAGATGATGACGAAAAATATTCGTTAACGCCCACTTTTTCTGTGACTAAAACGAGACGTTGACAAGCTAAACTAATATCTGATGATAAAAACTATGACGAAACGTATGCCGTTTATTTGTTGACGAGACGAGACGAGACTAGAAAGTTATTTGAGGAATATCGGACATTAAAAATACATGATCTCTTCCTATGCCGTCAAAAATGCGTGTCCGTCAAAGAAGGCGTCTCCAACAGTATCCAGCCAGCTGCAGGCACGCAGCAGCAGCTGACGTCACATGTACTGGTAGTCTAGGCTACCAAATTTGAACTAGAGTAGCAAGCTCCCTGCAACTATGGCGTCAGCGGCACCTGCATTTTTAGGAAGGAAAAGAAGAGATGATATCTGGAAGCATTTCACTTATATGTTATCTGAAGGGAAAACAGTGTGTAATGTCACAGTAATGTTCACTGTAATGAACACTGTAATGTTCACGACGACGGAGAGAAGCCCCGTGGCTATAGACTGTGCTGAAAAAATACGACGAATCTTAAAAGACATCTGAAGTCACATCACCCCAGTGTTTATGCGGCCACCATCACGGTAAGTAAGCTGACTAAAGTATTTTATCCAACTACTTTTCTTAATGTCAGATCAGTCAGTGTTCCTGTATGTGTCAACATAGCGAAAATGAATCGCTGTCAGTAGCCTGCCATGTCCATGTTCGCTAGCAAAGCTAAGTGCTTAGCCAAGAAACTATTTTTTTTTTATCTTGCAAAATATGTTTTATCCATCTGTTAACTAAGGATTAACGTTAGTTAACTATTGTTAATTAAATTAAATTCACATGTATTTGTATAGAGCTTTTCACAATACATATGGTTTCAAAGCAGCTTTTTTAATATATTGTAGCAAGATTTTTTAGGTTATAGCCTATTTGTTGTACCAACTTAGTTGTAATGGCAGGTAGATAGCAAGCTATTTAAAAAAAAAATTGAAGTTGTTCACTTTTTTGACCATATATGTACGCTTAGATGAGTAGGATTGTGTCATCAATTTGAATGTAAAAATGTATTCTTTTAAAAAAATTATAATTATACTACTAGTGAGTAATATCTAGTATCTAGAATTAATATTAGTCTATGTTTTTATTTAATTTATTTTGTAGCTTTTAGGGTGTGTTTTTAGGGAGTAATTACAAATCCAATCTTCTTTCTCCTCATTTAGGTCCAAGAGAAGACTACACAAAAAAAGAAACAGGGTGCAAAAACACAATCAACTATCCCAGTGGCATTCTCAACAGTGTCAAAATATAGAGCAGATTCGCCTGAACAAATCTCTAAAGAAAAGATGATTGCCCAGTGGATTGGACGCTCCGGTCTACCTGCTCGTACAGTTGAGAATGATGATTTCATTCATATGATAGAGAGCATTGATAAGAAGTTGGCATTGCCTAAGAAAACAAAAATACAGAGAACAACTTGCCACAGCTCGCAAAATAAACTTAGGGCTGGACAAATGGACAAAAAGAGGACTTACAGCATCATTTCTTTTATATATTTGTATGTACCTTTTGTATATACCTTTAATGGTTTTATTACATTGTTTGTAAATGCAGTACTTGCATTGACAGTCAATAGTTATACTTGAAGTACTGTCCTCTTGAATGCACAAGAAATATTTGTTCATCAGCCATTGCTTTTGAACATGTGTTCTGTGTTCATTGCACTTTTATTTAAAGTTTGAAGTTTCAAGTAAATGCTGTTTTTCCACAACAGCCAAAGGGAAAAACAAAGTTTGTTTTGATTCTTAAACTATAATACCATTTTATCTATCCTTCATATATGATCCTACCTTAGAAATTAGCGGACGACACAGCATACAGGCTATCCAACTAAGGAAAAGGGATATGTAGCATTGCACACGTGCTACTACTAAGAGTGTGATGTCAATACAGCCTAGATTACCTAGATTAAAAACTGAATTGGTCTAAATAGAGACATTATAATGAACATTTTTGTCTAAAGACTATATATTAAATTGAAAATAAAATTAATGCTGGTAACGGCAGTTTGACAAAAATTAATGACTAAAACTGAACAAAAATACAATGACTTTTCGTCGACTAAAACTAGACTAAAACTATGCAAGAAAAAATGACTAAAATGTGACTAAGACTTATAAGCATTTTCGTCTGAAGACGAAGACTAAGACTAAATCAAAAATGGCTGCCAAAATTAACACTGCATCAAACCTTGCGAAGCATCTGTCACTTGCCATTCCTGTCTTGTATAAGACACTAAGAGATCTAAGAGAGGGCTCCAGACTAAATTTTGCCTTGGTTGCACTGGTGCGCCTAACTTTTTTATTTAGGTGCACCAGCACAAAATTTAGGTGCACCCAAAAATTTTCCCTGGCACACGTCCCCTTTAACGCCACAATTTCAAGGTCACCTTTTAATCATACACTATATACCAAGTTTTTCCCAACCTTTTTTCAGTCATGGCAGCCTTTGAAAATGTTCTCCATTTTGTGGCACCCCCTCGCATACGTTACGCTAGGGGTGTAACAGTACAGTTTCCTCACGGTTCGGTTTGTATCACGGTTTTAGGTTTCGGTACGGTTCAGTATTTGCTATGTTCAGGGAAAAAAGGACTATTGTCAAATAAAAATAAAGAAAATAATAAGAACAAATAATTTAAATACAAGCAGCAGCACAAATAAATACTATTGAGCAAAGATACTAATAAAATAAACTATGCTTTTCAGGTTTTTCAGGTACGTCTAACATTAGTTTTCAGGTACAGAAATTGATCAAATGTAAAATAACATTGCATGTTTGAGTGTATAAATTGAAGATTAATCCTATTAAACTTACAAAAGCTATTCAATCAAGAGCAGTGAGTGATGTACTTGTCTTTTGTTGTTTGGCAGTAAAGGCTACTGCCCCTTTAAGACCTAATGTTCGGATATGTGTCGTCTTTCTCGACTGTATAAAGTTTACTTAAGGCATATACAGACTATGTCTGCTAGAATACTCATCAAGATGGACATGTTGACATACTTTTTGTGTGAGTTTGTCCGTTCAAGAGCAAGACTTTAAAGATAACTCAATATTTGCGCGCTGTGAGACGTGTGCGCGCTTTCGGATGAGGGCGCACAGAGACACATTTTCTCACAGCACGTGCGACTTCTCCTTCGCGTCTTCTGGCACTAAACCCGGGTGATGACGGCGAAAATGACTGGTCATATTCGAACATACGGCAGCACTCGCATGCATCGAACAAAGTTTACAAAGAGAATTATTTGAAAAATTTGAACAAAAAAAATATTTGAAGGACTTTTACACGGCACCCCTGCTCTCGTCAGACAGCATCTAAAGTCACTTTGCAGCAGACAAAACAAATTAACAATGATACTAACGTTAGCGTTTCAGGTAGGACAGTAGATATATCAGCAAATATCGTTCTCAAAGAGATTATTTTTGGAATATAATATAACAATGCTCAATCACAGTAGTGACGCTGACTAGTTTAAGCATTTACTGTATCTGACAGAAATGTTGCAGGCTTGCAGCGCGATCTGCCAGTCTCTTCAAAGGAAGATTACAACCGCCAAATGATTACACACGAGGACTGTTATTTTTGTGGTTTGCTTGACGAAGCAGTGTAAACTGACAGGAATATCTGGACCACAGCCAATCAGAGGCAAAGACCCGTCCCATCTCTGTCTCTGATTGGTGGTTTAGACCACGATATGATCCAACCATGAGAGTTTCATAGAAATATATACATAGATGCCTCATTCGACCGCTCCGCGTATAGCGGCCCATAGAAACAGACGCTAATGAGGCATCTACGTATATATATCTATGGATGGTTCCGTCAAAGGAGAACAAACGCTTCGTTCGTGGAGAGGCAGCGGATGCGAGGATGTTAGGTGCACCGGTGCGACCTGGCACCCTTGTCGCACCCTTACAAATTTTGGGCGCATGTGCGACCAAATTTGTCGCACTCTAGAGCCCTGTTAAATATCATGAAATCTCCAGCGTTCGTTTCAACCAGTGATGTTTAGATTTCATAATATTTGCACGCATACTATTGCACTATTTACATTCGTGAAAGACATAACCAACTGTGTTTATGTGACTGCTCACTAAAGATGGACATTTTTAACACAATTTTGTGTGTATTTGACTTAGGAAAAACAACTTAATTTGGAATGCGCAAGCTCTTTAGGCTTGTGTGTTTGTTGTTGGTATGAGCACAAAGAAAACTCTCAAAGAGCTCCCATACCGAAATTCTATAAAATCGCTTGCATGTTCAAATTGGCAAGGTTTAAAAAGACGTGGGCAAGTGATTTCAGTCAGCTCCCGAAATGACAGTGAAAGTGTTGAATCTGAGCGCGCAGATTGCTTTAGTGTAGGTATGATGTCTTAAAGCCAGAAGCAATTTGCTAATTTTGAGAGCTAGAGAAGGAAGACGCGCAGTATTGCTGAAATTACTTCTTACAAAATAGTTAACAAATGCCTGATTTGATGTGATTAATCTTTGTTGATTAATTTAATAATAAACATTTGCTGTAATTTCCCGCTTCATAAAACCCCAAACTTGCGAGAGTGAGTAAAATTATGCGCAATACCCGCGCCAAAATTCAGACCCTGTATGGTATCGATTTAATATCGGTACTTCGGTATTAGATTGTGGGACCGTACCGAAGCCAAAATTGTGGTATCGAGCCATCCCTAGTCCTAACTACATGTGACACGATAAGATTCCAGCGACAAGCAACATACATGTTTGTCCACACCAGACGCGACTACGAAATGCAACAAATCAATCAAAAAACCACAATAAGAACAGCGTGTGGGCGGGCTCCCACGGCAAGTGCAGAGATTAATTAGTTTGGGTCACATGACGTCACTGTAGCTTTGTGCCGCCATCTTTACGACTGACGGTCTCAGTAATGCCTGCAATATGTTGTGCAGTTGACAGCCGAAAGAGGAACCCCGAACTGGTATTTTATTCTATACCAAAAGAAAATGATAGAAGAAAGAATTGGTTAGCTGTCATGTACAGACAGTTTATTAAAAATATAGCTAGATTATAAAGACTGCGTCTGATTTTGTCTGCATGTAAACATGTACGCTACAGTCTTTATAATATATCTTTTTAATAAACTGTCGGTTACACTTACAAAGGTCTCAATGTTTCGGTTTGCACTTTGGGACCCTTATTATGCTACCGTTGAAGTGTTGTGCTATTTTGAGCCTTTTTAGTGGTATAAAATAGCGATTTACCAAATGCCCCGAAAGCTAGCATTAGCAGCTAATCTCCGGTTTGCATGAAAACATGTCCCAGAGAACGGTACACATGTTATTAACCCCTATGTTCATCTGGCGTCAGATTCGTATAGGTTCATTAAACCTATATTTCACTTAAACACAAACCCTGGAAGTAGGATGATGTCAAAGTAAATTTTTTCGGTCTACCTATGCAAGTCCCTTTGTTTAGCCCATGTAGTAACTTTATGAAAATATTAAAATGAACTAATTATTGGGCTAAACCAAGTCATTTTAAACCTCACAGTTTCCTTATCTGTCCCTTATTACAACCTACATAGGTTATAAGAGAGAGAGAGAGACTCAGGTTGGACAATATCTCACACATGCCCAGTCTTTTTGGACACACCTCGGCGAGCGGTATCTGAGGGGTATCTTTCTCCGGGTATCTCTGTCTCTCTCTCTCTAGACTGATCTCATGAAATAGCGTATGTATGACACGCCAATTTGCTATGCCATTTTGGCGTGCTATCAAGAAGCATAATCGCTTTTTAGCGTGTTTATCAACGCCATTTCATTCTATCCCCCTACACTACCCCTACCCCTAAACCTACCCATCAAACACACACACACACACACACACACACACACACACTGCCCCTAAACCTACCCATCACAAGAAACATTCAGCATTTTTACATTTTGAAAAAAAAAACAATTTAGTATGTTTATAAATCCATTTACATTCACGCGGAATCACACGGCGTAGACATACACGCGGAATCACATGGCATAGACATACACGCGGAAATTATGGTTTGTTTCGGCGTACACATACACGCGGAATCACACGGCGCAGACATACACGCGGATAGCTTATAATGCGTACAGATAACACGCCATTTGGCTTTAGAAAGTGGCGTGTATGTTTACGCAAAGTCATGATGTTATGTTGCACTCTCATTCAAATGGGCAGTTTGGGCGGCCATACCGGGCAAGATCGGTTGTAAATATAGCGCGTTGTATTTGGTAGTGACATAGGTGGCATCTATGAATATTGACGGCACTCGCAAGGAAATGGATAAGTACATAATAAAATTCACAAATATTACACCATTTAAACATTACTAAAACAAATACTGAGTTGCTAGAACAATCTTTATTATAGAATATACTTTTTTCACAGTTTGAACGTTCTTGTTTAAATTTGTGTAATTTTTAAGATCTGAGTTTAATTATCCATTGTTGCTTTTAGTACGACTAACAAAGCTGTGAGCACTAAATTATATTCAAAGTCACATTACATGCTTTTAAAATTAAATGAAGCACATAAACATTACCTGAGATTATCATTGCCATGTTTTGTGTTGTTATTCCAGCCGCGGCGTCGCAGACAAATAGAAACCGGTTCTAAAATAGATCCATCGCATGTCGCCATCGCGGCCTGTTAGGACAAAAACTCTAATTAACATGGCAAAGATAGCTTTTTTCGCAGCGTCGCATGTAGTTAGGACACGGTGTTGGGGTGAACAATTAAAGGTGCACTATGTAAAACATTTTCAGTAAAATTTCCAAAAACAACAAGGCCAGTGTTATATGTTTTGTTCAGTTGAGTGCTTACAATATCCCAAATGTTTCCAACTATTTGTAAATCGTGAGAAATTTGCTGTTTTAACCAATGAACCGGAAAGTGTGAGGGCGTCGTCTGTCAATGGCGTCATATCTGCGTTACCCTCGGTTTCCGGTTTTATTTTGCAGAACCGCTTTACTGTCACTGCAGTGTGAACAAGTGTCATAGCAGCCGCTGAGAGAACGCACAGAGTAACATCATAACTTCATTTTCAACACACTCAAATGTATCTTATATGATCAACAGAGTTGCGTTACCTCATACTCATGACCGGAAAAGCGGAAATGGTGCCAGTACAACTGTGGCATAATAAAAGTCCCGCTGCTTGCGAGGCGTGTGTTGCATTCATCTTATTAACAATCGCTCCAGCGGCCCTGCTCAGCTCCACAACACTCCGTCCTGCTCTGCTTCATACTACAGTAACATTAATCGCATCCATAAACATGATTTCTGTCCGATTCCTATCCCGATTCTTTTCTACTGGCTGTGAGGTGAAGACCACGTCCCAAGATTCTGCGCTCAAACTAGGCGTCATTAAACTACACCTTTGTTTTGAATAGGTGACCTCTAGATGCATGGCAGAAAGTTTTGACGGTCAAAGGTTTGAATCCGCCTTTTGCCGAACTCGCTCTACTCCCTTTTTCCATCACGTATCAGATCGGACAGGCATTTAGAAATAAAGCGTCTAATGTGTGTTTAATAATAAATTGTTTATCGGTTAGGGGTAGGTGAACATAATTTTAGACGGAATAAGTGAGTGGGTCCAATATCATTGGTCTTAAAAAGTGGGTGGGTGGGTCCCACATACAATGGTTCCGACGCCCATAATTGATAGACAGGCACATGGGGCTCGTTCTTCGTACGTTGCTAACTCAGTTAGCTGGATTTGATTTTTTATCATCTTGTATTGACGCTCATCCTGGAGTTGCTGTCATAGCAACAGGTCCGGAAGCTTAAACCTGCCCGGGAGCAGTTTATTTAATCTAAACAGAATTAAATTGCATCTTTTTTAACATGTTTATAGTTAAAATTTGTCTCAACCACTGCTACTTTATTACAAGAGTTCCTTACTGGACCAGGGGCAATAATAATTTTGAATAATAATAATATAAAAAATTGTCTAAATATAATATTATAATGATGTTTATAATACAATATAAGTGTTTATAGACACTAGACATTTATTGATAGAATAATTACTTTTATTGGAGTCTGACACACATGCTAACGTTAACCTGAGTTATTAATTGCATTAATTTGTGTGATGACTGATATTATGGGATGGCTTGATGCGGCGCGGGAGATGCAGAGAACTTGATCTTGACCCTTAAGAGACTTTAATTAATGGTGTCACGTAACAAATCTGCTTCAAATTGAATAAAATTAATTAATTAATTGCTAATTACAACGTTGAAAAAAAAATGTAAAGGGTGTACAAATACAAAAGAATCGTGAATGTAAATAATTGGGAATCATGTTTCTTTTTTTTTTACGCATCTATTATAACTTTTATGCTGTTTTCGTCACCTGGCTGTTTTATTAAATATTTATTATTTTATTAAAGGTTCAGGAATTCGTCAATTTTTTATTTTAGTTTTTTTCGCCTGGTGTCTTTTTTAATTAGCCTAAATGACGTCATTACGTTGCTGTCTTGCCGCCAGCCAATCGCTGCATTGCTGATCGTGGTTTCAAGTATCGATGCATCTGCCCTCTTCAGGGAACACAGGAATGCGCAGTAATCTCAGATAACTTCCAGATTAGAAGATCTGGGATCTTTCAAGTCATCTCAGATGTATTAAGCGAGGTACGAAGAACGGACCCCAGGTCTCACTTGTTTTCTGTTATTAAATCAGGGTTCACTTGAATCTTCACATTTATCCTCCTTGAACTGATTCTAACTACTTCATATGTTTATTTCAGACCCAATGGAAGTGAAAGAGCAAAGACAAGAACTGAAGGTAAGGATCCTGTAGTTTGTTTCAGTCTGTCGACACCAATGAAATGTGCTTAATGTGCCAATTTACAGACGATCTCAGACTAGGGATGGGGAAGAGTACTTGAATGTGACAGCGACGATCGATCATAAAAACGATGATCGCCCTGATCTTGTCCTAACCAGCCGAGACGGCGACATGTGTCTATTTTAGAAACGGTTTTATTTCTGCGACGTTGCTGTACTTTGATGTCATACGGTGCTCTGTCTACACACTTTTCAAAAGAAAAAAAAGTTTTCAAACAAAAGGGGTTTTCCACCAAGGCATTACTGGTGCTGGTTCGGAGACAGAGCCTAGTTTTAGGCAGCGTTCACATATGTTCAAATGAACCGCACTAACCAAGCAATCGCACCAGGGTTCGTTTTAATCGAACCAAACATGACATGAAGTGTGAACGCACCCTTAGGGCGTTTTCACACCTGAAAGTCCTCTCCATGGTCCGAACCGAAGTTCATGTTTTGATACGTTTTATACATTTGGTTAGTTTTGGTTTGGTTTCACATTGCAATTATGCGAGCGCACTAAAGAACTTTACATGACACCCTTGCGTCCACTCGTCATCATCTATTACCCCTTTTCCACCAAGGCAGTGCTGGTGCTAGTTCGGAGCCAGAGCCTAGTTTCAAATCGGTTCTTTGTGTTTCCACACCCAAAGCACCAGCTCCGAGCCAGGAAAAGTGGTTTTTAAGTAGCACCAAAACATTGCTGGGCTAGAAGAAAGAACCAATTACGTCAGGCGCTGGGGGCGGGGTCAACAAGACGAACACAAACTTGAGATCCGCCATTTTTTGAAATAGCAGCTAATGGAGCTAATAGCGGCTCGATTGTAATCGCCGTCTATACAAATTACGGCAAACTGCATGAATGCGTTGGATTCGCTGTGTTTTGATGCCGATGTAGGATCGTAAAGCCATGTGAATCTATAGTAACGCAACGTTTGCATTCGCCATCACCTGCTTTCAGATAGAGCGGCATTTATTACACAGAGCCGTAGTTCACTGACAAGCTGAGCCATATCGCATTAATTATCGCATGCGATACGTCCGTGATAATTAATGCGATATGGCTCAGCTTGTCAGTGAACTTCGGCTCTGTGTAGTAAATGCCGCTCTATCTGAAAGCAGGTGATGGCGATTTACTACTAATCAAGGAACCGGCTTTACTGACGAGATGCGCCTAACAATGTCATGCGATATATCGCCCAGCCCTAGATGGAAGGCTTGTTCGCATCGGTGCTGTGCAGACCGATCGCCGTATAGCAATGAGTCCAGCGAGTGCATATGACTCATGCTTTTGATTCACTCATGCGGTTTTTTGATATCATACGCGGATCGGTTTGCGCAGCGCCAATGCATCTCGAACAAGCCGTGTGTGTGTGTGTGTGTGTGTGTGTGTGTGTGTGTGTGTTTCCCGCTGCCTCGCTAGCATTGCTGCAGTGACGTAAGACCTGGCTCTATTGTGGCTCTAAGTATGTGGAAAGGCAAACTGGTTCTTCAAAGGCTCGTCAGTCAAACCAACTCTGAACTAGCACCCTTACAAACTATCATACACGGATCGGTTTGCGCAGCGCCGATGCATCTCGAACAAGCCTTGTGTGTGTGTGTGTGTGTGTGTGTGTGTGTGTGTGTGTGTGTGTGTGTGTGTGTGTGTGTGTGTGTGTGTGTGTGTGTGTGTGTGTGTTTCCCGCTGCCTCGCTAGCATTGCTGAGAGAGATGAGACGTATACAGTGACGTAAGACATGGCTCTGTGTTGGCGACTCTAGCCCGTGGAAAGGCAAACTGGTTCTTCAAAGGCTCGTCAGTCAAACCAACTCTGAACTAGCACCCTTTACTAGCACCGGATTCATGCTGGTTGAAAAGGGGTTTTATATTATTATTGACTGGGTTATTTGAGACGTTTGATTTTTTGTTCTGTTCATGTTTTCATGTCATATTTGTAATTGTCAACATTCATTTTCAAAAAAGTTTTTATCTCCATGATGGACATGCTCTTCCCCCCTTTGAGACCTATCGATGATCGAAATGAGAAATTGACAACAATGCCCATCCCTCTCTCAGACATCACCATAATAAATTAGGTGAAAACAGAGAATTTTTGTTTTTTCAGCAGCTCAGTTAAACATTATGGCCTGTACTTTTTAAATGCAGATTGAATCAAAACACAGTGATCAC
This sequence comes from Gobio gobio, assembly GCF_949357685.1. Taxonomy (NCBI): domain Eukaryota; kingdom Metazoa; phylum Chordata; class Actinopteri; order Cypriniformes; family Gobionidae; genus Gobio; species Gobio gobio. The sequence continues at coordinate 50,353,008 of NC_137114.1, forward strand.
AGTTCACACCTGCAGTGAAGCCCCTCCCACAACAATTCACCAATAAATACTGGGAATATCCACATCACCCAACAAGAGAAGGACAAACTCCAGGTGTAGCAGCTGAAATCTGTGTGACTTTTAAAGATGGAGTTTATTAAAGAGGAGATTGAAGACATGAGTGATCCAGAACCATCCAGAATAAAACATGAAGATACTGAGGAACAAACAGGTTGGTGTACATTCTTGATTCTTCATTGTTGACTGCTTTGGTAGATGTGAATTAATGTGCAGACAAATTGCATTTAATGCATTTAAATGGTTATAACCTTTTAATGCCATGTTCTGTCTGAATATTTGATTCTGATTGGCTGGAAAGTGTGCAATAAAATCGTTTAATGCACAGGTAGTTCAGTTGAATCACCTTTTCATTTAAGTGCACACACACAGGCCTACATCACTCTCATACAGAGCGGAGATCGCACTTCGAACAAACACAACTTTAACTATATTAACAAGTGAAAGACAGAACAAACCTTTGTCACATTAAAGATCTGACACCTTATCTCTGTTGCTTTCTGGTATTAAAGCAGGGTTCACTTGAACTGATTATTTCTGTGTATTTTAGACCAAGTGGACGTGAAAGAGCAAAGACAAGAACTGAATGAAGTGAAGGAGGAACTTCATAACTTTAAAACTCAAAGAACAAAAGCCAAAAAGCGGCACACCTGCACTCAGTGTGGAAAGAGTTTCCAAAATAAAGGAAACCTTAACACACACATGAGAATTCACACTGGAGAGAAACCGTATATATGCACTCAGTGTGGAAAGAGTTACACATATTTATCTGATCTCAAGAATCATCTGCTCCGTCACTCTGGAGAAAAACCATTTAACTGTGATCAGTGTGGTAAAGATTTTGTTTCATCATCAAATCTAAAAGAACACCTGAGAGTTCATTCAGATGAGAAGCCTCATGTGTGTTCTCACTGTGGAAAGAGATTTTCAAGGATGAACAGTCTTAAATTGCACCAGAAAACACATGATGAAGTGAGAGATCATGTGTGTTGTGACTGTGGGAAGAGCTTTAGTAGAGCTGACAGTCTGAAAGGGCACCAAAGAACTCATACTGGAGAAAGACCTTACAAGTGCTCATACTGTGACAAGAGTTTCACTATTTTGGGACGCCTGAAATCACATGAGCGAGTTCATACTGGAGAGAAGCCGTACCACTGTACTCAATGTGAGAAGAGTTTCAAACAAAAAACACACCTTAACACACACATGAAAGTTCACACTGGAGAAAAACCTTACAAGTGCTGATTTTGTGACGAGTTTTTACTCGGCCTCATCACCTGAAAGAACATGAGCGAGTTCATACTGGAGAGATGCTGTACCGCTGTACTCAGTGTGAGAAGTTTCACCCAATCAAAGGATCTAGTGACTCGTATTAAAAAGCATTGTTTTGTGTCACAGTGAGCAAATGTCTGTGTTGTTAACTAATAAATATTGTGGCATTTCACAGCAACACTAGTTTGTGTTTTATATGTTAGAGAACAAGAACATTTTTGAATTCTTATTTGATTGAACCCTTTCTCAAAGAAATGTCAATTATAGGAGACTGGAAACAAATGTAAGAAAAAACAATCAGTCATTGGTCAATAAACAATGAAAAAAATCCCTCAATTTGAATATTTACATTTGAATATGGAGTTTTTAGTTCTTTTGATTGTTTAGTAATAAAACCTAATGATTCATAAACATTTATGATTGCTTTCCGCTTTAATTGTGATGTCATGAGCCAACATAATTTCCATCTATGTAATCTCCTTCCTTTTGCATGGGGAGAGGTAGGATACTTTTGACTTCAGAGAATCTTATTTAATCTTTATTGGTAACACTTTATAATTGTCATGATCTCCATTCACCAGTCCAGTCACCTCAGCACACTACAATTCCCAGAATACCTCCTGGCTCACACTCCACAATCACCAAACCTGTCTGTAATTACCCTCATCAGCACCTCTCTATAAAGCTAGCACCACACACACAGGACCTGACTATTTACTGCTCAGCCACTTACCTGTGTGATCCTCTCAGCTAGTCCTCAGTAGTGATGGCGAAGTGAAGCTTTCAGCACAATTGTCTCAGAAAAAGGTTCATTACTCGAAGCTTTTCAAATCAGAGCTTGACAAGGACCTCTGCTGGTGAAAGTGAGGGAAAGCACTGTGTTGCAAAATGTTTTGCAACCATTATCTTAGAAGCAAAAATGAATTAATGGATAGATGAATGAATCAATAAATTAAATACATGACAACAATCTGTTCCATTGCATACTCCTAGTAACTCAAACCAATAATGATAACATTTTGTATTGTGAATGTGGACATTTTTACATGTGTATTGAATGTGGATACACTGAAACAGTTGAAGCAAATGTGTCGTATTGTGTCGAAGCCTCGAAATAATTTGACACCCGTCACCACAGCGACCCCTGCTGTTCAGAACAGTGTAAATGTAACAAAAACCCAGGCCAAACATGCATAAAACACCTTTTCCAAATCTATTGCGAATGTTATATTGAACATTCACCCTAGCGGTGAACCATTGACATTTCAAAGTGTTTCAAAACAGTAATGACGTAACGAAGACTTAGGCAGTTTGATGCACGCTCCGAACCAATTGATTCGAAACAGGAGATTCGTAAATCTTCGAAGCTTCATGAAGCAGTGTTTTTAAATTGCCATCACTAGTTAATGATCAACTAATAATTTACAAAACATGACTAGGGCTGCAACACTTACAAAGCATTAAACGGCTAATGGATGAACTTGCGCATCGATTAGACTCATTTATTTAATAACACGCTGTTAATCGTTGTAAAACGTCTCAGGTTACTTGCGTAACCTATGTTCTCTGAGTAGGGAACGAGACGCTGCGTCACTTTATGACGTAATGGGAACGCCCTCTGGGTGTGCCGATTGTCTGAAGCCCTTATAGAATAACGCCAATTCATTGGCTGATGGCGCGGCGCCGCCCAGACGCTCTGACATCGCCACATTATACTGGCGCGTGCACCATCTGCTCCTCAGATTTCTCTGCCGAAAAGGAAGGCCTGTCAGCAGCGCGTGGAGCTTGGCAGAGGCAGACTGATCTCATGAAATAGCGTATGTATGACACGCCAATTCGCTATGCCATTTTGGCGTGCTATCAAGACGCATAATCACTTTTTAGCGTGTTTATCAACGCCGTTTCATTCTATCCCCCTACACTGCTCCTACCCCTAAACCTACCCATCACACACACACACACACACACACACACTGCCCCTGCCCTAAACCTACCTATCACAAGAAACATTCTGCATTTTTACATTTTCAAAAAAGTTTAGTATGTTTATAAATCCATTTACATTCACGCGGAATCACACGGCGTACACATACACGCGGAATCACACTGCGTACACATACACGCGGAGATGATGTTCGTTTCGGCGTACACATACACGCGGAATCACACGGCTTAGACATACACGCGCGGATAGCTCAAAATGTGTACAGATAACACGCCATTTGGCTTTAGAAAGTGGCGTGTATGTTTACGCAAAGTCATGATGTCATGTTGGCAGCGGACGCAGCGTCTCGTTCCCTACTCAGAGAACATAGGTTACGCAAGTAACCTGAAACGTTCTCTTTCATAGGTTCACTCGACGCTGCGTCACTTTATGATGTAATGGGAACAATATACCACACACGCCAAGCTAAAGCGCTGCCATATCTGGCTCAAAGAATACCAGATAACCTGCATGGCCAGGTTAAGCAGATACAACATGCGAACCCGGAGCCATGTCGAGATCCAAGCTATAGAACCTCACAAAAGTGTGCGGGGAGGACCAACCTGCCGCTACACAAATATCCTCCAGAAGAGCCCCTCTAAAAAGCGCTTGAGAGGAAGCCACAGTTCTGGTAGAATGCGCCCTAATGCTAAGAGGTGAAGGTATACCACGCACCTCATAAGCCAGCGAAATAGTCTCCATCACCCAATAGGAAATCCTTTGCTTCGACGCGGCAAGCCCGCGGCGGCCAGCACCGAAGCACACCAAGAGCTGGTTAGATTTCCTACATAGCACTTCAACGCTCGAACAGGGCAGAGCAAATTAAGCTTCTGGTCCTCCTCCAAGTCGAAAGGAGGGGTGTGAAAAGAGTGAAGGGTGATAACCTGAGAACGGAACGAAGTGGACAAAACCTTGGGCACATAACCTGGCCTAGGTCTTAAGTTAACTTTGACTAGGCCAGGAGCAAAATCCATACAGGTCCAATTAACAGAGAGAGCCTGTAGGTCGCCCACTTGCTTCAAGGAGGATAATGCTAGCAAAAGAGCAACCTTGAGAGTCAGAATCCGCTCCGGAGCTGACTCCAGGGGCTCAAAGGGAGCCTTTATTAGCCCCTCAAGGACAACTGAGAGGTCCCAAGAGGGAATAGCAGGGGAACGTGCTGGCCTCAGGCGCCTAACCCCTCACATAAAAGACAAAACCAATCTATGCTTGCCTAGAGGAACTTCATCCAACTCCCTATAAGCAACGATCGCGGCAACATAAACCCTAAGGGTGTAAACTTTTCTTGCAGGAACTCCAGAACTGGACCCACCAGGCAGTTAACTGGATCCACCGCATGGGACGAGCACCATGACTCAAAGACCCTCCACTTGGAGGAGTAGAGCCTCCTAGTGGAAGGAGCTCTCGCACTCGCAATGGTCTCCTGAACATCAGCAGGAAGACCAGTGTCCAGCGCTACTGGCCCTTGATGGGCCATACCCAAAACTTCCAAATCTCTGGGTGAGGATGCCAAATCCTGCCCTGAAGCTGGGACAATAGGTCCTCTCTGATCGGGATCTCCCAGGGGGGAGAATCCAGAAGGAGAACCATCTCCGAGAACCAAGCCTGGGATGGCCAGAGTGGAGCCACAAGCAGGAGGCTGACCCCACTCTCTCTCACCCTGCACAGAACCGCCGGAATCAGTTTGATGGGCGGGAACGCGTAGAGTTTCAGATTGGGCCATGGATGCCCGAACGCATCTATCCCCAATGGAGCTGGGGAGCTCAGAGAAAACCAGAGTCGGCACTGGGACGACTCCTTCGAGGCAAAGAGGTCCACCTCCGCTTTGACGAACACTTCCCAAATCTGAGATACAGTTTGAGGGTTCAGCATCCATTCTCCCGACCTGAGCTTCTGCCTCAACAGGTAATCCGCTGCGAGGTTCAAGACTCCAGGTACATGGACTGCTCTCAGGGACAGAAGTTTGTCCTGAGCCCACAGGAGGAGACGGCGCGCATGCCTGTCCACGGTGCGTGACCGTGATCCCCCTTGGCGATTCACATGAGACACCACCGCCATGTTGTCCGTCCTGACAATGACATGATGTCCCATGAGAGAGGGGAGAAAGTGCCGAAGGGCCAGGGACACAGCTCTCAGCTCTAGGCAGTTTATTTGCCAAGAGAGAACTTCCCCTTCCCAGACCCCGCCAGGGTTCCCACTCTTTTCTTGAAATGATTTTCCAGGACTTTTCCAGGACATTTTCAAGACTTTTTCAGCTGCTACAGTGCGAGTCAAGTTATCACAACTAAGGCTGGGCGATATACTGATATTATCACATCGAGATATATTTTGAAACAGATGTGATATTGTACTTATACCGTTATATCTGTATTATAGTTGTGCAAAGATTGTTGTCTTTCACAATGCCACCTGCTTTCCTCTACTTGCAATGCCACACTACTAAAACAGAAGTTATTCTCTACCAGAGTTGTCAAAAGTTTTCGCATTCATTACTCAGGTAGAAGTATAGATACTGGGGTTTAAAAAGACTTCTGTAGAAGTTGAAGTATCAACTCAAGCTTTTTACTCAAGTAAAAGTGTAAAAGTACTGGTTTCAAAACTAGTAATTTAAGTGGGAAAAATGCCATTAAAGGGGTAGTTCACCCAAAAATGACAATTCTGTCATCATTTACTCACCCTCAGTTTCTTTGTTCTGAAGATATTTTGAAGAATGTTTGTAACCAAGCAGATTATATGCAACCATTGACTGCCATAGTATTTTCCCCTACTATGGCAGTCAATGGTTACTCTATCTTCTTGTTTACAAACATTCTTCAAAATATCTTCAGAACAAAGAAACTCATACAGCTTTGGACTGATTTCACATGTGCTTCATGACTTCATCACGCAAGCGTTCCCCCAGCGTCATTCAATGCAACGCTCGTTCCCTCTTCAGGGTACCGAGGTTACAGTCGTTACCGAGGCGTTTTTGTCAATTATATTGCTGAAATGAATAGATCTTTTGTAAAGCTAAATGTGTTTAAATGCAAAATCCATTTAGCCAACTGGTCTATGAAATGGATCTGAAGTAAAATATTTTGACAAACTAGGGTAAAATACCGGTATATATCATATATCCCAAGCTTTGGAGAATTGCTATTTTGTACAATTGTACCTTATATTTTGTACATTTAACCAGATTGCTTAAATGTTTATTCATCTCAATCTTTCTCTCTTGTACTTTCTCCACAAAATATTTTATGTTCAACAAATCACCAAAACAATTTCCTTTACTTTATCTGTTTATTTTTTACTTACAGTTTACTTAGTGCATCTGACACCTGCATTCTTCAACTAAAAATGAAAATCACTGCAAAAATAAATAAAAAATATAAATATCAAACTCAAATCCTATCCTGCAGTGCAAAAAGGTCAATATAAAACAAAGCAATGTCATTTCAATTAAAATGTTCCTCTAAAATAAATCTGTTATTGTATCTTCTTGACGCTCTCCTGCAGGTCTTCCAGTGTTTTTGCTAGGGCTTGCAGCTCTTCCTTTTTCTCGGCCACACTTTTGCGATAAGCATTGGATTTGGACAGTAATGTGAAGTCCTGTTTTTTTTTCTGCTTTCATTGCCATTTCGTCTGCCTCTTTCTGCATCATCTCACTGCTTTTCATTATTCTTCTCTGTTTTGCTTTGACATTTTCTATGTCTTGGTGGAGCTCCTTTCTTTTCTTCTCATTTGCAGTTTGTTCTTTATTATTTTTTTCATCCTCAAGGTATTGCATATACCTCACTCTTGCTCCTTTGCAGTGTTGGATTAGGTCTTTTGGCAGGGCTTCATCAACTGCACGCTCAGCCATTGCATCCTGGACCAGGCGCAATGCTATCAGACTCCTCTCCTTCAAGTTTTCCACTAGCATGTCCTTGTTCACGGAGTACCCTCGCTCCACTGCTGCTTGTCCATTAGACAGAGTTAGGAGACATTTCATCATGTCCCACAGTGCTGCATACTCTGCTCTGCCACTGATACATCTCCCAAAAAATTCTTCAAGCCGGCGAACTGTATGAAAAATCTTGGAATTCTGCCTTGAGGTTTGCACTTGCATGCACTGAGAATATTTTATACTGAGCAAGGATTTTGTCGCACTCTGAGGCAGTGCACCATCCTGCATTGAGGATAACCTGTAGGAGTTTCTCAAACATTGCTATTGCATGCTCAGTCTCTGTCACCATGATCACAGGGTCGAGGGAGCTCATGTGCCGCACTGCTGGGTACATAAGAGGACTTCTCTCGATAATTTTTTTGCAGGTCACAGCAAGGAAGGAGACACATTCCTTCTTGAAAACCTGTATGTTCACTGGATTTTCCTGGAGCTTTTTAGATGCTTTCTCCAAAGCTTGTTTTGTGGCAAATCCGGTGTTAAATTGTTTGAGTGGCACATGGATTGACTTGTTTGGGACATCAAGTTTCAGCAGCTGGACAGGTGTTTTCATCTTCTCCAATTCTTCTCTCTTAATAAAGCATGACAGCAAGCATCTCAGGATGGACTCAAGCTCTTTTGCAAGGAAAGGTACCATTGGTGCATCTGTCTGGAATTTCTCCAAAAAAGACTTCAGCTGTCTAGCAACAAATTCAAAAAACTGGAGCTTAGCCTGAAAGAGAGGGTCAGCTGTGGTCCCTTTTACTGTACAGTAGGATGCAGATGATGGTACTTTGCTTTTCGGGAGTTTCTGGTGGCTGCTGATGTACTGCTGCACAGCTGGCCACACTTCCACTGCCCGCTCTGCCACTGCCAAGTCTTCAACCCATCGATGGGCACAGAACTTCAGAGGAAATGTTGTTGTTTTGGTCACCTCAATGAAGTCAACTTGTCTTGCTGGTGAGTCATGGAACATCTGCCAAAGTGCTCTGAGCACATCTCCCACCTTCCAACCTGTTTCTCTCTCTCCATCTTGAAAACTTCCATGAATAACATGCAAACCACAACTTCCCAAATGTATCATCTTTGGTGCATCTGGGTCCTCTTGGCTTTTGTCCTCTTGGAATATCCTCAGGAGCTTCCAGGTGACAGCAGGGCCATCCATTGAAATCTGTAACAGCTTATTGGGATTAAGTGGTGACAGGGCTCTCTTGATCCTTTCCAGAAGTTTCTCTGCTTGAGTGTGTCCCAAAAACTCTGAATCAAAATAATGCACCACAACCTTCCCTTCACGTTCACTCCAGTGCCTCACTACAACATCCAACTGTTCTGTCTGTGTCACTTTATTCAGGCATTCATCAAAAGAAACTACATAGCATGGTGCTTTTCTTATATCATTGATCAGTTGCTCTTTGAAATAAGGACCCAAGCCAAAACATATAAGATAAGCTGCTTTTGTGGCACCACATGAAAACTTCTTGGCAATCTCACTGTCTGGGAACATCTGACAAAAAATGGCTGAGATATCAGAGCTGGAGTTGAATGAGTAGTGTGACATTACCATCTTAATTACCCAGCGAATCTCTGCTTCTAACACAGCTTGGCTTGAAAAGAATGCTAAGCTCCCCTGTGTTTCTGAGCTTTTTCTCTGTCCACTTGTACTAGGCAATTGTAATGCTGTACTTTCATTACTGGCACTTTCCTCATGTACACTGGCTGTTGGTAGCTCTCTGTTTGTTAGACAGCTATTTCCCTCTCCTTTGTCTGTTGAAGTCTTCCTCATGAAATCTGTCATTCTTCTTTCACTGTTTAACTGTCCAGAAATCTTGACATGGCCTTGTCCCCGTGCATGACTCCTGAGTGCTGAGACTCCCATGTTACCGATATCAAAAGACTTCCTGCAGAGCTTGCAATATGCCCTATGCACATCTCCAGACACTTCTCCTAGCCAGTCCATGAACTGGAGCTTTTCCTTCCACTCAGTTTTGAATTTGCACTGTCTTCCTGACATCGTCACTAACTCCTGCCTATAAAGGACAACAACACAAATTTTTCAATATAAGTCTAATAATGCTTATATTGACTGTTTACTCAATAAATTAGACCTACTTTTCATACCTTAGCTTTTCATATCTTTCATATTCTATGTATTATACTTACTGTACACAACACATTACTGCTTATTTCACATAGTTAGATGATAAACTGCATTTTGTTGTTCCAGTATTGGTCATTTTAAATTAGTCCAGTCATCCGGAAACAAGATTCAGGGTAGATGACTAGACTAATATCTCTCGCTAGCTCAACAGTCATATTGAACCTGAAAAATATTTATTTCTAACTCTCAGAGTTAAGTAGTACTTATTGTTTGCTAGCTACCTTTTTAGTCTGGCTTTTATGTAGCATTACTATGATACATTTATGGTTACCACTTAAAATCATTTTATTTATTAATATGTTGAATTCAATTACTTTACGTTAACAACTGTGTTCAAATGAACATACAAGTCTTCAGTTCTCACTGCCTCTTCTCTGCGGTCTGTGTATCTAGCTAAAAACAGCATGAAAAGTTGGGGCTCTGTGCACATACACAGTATTTTGATAGAGCTGAATTCATGACGTTTTTATCTTTCACATGTTTTTTGTTTCTGCTGTCGGACAATAGAACAAGTATGAAATACTGAGTGGAACGTGGCCCGGTAAGACTACCTGTTACCCGTCGCTATCTCGAAGCTGTCGTCGTGCTCGCTACAGCTCCACTAAAACCAAAAATATATTTCATGCAAAGGTATGAGTGACAACACGCCCACAGCTCTCCACTGCTCCTCTGTCACTCAACAGAGAGAGGGAGAAAAACCTCTCACTCGATATACTACGATACAGCAACACTCTTTATCAGCCTGCATTTTGATCACAGATTTAATCGCACAAACAGCGCAAGCGGCTCATGACAGAACACAGACCGACTGAATGACACATTAATTTAAGTAGAAAATCTCAAATGAAGATCGCTGAACTCCAGCTTACTTGTCTGTGTTTTCTGATCATCCGCGCTTCTTCAACAGTGTAGAGAGTGCACGCGCGTATGGTTGCCAGATACTATTGAAAAGACAGAGTAGAAACGTGTTCTTTTAACAGAAAAGCTCTGCCTGGGGGATTAATTATTTAAATCTGGCAACCGTAAGCATGAACGCTCGTAAAAACAGAATGTAATGTGTTGTCTCATTTATTCAGCAAAACAAGTGATTTTGGTCAAGTTTAAAAAAATGTTTATAAACATTTCAGTCTCGTCTTATTTCGTCAACGATATTGCATGTGTTATTAGTCACAGTTATCGTTTAATGACGTGGGTGTCGTCTCTCATCGTCTTGTATTAGCCAGGGAAAAAAAGGTCGTCAACGAACATTTTTCATCATAGTTTTCGTTAACGAAATTAACACTGGTTGTCAGACAGGAGTACTGCACGTGCACATTTGCCACAGAACTCACAATGTCCGTAGTTTAGAGGGGCAAGTCCTACCAGCGTGTACTGAGATGTCAAATTGCGTACTTGCTTGAAAACAGACATTCATGTGTAAAATGTTTAACCCGTTTTCCAGGACAACACAAACGTTTCCAGGACATTTTACTTTTTTCCCCATTTTCCATGTGTTTTCCAGGACTGGAAAATTAGTCTTTCATTTTCCAGGTTTTCCAGGACGCGTGGGAACCCTGCCCGCATGCTGGTCTGCCCCTTGAATACCGCACGCCGGTTAGAGAGGCGTCCGTCGTGACCATTTGGCGACAGAAAACAGCCCCCATATTGACCCCCTTCCGAAGAAAGAGAGGGTCCCGCCATACTGATAGGGCGCGGACGCAGCCATGCGACACCTTCAATAGGCGAAGGGCCGATCCTGTTGACCGAGCACATGAGCGTTTCATCCACCAAAGGAAGGGCCTCATGTGCAGCAGTCCCAAGGGAAGCACAGGGGAAGCTGCGGCCATGAGACCCAGGAGCCTGCGACATGTACCCACAGAAACATGATGGCCAAGCCTGAAGCGGGCCAAGCATGTTACAATACTGGAAATCCGAGCGGGGGCCAAGCGGACCTGCATCGGAACGGAATCCAGATGAACTCCTAAGAAGGTGGTCTGCTGAGCTGGGGTGAGAACACTCTTGTCGGTGTTCACTCTCAAACCAAGAGACTGAATGTGCCGAAGAGCGACATCTCTGTGGCGAGTCAGCAACTCCCTGGAGTGGGCCAGAATGAGCCAATCGTCCAGGTAATTGAGAATACGGATGCCCTGGAGCCTCTGCGGGGCCAGAGCAGCATCCATACACTTCGTGAACGTCCTCTGTGCCAGGGCGAGGCCGAAGGGAAGGACTTTGTATTGATAAGCCCTCCCCTTGAAGGCGAATCTGAGGAACTTCCTGTGTCGTCGGACGTCCTGAATATGGAAGTATGCATCTTTCAGGTCTATCGTAACGAACCAGTCCTCCGCACGTATCTGTGACAACATAACCTTGAGTGTTAGCATCTTGAACTTCCCTCTGTAGAGGGCAAAGTTCAGACGGCGAAGGTCCAAAATTGGACGCAATCCGCCGTCCTTCTTCGGAACCATCCATGGAAATCCATTCCATGAAAAACTCTATGCACTGTTCTTGAGCTCATCTGAAGGCCACACAAAGTTTGGAGGTCTGTAACTATTGACTCTGCAGAAAGTTAGCAGCTTCTGTGCACTGTGTGCCTCAGCATGCGCTGATTTACGTGGCCTACCACTTCGTGGCTGAGTTGCTGTTGTTCCCATTTGCTTCCATTTTTCTTATAATACCACTAAATGTTGACCGTGGAATATTTAGTAGAGGAAATGATTGCACAGGTAGCAACCTATCACGGCACCACGCTTGAATTCACTGAGCTCCTGAGAGCAATGCATTCTTTCCCAGATGTTATTTGAAGCGTCTGCATGCCTAGTGCCTGATTTTATAAATCTGTGGCCATGGAAGTGATTGGAACACCTGAATTCAATGATTTGGAGGGTTGTCCCCGATACTTTTGGCAATAAAGTGTATATCTGTTGACCAGAGCAAAAATCCACAACTGATTTTTGAAATACTTTACCAATGCCATCCGAAGATGCAATGGAGTTGAACAAGACAATGGATGTTGCGAAGAAATGCTTTGAGAGACGGGATCAGCGTGGTCCAAGTCATTGCCCAGATCAGTCTCTTTCAAATGTTTTCATATTCAGATCAGCAGAAAAATAGTAAGCCTGTGAGATACAAGAGAGGCTTGATGAACATTATGCAAGAACGAAAAGCTCAAACCTAGGCAAAGTCCCACAGTTTACATACAACGGAGCATAGGGTTTGCACTAAGAGCCCACACCTTGAGGCATCTGCATCTAACCCCACGTTGTCTGTTACACCTTCCCTCCTGGCACAGTCTGGCAGTGACACTGACTGCATGAAAAGCCTAGTGAGTTTACTAGATCATTTTGTCTTTCAGCAGACCCAATTCCAAGCCAGCCCTCATCAAGCTACAAAATTTCAGACTTACCGCAAACTATGTAGAGTTTGTAGATCCTTGGATCATTCCACAGTGTGTCATTGCAGACAGAACAACAGATGTCTGATATGCTTCATTTCTGGGCACTGGAAGGAGTGATGTTGGTATGAATTCTAATTCCCTTCATGAAGAATGTGATCTTGCCCAGCTTTATGAAGAGAACTGTAATAGTGTTCCTAAGGGGACCATGGTAATTGGTCAATCCATTCAAAAAGTAGCCTTTTCTATGTTTCTGTTTGTGACAATAGCCATGTTCAGCTATATTTACATTTATGCATTTGGCAGACGCTTTTATCCAAAGCGACTTACAGTGCACTTATTACAGGGACAATCCCCCTGGAGCAACTTGGAGTAAAGTGCCTTAAACCAGCAACCTTCTGAAAATCATTTCAGTGGTTTAACCCACTAGACCACCATCTCCACAGCTTAAAATAATGCTTGATTCCAGTTCTACGGCATGTACAATCAGCAAAAATGCTGAAGAGAATATCCCTTCAAATGGTGTCTTGCCTGTGAAGAAATTTTCTGAAGAAAACATTGGCTGGCTGTGGCAGTCAGCAAACGCAGCCTGAGATTTTCCATGATTTTGAGATCCAGGTCTTTGGTATCCTGTGTGTTGTCCCCTGTTTGGTTGTGCCTTATACTCAGCTCTAATATCCTGAACACTTGATTCATGAGCTGAGGAGCAGCAGCGATTATTGGAGACATTCAACAGTTATTTTTTATGTTTACAGGTGTTGAAATTTAGGAAGGGGAATTTGTCCCTGATAAAATAGGCACAGTCAAACTCACTCAAGCAGTAGTGCTCTTTCCAGAGCATGAACATTTGGTACATATTACTCCAGTGGAAAACAAGTCAGATGTCTCATGTAATTCCTGTCCTGTTAATCAGAATGATGAAAGTCTGTTGGAACTGGGCCTTGGTGATATTAACATTGACTGGAGTCAGATCAGTGTTGATTGTAAGTCTAAGCTAACCCACTTACTAGCTAATCTTCTCTAAACATCCATTGGACTAGTCTAAAGTCTAAGGATATGTGCACTATATACAGTTGACTGATCTGATCCATCCTTTCGCTTGCCTTATAGGCGAGTGCCTCCTGCCCACTAAGTTAAGGCAAGTTGTCACTGACATGGAAGAAATAGGTATCATCAGGAAGTCTTCAAATGAATACTCATCACCATTAGTGATGTTATGGAAGGAGTGGGGTGGGTTGCATATTTGCAAAGATTTCAGGTGGCTAAATGCCAGAACTCTTAATTACGACTGTCTTGCTGTGCTTTGAGGAAATTGCTTCTCCAGCACAATGGACCTCACGTCAGGGTTTTATAATATTCTAATGAATGAGGAGGACAAGAAATATACGGCTTTCACCATGCTCCTATGCCTTCATGTGAGTATAACCATTTACAGCAAAGACTTTTTGATAAGCCTTGCTTCCTTCATGTGGATGATGCTTGTAATCTTTGGAGACTTGAATTTCTCAAAGCTCTTCTGCTCAGATCTTGATGATCTTCTTGTCTTTGTGCCATCAGAAAGTGAGGCTCTGTCAAGGTTGCACACAGTGTTTTAGAGGCTAAGGGAGAACATTCTCAAATTGTCCCCTAAAAATGTTCATCTTCAAGACAAGTCAAATTTCTTGGCCACATCATTGACAGTAAAGGAGTGTCTGTTGATCCAGCCAAAATGCAGGCAATCGCAAGGATGAGAGCTCAAGACTTGATGAATAATGACGGCTGTACTACCCTAATCAAAAGCATAAAGTCATTTCTTGGCATAGTATTTTACTACCAGCATTTTATCCACAACTGTTCTTCCATTGCATAGCCTCTATTTGCACTTACTGCAGGATAGAAAAGGCGAGGGAAGTTGGCAAAGAATAAAAGATTCCAGGGCACTTACCGTAAACTTACCACAGCTGATTGGACAGCAGAGTGATTTAACCAGCTGAAGATTTGCTGGAGTGTGCCATACTTGCTCATTCTGATTTCAATGAGCCTTTCGTTCTTTCAGTTGTTGCTTTGTTGATTGGTTTTGGGGCTGTGCCAATTCCATTGGGCAAAGGCTACTAGATGAGCCATACCCTTTCCTGGTAGGGGCACTAACAATGTAAGAGAGGATTCTGTTCAAGAAGTCCCATGTTCAACCCCACAAGTCTGCAGAGTTTTCTTCACTCAGAGCTGAGTATGAGGCGGCTGAAATCATGAGGATTGGATGTGCGCAACTGAGTCCAGAGCACTTCAATTAGTCTAAGGTGTACAGTGGACAGCAGGTTGTCAGGACACCATAGCTGTGTTTTCAATGCAAGAGCTTCCGCAAAGTCAACAAAATTTTCCCATCATCTCCTATGTGTTTACTTTTGTTGCCAACAGAAAGTGGCCATCACAGAGAGAAAGACATGGTGCTAGTGCACAGGAAGTTTGGGACAATGGATTAAAAAGATTAACAAAAGATCTTTCAACCAAACAGAGAAGATTCCAATATGCAGTTCAAGCTAAACTAAGCTGAGATGAGGATGTCTAGTGGCTCACAGAGCCAAATATGAAGTTATTGAGAGAAGCCACAGAATGTCTATTTATTAATATTAATTCTTTGTTTGTGCTGAAAATAAAGAGCCATAGACCAGCCATAGAAGTTCAGTGTCCATTTGTTCTATGCACATACAATGCAGAGTCAAAGTCCCAATACACAAGACAATGACAGAACTAACATTTGGTACATCAAAAAGATATTTGATAGACCGATACACAATTGTTTTCAGTTATTAAATCTGGGTTCACTTTAATTTTTACATGTATCCTCCTTGAACTGGTTTTAAATACTCAATATATTATTTCAGACCCGATGAAAGGAAAAGAGTAAAGACAAGAACTGGAGTGAAATTTCAAAGGTGATGATCCTGTAGTTTGTTTCAGCCTGTCGACACCAATAAAATGTGCTTAATGAGGTGAAAACAGGGAACTTTTGGCTTTTCAGCAGCTCAGTTAAACATTATGGCCTGTTCTTTTTAAATGCAGATTGAATCAAAACGCAGTGATCACAGTTCACACCTGCAGTGAAGCCCCTCCCACAACAATTCACCAATAAATACTGGGAATGTTCACATCATCCTACAAGAGAAGGACAAACTCCAGGTGTAGCAGCTGAAATCGTTGTGACTGTTAAAGATGGAGTTTATTAAACAAGAGATTGAAGACATGAGTTATCCAAAACCATCCAGAATAAAACATGAAGATACTGAGGAACAAACAGGTTGGTGTCCATTCTTGATTCTTAAGTATATGTATATGAATGATAAATGATAAATAAATGTATCCAAATTATCATAACCTTGTATGTAGTTGCCAAGTATATTGTTAACTATATTAACAAGTGAATGATGAAACAAACCTTTGCTACATGAAAGATCTGATACCTGATCTCTGTTGCTTTCTGCTATTAAATCAGGGTTCACTTGAACTGATTCTAACTTGATGTGTATTTTAGACCAGGTGGAAGTGAAACAGCAAAGACAAGATCTGAATGAAGTGAAGGAGGAACATCTTAACTTTGAAACTCAAAGAACAAAAGCCAAAAAGCTGCACACCTGCACTCAGTGTGGAAAGAGTTACACATATAAAAGAAGCTTTGATACACACCTGAGAATTCACACTGGAGAGAAGCCGTTTACATGCACTCAGTGTGGAAAGAGTTACACATGTAATGGACACCTTAATGCACACATGAGAATTCACACTGGAGAAAAACCGTATACATGCACTCAGTGTGGAAAGAGTTTCACAGAAAAAGGAAGCCTTTATACACACATGAGAATTCACACTGGAGAGAAACCGTATACATGCACTCAGTGTGGAAAAAGTTTCAGATATTTAAATGGGCTCAAGAATCATCTGCTCTGTCACTCTGGAGAAAAACCATTTAACTGTGATCAGTGTGGTAAAGAGTTTATTTCATCACCAATTCTAAAACGACACCTGACAGTTCATTCAGATGAGAAGCCTCATGTGTGTTCTCACTGTGGAAAGAGTTTTTCAAGGATAGACAATCTTAAACTGCACCAGAAAACACATGATGAAGTGAGAGATCATATGTGCTTTGACTGTGGGAAGAGCTTTACTACGGCTATAGGTCTGAAACAGCACCAAAGAATTCATACTGGAGAAAGACCTTACAAGTGCTCATATTGTGACAAAAGTTTCTATTATACTAGAAGCCTGAAATCACATGAGCGAGTTCATACTGGAGAAAAACCTTACAAGTGTTCATATTGTGACAAAAGTTTCTATTATTCTGCAAGCCTAAAATCACATGAACGAGTTCATACTGGAGAAAGACCTTACAAGTGCGTTTGATGGAAGTCCCTGTTGGACTTCTTCTTCTGGGTGTCTGAGATTGTTACATGAATTTGTTTTGCCGTCAAGCAGTCAACAGCGCAATCATGTACACATTTAAACAGATAATTCAAATCATGAATATCATTGATCAAAATGTAAGCAATTCAAAATAAAAGAAATATGAAATCAAAGTCAAAGTCTCTGTTCAATTATTGCACTCAACTACACAACACCATTTGAACTCTAGACTTTGTCTCCATACACATTTCAAACATAATCATGAAAAATAGTAAATCAAAATGCTCAATAACACTGAACTGATGTTCACGTGATGATGACCTGCATGTTCATCATTACATGCCCCAATTGATGGTTCTTCACAATTGATGTACTACCAGACTGCTAGAGGGCACTATGTGAGTGCCATAACTCCGCAAGACCGGAGCTGATCACACGCACATTTTTAGTCTTTATTTCATCATTATACAGGTTAGTCGAGTTTTTTAACATTTCAATTTAAATGGATGTTGAAAGAATACATGTTAGTTAACGTTGTAAATTGAGTACCTTTGATAAAGTTTAACTTGTTTAATCCTTAAATGAAACCGCAACATTCACCTGCAATTAAATTCTATGCATGTTCTGACACGTGTTGATTGAAGGTGAATATGTTTGAATATGTTTCTTGTACCAGTTAATATAATGTTTAATATACTTTAAAATGCTTGTGAAAGGTCTTTAAGGCAAGACACTACAGGTGAATATTGATTCTATTTTTAATTACAAGATATCACTGTGAAACTTCTCCAGTTTATTACTGGTATAAACATAAGAAAAAAATTAAAATTTGTGTAAATGAATGTTTTAATGCCTTTATATACTTAAATATGTGCTCATTTGCATACATTTCCAAAAACAAAATCTGGAAATTGGAAATGACTAGGTTTAAAATTCTTGGTTCTATTTGTTGACATGTTAGATGAGAGGGCTTTCACAGAGGGGATTCTGGATGTCTTTTTTGTGCTTTAGTAAAGTAGAGAATACTGACAATAGCCTTAAAAAAAATAAAAAATGTGCCATGATTATTGGAGTAAAAGGACCAATAACTCATGATGGAATGAAGGAATGAAATATCAACAAATCCCTCAGTAAAAGCCTTCAGAATATAGTCATGTATAAGACAGTCGGTGCTTGTAGGTGAGCTACTGAAGTGGATATCTGACTCTGAAACTAATTTTGGGGAAACAGCCTTTAAAGTTTTATATTGTATAATTTCATTAATTTCTATTGAAACCCCCAACCTACAAACAAAATATATATTCAGTTCATTAATATCAGTTTATAATGTTTAAAAAGCATGGAAATTGATAAATTATTGATAACAATAGCCTTAAGCGGAAGAGAACTACCTTAACAAACACACATAACAGCCGCAAACAAGCTGTTCACGTTTGTTGTATGTCCATTTATTACTGTATATAATTGGCTGACAGGGTTTCATCATCTAATCTGTTGTTTACTTTCTTTTTTTGTAAGTGACAGCTGTTGTCGTCTTTTCTGTGAACGTTTATGAGCTGATTTCGGCATTGTCTTTTCTCTCAGGCGGAGAATAAATAAGGCAAGGTGATAAACAATCACGTAGTAGGAAATTCAAATCGACCAACCAGATGTGGTTTTCGGCTGTAGATTCCCCGGCATACTTTCGCGGTTGGTTAGTTTTACAAAGGAAATGCCCATATTTGGATTAGACAGCGCTGTGTGTGAGACTGAAAGCTTTATAATGATACCAGGCATGACATGTTTGTGTGAATGGAGATGGCACGGGAGCTCGTGTTAGAATGCTAACTTTTGGTGATTTCTATTTGATGATTTGACAAAATATAATGAAATAACCACCTTAATGTGTAATATTGACATTTTTTATTTTGACATGAATGCGTACATTTTAAGGAAGCAAACTGGCCCAAAATCTCAAAATTGACCACTGCATGAAAAAACGATGTCTTGCCTTAAAGGAGAAAATGTACATATGTGATATTGTGAGTTGATTTGTACTGTGAATACAGCATAGAAATCATTTAACACTAAATAGTATTTTTGAAGATGCAATATTGATTGATTAATGAACAGGCTTTAAAGAATTTGTTGTGCACAAGCAAGGAAGATACTAAAACAATGAAGATTTGAATATAGAAAAGTAGATTATTGAGAAATAATGTATTTTTGAACAAGTGCATTTGTATTGCTGTGAATATTTTGAGAAAATATATAACTCTGCAAGACCGGAGCTGATCACGCACATCTTTGTCTGTCTTTATTTCATCATTCTACAGACTACAGGTTTGCTTGACACTTAACTGCTAGCTGAGGCAGAGTCCTGCGCGGGTGCTTGTTCTGTAGGGAAGAGAAGAATCAATTCTACTGTTCCACAGTTACTTCCCCTTGCGATGTATAAATCTTTGTAAAAATATTTAAAAGCTTTATTAATTTCCCCTGCCTCTGTAGTCAGTTTATTTTTGTCATCAAAGATAGAAGGGATTAAGTTTTGAATACTAAGCTTTTTCACTCTATGGGCTAAGTATTTACCTGCCATCTCACCTTTTGCATAATAATTTTGTTTTGTGCAAAATAGAGCAAATTCCACTTTTTTTCTGTATTATGTCATCTAGTTCCAATTTCAAACTGTTTAAATTATTAAGAGTTACAGGGTCTGGATGATTAATGTGTTGTTTTTTCAGAGTCCGAATCTTTTAATTTAACTAGTTTTTCACATTCCACGCGTTTAAGTAGCGAGCAGTGTTGGATAAGCCGTCCCCTCAGGAAAGCCTTAAAAGCATCCCATGTTATACCAAGGTCAGGGACAGAGCCATCTTTGAAAAGGCAATATTCATCTATTGCCGCTTGTATAAAAGGAACATGAGGTCTCACTTTGCAATGTTTTTTTTATAGTTCGATTGTGGTAAGAACCACATCTATTGGGGCATGATCTGAGAGAACAATATTCCCAGTTGAAGCAGATTGGACCTGACTCACCAACTGTTTTAAGATTAGAATATAATCAATCCTTGAGTATGACCCATGAGAATGGGAAAAGAATGTAAAATCTTTCTCTAGAGGATTAAGTGTATGCCATATATCTATTAGGCCACATTCATCTATCATAGTATCAATGGCTGTGTACATTACAGGTGTGGCCTGTTTGTTGCTTGACTTATCAACCTGTACATTTCGAACTTCGAAACCACCAAGTATTATATTATGATTACCAATATTTATAATAATATTGCAAATGTTGTTAAAGAAATCAGTAGATATCACATTGGGGGCATACATATTCATAATCGTAACTTTCTGTCCTTCTAAGCTAGAATCCAGGGCTATCCACCTGCCTTCCTGGTCATTATATGCTTTGTGGACTTTGAAGTCTAAACCCTTTCTAATCGAAATAGCAACATCCCTACTCCTAGTGTTGAATGTACTTGAGTATACCTGATCAATCCACCCCCTTTTGAATTTCTCAGATTCCTCACTTAGATGAGTTTCTTGCTGCCTAGCTATGTCTGATTTGTTTTTCTTGAGATAGGTGAGGATTTTCTTACACTTTATTACATGGTTACATCCTGATATGTTCCATACAATAATTTTTGTGAATCCCATAATATGTCTCTTGTTTTTAGATTATTAGTCATATATGAGGAGTAGTTGATATAAATTTTAAACATTGTGCTGTCTCCGTCAACATAGTTATGTTTTCTGTATATAGTTGTTAAGTATAAACCAAAACCTGCAATATTCACCCAGTAAGTAAGACAGACAAAATATCAAACCAAAAAAAATAAAAAGAAACAAAAAGTAAAAAAACTCCTGTTCCCAACCAAACCCTTCCCTATACAAGAAGGCTGTATCCCGGTACCGTTATGCTTCGGATATGCTGACTCCCTTATTACGTAAATCTCGCTATAATCTGAGTTTCCTGTAGAAAGTCTCACGATTATCAAATATAACCGTGAACTTAGAATGATCACCTAAAATAAGTAACGAATACTCAAAAAGTATATCTCAGAGCATTTAAACTGTTGGTATTACAACCCATTAACCATCTGGTGGCTGATATATACGACAAAGTAAGGTTAGTACTTTCTGGATATATTCTGTCCAAGATACGTGCACATTGCAAACAGGTTGTGCAAATAGGGGGAAAAAAGTTACAAACTCCAAAATCTCCTGAACAGTTTTTGTCGCGAACACTCCCCTGGTGATGGTAAATGTTACGTGTCTACTTTATGAAGAAGTCTCTAGATTGGAAAAGTCCTGTCATTTAATATGAGTGCAATCTCACTTTTCCTTCTCATAAAAGTAATTTGCTTTGTCTGGAGTCTCGAAAATGTTATTATCTCCCTTAAACATGACTTTGAGGTATGCAGGGTACAGCAGCCGATAGTGGATGCTCAAAAAATTGGAGCTTGTTTCACTGGGTTAAATGTGGCGTGTTTTTTAGCAAGGGCAGTGCTCAAATCAGGATATATCCTCAACGTATTCCCCTTGAACTTCACCTCATGATATCTGGCCCACCTGAAAGCAAGCTCCCGGTCGCTGATGCTCAAAGTTTTCACCTGCAATGGTTTCAGCTAGTTAGTCGACTCTGAAAGGAGTTTACAGTCTCGCATAACGCATCCACCACGGTTTGGAGTGGTTTTACAGAGTTTAGAAACAGGGTAGCCATGTCCTCTTTGACGTTGTTTAGCCAGTTCCGCAATAAGTTGTGTCATGGACAGAGAGTCATCCATGTTTCCATCTGAATTAGGGATGGGCATTTTTGTCAATTTCTCATTTCGATCATCGATAGGTCTCAAAAACGAGTACTCGGGGGCGGGGCATGTGCAGGGGGCGGGGCATGTCTGTCATTGAGATAATGAAAACTGTTATGAAAATGGTTGTTGACAAATACAAACGTGACATGAAAACAGGTATATGAAAACATGAACATATAAAACAAAAAATAACTGCTAGATTGTGATGCATAAATGTCTTTGAAAAAGAAACATCTTTATAAAATGACCGTCTCAAATAACCAAGTCAGTAATATCGAGCATTGCCTTTGAGCTGAAACTGTGAAATAACACCACCATGCAGAGCTTGCTAGCTGGTTAATAAACTCAACCAAACGGACCCTATATCAATATTAATATGAAGATTAATATGAACCTATTACAACTTAAATCAACACAAAAGGACGTGAATGCGCACGTGAACTTCAGCGTGCTAGATTTTACAGGCGAAGGGTTTGAAACTGAACATTTTGAATGCGCTCTTCCCTTAACAACGCTGATACACGGACAACGTTATAATGCTTTGACAGATTGACTCTGCACATCATGCACTTAATTTTATTATTCATGATCGAAGTGTTTACAGACATCATTGCGCGTTTTCGAACTCATAACAAAAAACAACTTTAAATAAACTAGGTCTACTGTTAAAAAATACGAGAACAGTATAGCACTGCTGCATTACTAATATCAATGATTCTGAGAAAGAAATAGCCTAACTAAAAAGAATATGACTGTCTCTAAACCATCATGTCGAGCATGAAATATGCGTTTGAGCTGAAACTGAAGAGAATGAACAACAGCCGGTATAACGGCAGCGCTTTGCTAGCTTATTAAGCTCAACCAAACACGTTTTATATTAGATTAATCAGATATAGACAACATAAAAGTAATCTTACAACGTGCATCTGCAGAAAAGGACGCGAATGCGCACATGAACTTCACGCGCTAGTCTGAGTGTTCTCACTAGTTTCTCTGTGGATTTCCTTTAACAGCTGATACACGGGGAACTAAGCACAGATCATTTACAGCATTCTATTTCCATCGTGTTCTCATTATAATGCTATGTAGGCTATGACAGATTGGCGCTGCACATCTTGCACTAACCATTCAATGATCACAGTGATTCCAGACATCACTGCAGTGCACGCCTCAGTTTCACTTTATTTCGCCGCGGTCAGGAGGCGTGCTGTATAATGCTAACCAATCAGACCTCCGGTACCGCGCAAAACCACGCAATAACCAATAAAAAATAGACAATTTTTTTTTTTTTCAGGGCAATCATCATTCTCATGATCGATGATCGCTGTCACGTTCGAGTACTCGATTACTCGACCACTGTTGCCCATCCCTAATCCGAATCTTGATTTTAATTTTGGAACAAGGCTGCTACCATGCTCACTAGTTTGCTAGCTACGGTAGCCTTTTTCGACTGTGACTCTGCACTTCTCTGTTTAAGATTACCTATTGTGCACCGATTAGTTGGTAGACTCTTCCTTAGTTGCTTAATCGGGTTTAAAACTTCTTTTAAAATGAATTTTACTGCAAAAGGTGTGTATGAAAAGAAGTCTGTTCAGCGTTCTCCTACATCGCCACACCTGAAGTCCAGTATGATGTTTATTAAGCATTACCCGGATCAGTCTCTTTCAAACGTCTTCAAATTCAAAAAGCTTTGCACTAAGAGCATCTAACCCTGCCTTGTCTGTTCCAACTTCTCCCCTAGTACAGTCTGGCAGTGACACTGACTGCATGAAAAACCTAGTGAGTCTACTAGATTTTCTTGACACTCAGCAGACCCAATTCCAAGCCAGCCCTCATCAAGCTACAACATTTCAGACTTAACGCAAACCACGTAGAGTTTGTAGATCCTTGGATTATTCCACAGTGTGTCATTGCAGAACAACAGATGTCTGATATGCTTAATTTCTGGTCACTGGAAAAAGGACTGCCCTCAGGATCAGTTGAACAGTGATGCTAGTAGACCACCACAGCAGTTAAACTACACTGCCCACGTCAGGGAAGGGGTGATATGGGTATGGATGCTGATTCCCTTCATGAAGAATTTAATCTTGCCCAGCTTTATGAAAATAACTGTAATAGTGCTCCTAAGGGGACAAAGGTAATTGTTCAGTCCATTCAAAAAGTTGAAGCTTTCAGTAGCCTTTTCTTTGTTCTTGTTTGTGTCAATAGCCATGTTCAGCTAAATGGAAAGCTTGATTCTGGTTCTGGAGGTAATCATAAGGATGGAAGCTCAAGACTTGATGGAAAATGATGGCTCTACACCCTCCATCAAAAGAATAAAGTCGTTTCTTGGCATAGTATTTTACTACCAGCATTTTATCCCCAACTGTTCTTTCATTGCATAGCCTCTATTTGCACTTACTGCAGGACAGAAAAGGCGAGGGAAGTTGGCAAAGGATAAAAGATTCCAGGGCACTTATCATAAACTTACCACAGCTGATTGGACAGCAGAGTGATTTAACCAGATGAAGATTTGCTGGAGTGTGCCATACTTGCTCATTCTGATTTCAATGAGCCTTTCGTTCTTTCAGTGGATGCTTCTTTGATTGGTTTGGGGGCTGAGCCAAGTCAATCGGGCAAAGGCTACTGAGCCATACCCTTTCCTGGTAGGGGCACTAACAATGTGAGAGACAATTATGTTCAAGAAGTCCCATGTTCAACCCCACAAGTCTGCAGAGTTTTCTTCACTCAGAGCTGAATATGAGACGGCTGAAATCATGGGGATTGGATGTGCACAGCTGAGTCCAGAGCACTTCAGTTAGTCCAAGGTGTACAGTGATTCAAGATTCAAGAGTTTTATTTGTCACATACACAGTTATATACACAATATACAACTGGCAGTGAAATGTAAACAGGTCCGCTCCATGGACAGTGCAAATAACAGTTACAAGAACACAAGGGGAAATTAAAATAGAAATAGAATAAAATTAGAATAAAAAGTATTAACATAAGTAGAGTTATAAATAAATCAAGTAAGATAAAAATAGGAAATAAGATAAAAATAAAAAAATAAAATAAAAATATAAAATAAGTGGATATGATAAGTGAGAAACTGTAGACTTAAAAATAAGTGGAGAATAATAAATAAAAGCAAAGTCTTAGCGGAGCGACCTGAACGGCGACCGAACACGGCGGCGCCATCTCAGTGGACAGCAGGTTTTCAGTACACCATACCTGTGTTTTTACTGCAAGAGCTTCAGCATAGTCAACTCAATTATCCCATTATCACCAATGTGTTTCTTTATGTTGCCAACAGAAAGTGGCCATCATGGGTAGAAAGACGTGGTGCTAGTGCGCAGGTGCTAAGGCTGATTAAACAGTGGGATAAGCTGGAAGTTCGGGACAAGGTATTATATAGAGTAACAAAAGATCTTGTAACCAAATAAAGAAGATTCCAATATGCAGTATATATTGTGACAGTGATATTCCAATATCACGCTAAACTAAGCTGAGATGAGGATGTCTAGTGGCTCACATAGCCAAATATGATGAAATTATTGAGAGAAGCCACAGAATGTCTGTTTATTGATATTAATTATTTGTTTGTCCAGAAAATAAAGAGCCATAGACCAGCCATTGAAGTTCAGTGTCCATTTGTTCTATGCACCGCAATGCAGAGACAAAGTCCCAATACACAAGACAATGACAGAACTAACCTTTGGTACATCAAAAATCTGATATTTGATAGACCGATACACAATCTCTTGTTTTCAGTTATTAAATCAGGGTTCACTTTAATTTTCACATTTATCCTCCTTGAACTGGTTTTAAATACTTAGTATTTTATTTCAGACCCGATGAAAGTAAAAGAGTAAAGACAAGAACTGGAGTGAAATTTCAAAGGTAATGATCCTGTAGTTTGTTTCAGCCTGTTAACACCAATAAAATGTGCTTAATGTGCCAATTTACAGCAGATCTCAGACATCACCATAATGAATGAGGTGAAAACAGGGAACTTTTGGCTTTTCAGCCGCTCAGTTAAACATTATGGCCTGTACTTTTTAAATGCAGATGGAATCAAAACACAGTGATCACAGTTCACACCTGCAGTGAAGCCCCTCCCACAACAATTCACCAATAAATACTGGGAATATCCACATCATCCTACAAGAGAAGGACAAACTCCAGGTGTAGCAGCTGAAATCTGTATGACTGTTAAAGATAGAGTTTATTGAAGAGGACATTGAAGACATGAGTTATCCAGAACCATCCAGAATAAAACATGAAGATACTGAGGAACAAACAGGTTGGTGTCCATTCTTGATTCTTAAGTATATGTATGATAAATGACAGAGAAATGCATCTAAATTATCATAACTTTGTATATAGTATTTGTCAAGCATATAGTTAACTATATTAAAAATTGAATGACAAAACTTTGCCACATGAAAGACCTGATCTCAGTTGCTTTCTGCTATTAAATAAGGGTTCACTTGAACTGATTCTAACTTGATGTGTATTTTAGACCAGGTGGAAGTGAAATGGCAAAGACAAGAACTGAATGAAGAGGAGGAGGAACATCATAACTTTCAAACTCAAAGAACAAAAGCCAAAAAGCTGCACACCTGCACTCAGTGTGGAAAGTGTTTCACACATAAAGGAAACCTTAATAAACACATGAGAGTTCACACTGGAGAGACACCGTTTACATGCACTCAGTGTGGAAAGTGTTTCACACAAAAAGAAAACCTTAAAAAACACATGAGAGTTCACACTGGAGAGAATTCGTGTACATGTACTCAGTGTGGAAAAAGTTTCACACAAAAAGAAAACCTTAACACACACATGAGAATTCACACTGGAAAGAAAACATTTAACTGTGATCAGTGTGGTAAAGAGTTTATTTCATCATCACATCTAAAACGACACCACCTGACAGTTCATTCAGATGAGAAGCCTCATGTGTGTTCTCACTGTGAAAAGAGTTTTTCAAGGCTGGACAGTTTTAAATTGCACCAGAAAACACATGATGAAGTGAGAGAGTATATGTGCTTTGACTGTGGGAAGAGCTTTGCTAGAGATGACTATCTGAAACAGCACCAAAGAATTCATACTGGAGAAAAACCTTACAAGTGCTCATATTGTGACAAGAGTTTCACTTGGTCTGGAAACCTGAAATCACATGAGCGAGTTCATACTGGAGAGAAGCCGTACCACTGTATTCAGTGTGAGAAGAGTTTCACCCGATCAAGTAATCTAGAGACTCATATTAAAAAGTGTTGTTCTGTGTAACAGTGAGCAAATGTTTTCTTCAGATCAAAAATGTAAATCATGTGAAACTAATAAACTCGAGTTGCTGTGAAATGCCACAAGATTTGTGCTTTATTAAATTATTCATGGGAAGATCATTGAATTATTCTTTGATTGGACGCTTAAAGAAATACCGAAATTAAAAGAAACTGGAAACAAATGTAACAAAACAACAATAAGTTATTTGTCAATATATGATACAATTCCTTCAATTTGAGTTTTTAAATTCAACATGGATTTACTTTTTATGTGTATTTCAGACCAGATGGAAGTGAAATGGCAAAGACAAGAACTGAACTAAGTGAAGGAGGAACATCATAACTTTAAAACTCAAGAACAAAAGCCAAAAAGCTGCACACATTGTACACTTTAATATCACTAATCAAGCATGTTCTTAGTCCCTACACAGGCATATACTTAAAGCGTACTAAGTATTTTTGTCAAAGTTTATATTGAATGTGTGTTAGCATGACTTATGTGCTGTTGTTCTCCAACAGATGATGAAGTTATTGAGAGAAACCACAGAATGCATGTTTATTCCTATAAATTCTTAGTTTGTCCACACTGTTAAATGTTTCTGTTAATTTACACCCAAATTTCAACATGATTAACCTGTTATTTTTAATAACTGCGCCTTACTGTTAATTTTAGGAAATATATGTTAAATAACACCTCATTTTTGTTATTTAACACTCATTGTTAAATAACACCTCATTTTTGTTATTTAACCGCAAATTTGAAAATTCTTATGCAATGTTAGCTATGCTTATTGTAATAAAAAAAAGTTATTATTTATCAGTGGACAAAGTTAACAATTTAATTTCTTTCCTTCTTTTTTTTAGGTTGCTAAACAACGACTGATTCAATCAATAGTCGACGGTGCAATCCATTAACAAACTAAATATTGTATGCATTTACTGAATGAAGATTAGACTAATTAAACACCTGATTTCTCTACTGCAAATGTTATCAAAAATAATCTTGCATAGCCTAGGCTATTCCACAGACAGAAATAATAAAGTTTGCGGTGTTTTCTGTGCATGCGCAAATGTGTTTGTTATCGTGGGTGAAATTTCCTTTTATTACCCTTAACTCCGAATTTTACGCGAGACGGCCTATACATTTAGTTGTATGTGTGTGTGTGTGTGTGTGTGTGTGTGTGTGTGTGTGTGTGCGTGTGTGTGTGTTGTTCTTCTTCTTTCTGAACACGGTGTAAATATCGGTATAACACGCAGCACGCTGGCAGGCGCCTTATATCTATTGGCGCCACTATCTGAAATAACATGTTCATACAGTATTTTTTTGCATTCTGGCCGGGAGCGTAGAAGAAGGCGGCATTTGAACCTGCAACAAACACAGAGATCCATGTCAGATCGCGGTGGTTACATCGACCAAAATCACAATAATCCGGTGAGATTAAAGAGTTTCTTTAAAGTCATGCATAGTTTTAACATCTATCAGTGATGTTGATGTATACTAAACGCCACGGATTTAAACCACATGAAATGAGTAACTTAGCCAATGAGCCATGGTTTCAAGCTAGCAACATTTCGATAGTTTGCCCATTAATTTTAGAAACAATGCGCTTATTTTAATGTCCATTTATGTATACGATCTAAATCTATAAACAATAGGCTAACGTTAGGCATATAACTTTTAAGTTGTAATTCCGTGGTCAAGTTTGTGTGGCATTCGTTGCCATGTGCACGTCTGGTTAAAGCAGACTCATCCTGAAAATCAAACGGCCAACATAAATCTATTTACTGATAGCTGTTTATGATGCTAGATAGTTGGTCTAAGACTATTTGATGAATTAATGTCAGCTGCTTGTCTTTGATGTATTATAGCTGTTTGGGCTACCAGATATGTTGGTTTGACATTTTATGTGCAGGTTTTAGCCTATCGATGTAAATTAAATCCAGCAAAAACAGCTACTAACGTTACCCGGCTAGTGCAGTATCTAGCTATGTGAACAGCTATTCTCTTTTAATTGCATTGGCATAGTGTTTTTTTTTTTTTTTTTGCTGTTTTGATTATCATTGAGTTGTAGATAAATGTTTACATTTGTTTTTTTGTTTTTTTTTATTACAGATGCAGATGATGCAGGGTAATGTTTCCATCCCTGATCACACTGCTGTTCAAGATGATATCCCAGGATTTATATCTCAGAACCAGGTGGAAATTTGAATAGTTTCTTACTTAATTCTTACTTTAATCTAGCAATTTACTGCTAATCTATCAATAAGTCTAATTGGCTTGCATAATGTTTTCTTGCCAAATTTGTGGACAACAGTCAGCCACCTCTGTGGCCTATGTGAGGCACATAAAAATTCACAGCAACATACCCAATTTAGTACTGCAGTGCTGTATGCCTAATTGCCAAAGGACATTTAAAAAATGTGCTGGTCTGAAGGGACATCTTTACAGACATCATAAGGAAAGTATTGTTCAGCCAAGATCGATTAGGCTAGTGGATCTTACGTGTCATGTTTCCTCCTGCCGTGCCAAATGTGACTCCTTTACTGAGTTTTATTCTCATCTTAAGGTGCACATCAAAGAAGGACGAACTATTGTTTGTCCCTTCAAGCAATGTGATAAAACATTTACTGTGGTTTCTACATTTACATCTCATTTGTCAAGAAAACATAAAAGAAGTGAAGAGGGCAATTTAATGGATTCTGTTATCAGTCTGGCTGGTGTAAGTGGATCTAGTGGTCCTCATGGAGACAGTGATTCGCAGTGTGATGTGGAGATTGATGCTTCTGACAATGCAGACCATTTGGAGTTTAGCCCAGAAAATATTGAAGATTCACTTTTTTTGAGGAATCTTGCTATGTTTTATCTTAAGCTACAGGCAAAGTTACTGCTTCCGGCCTCCACCATTCAGACAATCATTGAAGATATGCAGTCAATACATGATCTCAGCCAGTCTCAGTTATTTTCTAAATTGGATGAGAAGTTACGTCAGATGGGGATTTCAGATGATTCAATTAGGGCTCTAATTGATGATCTGAGAGCAGATGATCTTTTCCGAACTCACAATACACACATTAAAAACAGATCTACGGAGAAAGACTGTTTTCAAGCGTCAATTTAATTATGTCGAACCGGTTCCAATATGCCTGGGACAAAATGAAGCCGGCAAGGACAGCTTGCCCATTATGTCCCAATAGACCAAACACTCAATGCTCTTTTTCAGAGTCAGTCTGTATTTGAGCAGTACAAACAAGTTCATGCCCATACAGCAACTGAAAATGTTTTTCAGGATGTGTGGGATGGGGAGAATGTAACAGACAACACACTTAAAAAAGATGGGTCGTTAGGCTTGATTTTATATCAAGATGCTTTCGAGGTGGTAAACCCGCTTGGGTCAGGGAAAAAAAAGCACAAAGTACTTGCTGTGTATCTTTCTCTGGCAGACCTTTTACCATACAATAGGTCAAACACTGATCAAATGCAATTAGTTCTTCTTTGCAAAGAGAAAGACTTCAAACATTTTGGCCAGGATTTAGTCCTGGGTCGCTTGGTTAAAGATCTGAAAGAACTTGAGAAAAGTGGTATAGTGTTACCAGATGGACAAGTCTGTAAAGGAATACTGCATGCTATATGTGGAGACAACTTGGGGTCACATAACATTGGCGGATTCTTTGAGAATTTCAGCACAAGTATCCATTTCTGCAGATATTGTGAAATGGAGAGAGAGAAATTCCATGCAGATCCACTCAGTAGGGCCGCTACTCGCACAGTACTGTCATACAGAGAACATGTGCAGAGAATTGAAGGGGGGTTAGCCCATAGTGGAGGTATCAAATTTGACTCCTTGTTCAATGAGTTATCCTATTTTCATGTATGTCAACCTGGATTGCCACCATGTATTGGACATGATTTGTTTGAAGGCATTGTGTCCGCTGACCTCTCATTGTATATTCAGCATCTGGTCAAGGTAGACAAACAGTTTACATACCTTGAATTAAATCGAAGAATTAATCGGTTTAAATATCTCAGCAATGATGCTAATGACAAACCATGTGAGGTTAACCCAGGAAGTGACAAACTCAGTGGCCATGCTGTACAAAACTGGTGCCTGCTCCGGTTATTACCACTACTGATTGGAGAGAAAATTCAATCCCCGAGTGAAAACAAAGTTTGGCAACTTGTCTTACAACTGCAAGAAATGGTCTCTCTCATTTGTGCTCCAGCCATTTGAGCTGGACAGATAGCGTATCTGAGGGTCCTCATTGATGAGTATTTGTGTTTCAGGAGCCAGGCTTTCCCAAACCACAAACTGAAGCCTAAGCACCATTATGTTTCTCACTACCCTGAGCTCATAATGTGTTTTGGTCCACTAATTAGGTTATGGACGCTGAGATTTGAAAGCAAGCACACTTACTTTAAGCAGTGCTCCAGAAAGCTCCACAACTTTAAAAACCTCTGCTTAACTCTTTCAGAGAGGCATCAGCTTTTCCAGGCTTATCTGCAGGCTGGTAGTCTCTTTACACCCGTCGTTGTAGCAGAAAAGGCAACTGAGTTTTTTCTTGAGGACTTCAATGACTACATCAGGGAATCTGTTTCAAACTATGATTTTGGCCCTCACAATACACTGATTGCCAATGAGGCAACTGTCAAAGGTACAAAATACAAGAAAAACATGCTTGTGTCAATAGATGAGAACTCTGAGGGTCTTGTCATTGGAAAGATTGTCATTATACTGATAAAGAATCATTCAACAGTATATTTTCTCACTGAAAAATGTAGGACTGTGTTTCTTCATGATGTCGGTATTTATGGCTTTACTCCAGTGCAGGGATGTTACTGCTGTGTTAAGCAAGATGACCTTATTGATTATTATCCTTTACCAGCATACACATTCTCTGACATGGCAGTAATTGTACCACATCATTCCTTTCTTTCAGTGTACAGCCACAATGCTGGAGCAAACAGTCCCACAGGCTCTGCCAGGAGAATCTGAAGCTGTTCAATAGATGTTATTAATCTCTATTATTAGTAGACAGGCTATTTTACTGTCATTTTGGGTTGCTGTTTTGAATATTTGCCTCTCTCCCATTGCTAATGCATTATTAATAATGAACACCCCAAAATGATGTACTGTAGCATGTTTACCAACCTTTCCTTAAATGACGGACAACTTCTATTTTCTCTCAATAGCTCGTTCATTGACTGAATCCTAATGGACTGTAAGAAATTTTTTCTCTGATGTTACAAGAGTACACTTTGTCTTATATGACAGTAACTGTCATTTTCTTTCTTCTCAGTATACATCAATGCCTACTTTTCTGGACAAAATGATGGAGATTGTGCCAAGGGCACTACCAAATATTCCAGAGTCTATCCACAACACTATAATTGATAGAATTGTAAATGCTGGCGGCTTCACATCAACACAAGAACTCAAATATGTAAAGGAGGACGACTTTGCAGACTTGCTGCCTCTTGTTAGACGACGACAACTTTTGGAAGTATTACAAATAGGTAAGCTTTCTTTTTAAGTTACAGTACTATTCCGTCGCATCATGGCTTGCATAAGTTCTTAACCAATGTATATTTCACAATTTAAAAACATTACTGGGATTTGGATCAGGATTGATTTTCTGGGGAGGAGAAGATTCTGCAGTTGTTATTTTTTGTTGATGCCTTCAAATAAGTTCACATGACCCATCTCATATTTTTTGTCATTTTTAGAGAGTAAAGTGATCACAGTAAATCTTGAAATCATCCCATCCTCCAACACTGAAGTCAGCAGCAACTCTCTATCAATCATCAGTCTATCTGGAAGTGAGGACAGCCCGTCTGCCTCCCAGCCTGTAAGGAAATCATGGCCAGAGTCTTTTAAGGTGCCATGGGACGTTATGCCTGCGGAGATTCGCACTGCCATTTCATCTTGTAAGAGACCTTCACCAGGTGCACGACGGCAGATGGTCAGGATAATATCTGATGAAATGAGAAAGTATGAGCTGAATCCAACAAGAGCGCAGTGCCTTGTAGTTTGCCGGAACATTGTTCACCAGTACCCAGAAAGTTTTGCCGATCAGCGAGACAATGGACAGCTTCTAGATAGTGGATACACATCTTTGCTGATTCAAGTGAAAAATCGCATCGAAAATCTGAACCGTGCAAGCAGTTTTCATCAGCACCGTTCAGCTAGCCATGGACAAAAGAGAGGGCCTACTGACATATATGGGTGTACAAGATTCCAGCCCAGCCTCCCTGCAGAAGAGACTGAGGACACAATGGAGACCAAGCGTCAACAACTGGAAGGGATCTACAGTCGGGATGGCACAGCTGGTGCTGAGAGACCAGAGGTAAAGAAGCTAATGGATTCTACTTTCTACCTGCAGCGGTCCCACATCAATGTTGTACCTACACCAACCATTGCATCTTTAAAAACCAAGTGGCCGTACTTGTTCAGTCAGAAAGGACTGTACTCCCACTTTGAGCTTCTTACTGATATTCCTGTGCTGCGTAGCCTTGAACTTGCCATGGAAGACTGTGGCAAAGCGATTGTGGAAATGTTCAAGACTAAACCGACAAATGCAAGGATGAAAGAAGTTCTTCGTCAGAGTGATGATGTCGAGCTGTCCTATCAGGTCATCCATCTTCTTCTGTCTCACTTTTCCGAAGATGTCTCAGGACTCATTGTTCTTGCAGATGTAAGTTCCCCTTCACACAACAGACACCTCTCTCTGCCTCTCTTTCTCACACACACACTCCTCTCTGATTATCTGTCTCTCCCTCACTTTGCCTCTATCTCTATATATTCCTTTATCTTTACCTATCTCTTTCACTATCTATCTCTCGCTTTCTCTTTAACTACCCTGTATCTATCTCTGTTTTATCACTCTCTCCCTATCAATCTATCCCTATATCTTCCTCTATTTCTACCTCTCTCTCTATATATCTGTATCTATCTAACTCTCTCCCTCTATCTCTTTTATCTCACTTTGTCTATCTATCCACCACTATCTCTCTCTGTATCTTTCTCTATATCTCTATCTATATCCCCCTCTCTCTCTTCATCTATCTCTTCCTGCCTCTTCTATCTATCTATCTATCTATCTATCTATCTATCTATCTATCTATCTATCTATCTATCTATCTATCTATCTATCTATCTATCTATCTATCTATCTATCTATCTATCTATCTATCTAATCATCTCACTCAGTGGAAGTTTTATGTCATTAATATTGTGTTTAATTTGTTCTATGTCCTAGGGATATGCCACTGCAGCTGACCTTGAGAGTTCACTCTCTATACCTGCAACTCTTCGTCTGATACTTCTTGGTAAGTTGGTTCTAAATAGGACAGTTGGCTTTAGTGTTGTATGTAGTGAATCAATGGTATCAAACTAAACTGTATTAAAAATTTATGTAATTTGTATGTTATGTATGTAATTTGACAGTTAAAACATTTCTGTTTCAGGAGAAACGGGAAGCCGCTTCCAGCGCTGGATGCTCAGCCTTGAGGGCCAAGTCATTTGCGAAGGGATCCAGTCCACGTTTGTGACAGGGCTGGCATCTTTTTTTTTCGTGTTTTTACATCTTTAACCTACAGTACCAAGAGGAGGCAGCCTGTACGCTTGAATTCATCCAGAGGTAAGATATTGTCTGTTAACACCTGCATTTTTCTGGCCTAGCTGTGGCTAAAGCATGGTTTCAACAGGTCTGGTGGTGGGATTTAGCAATTAACTTTGATTTAGAAAGTTTTAGTGCAACTCACAATATTCACAGAGGCAAGAAGATAGTGCATGTTGAGGATAGTTAATGTACATTTGTTGTCTTTGTTGTGCTGTTAGTCTGTGTGAATTTCTAGATTTTTTTAAACCAGTGTAAAATTTTTCAGACGCTTTGTGGGTATAAACCCAGAAAAAGGGACAAAGGCTGCAAAGGGGAAAAAAAGAAGAACTGTCAATTCACATGTCGCCAGCCTCTTGCGCAAACTCATGGACTTTCAGTGGGATTTCATTTGAAAATGGTGAGTAAAATGTATACATTACACATATGTTCAAACAGCAATGACTCAGGAGGTTGGGGAAATTGATTCTAATGTTCATTCTCAACTGCCTTTCAAAGTTAGAATGCTGATCTCCTCTTCCATGCTCTTTTGCCATTCTTTTTTTGTTCTTTCAATGAATTTTACTCATCACACTTTCTATTATGTTATGTTTTTCTGTCTGTTTTGTGCTCTGTTTCTAAAATTAGCTTTTGTTAGGTCAAGCCTTGTGATATAATTTTGGAGTAAAAATGTGAAATTATGGAACTCACGTGATGATTCTCTCTCTCTCTCTCTCTCTCTCTCTCTCTCTCTCTCTCTCTCTCTGTCTCTCTCTCTCTCTCTCTCTCTCTCTGTCTCTCTCTCTCTCTCTCTCTCTCTCTCTCTCTCTCATACAGACCCAAGACTTTGCAAAGGATCCTCATTGTGTTGTTTATTGCTCTTTATTGATGAAGAGTTCCATTAAGTGTTAACTATTGGTTTGAATTATAAAAGTTTTGAAATATTGATATTGAATTTTAGTGGTTTAAAGGGTTAGTTCACCCAAAAATGAAAGTTCTGTCATTAATGACTAACCCTAATGTCGTTCCAAACCCGTAAGACATCCATTCATCTCCGGAACACAGTTTAAGATATTTTAGATTTAGTCCGAGAGTTTTCTGTTCCTCCATTGAAAGTGTATGCACACTCTACAGTCCGTGTCCAGAAAGGTAGGAAGAAAGGTATGAAAAACATCATCAAAGTAGTCCATGTGACATCAGTGGGTTAGTTAGACTCTTTTGAAGCATCGACAATACATTTTGGTCCAAAAATAACAAAAACTACAACTTTATTCAGCATTGTCTTCTCTTCCGTGTTTGTTTGAATCCGTGTTCACGAGTCCACAGTGACGCTGCTGACGTGTTATCTGGTGCGGACGCACGCTTTGCGTCTTACGTCAGCAGCGTCACTGTGGACTTGTGAACGCGGATTCAAACAAACACGGAAGAGAAGACAATGCTGAATAAAGTTGTAGTTTTTGTTATTTTTGGACCAAAATGTATTGTCGATGCTTCAAAAGAGTCTAACTAACCCACTGATGTCACATGGACTACTTTGATGATGTTTTTCATACCTTTCTTCTTACCTTTCTGGACACGGACTGTAGAGTGTGCATACACTTTCAATGGAGGAACAGAAAACTCTCGGACTAAATCTAAAATATCTTAAACTGTGTTCCGGAGATGAATGGAGGTCTTACGGGTTTGGAACGACATTAGGGTGAGTCATTAATGACAGAACTTTCATTTTTGGGTGAACTAACCCTTTAAGTAACACTAAGTGTTGAGGTTCAGTATTTTGTTATAATGAACAATGTATTTGGGTTTAAAAATATATTTTGCTACTTTTTAAGCCATGAACATGAGAAAAAGAGATTTGTTTGTGATTAATGTGTAACATTTTTATATGACCAGGAGTCTCAGTCTATATCCTTGGTTTGAGTCTTTAGCTAAATTTTAGCAGTTCAGGGACCATTTAAATGTTGAGGTTTAGGGCCCAATCTTGCACCGACGCAGCGTGTCTTTGCTAGTTTAAGACAGACGCAGTTGCTATTTTCCGTCCAGCGACCACAGATGTCAGCAATGAACATGAGATATTTCTGTGATTGGTCTGATCCATGTGTGCCTACATTTGTAAGAATTTACCTTTCAGTGTTTGCATTACAATAAAAAAGTTAATTTCAACACGGAACAATTCGTTTTCTTTCACTTAAGTGTTATCTGATGGATTATGCCTATTCTTGTATTGACTCAAGCTAGAATATGTCTATAACAATCAGTACATGTTATATGCTAACCCTAATTAACAATATTTAATGGAAACAAAATAAATGGTGATTTAACAGGAAAATAATGGTAACACTGCTGCCAGTAATTTCCTGTTTTTTCTATGATTTACAGTAAATTCCTGTTGAAAAACATTACGGGGAGTGCACTGTTAAAAAACATTAACAGGAATTAACCGTTTAAATAACAGCAAAATAATGGTAACCCTGCTGCCAGTAATTTCCTGTTATTTAACAGGGAAATAATTAACAGTGCAGATAATAATTGTCAAGCATAATTGCCATTGCTCTGATATGTTTATTGTTTTAGCCGTCTTCTACCTTGAGCAAGTTTTATAAATTTTCTTCCATAAAATGCAGTTCACGCTAAACTAAGATGATATGCGGATGTCTAGTGGCTCACAGAGCCAAATATGATGAAGTTATTGATAGAAGCAACATAATGTTTGTTTATTAATGTTAATTCTTCATTTTCCCAGAAAATAAAGAGCCATAGAACAGCCATAGAAGTTCGGTGTCCATTTGAGTCAATGTCCCAATACAGAAGACAATGACAGAACTAACCTCTGGTACTTCAAAAATCTGATATTTGATAGACAGATAGATTGTTTCAGCCGGTCAACACCAATAAATGTGCTTAATGTGCCTATTTACAGCAGATCTCAGACATCACCATAATGAATGAGGTGAAAACAGGGAACCTTTGGCTTTTCAGCAGCTCAGTTAAACATTATGGCCTGTACTTTTTAAATGCAGATTAAATCAAAACACAGTGATCACAGTTCGCACCTGCAGTGAAGCCCCTCCCACAACAATTCACCAATAAATACTGGGAATATCCACATCATCCTGCAAGAGAAGGACAAACTCCAGGTGTAGCAGCTGAAATCTGTGTGACTGTTAAAGATGGAGTTTATTAAAGAGGAGATTGAAGACATGAGTGATCCAGAACCATCAAGAATAAAACATGAAGATACTGAGGAACAAACAGGTTGGTGTCCATTCTTGATTCTTAAGTATATGGATATTGATAATAAATAATAGAGAAATGCATCTAAATAATCATAACCTTGTATATAGTACTTGTCAAGCATATTGTTAACTATATTAAAAATTGAATGACAACTTTGCCTCATGAAAGACCTGGGGCCCGTTCTTCGTACCTCGCTAACTCAGTTAGCCGGATTTGATTGTTGACGATTTGGCATGATCTTGGATTGTTTGGTTCTTCGACGCTCATCCTGGACTTGCTGTCATAGCAACAGGTCCGTTAGCTTAAACCTGCTCGGGAGCAGGCTTATTTCATGTAAACAGGATTAGATTGCATCTTGAGGTGATACTTAAAATCTGTCCCAGCCACTGCTACTTTATTACAAGAGTGCATTACTGAACCAGGGGCAATAATAATAATTTTAAATAATAATATAAAAATGTTATATTGTATATGTAGCCTATATGAGAATGTATAATGTTGTGTATAATAGGCTACTATAGACACAGCCACTTGATTGAGTGATTTATTTGTGATGGAATAATTACTTTATATAATTTTATTTTTATTGGTTTACACACGTTGTACAGTTAATCTGAGCCGTGCATTAAGTGATCACGGATAGAAAATTGAATACTGTCACGTTACAAATCTGTTTCAAATTGAATTAAAAAATTAAATTACAACATTGAAATAAAAATGTAAAGGGTGTACAAATACTGTATAAAATCGTGAATATAAATAATTGGTAATCATGTAAAAAAAATTTTTTTTATCATTTATCTATTATAACTTTTATGTTGGTTTGGTCGTTTGGCTTTTTCCTTATAAAGGTTCAGAAATTCGTGGGGGGTTTTTTGTGTAATTTGTCAAGTTTTTTGCCAGGTGGCTTTTTAATTATATGATGTCATTACGTTGCTGTCTTGACGCCAGCCAATCGCTGCATTGCTGATCGTGGTTTCGAGTATCGATGCATCTGCCCTCTTCAGGGGAAAAAAAGAACGCTCAGTAATCTTAGATCATTTAATCCAGATATTTTAATCCAATCCGCAAATTCTTTTGAAGAACCAAATTAGCCAGAGATCAGTTATCACGATGAAAAGATCTGGGATCTGTCTAATCATCTTAGATGTATTAAGCGAGGTACGAAGAACGGGCCCCTGATCTCTGTTGCTTTCTGTTATTAAATCAGGGTTCACTTGAACTGATTCTAACTTGATGTGTATTTTAGACCAGGTGGAAGTGAAACGACAAAGTCAAGAACTGAATCAAGTGAAGGAGGAACATCACAACTTTAAAACTCAAAGAACAAAAGCCAAAAAGCTGCACACCTGCACTCAGTGTGGAAACAGTTTCACTCAAAAAGGAAACCTAAACACACACATGAGAATTCACACTGGAGAGAAACCGTGTACATGCACTCAGTGTGGAAAGAGTTTCACTCAAAAAGGAAACCTTAACACACACATGAGAATTCACACTGGAGAGAAACCGTATACATGCACTCAGTGTGGAAAGAGTTTCACAAAAAAAGGAAACCTAAACAAACACATGAGAATTCACTCTGGAGAAAAAACATTTAACTGTGATCAGTTTGGTAAAGAATTTATTTCATCATCACATCTAAAACAACACCTGACAGTTCATTCAGATGAGAAGCCTCATGTGTGTTCTCTCTGTGGAAAGAGTTTTTCAAGGCCAGACAATTTTCAGCTGCACCAGAAAACACATGATGAAGTGAGAGATTATATGTGCTTTGACTGTGGGGAGAGTTTTACAAGAGCTGACCATCTGAAACAGCACCAGAGAACTCATACTGGAGAATAACCTTACAAGTGCTCATATTGTGACAAGTTTCACTCGGCCTGGATCTCTTAAAGAACATGAGCGAGTTCATACTGGAGAGAAGCCGTACCACTGTACTCAGTGTGAGAAGAGTTTTAGATATTCAAGTAATCTAGTGAATCATATTAATAAGTGTTGTTCTGTGTCACAGTGAACAAATGTTTTCTTCAGATCCAAGATGTAAATCATGAAATAATGTGAAACTAATAAACTAGTGTTGCTGTGAAATGCCATAGAATTTGTGCTTTATAAAATTATTAATGTGAAGTTCATTTAATTATTCTTTTATTGGACGCTTAAAGAAATACCAAAAATAAAAGAGACTGGAAACAAATGTAACAAAACAAGAAGTAGTTATTTGTCAATATATGAAACAATTCCTTCAATTTGAGTTTTTAAATTCAACATTGTTTTTTTTTTCATTTACTTTTGTTTGTTTAATTACATAAAACCAGTTATTTCTCCACATTAGAATTATCATCAGAATTATGGTCAATACAGGTTTCCTATTTTAAAATTTGGACGTGAATGTAGTCTGACAAGCCAGACCAGGGCGGTTCTAGACCCTTTTTAGAGTTCCCTGTCTGTCATGCCAGCCCTCCTAAAACTATCAACTATCATGTTATCAAAATTTATTGAAAGTGGGAATCACAGAATCAACAGCGGCCGCCACATATTGCGTGTTGTTAATATTTTTTTTATGCTATTTAAAACATGCAGCGTATTCGTTCAGCTGCATTTCCTTTCCCTGCTCTCTCTCCGTCTCTCTGTCACTCACGCACGTATCAAAAAAACAAAAAACCTCTCGTTCCCAACCAAACCCTTCCCTATACAAGAAGGCTGTATCCCGGTACCGTTATGTTTCCGATATGCTGACTCCCTCATTACGTTGATCTCGCGATAATCTGATTTTCCTGTAGAAAGTCTCCCGATTATCAAACATAACCGTGAACTTAGAATGATCACCTAAAATAAGTAACGAATACTCAAAAAGTATATCTCAGAGCATTTAAACTGTTGGTATTACAACCCATTAACCATCTCGTGGCTGATATATACGACAAAGTAAGGTTAGTACTTTTTGGATATATTCTGTTCAAGATATGTGCACATTGCAAACAGGTCGTGCAAATAGGGGGAAAAAAGAAACAAAATCCAAAATCTCCTGAACAGTTTTTGTCGCGAACACTCCCCTGGTAATGGTAAATGTTACTTGTCTACTTTATGAAGAAGTCTCTCGAATGGAAAAAGTCCTGTTATTTAATATGAGTGCAATCTCACTTTTCCTTCTCATAAAAGTAATTTGCTTCGTCTGGAGTCTCGAAAATGTTATTATCTCCCTTAAACATGACTTTGAGGCATGCAGGGTACAGCAGCCGAAAGTGGATGCTCAAAAAATTGGAGCTTGTTTCACTGGGTTAAATGTGGCGTGTTTTTTTAGCAAGGGCAGTGCTCAAATCAGGATATATCCTCAACATATTCCCCTCAAATTTCAAGTTTGCACTCAGAGCATCTAACCCTGCCTTGTCTGTTCCACCTTCTCCCCTAGTACAGTCTGGCAGTGACACTGACTGCATGAAAAACCTAGTGAGTTTACTAGATTTTCTTGACACTCAGCAGACCCAATTCCAAACCAGCCTTCATCAAGCTACAACATTTCAGACTTAACGCAAACCATGTAGAGTTTGTAGATCCTTGGATTATTCCACAGTGTGTCATTGCAGAGCAACAGATGTCTGATATGCTTAATTTTTGGGCACTGGAAAAAGGACTGCGGTCAGGATCAGTTGAACAGTGATGCTAGTAGACCACCACAGCAGTTAAACTACACTACCCACGTCAGGGAGGGGGTGATATGGGTATGGAAGCGGATTCCCTTCATAAAGAATTTGATCTTGCCCAGCTTTATGAAGAGAACTGTAATAGTGCTCCTAAGGGGACAAAGGTAAAGCTTTCAATAGTCTTTCCTTTGTTCTTGTTTGTGTCAATAGCCATGTTCATCTTAATGGAAAGCTTGATTCTGGTTCTATGGCGTGTGCAATCAGCAAAAATGCTGAAGAGAATATCCGTTCAAATGGTGTCTTGCCTGTGAAGAAATATTCTGTAGAAAACTGCTGTGGCAGTCAGCATAAGCAGCCTGAGGTTTTCTATGATTTAGAGATCCAGGTCTTTGATATCATGTGTGATGTCCCCGGTATGGCCGTGCCTTATACAGGGCTCTAATATCACAAACACTTGTTTCATGAGCTGAGGAGCAGCAGCGATTATTGGGACGTTGCTTACAAACCATCAGCTTAATGGAGACATACAACAGTTCTTGTCGATGTTTTGTTGAAAGTTAGGAAGGGGAGATCGTCCCTGATAAAATGGACACAGTCAAACTCACTCAAGCAGTAGTGCACTTTCCAGAGCATCAACATTTGGTCTGGGGTCGTCTCCCACCTAACGTGCCCATGTCACCGGGCAGCAAAGTGATTGTTGAGCCAATAAATTACAGAGCTTTGCCCCAAGATATTCTGGTCAGCCTTGTCACGCCACTCTTGGGTGATTGGTGGATGCCTATGACAGTTGTAAACCCAACAAATAAAGTGGTCAAATTGAAAAGAAACTGCAAATTGGCTGACGTGTTTCCATGCATTGCATCCTAGGATTTTCCACAGCTTACATATTACTCCAGTGGAAAACAAGTCAGATGTCTCATGTAATTCCTGTCCTGTTAATCAGATTGATGAAAGTCTGTTGGAACTGGGCCTTGGTGATATTAACATTGACTGGAGTGATGATTGTAAGTCTAAGCTAACCTAGTTACTAGCTAATTTTCTCTAAACATCCATTGGACTGCTGTGAATTTAAAGAATATGTGCACCATATACAGTTGCCTGATCCATCCTTTCACTTGATGATTGTAAGTCTAAGCTTACCTAGTTGCTAGCTAATTTTCTCTAAACATCCATTGGACTGCTGTGAATTTAAAGAATATGTGCACCATATACAGTTGCCTGATCCATCCTTTCACTTGCTTTACAGGCGAGTGCCTCCTGCCCACTATGAGAAGTTAAGGGAAGTTCTCACTGACATGGAAGAAAGAGGTATCATCAGGAAGTATTCAAATGAGTACGCATTACCATTAGTGATGATGTGGAAGAAGGATGGTGGGTTGCATATTTGCACAGATTTCAGGTGGCTAAATGCCAGAACTCTTAAGGACGGCTGTCTTCCTGTGCTTGGATGAAATTGCTTCTCCAGAACAATGGACCTCATGTCAGAGTTTCATAATATTCTGATGAATGAGGAGGACAAGAAATATACGGCTTTCACCATGCCCCTATGCTTTTATATGAATATAACCATTTACTGCAAGGGCTTTTTAATAGCACTGCTTCCTTCATGGAGATGATACTTTGAATCTTTGGAGACTTGAATTTCTCAAAGCTCTTGTGCTCAGATCTTGATGACCTTCTTGTCTTTGTGCCATCAGAAAGTGAGGCTCTGTCAAGGTTGCACACAGTGTTTCTGTAACATACTGCTCCAAGACAGAGGTTGAGAATCCAAATGCAGCTTTATTCAGAGGGTAATCCACTCATAGTCAAAAACAGGCAATAGGTCATAACAGGTAAGCAGTCCAAACAGGCAAACAAGGCAGGAGAGACAGGCAAACGGGTAATCCACGGAACAGGCAAGTAATCCAAAACCAGAGACAAGAAACCAGGGAAACCGCTCAGAAATGCAGTGATACAACGTACAAGACTTTGCAGTTAATGACAGACTGAACATGGTTTATATTGGCTGGGGTAATGAGGTGATGAGACACAGGTGCAAACAATGAGTGATGATGAGTCCGGGCAAAGGATTATGGGAAATGCAGTTTGTGATGGAGTGACAGTCCGGGGTGGAGTGCCCTCAGGTGGTAATCAGGGGCACTCTCACTTGTGATTGTGACAGTTTCAGAGGCTAAGGGATAACATTTTGAAATTGTCCCCTAAAACATTTAGTCATCTTTATAAAGACAAGTCAAATTTCTTGGCCACATCATTGACAGAAAAGGAGTGTCTGTTGATCCAGCCAAAATGGAGGTAATCATAAGGATGGAAGCTCAAGACTTGATGGAAAATGATGGCTCTACACCCTCCATCAAAAGAATAAAGTCATTTCTTGGCATAGTATTTTACTACCAGCATTTCATCCCCAAATGTTCTTCCATTGCATAGCCTCTATTTGCACTTACTGCAGGACAGAAACGGCGAGGGAAGTTGGCAAAGGATAAAAGATTCCAGGGCACTTATTATAAACTAACCACAGCTGATTGGACAGCAGAGTGATTTAACCAGCTGAAGATTTGCTGGAGTGTGCCATACTTGCTCATTCTGATTTCAATGAGCCTTTCATTCTTTCAGTGGATGCTTCTTTGATTCGTTTGGGGGCTGTGCCAAGTCAATGAGCCATACCCTTTCCTGGTAGGGGCACTAACAATGTGAGAGACAATTATGTTCAAGAAGTCCCATGTTCAACCCCACAAGTCGGCTGAAATCATGGGGATTGGATGTGCACAGCTGAGTCCAGAGCACTTCAGTTAGTCCAAGGTGTACAGTGGACAGCAGGTTTTCAGTACACCATACCTGTGTTTTTACTGCAAGAGCTTCAGCATAGTCAACTCAATTATCCCATTATCATCAATGTGTTTCTTTATGTTGCCAACAGAAAGTGGCCATCATGGTGAGAAAGACGTGGTGCTAGTGCGCAGGTGCTAAGGCTGATTAAACAGTGGGATAAGCTGGTAGTTCGGGACAATGTATTATATAGAGTAACAAAAGATCTTGCAACCAAATAAAGAAGATTCCAATATGCAGTATATATTGTGACAGTGATATTCCAATATCACGCTAAACTAAGCTGAGATGAGGATGTCTAGTGGCTCACAGAGCCAAATATGATGAAGTTATTGAGAGAAGCCACAGAATGTCTGTTTATTGATATTAATTATTTGATTGTCCAGAAAATAAAGAGCCATAGACCAGCCATAGAAGTTCAATGTCCATTTGTTCTA
This sequence comes from Gobio gobio, assembly GCF_949357685.1. Taxonomy (NCBI): domain Eukaryota; kingdom Metazoa; phylum Chordata; class Actinopteri; order Cypriniformes; family Gobionidae; genus Gobio; species Gobio gobio. The sequence continues at coordinate 50,397,924 of NC_137114.1, forward strand.
TGCACTGCAATGCAGAGACAAAGTCCCAATACACAAGACAATGACAGAACTAACCTTTGGTACATCAAAAATCTGATATTTGATAGACCGATACACAATCTCTTGTTTTCAGTTATTAAATCAGGGTTCACTTTAATTTTCACATTTATCCTCCTTGAACTGGTTTAAAATACTTAGTATTTTATTTCAGACACGATGAAAGTAAAAGAGTAAAGACAAGAACTGGAGTGAAATTTCAAAGGTGATGATCCTGTAGTTTGTTTCAGCCTGTTAACACCAATAAAATGTGCTTAATGTGCCAATTTACAGCAGATCTCAGACATCTCCATAATGAATGAGGTGAAAACAGGGAACTTTTGGCTTTTCAGCCGCTCAGTTAAACATTATGGCCTGTACTTTTTAAATGCAGATGGAATCAAAACACAGTGATCACAGTTCACACCTGCAGTGAAGCCCCTCCCACAACAATTCACCAATAAATACTGGGAATATCCACATCATCCTACAAGAGAAGGACAAACTCCAGGTGTAGCAGCTGAAATCTGTATGACTGTTAAAGATGGAGTTTATTGACGAGGACATTGAAGACATGAGTTATCTAGAACCATCCAGAATAAAACATGAAGATACTGAGGAACAAACAGGTTGGTGTCCATTCTTGATTCTTAAGTATATGTATATGAATGATAAATGACAGAGAAATGCATCTAAATTATCATAACTTTGTATATAGTATTTGTCAAGCATATAGTTAACTATATTAAAAATTGAATGACAAAACTTTGCCACATGAAAGACCTGATCTCAGTTGCTTTCTGCTATTAAATAAGGGTTCACTTGAACTGATTCTAACTTGATGTGTATTTTAGACCAGGTGGAAGTGAAATGGCAAAGACAAGAACTGAATGAAGAGGAGGAGGAACATCATAACTTTCAAACTCAAAGAACAAAAGCCAAAAAGCTGCACACCTGCACTCAGTGTGGAAAGTGTTTCACACATAAAGGAAACCTTAATAAACACATGAGAGTTCACACTGGAGAGACACCGTTTACATGCACTCAGTGTGGAAAGTGTTTCACACAAAAAGAAAACCTTAAAAAACACATGAGAGTTCACACTGGAGAGAATTCGTGTACATGCACTCAGTGTGGAAAGAGTTTCACACAAAAAGAAAACCTTAACACACACATGAGAATTCACACTGGAAAGAAAACATTTAACTGTGATCAGTGTGGTAAAGAGTTTATTTTATCATCACGTCTAAAACGACACCTGACAGTTCATTCAGATGAGAAGCCTCATGTGTGTTCTCACTGTGAAAAGAGTTTTTCAAGGCTGGACAGTTTTAAACTGCACCAGAAAACACATGATGAAGTGAGAGAGTATATGTGCTTTGACTGTGGGAAGAGCTTTGCTAGAGATGACTATCTGAAACAGCACCAAAGAACTCATACTGGAGAAAAACCTTACAAGTGCTCATATTGTGACAAGAGTTTCACTTGGTCTGGAAACCTGAAATCACATGAGCGAGTTCATACTGGAGAGAAGCCGTACCACTGTATTCAGTGTGAGAAGAGTTTCACCCGATCAAGTAATCTAGAGACTCATATTAAAAAGTGTTGTTCTGTGTCACAGTGAGCAAATGTTTTCTTCAGATCAAAAATGTAAATCATGTGAAACTAATAAACTAGAGTTGCTGTGAAATGCCACAAGATTTGTGCTTTATTAAATTATTCATGGGAAGATCATTGAATTATTCTTTGATTGGACGCTTAAAGAAATACCGAAATTAAAAGAAACTGGAAACAAATGTAACAAAACAACAAGTTATTTGTCAATATATGAAACAATTCCTTCAATTTGAGTTTTTAAATTCAACATGGATTTACTTGTGATGTGTATTTTAGACCAGATGGAAGTGAAACGGCAAAGACAAGAACTGAACTAAGTGAAGGAGGAACATCATAACTTTAAAACTCAAGAACAAAAGCCAAAAAGCTGCACACCTGCATTCAGTGTGGAAAGAGTTACACTTGTGTAACTAATCTCAATTATCATCTGTGCATTCCCTCTGGAGAAAGAGTTTTTCAAGGCTGATCATTTTAAACTGCACCAGAAAACACATGATGAAGTGAGAGATCATGTGTGTTGTGACCGTGGGAAGAGCTTTACAGCAGGAAATCTGAAACAGCACCAAATAACTATATAAATAAATATACAGGAGAAAGACCTTACAAGTGCTCATATTGTGACAAGAGTTTCACTCAGTCTGGATCTCTGAAATTGAGCGATTCAGCCGTCAATGTTTCGTTTTGCTTTAACAAACAGAAAACAAGGTTTTGGTTTGATATCTCTTTTTTGTGGAAAAGTTTCAGTGTTATTTTAATGAAAACCATAATTTATTTTTGTTCAGTTTTGCTGAAACCATGTGAAGTTTAAATAATGTTGGACTTGTTAATGAAATGTGTCTCTTCATTAGTGATGCGTTACATTTGATTTATTATAATGGCATTGAAAACAAATGCATTCAACATTGGGAAAATGTCTTTTAAGTAATTCATTAAAATGTAGTTAAATGGCAGCACATTTAAAACACTGTATTGTGTGACATTATGTAATTCAAAGTATGTTGCATGTACTATAGCCAAGTAATAAAGTATATTTTTATGGACTACAAAGTCTGTGTCAGTATATTTTGGTTTTGTTTCATGTTCATGTTCTTATTTTGTTATGTTCAGTGTCATGTTTCCTGGTTTGTCATTAGATTCCATTTAATTGGTTTCATCTACACTTGCCATCAGTGGATCCTTCATCACAGTGTCATTTTTAGTATTTGGAATAAGCCAAAGGTACTGAGCATACAGGATGTTCTTACCTGTAAAATAATATATTCATAGTTTATTGCGTGTGTGTTCCGACAACACTCGTAATTGATTTAGAATGTACTTGAAACACAAATAAAGTATAACAAAAATAAATTATACTTAAAACACAAAGTATATTTATAACACAAAGTAAAGTGTACTTATAACACAAATAAAGTATACTTATAACACAAAGTATACTTATAATAAAAGTAAAGTGTACTTATAACCAAAATAAAGTATACTTATAAAACAAAGTATACTTATAATACAAATAAAGTACACTTTATTACTAATCAAGCATGTACTTAGTCCATACACAGGCATATACTTAAAGTGTAATAAGTATTTCTGTCAAAGTTTATATTGAATGTGTGTTAGCATGACTTATGTGCTGTTGTTCTCCAACAGATGATGAAGTTATTGAGTGAAGCCACAGAATGCATGTTTATTCCTATAAATTCTTAGTTTGTCCAGATAATAATTGTCAAGCATAATTGCCATTGCTCTGATATGTTTATTGTTTTAGCCGTCTTCTACCTTGAGCAAGTTTTGTAAATGTTCTTCGTTAAAATGCAGTTCACACTAAGCTAAGATGATATGAGGATGTCTACACTGTTAAAAAATTCCTGTAGAAATTACAGTAACTTACTGGCAGCAGGTTGAAGATTGAAGACATGAGTGATCCAGAACCATCCAGAATAAAACATGAAGATACTGAGGAACAAACAGGTTGGTGTCCATTCTTGATTCTTAAGTATACTGTATATGTATGATAAATGACAGAGAAATGCATATAAATTATCATAACTTTGTATATAGTATTTGTCAAGCATATAGTTAACTATATTGAAAATTGAATGACAAAACTTTGCCACATGAAAGACCTGATCTCAGTTGCTTTCTGCTATTAAATCAGGGTTCACTTGAACTGATTCTAACTTAATGTGTATTTTAGACCAGGTGGAAGTGAAATGTCAAAGACAAGAACTGAATGAAGAGGAGGAGGAACATCATAACTTTCAAACTCAAAGAACAAAAGCCAAAAAGTAACTTACTGTAAATTAAACTTACAGTAAAAATACTGTATTACTATTTACAGTACCATTTAACTTGCTGTAATTTTATTTTACAGTAAAGTATATTTTTTATTGTAAAACATACAGTAATCTTATTCATTTACTGTAATTCATTGTCCACTTTTTATTTACTGTAAAACTGTACAAATTGTCATTTGCTGTATTTCAACAGGTCCCTGTAAATAACAATAAAAAGAAGCAATGACAACTGTTTAATTTATTTTTTAAATTGTTAAATTCTTTGTTTTTTTATAATTCAATTGAAAAACTTTCAGTTTTGCTGGAGTAACTTTAAAACATAAAACTTTAAAACAATTCATGAATAGATTGAGTAATAAAAACATACAATTTCAAAAGGTCTCATGTCCAGTCTATTTACAAAAATAGATCAAAGGGCTGGACAGTAAAACAAAAATCTACAAATAATAATAAAATAGAACAAGAACACAATAATAACAAAACAACATTGAAGAAGAAGAATGTTTTAGCTCTTAGTTATACTTAGTAGCTTAATGATTTTGGCAGCTGAAATCCAGAAACTCCTTTATGAAGGAGGATACATGAGGGTTCAGGCCAGAGTTCTTTCTTTGCACCTTCCCACTTATTTTGCTGACCTGGAACTTTGAGGAGCACTTGCTGTTGTCAGGGTTAATCCTCACTATGAACCTTTAAATAAAATAAATAATTCATTTTGGCGTGTAAAAACTTCAAAAAAAAATTGAAGAAAAAAATGTTTTGTGTCATTTACTCACACAAAACCCATAAAACTAATTTATTTTCAGAACACAAATTAATTTATATACTCTCTTAATTTTTGTCTATCCAGTCAACCAAAATTTTTTAGCATCAAGTGCTATGTGACGTATGTCATGCGCAGTTCGCCTCTGTTTCTCACATGGAAGTCCATAAAAATAACTGTGCAGAGGTGGTGTGCTGATTGTGCAGCCACCTCAGTAATAAAACCTAAAACTCGAGCATTCGGATTGTGATTTATTCACAGTGGAGGGGAGAGTTTTGTGATCTGGAACGCACTGCTCACGTGGTCCGTAACATAATTGCTGTAAATAAAATGTCATATGCTTGGTATGATAAGAATAAATGCTGCCGTAAAAAACGGCCCAATTCGAATGTTTACGTGCTTTTCTTCTTTTAATGTTTTGAGCGTTGATGAAATATATTGCTCTTGTAAATACTTTGCCACCATTTAAAGAAATACAAGTCTAGAAATGCATCCAAATTACAGCGAAGCACAAGAATACGGTGCTCTGCAGGGGTCAAAAAGGATAACAGTAAATTTTGAAGTGATATATTCTTGAAATCTCAGAGATGTGGATTCAGACAGCAATTAAATTAACTTCAATGGAAGTGAAAGAGTAAAGACAAGAACTGAAGTGAAATCTCAAAGGTGATGATCCTCTAGTTTATTTCAGCTTGTCAACACCAATAAATAAAATGTGCTTAATGTGCCAATTTACAGCAGATCTCAGACATCACCATAATGAATGAGGTGAAAACAGGGAACTTTTGGCTTTTCAGCAGCTCAGTTAAACATTATGGCCTGTACTTTTTAAATGCAGATTAAATCAAAACACAGTGATCACAGTTCACACCTGCAGTGAAGCCCCTCCCACAACAATTCACCAATAAATACTGGGAATATTCACATCATCCTACAAGAGAAGGACAAACTCCAGGTGTAGCAGCTGAAATCTGTGTGACTGTTAAAGATGGAGTTTATTAAAGAGGAGATTGAAGACATGAGTTATCCAGATCCATCCAGAATAAAACATGAAGATACTGAGGAACAAACAGGTTGGTGTCCATTCTTGATTCTTAAGTAGGCTACTACCCTCCTCGTCATTAATTTTTTTAGTATACTTTTTTTTTGTTAGAAATCAAGCTTCTTAGTATTCCTCAATCAATTCATTATAAACAATATCAAGAGAAAAAAAGAATACAATTTTAAAGACTGCCTGGTTTTTTTTCTGAATTGGTACATTAGATTTTGAAACAATTAATTATGTGTTCGACAATTAATTGTTCATATTATTTTACTTTATGTATATCGTCTTTATTTTGTTCTGCAAGACAAAGATTATATATATATATAGAATTTTTTTAAAATTGTATTTATTATTGAAAGTAAACAGATTTATACTCAAAATAGGCATTAAACAAGCAGTAACAATTAACAAATTTCCAAGAAGCAGACATAGATGCAAATTACATGTAACAGCAATGGATTCTCAAATCAAACAATCAAGAAAGGTCAGAAAATAAAATAAATAAATAAAAAGATTATTGAGAGAAAAAAGAAGAAAAAAAAAAAGTTTGTTAATAATGTATTGAGTTCGTTCTGTGAGTGACGTCATATGTAATGGACCGGGCGAAGCGCATGCGGAGTCAGAACAGCCCGTTACTGGAGAGAGTTCGGTAAGTCTCTGCACTAAATAGTGAAAATATGCTGTATTGAATGAATTTGCGAGTTGCTATTATTTATAGAATTGTCATAAAAATGGAAGTTTTTATGCGTGTTTTCTGCCAACAGTTCGATGTATTTGTGGAGTTTAATTCCCGCTTGTGTTTGTTTTTATGTTAACTTACTGCCTGCGCGGTTTTCCTGTTAATAAATTTCTCCACATATAATTTTGATGGATTGAGTGTTTGGAAATATCGTTTATTGTAGTAAATGTGTCATTTTGATGTTAAATGTATGTTTCTAGCCGTATCTGTGACCTGTGTGTTAAAGTTAGATGAATTGCAGTGTCTTTTCTCATCATCCTTCAGCTGAAAGACTGTGTGTGTGTGTGTGTGTGTGTGTGTGTGTGTGTGTGTGTGTGTGTGTGTGTGTCTGTCAGTAAACTGTGTATTTACAATACAAACATGACAACATTCACTGATGTGTAAATTGATAAAAAGTTAAATGACAAAACATGTATTATCCCAATCAATAATTATCTTGATTAATTCTATAATTAATGTCTTACATGAATTGTTTAAATGCGTGATTATCACTGGCTAAGTTTATATATTTTGTTAGATACCAATAACAAGAGAATGACAGAACTAACCTTTGGCTCATCATAGATCTGATATTTGATAGACAGACACATTGATCGCACTTGTATTCTGTTATTAAATCAGGATTTACTTGAATCTTCACATTTATTCTCCTTGAACTGATTCTAACTACTTAATATGTTTATTTCAGACCCGATGGAAGTGAAAGAGCAAAGATAAGAACTGAAGTGAAATTTCAAAGGTACGTTTGTTTCAGCCTGTTGACACCCATAAAATGTGCTTAATGTGCCAATTTACAGAAGATCTTCAGACATCACCATAATCAGTCCTTCCAGAAAAATGTGTTTTTTTTGTGATTGTTGCGGGCAAAAATCCTTCATTATGCGATGGAAAATGCGGGATATTTATGCAATTTTATGCGATAAAATTGCGGGAACTTGCAAAAACTGCGGTTTGATGAAAAAAAGAAAAAAAAAGCACTACATCACAGAAAGTGCCGGGGATATTTAAGTTCTCATCTTGTTTTATTGAAGACCTTAATAAACACATGGCTCAAATTTACAAAACATTGAGTCAAACAAGTTCTGAAGCTTTACAAAAGGAATATGCTACAACTTCTGAAAAAAATTATAAATAACTTCCTGTTTTACAGAGGTAGCTACACAAAAGACATTTGAGTGCTTCCAATGCACCAAGTGCAATCTCTTAAAGGGTTAGTTCACCCAAACATGAAAATTCTGTCATTAATGACTTCCCCTCATGTCGTTGGACACCCGTAAGACCTCCGTTCATCTTCAGACACAAATTAAGATATTTTAGTTGAAATCCGATGGCTCAGAAAGGCCTCCATTGGCACAATGTACTTTACAGTAAATTTAGAAATCACTCCTTTTTTTTTATTTGCGTTTTCCATACTGTCCCAAATCACTCCTTTTTTTTTTTATTTGCGTTTTCCATACTGTCCCAACCTTTTCTGATTTGGGGTTGTATGTCACTTCAAAACGTTCCCGTGGCAACAAGGGGAACTGGTAGCTCTTGTGTGAAGTAAACAAACATTTTTCAACTTTCTGCTAATAAATATATATATATATATATATATATATATATATATATATATATATATATATATATATATATATATATATATATATATTTATATAATATATGACTTTTTTTCTAAGGCACACCTGTGCAATAATAATGTGCTCTAATCAGCATCTTGATATGCCACATCTTTGAGATTATCTTGGCAAAGGAGAAGTGCTCACTAACACAGATTTGAGAAAAACATTTGCGAGAAATAGGCCTTTTGTGTACATGAAAAAAAGTCTTAGATCTTTGAGTTCAGCTCATGAAAAATGGGGGCAAAAACAAAAGTGTTGCGTTTATAATTTTATTCAGTGTATATTTGAAAATCAACAAACAACAAATAAAACGAGCAGTTTTATGCACTTTTTAAACAATATTCTATTCTGTGGCATTTCCATCCTTATAATGGCCGTCAAAAGCAAAGCATTATAACCGCACACATCCATGCGAACGTGCTGCGAATTTCATAAAAACAAATAAATACAGTGCATTTATTCTAAAATTGGTTGACAAGATTAATTTTTATCGCATTAGTTCTGAATATAATTTAAATATGTTGCTTTGGAATTATATTCATTGTGAAATGTGCAGTGGTGGAATGTAACAAGTACAAATACTTTGTTACTTTACTTAAGTACATTTTTTACGTATCTGTACTTTACTTAAGTAGAATCAATAGTGCATACATTTTACCCTTTACTTTGTTACATTTTGCAGCAATTATTATACTTTTTACTCTACTACATTTCTACAACGTTCCGTTACAATTTCGTTTAATTTTCTGATCAGTTTCAGGGCTCGACATTAACGCGTGTCCTCTTGTAATGAACGGACGGTAACAAGTTTGCGCTGTTGAGGCTCACGCAGCCTCAAGAGGAGAAATGGAAACAAATCAGTGCCGCTCACACAGAGAAACTCAGTCACATACTGCAGTAACAATTCAAAATGTGTATGTAGTAAACGTTGTTTGTACGGGAAGAAGGAGGCGGGAACCGGCGGACAATCAAAATAACTTTTAATAAATAAACACAAACTAAAATGGCGGCGGCAGCCCCTCGCGGACGACTGCCGCCTACACACAAACACAAAATGAAAATAATAAGCTGCAGCCCCTCACGGACGACTGCAGCGGATAACACAACTAAAATAAAACATAACGCAAATTCCAGGCCTGGTCCTCTCTCGTCCCTCACTGTCGTCACTCCTCCTTTATACTCCCTCACTCCTCCGCAAGGGCCGAGATCGCTGCGGCGCGCAGCTGGTCCTCTCTGATGAGCGCCTCATCCTCTCTGATGAGCGCCGCCTCGTCCCGCCCTCACGGTCCCTCGGCCTCGCTGCTCGCCACAGTGTAGTTTTTATATTTATAACATATAATATAGTTAAAAACATCACGCAACCAAGAGTGTTGTTTTCCTGAATACCATCACGACTGAAAATGTGTATTAATTGCACATCCCTAGTCTAAAATCACAACAAACACTTAACAATTATCTCTTAACATCAAGGTACGGTGCCTTATTTCTTTGTACCGTTTAGATGCTTTGTCATAAGGCACTGATGCAGAGTATCTCTCCATGTCGTTTCAAAGAATAGCATAACGGCGAGCGCGTCAAGTATAACACGTCCCCGAATGGACGAGGCACGCGTGCTGTCGACGAAAATTTAAACAATTTCCTTGCTTGCTGCGTCACTCATTTTCCACTTGTCACTCCACGCCCGTTCAGTTACTGAAGAATCCAACACGAAACAATGATATGGCGCAACCAAACTTGATACTGTTACATGATTGGCTGTTAGCGTGTAACTCCTTACTTTACTAGGTTACAAGAGAGCGAGAGCCTTTGTTCATGCAACTAAACCTGCTTCGCAACCTCTAGTTTCTTCTGACGAAGAAAAAAAAAAGCATACATTTAAACTTTTTTTTATTTTTTATTGATATCGATTACGTGTCTATCGCGATACATATCGTTATCGTTTTATTGTCTAGCCCTACATTATTATCCCTTAAATGTCACCCTAGTCTTGTTTGAACTTGTTAGTTCGTCTTTGGCTCAAACCCACTTGCTACAATCTTTTCTTCGTGGAAGTTTTCATTTATTATTTTGTGTCCAATTATTTCCCAGACGTAGTTTTGATATTGAGGTCACTTGCCTTGCGTTCGCTTTACAACAACATTGGGTGATGGTCACAAAGGTGACTCTGCAGATTTGAAGTGTTTCCCCCTATTGCAGCCTTTTTGCAAGTTGTGCAGATTCTGCATCCTCGATTAAGTTTCCCTCAGGACTTTTGTAAAAGTCAAAATATAACTACACCTCAGAATTGAAAAATCTCGAAAGTGCTGTCACTGCCTTCTGCCATTTCTTCTTGTTAAAAAAACACGATAAAATCACGATATTCAAACAAAGTTTTAATGATAATTACTAGGGGTGTGACAAGACACTTATCTCACGAGACGAGACACGAGATTGGGTTCATGAGAACGAGATGAGATTTTTACATAGTAGAAACTAGAAAAAATGGTTTGTAGGTGCATTTGAAATGTTTTAACTCATCATCTTGTAATCAATGTAATTATTATATGCAGTAAAGACAACAAGCACTGTAAAGGTTTTTCCACAAACTCAACTGACTGGCTCCTGTATGGTTGTCTGTTCAGACCTTAGAACTGTACATGAGCTTCTTTTGATCTCCTAACTGAACTCCTTCCCACAAACTGATCCTAGATATTAAGTGCAAACAATAACCATAATACCATAATCAAAGTACTCAATATTCAAAGTGCAAATAGAGACCACATTTTTCTTCAAGCGTGATACAGAGCTAAGAGATGGTTGCAACGAGATTTTATATTGGGAGATATTCGCGTGCCTCAGGGAACCGCTTAACGTATTGAAATCGCGTTTGAATGCACGCTCGCATTTACTTTCACTTTAAATTTCGCAACCTTGCGTACTCTGTAAATAGGAAGCGGTGGTGCTGAACGCACATTTTAAAATATAAGTCTGACGCCCTCTAACACGCAACACACTCGTAACACACGCTCAATGCGAGCACTTCACTAACATGTAACACACACTTGTAACGCGCTCAATGCAAGCGCTTCACTAACACGTAATGCACTCGTAACACACACTCAATGCAAGCGCTTCACTAACACGTAATGCACTCGTAACACACACTCAATGCGAGCGCTTCACTAACATAATAATAATAATAAATGTTTATTTTTTTATAGCGCCTTTCAAGAACCCAAGGTTGCTTCACAGTGGAGTACAAGAGTACAATCAATTACAATCAGACAGTCAGCCTGTTCATTATAGCAAATAAACAAGCAGGTGTACAACAAATAACTCCAACAACAACAAAGAAGTTATAGAGTCAAAAGAACAATTAACAGTAGCTAGTCATGTAGCATAACATGAAGAGGTGTGAGATCACTTGAAGGCAGAGGCGGTGAGAGAAAAATAATGATTTACTGCACAGAGAAAAAAGATGAGTTTTAAGTTGGGATTTAAAAATCTGGAGAGTAGGTGCGTTACGGATAGTCGAGGGCAGCTTATTCCATAATTTAGGGCCAATAACACTAAAAGCCCTTCCTTCCATAGTAGAGCGTTTAAACTTGGGGACGACAAGCAGGTTTTCATTGCTGGATCTGAGGGTCCGAGCAGGAACATATGGTTGAACCAGAGCCATAGAGAGAGAGAGTTGCGACAACTCCATAGACTCCAATGGAACGGTTTTTTTTACAGCAATGGCGGCTCGCGGAGACTCTCAATAGTTCCCGGAAGTAGCAGCCACGCCATAGAGAACAGCAGAACAGACCGTTTGTGATGCACTTTTAAAAGGTAAGACGTTTAATCAGTAAGATTTTAAATGATCAGCACATTTTAATCAAAATAACTTGTACATTAAAGCCTGCTTGTGTAGATTATTCATCATTAAAAAAATATATTTTTTAAAAACAACATCGCTGTAACTACATACTCATGCTACATACACAAGTCGATGTGTAATAAAATTATTGAAAATCAATGCATTTATTGACTATTAATTACCAAAAAGCGCAGTTCTGTCACTGTGACTATCAATTTGAATTGCCCGTCAAAGCACTTCCTGGAACTATTCGAGGTCTACATGAATCACGTGACTATCAAGCGTTTTGAACTTCCGTTGTCGCAACTCTCTCTCTCTATGGCTCTGGGTTGAACTAAATCAGTAAGGTATTGTGGTGCAGGGCCGTGACTGGCTTTATAGACTAAAAATAACATTTTAAACTGGATGCGACTGGCAACAGGAAGCCAATGAAGTTGGTTGAGGATGGGAGTGATGTGTACGGATTTTTTATTAAATGTTAGGGTTCAAGCAGCAGAGTTTTGCACCATTTGGAGGCGATGTATAGCCTTAGTTGGTAAGCCGCTGTATAAAGCGTTACAGTAGTCTAATCTGGAGGTTATAAAAGCGTGAATCAGTTTCAGCATTATTAAAATTGAGGGATCGGCGGATACGAACAATATTTCGCAGGTGGAAAAAGCATGACTTAACTGTCTGACCAATATGTGAGATGAAAGATAACGTGGAGTCAAGCAATACTCCCAGATTTTGCACAGATTTTGACGGTGTAATCTGGACACCATCAATATCAATAAAAACGTCATCACGGCAAATTTTGTGATTTAGGGCCAAGCGCTTCACTAACAGGTAATTAAATGTGAGCTCTTTACTAACACGTAACACACGCTCAATGTGAGCTCTTCACTAACACGTAACACGCTCAGTGCAAGCACTTCAATAACACATAACACACACTCGTAACACTCATTCAATGCGATCGCTTCACTAACACAACACACACTCAATGTGAGCGCTTCACTAACACACAACTCTCAATGTGAGCGCTTCACTAACACGTAACACTCGTAACACGCACTCAATGCGAGTGCTTCACCAACACGTAACACACATTCGTAACACTCATTCAATGCGATCGCTTCACTAACACGTAACACACCCTCAATGTGAGCGCTTCACTAACACGTAACACACACTCAATGCGAGTGCTTCACTAACCAGTCCTTCCAGAAAAATGCGGCTTTTTTTTGTGATTGTTGCGGGCAAAAATCCTTGATTATGCGGCACGTTTTCTTAAAAAATGCGATGAAAAATGCGGGATATTTATGCAATTTTATGCGATAAAATTGCGGGAACTTGCAAAAACTGCGGTTTGATGAGAAAGAGAAAAAAAGCACTACATCACAGAAAGTGCTGGAATATTTAAGTTCTCATCTTGTTTTATTGAAGACCTTAATAATGGCTCAAATTTACAAAACATTTAGTCAATCAAGTTCTGTAGCTTTACAAAAAGAATATGCTACAACTTCTGAAAAAATTAATAAATAACTTCCTGTTTTACAGATGTCGCTATACAAAACAGACATTTGAGTGCTTCCAATGCACAAAGTGCAATCTCTTAAAGGGTTAGTTCACCTAAAAATGAAAATTCTGTCATTAATGACTTCCCTTTATGTTGTTGGACACAAATTAAGATATTTTAGTTGAATTCCGATGGCTCAGAAAGGCCTCCATTGGCACAATGTACACTCTTAAGACCCATAAAAGGTAGCCTACTAAAGACGTCGTTACAAAGTCCATCTCACTACAGTGGTTCTACAATAACTTTATGAAGCGACGATAATAGTATTGTGTGCAAAAAAAACTAAATAACGACTTATATAGTGATGACTGATTTCAAAACACAGCATCATGATGCTATGAATCATCGAGTCGATTCATGATTCGGATCGCGTGTCAAACTGCTGAAATACGTGACTTTGGCGATCCAACCCGCTGAATCGACTCATTGATTCATAACGCTTCAAACCGCTGAATCAACTCATTGATTCATAACGCTTCAAACCGCTGAATCAACTCATTGATTCATAACGCTTCAAACCGCTGAATCAACTCATTGATTCATAACGCTTCAAACCGCTGAATCAACTCATTGATTCATAACGCTTCAAACCGCTGAATCAACTCATTGATTCATAACGCTTCAAACCGCTGAATCGACTCATTGATTCATAACGCTTCAAACCGCTGAATCAACTCATTGATTCATAACGCTTCAAACCGCTGAATCAACTCATTGATTCATAACGCTTCAAACTGCTGAATCGACTCATTGATTCATAACGCTTCAAAGCTTCATGATGCTGTGTTTTAAAATCAGTCAGCACACAGGGAAACTGCTTTGCTCTTTTGCTGTTATTTTTGTTGGCCAATGGGAGTTTGTGCTTCATCATGGTTTCACCGGTATCTATGGTTTCTCCACGGGGTTTGAAGCTTTTCGATGACGTTCGCGTCGGGTAATCACGTCACTTCAAAACGTTCCCATGACAATAGGCGGAAATGGCAGCTCTTGTGTGAAGTAAACGAAAATGTTTCAACTTTCTGCTAATATATATGACTTTTTTTGCAACGAAAATGCGGGGATTATGAAATCATGATAGCCCCGCATATTTTGCACGCGGAAATAGGCAATTTATGCGGCAAAAGTGCGGCGTATTTGAAAAAATGCGGCCCCCGCATGAATATGCGGACTTTGGCTGATTATGCGTTAAATCACGCGATCGCATAATCGCGTTTTTCTGGAGGGACTGACTAACACGTAACGCCCAATGCGAGCGCTCCACTAACACATAACACGCTCAATGTGAGCACTTCACTAACTGGGAACACGCTCCGTGCGAGCGCTTCACTAACACGTAACACACACTCAATGTGAGCGCTTCACTAACACGTAACACACACTCGTAACACTCATTCAATGCGATCGCTTCACTAACACAACACACACTCAATGTGAGCGCTTCACTAACACATAACTCTCAATGTGAGCGCTTCAATAACACGTAACACACTCGTAACACGCACTCAATGCGAGTGCTTCACCAACACGTAACACACTCGTAACACTCATTCAATGCGATCGCTTCACTGACACAACACACGCTCCATGCGAGCGCTTCACTAACACGCAACACACACTCAATGCGAGCGCTTCACTAACACAACACACCCTCAATGTGAGCGCTTCACTAACACAACACACACTCAATGTGAGCGGCTCACTAATATGTAACACACACTCAGTGCGAGCGCTTCACTAACAGGTAACACATTAAATGTGAGCTCTTTACTAACACGTAACACACGCTCAATGTGAGCACCTCACTAAAACGTAACACACACTCGTAACATGCGCTCAATGCGAGCGCTTCACTAACACTTAACACACACTTGTAACATGCGCTCAATGCGAGCGATTCACTAACACATGACATGCTCAATGCTCGCGCTTCACTAACACGTAACACACACTCAATGTGAGCACTTCACTAACACAAACTCATAACACTCGCTCAATGTCTTCTCGTCACGTGATCAGGGCTGCGCACTATGTATGACTCGAACCGCTCGTGTTGGATGAGCTGATGGAATTGAAGCAACTGTTATCTACCTGAATTAAATTGTTTTTATTTCTATAAAAAGCAAAACTACAGTGGAGACGTAAATGTAAACGTTGCATTGGCATATTCTATCCTAACTTTTTACCTCGACAAAAATCTCGTAACAGTTTAGTCTCACGGCACAAGATCTTCTACTGACGGTTAGTATTATCATTTAAAATTTAATTATTGGGGATGTGACATTTCATTGTGTTTTATTGTGAAACCGGTAATCGCCCCATCCCTAGTAACGTTGCTGTCTGACCATAGAATAACCAAAATGGAACGATATTACATGACCAACAGAGGACCATGTGGGAACGTTCTGTTAGCGTCCCAAACCATAGAATAACCAAAATGGAACATCCCCCTAAAGTCATATCAGGAACCTTGTACTGCAGCACGTTCATAACCAAAAGAGGGCGTCCCCTTCTACGTGGGTTAGACCCCCCGTTTTAAAAGTTCAGTACCGACTAGGTACCGAAGTCTGTTCTTTTGACAACAGAATGAGGTGAAAAGAGTGAACTTTTGGCTTTTCAACAGCTCGGTTAAACATTATGGCCTGTACTTTTTTTGCAGATTGAATCAAAACAGTGATCACAGTTCACACCTGCAGTGAAGCCCCTCCCACAACAATTCACCAATAAATACTGGGAATATTCACACCCTCCTACGAGAGAAGGACAAACTCCAGGTGTAGCAGCTGAAATCTGTGTGACTGTTAAAGATGGAGTTTATTAAAGAGGAGACTGAAGACATGAGTTATCCAGAACCATCCAGAATAAAACATGAAGATACTGAGGAACAAACAGGTCGGTGTCCATTCTTGATTCTTCATTGTTGACTGCTTTGGTAGAAGTGAACTAAATTATAATCTAAATGATTATAAACTTGTATATAGTACTTGTCAAGCATATTTTAGCTATATTAACAAGTGAATGACAAAATAAAACTTTGCCTCATGAAAGATCTGATCTCTATTGATTTGTTGTTAAATCAGGGTTCACTTGAATTGATTCTAACTTGATGTGTATTTTAGACCAGGTTGAAGTGAAACAGCAAAGACAAAAACTGAGTGAAGTGGACAAGGAACGTCATAACTTTAAAACTCAAAGAACAAAAGCCAAAAACCTGCTCATCTGCACTCAGTGTGGAAAGAGTTTCCAAAGTAAAGGAGACTTTGACAAACACTTGAGAATTCACACAGGAGAGAAACCGTTTACATGCCCTCAATGTGAAAAGTGTTTCACACAAAAAGCGCACCTTAACACGCACATGAGGATTCACACTGGAGAGAAACCGTATACATGCACGCAGTGTGGAAAGAGTTGCACACAAAAAGGAGACCTTAACACACACATGAGAGTTCACACGGTAGAGAAACCATATACATGCACTCAGTGTGGAAAGAGTTACACATATTTACCTGATCTCAATTATCATCTGGCAATTCACTCTGGAGAAAAACCATTCAAGTGTGATCAGTGTGGTAAAGATTTTATTTCATCATCACATCTAAAACAACATCTGATAGTTCATTCAGATGAGAAGCCTCATGTGTGTTCTCTCTGTGGAAAGAGTTTTTCACGGCTGGACAGTTTTAAACAGCACCAGAAATCACATAATGAAGTGAGAGATCATGTGTGTTGTGACTGTGGGAAGAGCTTTACTAGAGCAGGAAATCTGAAACGGCACCAAAGAATTCATACTGGAGGAAAAACCTTACAAGTGCTCATATTGTGACCAGAGTTTCACTCTGGCTGGAAACCTGAAAGAACATGAGCGAGTTCATACTGGAGAGAAGCCATACCGCTGTACTCAGTGTGAGAAGAGTTTTAGACATTCAAGAAATCTAGTGAATCATATTAAAAAGTGTTGTTCTGTGTCACAGTGAGCAAATGTTTTCTTCAGATACAAAAACTTTCAAGTAAATCATTGTGTGCCATCCCTGTTGAAAAAAGTATATTTTATTGTATTGTATCTATTTTCTTTTTCAATAGTATATTGTACATATACTAACCAAATATTGCTAGTCATTAAATTATTTTTTATCAATCTCAGAAAAGAAAAAACGTCAATGTTTCGTTTTGCTTTAACAAACAGAAAGCAAGGTTTTGGTTTGATATCTCCTTTTTTGTTTGTGGTAACGCTTCAGTGTTCTTTTAATGAAAAACATGGTACATGGTTAATTTTTTCAATTTTGCTGAAACCATGTGAAGTTTAAAAAACGTTGGACTTGTTAATTAAACATGTCTCTTCATTAGTGATGCGTTACATTTGATTTATTATAATGGCCTTGAAAACAAATACATTCGACATTGGGAAAACGTCTTCCAAGTAATTAATTAAAATGTAGTTAAATGGCAGCACATTTAAAATACTGTATTGTGTGACATTATGTAATTCAAAGTATGTTGTACAAAATATAGCCATGTAATAAAAAGTATATTGTTATTGACTACAAAGTGTGTTACAGTGTATTTTAGGTTTGTTTCATGTTCATGTTCTTATTTTGTAATGTTCAATGTCATGTTTCCTGGTTTGTCATGTGATTCAATTGTGCCCTTAAATGCAGGTGTGATAGACATTACTTTAGCTTTATGAATATGAACTTCCCAATAAGAATTATTAACTTTAATGTGTTATCAATAATATCAGATCCAGTATTACAGTCCAAGAAGAACATCATAGACTCTTCTATTTTGCAAAATGTATCAAAAACCAACATAAATACCTGCTTCCAAAAGTCGTCTGAATATTTACAATTACAAAATAAATGTATCAAATGTATGAGTGTTTCAGATTCAAATATAACATTGTGATGAGAAGTCTTCTTTAAACTTGTTAAGAAATGCTTTAGATGGATAATACCTGTGCAGTATTTTAAAATGAATTTATTTGACCTTAGTTGGCAGTAAAAACATTACTTACTGACCAAATTTTCTCAATTTAAAGTATAATAGAGAAAAATTGTTTCCATTTCAACATTGCTTTTGGGTTACAACTGATATCTTACAACTGATAAGCGTTATTAAACTTCATATCCTATGGTGACGCATTGCTGCCACATATTATGTTTTCCACTCAATTATGTTGTAATAACGAGATGTTATGTTGTTTTAACAACATCTTTTCTCGTTAAAACGACATATTTTCTCCTAATAAGGACATGTGTTGTATCATGATGTGTGTGTGTGTATATATGTCTGTATCCACATTAGAGAATTCGTATAGTCTATGTGCCTTTGTTACACTTCTATGTTTGAAAAGCAGACGCAAGCTCAGCGTAAAATAGGCTCTTCCACTGCCTGCATCAGTGACAGTGCCCATAGCACGAAATTGTTGTAATTTATTGATGTAGCCTACAGTTCATAACAGATAGCCATTGGTAAGGTGCCATGCATGGACCGCTCATGATTAGCCTCAGTGGCTTAACTTTTACCTAGTAGCCTAAATAACAGACCCCGGTGCAGCCACAAATATCACAACTAGGCTACATCAATAAATTACAAAAATTTGCAGATCATGTTGATATTTTTGAAAAAGAAATCTGTAGAGTCATTGAAGAGTAGTTGGTTACATTTGATCTTTTGTTTAATATTTTTTGTTTTTGAAAAAGAAATCTGTAGAGTCATTGAAGAGTAGTTGGTTACATTTTATCTTTTGTTAAATATTGTTTGTTTATTAAACTGAGAGTAGTAGCAGGTTCAGCCAGTTTATTCAACCTGAAGAAATGTTGGTTGCATTTTATTTTTGATATTAATATTGTATTTGTATTATTTTAATGTTGAAAAACAACAGCAAAAGTAGCAGTTAAACCTGAAGAGAAGTTAGTTGCACTTTATTTTTGAAAACGAAAAAACAAAACAAAAGCAGAAGTAGCAGGTTAACCTACTGTTGAAATGTTGGTTGCACTTACTGTGCTTTTATTGAAAATGTATTGCATATTGTAAATGAGAGCAGAAAAGGTTAACTTCCTGTTAATTCAACCTAAACTGTTGGTTGCACTTTATTCAAATAAAATTTGAATGCATTTGCCATTAATTGTTGTTTACTTGTTTGTTTATATCCATAATTAATTGATACCCGATTCCCTTACAAGAAACAACAGGAATCTAGGAAACTTCACCTGCACTGACCAGTATCCAGATATTTATTTCAGTCACACAATTTTTGGCTAAAAAGTTACTGAATCGATTTCAATTCACTGAATCGTTTCGGATCTCATCGTTCTAAATGAACCAATATCGTCCTTTAATCGTATCGACAACCTCAAATCGTGATACGAATCGAATCGTTGTTAAAACGAATCGTTACACCCCTACTCGCAATACATGGCCCTGGTCATCCTCTCCTTAATACAGTGCAGTCGCCCTGTCCCATGTGCAGAAAAATACCCCCAAAGCATGATGCTACCACCCCCATGCTTCACAGTAGGGATGGTGTTCTTGGGATGGTACTCATCATTCTTCTTCCTCCAAACACGTTTAGTGGAATTATGACCAAAAAGTTCTATTTTGGTCTCATTTGACCACATGACTTTCTCCCATGACTCCTCTGGATCATCCAAATGGTCATTGGCAAATGTAAGACGGGCCTGGACTCGCGTTTTGGGAGTTCATTTTTAGTCCATCTCTGCAAAACGGACTTCAGGATGGACTAAAATGAGCTCCCAAAACGTACTGCCAGATTCTGGAAGATGAATTCTTCAAACAGTGGTGCTAGAGGATGTGGTGCTGGTCCTTCAAGAGTCACTCTCAACCTATCTGTCCATAAAGCCTATAAAAAAACCTTCATGTATTTTACAACACTTCAGCTTGTGATTCTTATCTAGTGGGGGTCATTTTTTAGGATTCTTTACCTAACTGAAGTCTCGGAGATCCTGACACCTTGCACTTCTGGAGACTCCAGGTAGGTTGCAGCTCTGGAAAATGGTGGCGCTGGAGACTAAAGGGTTCCTGATGGTTTCACCCTTAATTCTTCACCTTAATTCTTAATTCTTTTGCGGTTAACAGGTGTCTTTTCTTCACCACCTGTTTTTGTCAGATCCTGCTGACCCAACGAGCATTTCACTGTCCAATGGTCATGCCTTAACTGCAATGTCTAGTATTGCATTAGTATTGCATCCTTCTCATGGGCATTTAATACTTTTTGACTTTTCAGTCTGAGTTAAATCTCTTTTTTGGCTCAATTTATCTGTAAAAGAAAACATGCCTAATAATTCTGCACACCTGAATATAAGGTGTTTTTCATTTCCAGCCTTCATGAACAATTATATATCACTTATACATTATTAAATACTAAATCAATAGTAGTTATTAGGATTACTGTGGTTTGGAATTGGTCAAATGTGCCTGGAAAAAAAATATGATCAGAAAATCAACGTGCCTAATAATTCTGCACTCCCTGTATTAATTGAATAGCCTATAACAAAATGGCATAGAACAGTCAAAATACATAGAAAATACTGTCATGAAAGGCTCAACACAAAAAATTAGATAAACATAACGCATAAAATTCAAAACTACAACAGGTTGAATGATACGAACAAATTATGCAATGTTATTTCCATTTTACTGAGGGCATCTGAAATTATTTTAATTTCTGAATTCCGAATCGTTCAACCTTAAGAGGGCAGCACTTTGGCGGTTTCACACCATATTTTATAGAATTAAAACACTTTATACTCAAATGTTAAAACATTTACTCGAATCAATGAACAGCATTAATAAAGCCCCAGTATTACAGATCATTAACTAAAAAAAGTTGGTTTAGGGTTTAGTTACCCTTTAATCAAATCAACTAAAACACAATCATTGGTTATCCTAAACATTATATTTTGTAAGGTAAAAGTGAAACCTTCAGCGACCACGTCTTTTTCTATCAGCCAGTCCTGTAATGTTCTCCAAAATGTTGATCATTACATGAACAAATTCTGTATCTTCAGAGAGAAAATGACAAGGCACATTTTCAAAATTAAATGTTACATTTAGGAATTTATTTGAAGGATATTTGTCATTTAATATCATAAAGTGCATTTAGCTTGCTTTGGGGGTGGGGGCCTGAGGAAATCTTAAGCTTTTCTAAAATATTAAAAACAACTTTTAAATCAAATTTTTATTGCATAACAAGAAAAATAACAACATACACATACAGAGGATCACAGTGTATTCAATTATTATTACATTCATAATAGCATCAAAGGAAACTTATTATATATACTAGAATAGTTCGTTCTGTGAGTGACGTCATTTGTGATGGACCGGGTCGCGCGCATGCTCAGTCAGAACCGCCGGAGAGAGTCAGTCAGGTACGTCTCTGCAGTGTTTCTGCATTAAAGAGTGAAAATATGCTGTATTAAGCGACGTTTCGAGCTGATATTAACTATAGAAGTCCCATAAAACCGGACAAGTTTATTTATATGATTTTCTGCTAACATTTCGATGTATTTGTGGAGTTTTATTCACGCGTGTGTTTGTTTTATGTTGCCGCCCGCGGGGAGCGCGGGGTTTTCCCTCTTAATAAGTTTCTCCACATATAATTTTGGTGGATTGAGTGTGTGGAAATGTCGTTTAGTGAAGTAATGTGTGTAGCTTTTTGATGTAAATTGCAGTTACTGTTAAGGAGGACGTTAGTGTGTCTTTCCTCATCATCCTTCAGCAGAGAGAGAGAGAGAGAGTGTGTGTGTGTGTGTGTGTGTGTGTGTGTTGCTGGGTGAAATCCACTACATATTTACAAGACAAACACGTTTTGACATTCACTGGTGTGTAGTTTGATTTTCAATGACAAAACATTTATTATCCAAATAACTAGATCAATTCTGTGTAATTCTATAGTTACCTTCATGTCTGACATGTTTATGAATTGTTTAAATGCAATATATATATATATATAATATTAGTTAGATACAAATCATAAGAGCTGTGAAGCTCTGCTTCATACTACAGTAATGTTAATCGCATCCATGAACATGTTTCTGTCCGAGTCCTATCCCGATTCTTTTCCACCGGCTGTGAGGTGAAGACCCACATCCCAAGATTCTGCTCTCAAACTTGGTGTCATCAAACTATGCCTTTGTTTTGAATTGTTTGAATCCGCCTTTTGCCAAACTCGCTCTACTCCCTTTTCTCATGACATATCACATCGGAAAGGCATTTAGAAATAAAGCATCTAACGTGTGTTTAATAATAAAAGTGTTTATTGGTTAGGGGTAGGTGAACATAATTTTAGGCTGTAAAAGTGGGTGGGTCATGTCCCACAAACAATGGTTCCGACGCCCATAGTTGATAGACAGGCACATAGGGCTCGTTCTTCGTACTTTGCTAACTCAGTTAGCTGGATTTGATTGTTGACGATTTGGCATGATCTTGTATTGACGCTCATCCTGGGCCTGTACCATGAAGCCGGTTTAGCTAGCTAGCCAGATATGTTTAAGCTTAGTTTGTGCCAATCCTGGGTTTTAGGTACCATTACAGTGGTAGTTGGTAGCAGTGTTAATTTCGTTGACGAATAATTTTCGTCAACAACCTTTTTTCACTGACGAAAACGAGACGATAACTAAATAAAAACTAGTGTTGGATGATGAAAACTTACTGTCATTTTCGTCAACAAATAAAAACGAGACGAAAATGTTAGGGAGGGTCGATTAGGGAAGAGATCCAGTCAGAACTGATATCCTGTGTAACAGATGCGCACATTTGATTTGAACGTGCTGATCTAACCACTGGAAAACACGGCGTTGTTGTGCTTCTACAGGCTCATCCCCAATCCAGCGCTCCAGAGCGGCTCACAATCAATGAATAGCGCACATTTATGCCACACAATTGTATATTAACTAATGCTGATGAATATTGACAATTGACAATTACTTTATGATGATTATATAGTAACATGTTTTAGACGGTTGTAACAATGCATATTTTATCTTTTGAACTTGAATGAGCAGCTGCAGCTGCAACAGAGGCGCAGCAGACATTTCAAAATAAGAGTCCCGGTGGATTTCGAGCTTGTTTATAATTTAAAAGTCACGCATTATACAGTATATTCGTATTTGGTTACACAATAAACTATTTCATTTAATTCCCATTTAATTCTTAGTCAGGAGGAAAGACCAGTATTTGACACATATTCAATAAAGTATCAGGGTTATAATAGTTAACTAAAACCATTAAAAAAATAATTACTTAAAATTAAATAAATGTTAACTGAAATTAAAAATAAATAAATAAACAAACTTATTTGAAGCTTTAGCTTTACCTGATATGGCCTAGTAACTAAAAGAAATACAAAGTTATAAAAACTATATAGATGTTTTAAAAACAAAAAAGTGAATTGAGCTCTATTTCGTGTATTTTTTATGTCAAAAACAAAATGTCAAAATTAAATGGAGCTTGAATGCTTAATGTATTACAATTTAACTAAACTCATTAGATTTTAGGAGACTAAATCTACAGTAGATTTAGTCGACTAAAATCTTGTTATATTTAGTTGACTAAAACTAGACTAAAACTAAAAACAATTCAGGAGACTAAAATATGACTAAAACTAAATGGCATTTTAGTCAAAAGACTATGACTAAAACTAAATCAAAATTTGCTGTCAAAATTAACACTGGTTGGTAGTACAGTTAGCAGTATTCATCTCCATAGTAACTTACGCTCCATGGTTAACCTGCTCCAGGACAGGTTATGTTCTGGATTAGAGATCTCAAACTGAAATTGGACCAATCAGCTGTGAGCTAAGTGACACACCTCTGATGCAATAAAGCCACTCCCCTGTTTCTACTCCAAATTAAAGGTCACAACATAGCAAACGTTTTTTAAAGACTAAAGTGTCTGGCTTTTTACCATGCATATTTATAATAATAATAATAATTTTGAATGATTTAGATATAATTTATGTAATTATTATACCCTTTATCAATTACACATGTATCATTTTAGTTAAATCATTAATAGGCACTTTGTTAAAATTAATATAAATAGCCTATATAAAGGTCATACAAATAAGCTTAAAAATCAAGAAATAAAGCTGCGGTGAACTTCGGAACAGCAGCATATACCAAAATGAGCAAAATCATGATATCGTACCGTTTTAAATAAAATACATACCGGTATTTTCCCAGTACCGGTATACCGTGCATCCCTAGTACACACGCATACACATACAGCCCTAATAAAGAAATAAATGAGACGTGTGTGTGTGTGTGTGTGTGTGTATATATATATATATATATATATATATATATATATATATACACACACACACACACAAGATATTGTTGGTCAAAAAAAGAGTAATAGATTATATTAATTATTAATAAGATGATAATACTGAAACGGTATGGAAATTTAACATCACGATTATAGTGACCCAAATTATCACGGTTATCAATATTATCACGGTTTTGTTCAAATGAGATGAAAGTGTTCAAAAAGAACAGATGCACACACTTAAAACATTTCAACAAGTTTTATATTTGAAAATCAACAAACAACAAATAAATCAAGCAGCTATATGCACTTTTTTTTAAGCTAGATTCTATTCTGTGGGATTTCCTTCCTTATAATGGCCGTCGTCAATAGCAACGCATAACGCATAAATAATAATAATTTGTCGTAAATATAATCTCTAATATTATCTCTGTAAATATATTCAAGCAATATTCTCAGTGTTCAGCAATGATGCATTTTAATCTAGCATATTTTGTGTAAGAGCCCAAACAGTATCCTTGTGAAATAATGCATATCCATATTTCCATATGATTTGACAGTTTATTTTATTAAATATCAAAAGGTGTGTATCATACCTGACACCTAAATGATCACTTTACAGTCAGTTTTATGACTGTCATTCTCTTCAAATGCTATTGAAGATTGAAACGTGTATAACGTTACTAATGTTGTATGTAACTTTAGAGACGTCCCTAAATTCGCCTGCGTTATGCCAGTCATATCAGATGCGCTGTGGTTCTGCAGTGTTTGTTTGAAACTATTTTCGCGGCTGAAATAGAACAGAAACAGTTCGATCACTGTATGATGAGTGAATCTCCTGCATACATTGCACGTTTATCTCTGATCTGAGTGCAGATTTCAGTGAGCGGCGCACGCTCTGAACATAACTCCGCTAATCTCAACGACTCTGATTATGAGACGACATCGCTTTCATAAACTCAATATAAACACGTGTAAGTGGTTATAATGCGCAACGCGATTATAACAGATGGCTTTTGAGAAGACTACAATAAGTTCAACAGCCAGAGTGACTAGTGTGCAGCCGAAATAACGTTACACCCGCAAATGGCGGTTGTTAATGTCAAGCCCTGATTATTATCCCTTAAATGTCACCCTAGTCTTGACTGAATTTGTTCGTTCGCTTCACGTTATTATTTCCCAGATGTAGTTTTGGTATTGAGGTCAAAGTCCACTTGCCTTGCGTTCGTAGTTTTGAAGTGTTTCCCCTATTACAGCGACTTTCTTCTGGCATGTTCTGCAGACAGGGTGACCATCTTCGATTAAGTTTCCCTCAGGACTTTTATAAAAGCCAAAACATGACCACACCTCAGATTTGGTCCTTTCAGAAGTCTAAAAACGGCGCTGTCACTGCCTTCTGCCATTTCTTCTCATTCAAAAGACAGCGGTGCGGTGTGCCTGAGCCAGACTGACGCTGACTGGACAAGATTTACCGCGAGTTTTCACAATCGTGATAATCACATGCGCTTTTAATGATAATTAAATTTTATACGATATTACTAACCGTCACTAAATTTTATCGTGGTTTATCGTGAAACCGGTAATCGTTTCATCCCTAACTACTACTAATTCTACTATTAATAACAATATACAACGCACTAAGGATTGATGAGCTGCTGGTAGGGCTGTAACGATCTGACCAAAAATAAAAACCTTGATTAATTGAACATTTTACTTCGATTACGATTAATGAAAGATTATTTTGCTTTTTTTTTTTGTGCTTTTTTTTTCGTCTCAAAGGTATTAAAATGTATGCCTATAACGGTTGAGTTTCTAAGCTACTTTAGTGACTTTACTTTAGTCACAGAACAGCGTTGACTCTGCGTTTTTCTGCGTTGCTCTCTGCGCGCGATCTTCACGTGATGTGAGAGCTTCTGTCTGAGTGCTCGTTTGTCACAATATATCAGGCATTAGTTCAACATAATACACATCTGATGGTCGAAAATAGGGCTGAACGATACATCGAATTTTCATCGTCATCGCGATATGAACTCGTGCGATGAACAAATCGCAACAGACAGCCTGACACGATGAATAAGAGAAAACAGTTTATTACATGCGCCAATCTGAGTAACGTATTCTGAATACTTGGATTCCTTCCACATTGAATTGCATTTTATAAGTGTAGGAATGTGGCCATCAAATACTGCTTACTAAACATATATTATAAAATATTTAGCTGACGTCAAACGGGGCCAACGGCTCTAGTAAATCAGCACATAGGAGAATGTAAAGTCGTACGTCAACTAAGCAGGAGCACCGGCGGTGGTCGGCCAAAACACTTTTTTTTTGTATGTGAAGCTGTTTTACATGAATATTATGTCATGAGTGAAGCACAAAGCTTTATTTACAAAATAAATAATATGACATGTTTGCTATTAAAAGTAGGGTAGGTAAGAATGATCTAAACTTTTTTTCCAAATTTGTTTAGACTTTCTTTATATATCAATACATAATTCAAATGTAAGTACTCTGAAAAAGAAAGTATAAAAATTGAGTGCCTGTAGACCTCTCACGACTGTTTTAAAGACAGCTCATTATTTCCATTCACTCCACCTTCTCCCTTCTGGGCTCTTTCCAAAGCCACGCCCACAAAACACATGAACGCGCTACGCCGACTACAATCAGCTCAGCTGACGCATTATTTACCTGAGACGAGCGGAGAAGAAGGAGCGGAGTACATGTAGTGACATCATGTCAGAATCACATGTAATAAAAAATCTACATTTATCATTATGAATATAAACAAATAAGATGTCTTTTAGTACTCACTATCAAGCTAGAATACCGATACTGGTAAAGTTTAAAATGCACACACAACACAGTGTCTACAACACACACAGATACAAGATATAAACATCAGTAAACATAGGTAGAGAATATAAAAACAAACCGGGGAAAAAGGGCGGAAATAAACGTGCAGGTAAAGTTCCCGGTGAACATGGTAAAAGAGTTTAGACAGAGGGTAGTAGCTAAAGCTAACTTAGTTCTAAAAAAAGTTCCTGGATGCGGTGTACTAGCTTTTACACATGCATTGTTATCTAAAGTTACATTTTGCGAAATTCAACACGACAGCGATCAACATATTGAGTATTTATCATCTCTACTAATGGCTCGCTAAGTGTATAACATTGTAACTTTATTCTAAGTAATGTTATGTTAGCTATATTAGGCAGCTACGTGTGCTAGTGAGACATGCTTCATGAAAACATAAACCAAAAAAATGTATAATCAAAATGACAGATTACCTGTCCAGCAGAAAAACAGCCTCGTGAACTCCTCAAATCAAATGGGTGCGCGGCTGCGCGCATGTGGGCAGATCCTGGAGCAAAAGCGGCGGTAGCCATGGTAGCGAGAGTGAGTGACAGTCGCCCAAGCCAATCACTTGTTTCGTCCCGGACGAAAATGAGTGGTGTTTATTGCAGATTAAAAAGTCTTGAATCACTCGATTTTTATACGCTCTTTTTCAGAGTACTTACATTTTAATTATGTATTGACATATATAGAAAGTTTAAACAAATTTGGACAAAAGTGTTTTAGATCATTCTTACCTATCCTACCTTTAAATGTTACATGCTAGGGCTGTACGATTAATCGGAAAATAACCGAAACCGACATTCAGAACCTCTAACCGGCATATTTTTCCCATGTCGGTTATTTCGGTTTTCACGTGACTCCGCCCTGTCAGTCACATCAAGTGCAGTTTGCAGGCACACAGAGAGATGCAGGAGCATTTATCTGTGTTTATAGATGCCCAGAATCACTATAGTAACTGCATGTTTTACACAGTTTATACAGGTCAGTTAATTGCTGTTCTTATAGCCTACGCACTGACACACACAGACGTCAATGCCAAGCCCCGAGGCCGCTTTCACTTTCGTCCTCATAAAGTTTGTCAAGTATGCCTTTAAAGGCTTGCCAGTTTCAACATTTAACACTTATCCGTTCAGTGCTCAGCTTTTTTCTGTGACACAGAGAGCCTGAGCCGTGTCGCGTCTCTGACAACGCGCGCGCCCTGAAGGCAGACCTCTTTCACCGGTCCTTACAAAGCTTGTCATGTGGTTTAAGCCCTGCCAGTTTGAACATTAAAGCGAGTTTCAACCATCAGATGTGTATTATGTTGAACTAATGTCTGATATATTGTGACAAACGAACACTCAGACAGAAGCTTGCACATCACGTTAAGATCGCGCGCAGAGAGTAGCGCAGAAGCGCAGTGTCAATTCTGTCCTGTGACTAAAGTAAAGTCACTAAAGTAGCTTAGAAACTCAACCGTTATATGCATAATACCTTTGAAGTAAGTACAAACCACAGCTTCATAATGAATAGAGACGGTTAGAGTAATTCACACACACAATCACTCTCATTAATGCATTCAAATAAATGTAATGTAGGCCTATGTATTAATTTATCTGTATCTGATGTACAACAAGCAGAAATCTGCCTCATAGACAATAACTGCTGAAAGTGAACCGTTTCCTTCAAGTATTTTAAAATCACAAAGAAATGCACTTTTTCATTAAAAAAAAAAAAATTCCACCTTTAATAGTAGAAAATATTTACAGTACAAACCTTATCAGTGAACTTACTCAACCTTATGAGGGCAAAAAAAAAAAGAAGCAAAATAATCGTTCATTAATCGTAATCGAGGTCAAATGTTCAATTAATCAAGGTTTTTATTTTTGGTCAAATCGTTACAGCCCTATTACATGCCATGGAAACATTGATTAATGCCGAACGAGAGAGGAACTTTGTGTGGTGAGCCAAATTTAGCCTAAGTTTAATTGCTTGCGTTTTGATATTTGGTCACACGATTTTCCACGAATTTAACAATAGACTTACTCCATTTTATTCTACTGGAAATGGAATCTCTTATTTATTTTCCAAAATCCTCATTTACGTCTCTGACAGGGGATTAAACGTTTCCTTGTTTGATTTATTTAGGAGTAGGCTATATTCGCATCATTTACTGTGGTAAAGTAGAAAACGGAGTAGGACAGATACATTTTACTTCAAACTTTACTTTATTTAACACAGTTTGTGCTTGCTATTAGACTTGTTCAAGATTGTGTATAGCGCATTTCATAAACGCCGGAGATTTTTAGTTTCGCTTTCTCTCACAACGCATAATCAAACAAAGCCTAAGTTCTTGACCCTGCGGAAGATAATTTCATTCTTCACATTTTACTATAAGTAGCCTATCAGTTTTGGAACATCAGGAGAAAACATGAAGATATTAGAAAACAATGCTTCTTTCCTGCTCGTGTCTTCCCTTTCAGCGCAAAGAGGCAGATGACGCACGTCTTTGGGGAAATATATTAAAAAAAAATGTATTTAACTAATATTTAACTTATATTATTTATATTTCGATTATTTACAGATATTTATTTAAATGTTTTACAGACTGTAGTAGGCTATGTTGTTTCCCTGACAGAAATAAACATGCATGTTTGAGCCTTATATTTTTTATTTACAAAATGTAGGTATTTAATTGAGGTATATACATATATATATACACCTCAATCTCAATTAAATAGCCTACATTTTGAAAATAAAAAATATAAACGAATAATATATTTAACGAATATATGACGAATTTATATATATATATATATATATATATATATATATATATATAATATAGGCTATATAAAAAATATAGGCGTGCGTGTGTAGCCGCCACCCCCAACCAACGCGCTACTGCACAAATACACTGCAGTGTTATATTTCGTTCTCCCTTCTCTTTCTTTAATATGAAATGTTGTTTGAATTTCCAAGATAGAAACTCTTTATTGCCCTGGCTCTGTTGTTCTGGCTCCATCTCTACCTCTAGCTCCCGCTTCTCGTCTTCCGACTCCATTGTGACTGATCACGCAAACTGTGCATTTTTTCTTTTTCATTTTGGGGCTTCTGAGAAATGCATTGAGTTGCCTTAATTTATTTAGAGAGTAAATAAACTCATGAAACAGAGAAGTATCGTTAATGTTATCCATTGATTTCAACAATGTAACTGTATTCTAAATATCAACTATTTAAATTATAACTGTAACGGAAATACAGTTACTCATAATATGTATTCTGAATACGTGATGCCGGTACATGTAGGCTATTCCGTTACTGCCCAACACTGAACACGACCTATTAAAGCACTAAGACATGGGAACAGTATAGCTAACATTCACATTTTAATATTTATCGCAAGTCATATCGTCATCGCAATATTAAACAATGTTATCGCACATCGCAGCTTTTCCTCATATCGTGCAGCCCTAGTCGAAAACTGGCAGGGCTTAAACCACATACAAATGACAAAGCTTTGTGAGGACACAGGTGAAAGTGATCTGGCTTCAGGGCGCGCGCGCGTTGTCAGAGACGCGACACGGCTTGTCTCTCTGTCACAGAAAAAAGCTGAGCCCTGAACGGATACATTGTCCGTATTGTTGTTTTTGAATAGTGCACAATCGCTTTAAATGTTGAAACTGGCAAGCCTTTAAACGCATGTACTTGACAAACTTTATGAGCACGAAAGTGAAAGCGATCTGGCTTCGGGGCTTGCGCGCGCCGTCTGTGTGTGTGTGTGTGTGTGTGTGTGTCAGCGCGTAGGCTATAAGACAGCAATTAACTGACCTGTATATACACTGTGTAAAACATGCAGTTACTATAGTGATTCTGGGCATCTATTTACACAGATAACCACTCCTGAATCTCTGTGTGCCTGCAAACTGCACTTGATGTTGCTGACGGGGCGGAGTCGCGTGAAAACCGAAACCGACGTATTTTTCCCAATTTTGGTTATTTTCTGATTAATCGTACAGCCCTAGCTGCTGGGTTCATGAATATTAAATCACGTTGTCAGCGTTGCTCAAACTGATTTGCTGAAATCAAAACGGGACGGTAATAGAGGAGCGCCAGCTGTTTTGTGCATTAATCCCGCCCACTACCAGAAAAAAACACATCTTCTGCTTGTTCTTAAAAGCTGAATAATTCCAAATGAACTCCGTTATTTTGACTGGAAAATACAACAAAGAATATCGTTTACATGTAGTCGATTCTGCGTGGTATTTAAGACTCTCTTTTTGCGTGTGTGTGTGTGTGTGTGTGAAACACCGCTAACTTAGCGCTCTCAGCAAAGCGATGGCGAGGTGTGCGCCTTCACACTAGACTAGAGTTTACGGTACGTCAAATACAGGTACGCTGCTCATCCGTTGAGTTGAGCTGAAATAGACAGATCGCTTGACGGAGTGTGTGTGAAAATATATCTATGCTAAACTTATTTTTAGCCTCTAACACACACACTGGCGAGTAAAATCTAAGCATTTATTAGCCAATGATAGATATCATTTAGTCGCCCATAGTGAAGATTAACTCGCATTGTAGAGGGTTTTTTCTCCTTACTTGTTACACACCTTACAGTCACATTTGTATTGCAGTCAGATGTTTTCATTTTGTAGCTAAAACTTGCCAAGCGTACAACTGTGGACTGCCTGTGCGTCTGTGGTGTATGTCATCACGCAAGTCAGCCAATCATGTTCTGCTCTTTCTGACGGCTGTGCCCCCTGAATGTCAATCAGTGAGAAATGCTGAAATGTATATCGAAAATGTGTTTAAAAATCATATCACCGTTATTGAAAAAAATTATATTGCGATATATATTGAATTATTGTCCAGCCCTATATAGAATAATTACTTAATAATTTTATTGGAGTCTTACACACATGCTAACGAGTTATTAATTGCATTAATTTGAGTGATGACTGATATTATGGGATGGCTTGATGCGGCGCAGGAGATGCAGAGAACTTGATCTTGACCCTTAAGAGACTTTAATTAATGGTGTCACGTAACAAATCTTCCTCAAATTGAATTAAAAAATGTATTAATTGCTAATTTCAACGTTGAAATAAAAATATAAAGGGTGTACAAATACAAAAAAATCATGAATATAAATAATTGGGAATCATGTTTTAAGAAAAACTTTATCTATTATAACTTTTATGCTGTTTTGGTCGCCTGGCTGTTTTATTATAAAGGTCCAGAAATTCGACATTTTCTTTTCTTTTTTTTTATTCGTCAAGTTTTTCGCCACGTGTCTTTTTTAATTATATGACGTCATTACGTTGCTGTCTTGCCGGCAGCCCATTGCTGATCATGGTTTTGAGTATCGATGCATCTGCCCTCCTCAGGGAACACAGGAATGCGCAGTAATCTCAGATAACTTCCAGATTAGCAGATCTGGGATCTTTCAAGTCGTCTCAGATTATGTGAGGTACGAAGAACGGACCCCAGGTCTCACTTGTTTTCTGTTATTAAATCAGGATTCACTTGAAACTTCACATTTATCCTCCTTGAACTGATTCTAACTACTTCATATATTTATTTCAGACCCGACGGAAGTGAAAGAGCAAAGACAAGAACTGAAGGTAAGGATCCTGTAGTTTGTTTCAGTCTGTCGACACCAATGAAATGTGCTTAATGTGCCAATTTACAGACGATCTCAGACTAAGGATGGGCAAGAGTACTCGAATGTGACAGCGACGATCAGTCATCAAAACGATGACCGCCCTGATCTTGTCCTAACCAGCCGAGACGGCGATAAGCGTCTATTTTAGAAACGTTTTTATTACTGCGAAGTTGTTGTACTTTGATGTCATACGGCGCTCGGTCTACACAGTTGTCAAAAGAAAAAAAAAGTTTTCAAACAGAAGGGGTTTTCCACCAAGGCAGTGCTGGTGCTGGTTTGGAGACAGAGTCCAGTTTTAAATCGGTTCTTTGGTTTTCGACACCCAAAGCACCAGCTCTGAACCAGGAAAAGTGGTTCTAAAGTAGCATCAAAACATTGCTGGTCTAGAAGGAACAACCGCTTGCGTCAGGGGCTGGGGGCGGGGTTACCGTGACCACCAAGAGGAACATGAACTTGTGACTGGCATTTTTTAAATAGCAGCTAATGGAGCTAATAGCTGCTTGATTATAATCTCCGTCTTTACACATTATGGTTAGCTGCACGAATGCATTGGATTCGCTGTGTTTTTATGCCGATGTAGGATCATAAAGCCATGTGAATCTATAGTAACGCAACGTTTGCCATTGTTGATGGAAGAATTCGAGATGCATCAGCGTTGTGCAGAGCGATCGCCGTATAACATCAAAGTACAGCGAGAGCATACGACTCCTTTTGCTTTTGAATCACTCATGCTGTGTTTTGATATCATGATGGGCTGATCGGTCTGCGCAGCGCTGATGCATCTCGAACAAGCCAAGGCAAACTGGTTCTTCAAAGGCTCGTCAGTCAAACCAACTCCGAACCGGCACTAGCTTTTTACTAGCACCCGGTTCATGCTGATGGAAAAGGGTTAACTGATCATGAAAAATAAAATTCAGTGCAAGATGTGCAGCGCCAATCTGTCATATACATAGCATTATAATGAGAACAAGATTGTCAACATGACATCATGACTTTGCGTAAACATACACGCCGCTTTCTAAAGCCAAATGGCGTGTTATCTGTACACATTTTGGGCTATCCGCGTGTATGTCTACGGCGTGTGATTCTGCGCGTATGTGTTCGCCGAAACGAACCATCATCTCTGCGTGTATGTCAACGCCGTGCGATTCCGCGTGAATGTAAATGGATTTATAAACATACTAAATTATGTTTTTGTGAAAATGTAAAAATGCTGAATGTTTCTTGTGATGGGTAGGTTTCGTACTCGTTTTTTGAGACCTATCGATGATCAAAATGAGAAATTGACAAAAATGCCCATCCTTATCTCAGACATCGCCATAATGAATGAGCTGAAAACAGGGAACTCTTGGCTTAGCTCAGCTAAACATTATGGCCTGTACTTTTTAAATGCAGATTGAATCAATACACCGTGATCACAGTTCACACCTGCAGTGAAGCCCCTCCCACAACAATTCACCAATAAATACTGGGAATATCCACATCATCCTACAAGAGAAGGACAAACTCCAGGTGTAGCAGCTGAAATCTGTGACTGTTAAAGATGGAGTTTATTAAAGAGGAGATTGAAGACATGAGTTATCCAGATCCATCCAGAATAAAACATGAAGATACTGAGGAACAAACAGGTTGGTGTCCATTCTTGATTCTTCATTGTTGACTGCCTTGGTAGATGTGAATTAATGTGCTGACAAATTGCATTTAATGTATTTAAATGGCTATAACATTTTATGCCATGTTCTGTGTGAATACTCTTCTGATTGGCTGGAAGGTGTGCAATAAAATCGTTTAATGCACAGGTAGTTCATTTGAATCACCTTTTCATTTAAGTGCACACACACAGGCCTACATCACTCTCAAACAGAGCGGCGATCGCACTTCGAACAAACAAAACTTTAACTGTATATAAACAAGTGAATGACAGAACAAAGCTGTCACATGAAAGATCTGATACCTGATCTCTGTTGCTTTCTGCTGTTAAATCAGGGTTCACTTGAAATCCTTCTTTCTGTGTATTTTAGACCAGGTGGACGTAAAAGAGCAAAGACAAGAACTGAATGAAGTGAAGGAGGAGCATCACATCTTTAAAACTCACAGAACAAAAGCCAAAAAGCTGCACACCTGCACTCAGTGTGGAAAGAGTTTCCCATATTTAACTGATCTCAAGAATCATCTCCTTCATCACTCTGGAGAAAAAACATTTAACTGTGATCAGTGTGGTAAAGATTTTATTTCATCATCAAATCTAAAACAACACCTGAGAGTTCATTCAGATGAGAAGCCTCATGTGTGTTCTCACTGTGAAAAGAGTTTTTCAAGGCTGT
Source organism: Gobio gobio (assembly GCF_949357685.1). Lineage (NCBI taxonomy): Eukaryota > Metazoa > Chordata > Actinopteri > Cypriniformes > Gobionidae > Gobio > Gobio gobio. The sequence goes on from NC_137114.1 coordinate 50,433,522, forward strand.
ATAATTTTAAACAGCACCAGAAAACACATAATGAATTGAGAGATCATGTGTGTTGTGACTGTGGGAAGAGCTTTATTAGAGCTGACAGTCTGAAACAGCACCAAATAACTCATACTGGAGAAAAACCTTACAAGTGCTCATATTGTGACAAGAGTTTCAGTATTTCGGGACTCCTGAAATCTCACGAGCGATTTCATACTGGAGAGAAGCCTTACCGCTGTACTCAGTGTGGGAAGTGTTTCAAACAAAAACCACACCTTAACATACACATGAAATTTCACAGTGGAGAGAATCTGCACACCTGCACTCAGTGTGGAAAGAGTTTCACACAAATAGGACACCTTAACGAACACTTAAGAGTTCACACTAGAGAGAAACCGTATACATGCACTCAGTGTGGAAAGAGTTACACACAAAAAGGAAACCTTAATACACACATGAGAATTCACACTGGAGAGAAACCGTATACATGCACTCAGTGTGGAAAGAGTTTCACAGAAAAAGGAAACCTTAATACACACATGAGAATTCACACTGGAGATAAACTGTATACATGCACTCAGGGTGGAAAGCGTTTTTCTCAAGCATCAGGTCTCAGGAATCATCTGCAAATTCATTCTGGAGAAAAAACATTTAACTGTGATCAGTGTGGTAAAGATTTTATTTCATCAAATCTAAAACTACACCTGACAGTTCATTCAGATAGGAAGTGTCATGTATGTTCTCTCTGCGGAAAGAGTTATTCACGGCTGGACAGTTTTAAACTGCACCAGAAAACACATAATGAAGTAAGAGATCATGTGTGTTGTGACTGTGGGAAGAGCTTTACTACAGCAGGAAATTTGAAACAGCACCTAAGAATTCATACTGGAGAAAAACCTTACAAGTGCTCATATTGTGACAAGAGTTTCACTCAGTCAGCAAACCTGAAAGTACATGAGCGAGTTCACATGGGAGTTAAGCCGTACCACTGCACTCAGTGTGGGAAGAGTTTCACCCGATCAAAGTATCTAGTGTATCATATTAAAAATCACAGTGAGCAAGTGTTTGTGTAGTTAACTAATAAACTAGTGTTGCTGTGAAATTCCACAAGATTTGTGTTTTATATGTTGGAGAACAAGGCCATTTCTCAAGTCAGAAGTTTGTTTACTTGGTAGTTCAAACTTGCCAAGTTCAACTCGGGAGAGCGAACTCCAGAGGACGAAAGGAATCTTCATCAATTGTGAATCGTCATCAGTCACTGCCCAAGTACTGTTCCAATTCAAAGTTCACATCTAGCCTAGTGCAGTTCAAATCCCCGGATGTGTTCTTGATCTACCCCTATTAACGAGGATGCAATGAGGGGTGTGACTTGCGTGGACTTCAGACAGACGCATCTCAGAATGCATCTCGCACCAACCAGCAAGTGTCAATAGTGGATGAGAAACCCAGCGTAATTTAAAAATACTACTGTTAATGTGTCACAAAATGTAGAAAAAGTCCTTTTCAGGCAAGAATGTAGTTGTTTAAAGGACATATTGCAGGTTACAGTTTTTTCTAAATGAATATATAAACTTTTACGAAAATACCATATGAAAAGGTAATGCAAGATTTAAAATGTTGTAAAAAGACATAAGTGCACAAATTTAGTAGATAAAGAGGCCGTTTTGTTTGACCGCTTGGAAAAAAAAAGCTTTTTTTTTTTCAACATCACATATACATCACGGGAGGGAGCCGTTCGCCGGGCTCTGCGTTGGCTCAGTGCAGAATAGGTTGATATTCAGTTGGAGTCTCTGTATTTTCGGTAGATTTTCTATTCCAATGTATCATTGTCATGGTAAATTATTGTGTCCAGCCTGTCAGGACATCGAGTCCACAGGTTTCCTATAAAATAAAGTTAAGGAAACCTGCATGGTGGCGTTTTTTGCAGGTGAAGAGACGGGACTTCACTTTTGCATCTGCTTCGAAAAAACGGTGTGTAGGTGTAGCGTTCACTTTAGACCGGAGGATTATCATTGCAGCGATATGATGTGTTTAACATGGTAATACTCATGTAAAGGATATTAAATTAATAATCATCCACACTTGATGCTTCTTTGCCATTGTTTTTATACGTGAATCAATTTGAACTTTGATGAATACACAGTATGTACATTAACATAAATAAATTCAGTCTCACACTTTAAATTTTTTTTTTAATTATGTGGTGGTAATGTAAATATTTTATTCATGCAGAATGTACATTCATGTTCACTCAAATACACTCATAATGTCATACATCCTCACACTATGGGTGAATCGACAGGAAATAAACACAGAATTAATGAATAACACAGAATTAACACACAACAGAATTAATGAATAAAGGATAACATGAAATGCATACAATAACACTATACTGTCTGTGGTCCGGTCGTTCGCATGACGGTCATGGATCCATCAGAGATTCAGCTCGTAGAAACACTACACACTGGCTGCGTGGCATGTCCGTTTTTATTTCGGCTCTCGTCATAACAGGTTTGAGCTTGTACACTGCCTGCGTGACACGCGGCTCGATCCCTGCTGACAACGCGTGCATGCTAGAAATAGAACCGACGCCTATTTTTTACGCGACATGCAAGCGTGTTGGAAGCATTTACAGGCAAAATAGAATATAGAAAAAGCTGTTTGTCATTTTGACACGAATACATATTAATAAATTACATTTTGATGTTTTAAAGTCCCTACGTTTTAACATGAATGCAGATATAATTGTAATTAATAATCATAATTATCCCTAGTGCCTGATACATGATAATAATCTGTACAGTAATGTAACAGTACTGAGCACAGTGTACATATATCGTTAGCTTGCGTTATCTATAAGATGACACTGTTCTCTCACCTAGACACCTGCTCTGTTCTCCACTGTTTCTCCTCACACAAATTCTCAATGTGTCTCCTCTAATCGTTGTTTTGTCTAATCCTGGTCTGTCCCTAATTGTGTGTCATAATTGTATGACTTTGGTCTACCATATGAGTATTAATAAACATTTATAATTTCCTCAGCATGCCGAACTGTCATTGCTATCCATTGTTTTCCTATCATTGAAATTCACCACACTCCCTCTCGTTACGTCACTTCCGGATTTGGCATTTTTAGAGTAAAATTTTCTCACAAAAACAACTCCAAAAGCCTCAATAGCGTATTTTAAAGAAAATCTAGTTCCTACATTATTTTTCTATACATTGACTCACTGGGGTCTCTAACCTGCAATATGCCCATTAAACAAGTACATTCTCGCCTGAAAAAGTCACATTAACCGTAGTATTTTTAAATTATGCTGGGTTTCTCGTCCGCTATTGATGCTTGCTGGTTGGTGCGAGATGCATTCTGGGATACCTGACTTTCTCAAATCTGCTCAAGTCACCTTCTGATGCATCCTCGATAAAAGGGGCGGATCAAGGACACATCCAGGGATTTGAACTGTAGCCTTCTAGGCTAGAATTGGAACAGTACTTGGGCAGCGACTGATGACGATTCACAAGTCCATGAGAACACAAGTACAGACAAGAACGCATATTGAGAAATAGGGGTGGCACGGTACATAAAAAAACATCTGGGGGGAGAGGGCGGGCGGCCTTCTGTGACTCATTATATAATTATTTCAGACGTGATGAATGTGAAAGAGTAAAGACAAGAAAGTGAAATTGCAATGGTAATGATCCTGTAGTTTGTTTCAGCCTGTCGACACCAATAAAATGTGCTTAATGTGCCAATTTACAGCAAATCTCAGACATCTCCATAATGAATGAGGTGAAAACAGGGAACTTTTGGCTTTTCAGCAGCTCAGTTTAACATTATTGCCTGTACTTTTTAAATGCAGATTAAATCAAAACGCAGTGATCACAGTTCACACCTGCAGTGAAGCCCCTCCCACAACAATTCACCAATAAATACTGGGAATATCCACATCATCCTACAAGAGAAGGACAAACTCCAGGTGTAGCAGCTGAAATCTGTGTGACTGTTAAAGATGGAGTTTATTAAAGAGGAGATTGAAGACATGAGTTATCCAGATCTATCCAGAATAAAACATGAAGATACTGAGGAACAAACAGGTTGGTGTCCATTCTTGATTCTTAAGTATATGTATATGGATGATAAATGATAGAGAAATGTATCTAAATTGTCATAACCTTGTTTAAAGCAGTGTCAAGCATATTTTTAACTATATTAACAAGTGAATGATGGAACAAACCTTTGCCTCATGAAATATCTGATACCTGATCTCTGTTGCTCTCTGCTATTAAATCAGGGTTCACTTGAACTGATTTAACTTGATGTGAGACCAGGTGGAAGTGAAAAGGCAAAGACAAGAACTGAATGAAGAGGAGGAGGAACATCATAACTTTAAAATTCAAAGAACAAAAGCCAAAAAGCTGCACACCTGTACTCAGTGTGGAAAGAGTTTCATGCAAAAAGGACACCTTAATGAACATTTAAAAATTCACACTGGAGAGAAACCGTATACATGCACTCAGTGTGGAAAAAGTTACACACATAAAGGACACTTTAATACACACATGAGAATTCATACTGGAGAGAAACCATATACATGCACTCAGTGTGGAAAAAGTTACACATATTTAACTGATCTCAAGAATCATCTGCTCTGTCACTCTGGAGAAAAACAATTTAACTGTGATCAGTGTGGTAAAGTTTTTATTTCATCATCAAATCTAAAAAAACACCTGAAAGTTCATTCAGATGAGAAGCCTCATGTGTGTTTTCACTGTGGAAAGAGCTTTTCAAGGTTGTTTATTCTTAAACAGCACCAGAAATCACATGATGAAGTGAGAGATTATATTTGCTGTGTCTGTGGGAAGAGCTTTACTAGAGCTGGCCATCTTAAACAGCACCAAAGAATTCATGCTGGAGAAAGACCTTACAAGTGCTCATATTGTGACAGGAGTTTCACTCTGTCTGGAAACCTGAAATCACATGAGCGAGTTCATACTGGAGAGAAGCCGTACCGCTGTACTCTGTGTGGGATGAGTTTTAGATATTCAAGTAATCTAGTGTATCATATTAAAAAGCATTGTTCTGTGTCACAGTGAGCAAAAGTTTTCTTCAGATCCAAAACATTCAAGTACATTATGTGAGATACACATAAAGTAAATGGGTAGTTAGTTAACCAATAAACTATTGTTTCTGTGAAATGCCACAAGAATTGTGCTTTATTGAATTATTCCTGTGAATATTATTGAATTATTCTTTGATTGGATACTTGTTCAATAAAGTCTGCTAAACGACTAAATATAAATGTAAAAGAGACTGGAGACAAATGTTATTTATCAAAATAAATATTCTGTAGGGAAGAGAAGAATCAATCATACTGTTCCACAGTTACTTCCCCTTGTGATGTATATAAATCTTGGTAAAAAGATTTAAAAGCCTTATTAATTTCCCCTGCCTCTGTAGTCAGTTTATTTTTGTCATCAAAGATAGAAGGGATTAAGTTTTGAATACTAAGCTTTTTCACTCTATGGGCTAAGTATTTACCTGCTCTCTTACCTTTTTCATAAGTTTGTTTTGTGCAAAATAGAGCAAATTATGTCATTTAGTTCCAATTTAAAACTGTTTAAATTATTAAGAGTTACAGGGTCTAGATGATTAATATGTTGTTTTTTCAGGGTCCGAATCATCTAATTTAACTAGTTTTTCACGTTCCACGCGTTTACGTAGCGAGCAGTGTTGGATAAGCTGTCCCCTCAGGAAAGCCTTAAAAGCATCCCATGTTATACCAGGGTCAGAGCCATCATTGAAAAGCCAATATTCATCTATTGCCGCGTATATAAAAGGAACATGAGGTCTCACTTTACAATAGAGAATTGTTAAAGCTCCATCTTGTGTTTTTTTATAGTTATACTTTTATACTTTTTTAAACAAAAAGTTAAAAACCTCCCTTCCCTAACCAAACCCTTCCCTATGCAAGAAGGCTGTATCCCGGTACGCTATGCTACCGATATGTTGACTGCCTCATTACGTTGATCTCGCGATAATCTATTTTCCTGTAGAAAGTCTCCCAATTATTAAACATAACTGTGAACTTAGAATGATCACCTAAAATAAGTAACGAATACTCAAAAAGTATATCTCAGAGCATTTTAACTCTTGGTATTACAACCCATTAACCATCTGGTGGCATATATATACGACAAAGTAATGTTAGTACTTTCTGGATATATTCTGTCCAAGACACCTGCACATTGCAAACAGGTTGTGCAAATAGGGGGAAAAAAGCAATAAACTCCAAAATCTCCTGAACAGTTTTTGTTGCGAACACTTGAGACTGGTGTGCCTCACAGGTGACGCTCATTCTCAATCACGGACAACGATCTCTCGTCAACCTCGCCACAGTATCCTTTTCTAATGGAACTTCACCACGTTTTGTCATTGGGAGAGGCATCAGACAAGGGTGCCCTATTTCTCTATTTTTTGGTTCTGTTGGTTGCAGAGCTTCTTAACCTTTATTGTGCATTGTTTGAATATTGAGGGCATCCAAATAGCAGACTGCACTATTTTAGTTAGTCAGCTGACAAATTATATATGTATCTTCTTGAACAATAAAAAAAGGTCCCCACTATATTAGAGACTATAAAACTCTTTTTTGATGCCTCTGGCCTTTCTGTTAATCAGAATAAATCAGAGTTCATGACAATTCATCAGTCTGATATCCCTGAGATATGTGGAATTAAGATAAAACAAAAGGTTAGATATCTTGGCATTATATTTAATAAATGTCCACATGAAAGAGTTGAAAATAATTGTTCTACATGTTTGCATAAAGCAAAAGCTGTTTTTAATTACTGGTCTCAGAGGAACCTGTCGATCCATGGGTGTGTTCTGCTTTCCAACCCCTTTCTCTCCTTGTATGTTAATCCCAAAATGTGTTCAGATATTGACATGGCCTTATTTAAATTAATTTGGAAAAACAGAACTGAATATATAAAGAGAAAAATGATTATTAGAAATGTTTCAGAGGGTGGGCTTAACGTTTTTGATTTCAGTACTCTTAATAATATATATTTTTTAATTAACTGGATAAAACACTGCTTGAACCAGAATAATTATATTTGGTTTTAAATCCCCAACCTGTTTTTTATTTTTTGGTGAAAAATGTGGTGGGTTAAACTTTTTACTATTATGTGACTTCAAATGTAGCAAATTTCCCATCAAATTATCCAATTTTCACAAGCAATCACTAGAAGCATGGAAAATAGCCTTTAAGCATAAGCATAATTTATCACCACACTCATGCATATTATGGAATAACCAACTTGTGTTATCTAAAAGAAAGAGTATATTTAAAAGAGAATGGTTTGATAAGGGAATTTTATTTATATAAGACTTACTAAATGGTGATGGTGAGATTTATAGTAGGGTAACAGTCTAAGACCCAGGACCAGTAGTGAAGAATGAAGACCAAGAGTCAGGAATGTAATTAATTAAAGATAAATTTACTGAAGAATAGTTTCCAGTTTCATCAGCAGAAGCCAGCTTTAAGTCTCACAAAGAGTTTGTAGGCCGCACTCCCTCTACCAGCCTATCGTACATACAATTGTTTCAACAGTTACACTGTTTTCAAGGACATTGATTACATCAACACTGCCAGATGGGCTAATCCTGATTGGCTACAGAAACATACAAGTCTTAATAGTAGTCACATGTATAGATATGCGAGAGTGGTGTCGTTGAGTGAGGATGCTTGTCGCAATCCCCCCCCCCCCCCCCCCCCCCTGCTGGTCTGGGGGGGTTAAGCACCGATCAGATAGCTCCAACAGACCTGCAAAGAACATGTGAAACACACACACAAGCACTAGGGCATCGCACTTTAGTCAAGTTAACTTTATTTATATAGCACTTTTAACAATACAGATTGTTTCAAAGCAGCTTTACAGTGTTAAACAGGAAAATAATGCAGCATAATTTTATTCAGCCGCCTAGCCATTCTGGAGAAAAAATGTCATCAGTTAATTTCAATTATCATACAGTGACAGTGTGGGCTTTAGATCAGTAATTAGAACAGTAATTTAGTTTATATGGTTAATTTAGTTTAATAATTAGATTTATTTTTAGTTGAAAAATTTAGAAAAATTGAATGTCCCCAACTGAGCACGCCAAGCCAGAGGCAACAGTGGCAAGGAAACCAAAACCCCATCAGGTGACCTAATGCAGAAAAAAAAACCTTGGGAGAAACCAGGCTCAGTCAGGTGCCAGTTCTCCTCTGGCCAATTAACAAACAGCGTATGATTATTATTCTGGAAACTTTACAGGTCAGGGGTCATGATAGATCGGAATATTCGAAGGATCGGAGACAACATGCCGGAGACGGGTTTATTGAGGAAGACAAATCGATTGAAGTATTATTAAATTGTAATATTCGAACAATCGGAGTCATCACGCCAGAGACAGGTTTATTGAGGATGCCGTGTCGACGATGCAATTTCAGGGGAGTCTAATTGACACGGTCTTTGCAGACACTTCAGGGTCCTGTGTTGGTCACGTCTGGGCACAGGTCCACCATCTGATCTGGATACAGCCTGGATCCGGCTGACTGCAGTAAACCTCGGAATAAAACAGAGAGACTATCATTAGCGTAGATGCCATTCTTCCGATGATGTAACGAGTACATCAGGTGTTATGGGAAGTGTTCCCGGTTCCGGCTGACCTAGTTAATGCAGCCTAACAATCATTTAATTGAAAAAGTGTTTTATGTGTATGCCATAGTAAAGAGATGTGTTTTTAGTCTAGATTTAAACTGACAGAGTGTGTATGCTTCCCGTACAATATTAGGAAGACTGTTCCAGAGTTTAGGTGCTAAATAGGAAAAGGATCGACTGCCTAGACATGATGGAGTATAATGTGTTAAGAGCTCGATCAAGTATTGGGGAGCTAAACCATTTAGTGCTTTGTAAGTAATAAGCAAGATTTTAAAATGTACGCAATGTTTAATAGGCAGCCAGTGCAATGCTGACAGAACTGGGCTAATATGGTCGTACTTCCTGGTTCTAGTAAGAACTCGAGCTGCTGCGTTTTGGACCAGCTAGAGTTTATTTATTAAGCAAGCAGGGCAACCACCCAGTAGAGCATTACAAAAATCTAACCTTGAGGTCATGAACGCATGAACTAACTGTTCAGCATTTTGCATTGAGAGCATGTGCCGTGATTTAGATATATTTTTAAGATGGTAGAATGCAGTTTTACAGATGCTAGAAACGTGGCTTTCAGATGAAAGATTGGTTTCAAAGAGCACACCCAGGTTCCTCACTGACGACGAGGACTTGACAGAGCAGCCATCAAGTGTTAGACAGTATTCTAGGTTACTACTTGTGGAGCTTTTATGTCCAATATTTAAAAATTCATTTTTTTCTGAATTGAGTTGCAGGAAATTACTGGTCATCCAATGCTTTATATCAGCTATGCATTCCGTTAATCTTGTGAATTGGTAAATTTCTTCAGGGCGTGAAGAAATATAGAGCTGAGTATCGTCAGCATAACAATGAAAACTAACGCCATGCTTCCTAATGATATCTCCCAGTGGTAGCATGTACAGGGTGAAGAGCAGCGGTCCTAGCACTGAGCCCTGCAGTACTCCATACTGAACTTGTGATCGGTGTGACATCTCTTCATTTACTGCTACAAACTGATAACGGTCACATAGGTATGATTTAAACCATGACAAAGCAATTCCACTAATACCTACATCATTTTTGAGTCTATTCAAAAGAATTTTGTGGTCGATAGTATCGAATGCAGCGCTAAGATCGAGTAACACTAATAGAGAGATACAGCCACGGACAGATGATAAGAGTAAATCATTTGTAACTCTGATGAGAGCAGTCTCAGTACTATGATACGGTCTAAATCCTGACTGGAAATCCTCACAGATACCATTTCTTTCTAAAATGGAACATAATTGTGAAGACACTGCCTTTTCAAGTACTTTTGACAGAGAGGATAGATTTGAGATTGGTCTATAATTGACTAATTCTGTATGATCAAGTTGCGTTTTTTTAATAAGTGGTTTAATAATAGCCAACTTAAAAGTTTTCGGTACATATCCTAATGACAAAGATGAATTAATGATATTAAGAAGAGGATCTATGACCTCTTGTAGCATCTCTTTTAATAGCCTAGTCGGTATAGGGTCGAGCATACATGTTGTTGATTTTGATGATTTAACGAGTTTAGCCAATTCTTCTTCTCCTATAGCAGTGAATGAGTGCAATTTTTCCTCAGTGACACGACAATGCTCTGTCTGATGTGATACTGTAGTAGACGGCTGCATGGTTAAAATTTTCTTCCTAATATTATCAATCTTACATGTAAAGAAGTTCATAAAGTCATTACTGCTGTGCTGTTTACAAACATCAGAAGTTGAAGCTTTATTTTTGGTTGATTTAGCCACCGTATCGAATAAATACCTAGGGTTGTGTTTGTTTTCTTCCAAGAGAGTCGAGAAATAAGCAGATCTAGCAGTTTTTACAGCCTTTCTGTATGCGATCATGTGCTCTTTCCACGAATTACGAAAGACCTCAAGTTTTGTTTTCTTCCAGCTGCGCTCCATTTTTCTGGCTGCTGTTTTAAGGGCCCGAGTGTGCTCGTTGTACCACGGCGTTGGACTAATTTCTTTTATCTTCTTTAAGCGCAGGGGAGCAACTGTGTCTAAAGTACTGGAAAAGAGAGAGTCAATAGTTTCTGTTGCAACATCGAGTTCTTCTAAGCTATCTGGGATGCTGAGGAGATGATACTGATGAGCAAGATTATTTAAAAAGCAATCTTTAGTGGCGGCAGTGATTGTCCTGCCATTTTTGAAGCGAGGGGACGGCTTTGCAGCCTTAGCTAAATTAAGTATACATGATACTAGGTAATGATCTGAGATGTCATCGCTCTGCTGCAGAATTTCAACGGTATCAACATTTATTCCATGTGACAATGTTAGGTCTAAAGTATGATTATGACGATAAGTGGGTCCTGACACGTGTTGCCTAACTCCAATAGAGTTTAGAATGTCTTTAAATGCTAATTCCAATGTATCTTTTTCGTTGTCTACATGCATATTAAAATCACCAACAATTAGTAATTTATCTACGGCCAGTACTAACTCTGATAGAAAATCAGCAAATTCTTTGATAAAGTCTGTATTATGCCCTGGTGGCCTGTATACAGTAGCTAACACAAATATTAAATGGGGTTTATCATGTACACTACATAACGTTACATAAAGCACCAAAACTTCGAAGGAATTATATTTGAAACTAGACTTCTGAGTAATACTGAAGATATTATTATAAATTACAGCAACCCCTCCCCCTTTACCTTTCAGACGCGGCTCATGTTTATAACAATAATCTTGGGGGGTGGACTCATTTAAAGTAATGTAGTCGTCAGGTTTTAGCCAGGTTTCTGTCAAACATAGCATATCTAAATTATTATCTGTAATGATATCAATAACAATAAGCGCTTTTGGGGAAAGGGATCGAATATTCAGCAACCCAAGCTTTATCAATTGTTCATCTGTATTATATCTGTTGTTTATTTGTTGGACATAAATAAAATTTTTACTGTTGAATGGTTTTGATAATTTTTTGTATTTACTAATTCGGGGAACAGACACAGTCTCTACATGATAATATCTAGGTGAAAGAGTCTCTATGTGCTGTGATTTATCTGACTCCAGTGATATGAGACAGCTAGCAGACGGTAGGTTTAGCCAGTTTGTCTGCTTCCTGACCTGGGCCCTAGTGAGTCAAGGTTTAGCTCTAAGACTATGTGCCAAATTACTAGAGAGAAGAGCAGAACCACCCCATGAGGGATGGATGCCATCCTTCTTCAACAGGTCAGGTCTGCCCCAAAAACTTTTCCAATTGTCTATGAACCCTATATTATTTTGTGGACACCACTTAGACAACCAGCCATTGAGTGATGATAGTCTGCTAACTATCTCATCACTCCTTTTTAGAGGGAGTGGTCCAGAACAATAAACAGCCTCTGACATCGTACTAGTGAGTTCACACATCTCTTTAATGTTAATTTTGGTGATCTCCGACTGGCGAAGTTGAACATCATTAGTGCCGACGTGAATAATAATCTTTACGAGATTAATCTTAATCTTTAAAAGAATTTACGATTAGCTTTAGCCAGCACAATTTGCTTTGATGTCAGGCGCTCTGGTTCCCGGTAAACATTTGACTATGGTGGCTGGTGTCTCTATTTTCACGTTCCGTGTAATAGAATCACCAATGACTAGGGCACTTTCAGCAGGATACTCAGTGGGTGCTTCAGATACTCAGTAGAACCTGTTTGATGTTCTAACCGGAATGGAAAAGTGATTTTTTTATCTGCGACTATGCCGTCTCATTGTCACCCAGTTTCCCTGCTGCGGGGGCCCTGCAGTCGGAACCGAAGAATGTAGAGTTCACTAAGCTATTCGCATCCAAATCAGTATCTAAAGCTGTTACATCCTCACTATTCTCAGATAAAGTATGGATGCGTGTTTCTAATTCTGAAATCTTCTCCGTCAGCCTAACTATCTCCTTAAATTTATCACATGTGAAGCCCTGTTCGCCAACGGAGAAGCCTATGCTAAACATACAGCAAGCAGTGCTAGTGACAATGACAGGAGATGACATGACTTACCGTGTTTGTTGATTAATCAAACTTACCACAATTGTTTGCAGGACACCATTTACTAATCCAACTAATGAACTCAGAAAACAGGAGACCCGGGTGCAGAGATGACAAGCTAATAGGTTAACAAAATGCTAACATGTGATGGTGATTTAGATTAAAAGCTAGCAATGTCAAATTTAACGTGATAGGTAATATTTAGACAATGTATGGTGATGAGTAAATTATATTTAGCAGTAGAACGAAGAAGATATATCAAAATAGAGATTCAAACGCAAGTAAGGCTGTACAGAGCTACAGGCCGGCAGGAAGCAGTAAGGAGCAATCGATCAGGAGCAGGAGACGTTTAGTCTCTTAACGTTTAGTCAGTGTCAGTGGGTCCTGACCTTTATCAAAAGAACACATACTACCACAAAACATAGATAAAACAATCTCTCTCCTTTGAGAGAGAGGAGTACACATACATCATATTTGACCTTTGACACAGTCAATCATCAGATTCTTCTGTCCACCCTTTCATCACTTGGCATCACAGGGATTCCACTCCACTGGTTTGAACCCTATATCACAGGTAGGTCTTTCAAGGTTGCCTGGAGAGGGGAGGTATCCAAAGCACATCAGCTGACCACAGGGGTTCCTCAGGGCTCAGTGCTTGGACCTCTCCTCTTCTCCATTTACACTACATCATTGGGACCATCATACAGGCACATGGCTTCTCATACCACTGCTATGCTGATGACTCTCAGGTCTACCTTTCATTCCAACCAGACGACCCCACAGGAGCTGCAAGAATCTCCAGCTGTCTGGCGGACATCTCGGCATGGATGAAAAAACATCACCTGCAGCTCAACCTGGCAAAGACTGAACTGCTCGTCTTCCCGGCCAATCCGACAATACAACATGACTTTGCCATCCAGCTAGGTTCATCTCGGATCACCCCTTCAGGGTCGGTCAGAAACCTTGGCGTAATCTTTGACGACCAGCTGTCCTTCAAAGACCACATTTCAAAGACAGCTCGCTCATGCAGGTATGCATGAGCTATAGCTTTCCTGTAGCTCAAACAGTAGAGTGTGGCACTAGCAACGCCAGGGACGCTCACTCACATACACACACACACGCGTCTGGTTCACTATCTTTGTGGGAATTTTCCATAGACGTAATGGTTTTTATACCGTACATACTGTACATTCTATCCCCCTACACTACCCCTAAACCTACCCATCACAGGAGACATTCTGCATTTTTACATTTAAAAAAAACATCATTTAGCATGTTTATGAATCCATTTACATTGTGGGGACTGCTTGCTGACATATGTTGGTGCAACTACATTACAAACATATGTTGGTGCAACTACATTATGAGGACATTCCATAGACGTAATGGTTTTGATACAGTACAAACTGTACATTCTATCCCCCTACACTACCCCTAAACCTACCCAACACACACACACACACACACACACTACCCCTAAACCTACACACCCCAGAAAACATTCTGCATTTTTACATTTTTAATAAATCATTGTTTAGTATGTTTTTAAAGCTATTTTTATTATGAGGACACAGGAAATGTCCTCATAAACCACATTACGTTCATCATAACGTTACGTTGTTACCAGTGTAATATGTCATGTTAATAAAAAAAAATGTAAGGGATAGTTCAAGCTGAAATGAAAGTAAAGTCATCTTTTACTCACCCTGCTGATGTCCTATGCCCTCCTATCTTTTTTGAAATTTTGAAAAACGTCCTGCGCGTGCTCCTCCATGGCTATAAATGGCAGTGAAATCCAGGCGAAAACTTTACAAAAAGGACACAAAAGTATCACACAATGATACAGGGAGACGCGCCATATAAGGAAAGTGTTCAGGAGGCATACTATAAAGTTTTGCGAGAAAGAAACCGCATTATTCAGTCAAAATACTGAGGTTGGTAGTTACTCTGCGCGCATTCCTGTGTTTGTGCGAGCCGTCAGCGCTCACGCAATGTTGTCATGACAACCTGTACAAAGCATTCACCTCAAGAGGTTTACCTCATTATATTACTGTATTAAGCTTATAAAAGAGAGAGTCACGTTTGTTTCTACTAAGTCTGATTTCGCAAAAGGGTGCGTGTGTGTCCGTATCATGGGTGCCATGACAACAGTGCGAGTTATAGTAATATGCTGATGGCACGTGCTCACAGGAGTGCGCACAACGGCCGAGCTCAGTATTTTGATAGAATAAAGACCCTTTCACACCGGACGTGTAATGGAAAAGCGAATATTTCGTGTGCGAATAGTTCATGTCAAAACCATTCACATCAGCCGCGGCGCGAGTTTGCGACGTTTCAGAGCTCCAACATTCCAAAACATTTGCGGCGACAGCTGAGAAAACACGGACACTTCATCATTCAGTGGAGACGAGCTTTTCATTTTCTTTAAAAGACAGAAAAGAAGGTTTTGGGTGCACCCAGTCTTAAAGAACAGAGAGTCTGAAGGGGAGTATGCTAATCTTGTACAGGAGCTAAAACTTTATCAAGGCCAGTTCGCACTTACTTTCAAATGTCCGTGTGACAATTTGAGGAGCTCCTCCAGGGACGGGACAGTACCACCGCATCTGACGAGACAAACACAAACTTCAGGAACCAATCGATCCGGAGCTGTTTCCAGCTGTGTTTCCAGTTGAGTCACAATGTAAACATTTAAGTGCCACAGTCGTACTGACGGAAACACATTTACTTTCTATAGTCACGGACACAATTAGGTTAGAAAAAAATCAATGTATTGATTATAATATCGTAATCTGTAGCCTACAGTGGGCAAACACAGCTGCATCTGTACAGCTGTAAACACAACTGCAGCTGTAATCTCGTGACAAATGCGATACCTGGCAAAGGTTAATGTTGATTGAATGGCTAGCAGAGGTGGAAAGAGTAACAAAATATTCTACTCAAGTAAAAGTACTATTACTTCAATTAAATTTTACTTAAGTACAAGTAAAGGTACCGGTCTAAAAATGTACTCAAGTAAAAGTAAAAAGTAGTTCATTTAAAATGTACTCAGAGTAAAAGTTACAGCCATGCGTGTAATTTGCACGGGGGTTACGGGGGTCATGACCCCCTCAAAAATCAGATCCAGCTAATATAACCGAGGACTCAAAGATGCAGAAGATAATGGGCTTTTTAATGATAATAACAAAATAAAACAAGGCAAAACAAACTACCCCGAGGGGGAAAAACAGACTTGACTTGACTTGGCTTGGCTTGGCTTGGCTTGACGGGAGCATGGAAAACATGAGTTACATTTGACGACGATTCCGCACTGGACTGCAAACACAAGGAGATTAAATAGGGAACAAACAAAAGAGGGTAATGAGGGAAGACAGGTGGGGCAAATGAACAAATAATCAGGAAACAAGGTGGGCGGGGTTAGACAATAGACATGAGCACATGGCACAAACGCAGCCAGTGAAAAACACCAACCACGTGCTACACAACATAAGACAACATAACATGAAAGCACACGGCCGATGTAAACATGAACCGTGTGCTACACAGAACACAACACACAGACAGAAGAGCACACTCTCACATGACAAGAAAGAGCGCACGAGAACAAGCGAATGCTCATTCTGTGCGCTCGAAACAAAACAAACACGCGGAGCATGAATGTCCGAATCCCAACACAAAACTGAACACGTTAACGTTAAACACTAATAATAACACAGTGATACGAACCTATTGAGTACTTCTGCCCTGAGGGCAGCGCGTTAAACACTAATAATAACACAGTGATACGAACCTATTGAGTACTTCTGCCCTGAGGGCAGCGCTTTAAACACTAATGATAACAAAGCGATACGAACCTATTGAGGGCAGCGCATTAAACACTAATAATAACACAGTGATACAAACCTATTGAGTACTTCTGCCTTGATATCATCTGAATTTTTGCATATATCAGCTCCACAGAAAGCGAGCAGTTTTGGAAAAGCATTTTTTACTGCAGTGACACGGTAACACTTTGAATTAGTTAACATGAACTAACCGTGAACAACATCTCTGTTCAGCATTAGTTCATCTTTGTTAACGTTAGTTCATAATATCCAGCTGTTCGTGGTTTGTTCATGTTAGTTCACAGTGCATTAATGTTAGTAAGATTTTAATTATGCATTAGTAAATGTTGAAATTAAAATTAACAAAGATAAATAAATGCTTTATAAATGCAGTTCATTATTAGTTCATGTTAACAAATGTAGTTAACTAATGTTAACTAATGTATACCTTATCAAGTGTTACCAGTGACACCATAAGCAGCTTTGATGTGGTCGAGCGATGAAGCAGTCAAATTAAAATGCATGTGATAGGACATTTAGACCAGTGTTTCCCAACCTTTTTTCAGACATGGCACCCTTTGAAAATGTTCTCCATTTTGTGGCACCCCCTCGCATACGTTACGCTAGGGGTGTAACGGTACAGTTTCCTCACGGTTCGGTTTGTATCACGGTTTTAGATTCACGGTTTCGGTACGGTTCAGTATTTCCTATGTTCAGGGAAAAAATAACTACTGTCAAATAAAAACAAAGAAAATAATAAGAACAAAACATTTAAATACAAGCAGCAGCACAAATAAATACTATGGAGCAAAGATACTAATAAAATAAACTATGCTTTTCAGGTTTTTCAGGTAGGCCAAAGTCTAACATTAGTTTTCAGGTACAGAAATTGATCAAATGTAAAATAACATAGCATATTTGACTGTATAAATGAAAGATTAACCCTATTAAACTTACAAAAGCTATTCAATCAAGAGCAGTGAGTGATGTCCTTGTCTTTTGTTGTTTGACATTAAACAGACAGCAGTAAAGGCTACTGCCCCTTTAAGACCTAATGCCACTGCCCCTTTAAGACCAAAAGCTTGGATATGCGTCATCTTTCTCGACTGTATAAAGTTTACTTAAGGCATATACAGACTATGTCTGCTAGAATACTCATCAAGATGGACATGTTGACATACTTAGTTAACTAATGTATACCTTATTAAGTGATACCATAAGCAGCTTTGATGTGGTCGAGCGATGAAGCAGTCAAATTAAAATGCATGTGATAGGACATTTAGACGATGATTATTAGCTCTGTGCATTTCTAATGTTCGCTAATTATCTTAGTAAACGTTGGAGGATGTTGAATTAAAAAAAAATTGGAAGTAAATACACTTACCTTGTTATGAATTAATTCTCTCCAGATCGGTGATAACGGCTCAGTCTGGGGGATTCCCTCCACACCTACAAACCTCTTGGCCCGCCTCTGCTTCAATTTCATTGGTTGAATCTGTAAACCAATCATTTTCCTTTCTGCCCTCAGAACATGTTTGAGTAAGTAAAACTCCCATCTGCGTTCAGTACATGTAAATCACATAGAGTGAGTCTCAAACACCACTGCCTCCTCCTTCATATATAAATCTAATTTGTGAAAAACACCACGGAAAAATAGGCACATCTCAACGTAACACAGAGAATGATGCAATCGTCGGGATCATTAATATGTACGCCCCCAACATTTGCATTTGCCAGCACATGTTCACTGTCAGGCGATACTGCGCAGCCGTATCACCTCTGCAGGTAAACAAGCGCCACGCGAGGATAGCGAACATGGCAGATCATGGAAACAAATGTTATGTTCCTGGCTGTGCAGGGGATGTGAAGATGTTTCATACTCTTCCCACAGATAAAACATGTCAACAGGCATGGTTGATGTTTATTTATAATCGGATACCGTGACAATTTAATTCAAAGTTGTTAGTTTGCTCAGCCCATTTCACCACGGACAGTTTTTCCAAACCTGGGACAATATCAAGCAGGCTTTGCTCAGCGTCCGACACTGAAAAAAGGGGCAATTCCAACCATATACCTGCAAGCAGTAAGTGATTTTATCCACATCTTGACTGTCTAAACAATTTCTGATTAAATTGAAAGTTTCTTAGAGAGACAACATTAACGATAATATCCCTGTTGTTGTCTAGATCCAACGCAAGATGCTAGTACAGTATCAATAGGATAATCCGAGTAGCTTACATAACAAAATAGTATGTCTAATGACAAAGGTTAATATTATTTCATGCCAGTGTTGTCATAAATTACAAAATACAACCGTAGATATGTAACGTACTACGTTAGTTTAGTTGCTTACACATAGCTCACTCGATCCTTCTAGCTAACGTCACCTTCTCCACTATTTAAGTTGAAACGATAGTAATTTGATAAGGCTTCTAATCAATTTGTTAATAAAATCAGTACTCTACTGTCAAACTCAAACGTTACTGTACAAACAACATATTTAAGCGCTACCCAGTTCAGTTTGTGATTCAAAGTGAAGAAGCTATCACTGTAAAATCATACAGGGACACATTACAATGATTAAAATGTTTTTACAATGCTAAAAAAGTTATGACTGCTGATGTGTATATTTAATGCTATATGCTAGTTATCGTTTAGGCTGAAGTTCTGGTATGGACGTAATGATTTTGCATGTTCCTAATTAAAATAAAGACTTAACTTATCATTCAGAAGCATTAATTTCCAATCTCAAAACATGTTGTTATTCCTCAAAATCTGCATCTTCGTCAGAAACAGGCTCAAACATATAAGGTTGAATGCCTAATCTCTCCATCGTCATGACGGTCAGGGTCATGGCGGTGCCGGCTATCATTGAGCGGCACAGTGAAACAGCCAATCAGAGTAGAACTCTGCATTAATATTCATGACCCTTCCAAATAAGGCAGAAACAGACCATTTCATCCTGGGGAAGATTTCTAGAGTTGTAAATGGACCTGTAAAACCATATCTGGACAACAATTATTGACCTTAAATAAGCCATATACCCTCTATGTATATACCAGAGAACAATTTAAAAGAATGACTTAAGAAGAGTGCCGTTCTTTGTTCTTTTCTCAAAAAAAAGCCAGAGTCGTGGCCAAAGCCGATTCGAAAGGCCGCTGTTCGCCAGCGTCTTTGTTTACATGTAGAACGTGGAACCGTGGCAACTCTGCCGTCATTATGTTAAGCCTGCCCACCGACTCTATGCACGATGTGATTGGCCTGACCAGAGTTGGCCAAGCCAACGGAGAGTTGCTAGACTACCCTGGCTGAAAATTTGATTTGCTGCCGCTAGGGTTCGTCTAGATTTCTAGGCTGACGTGAATGCCCTCTCAAGTGAAAATTTGAATGCATTGATTTATTGATAGACTTTAATGATGACTTCAGAAGTGGGATATAGGACATTTCAGATAACATGTGACGGCATAAGCTCTGTTCACCAGGTGTGGGGCTCGAGTCACAAATTTCAGGCCTGAGACTTTCTTGACTAAATTAAGAAAATGACTTGACTTTGAGTTGAGATCCAGTGACTGACTTTATGAGATTCTGAGATTGACTTTATAACAACTATAGTAATTAATGTAGTTTTTATATCATCGCAATTGATTAACAAAATGTGAGCTACAGAGCCACCAACACCAGTGATCAGAGTCTGTGCGATTGTGTGACGCTGCACGAGCACAGAAAAAACATACACTAAATACAGAGGCAGGGCAAGGTACGTTTATTTATATAGCACATTTCATACACTATAGTAATTCAAAGTGCTTTACACAGAAAAGGGAATTACAATAATCACAAAAAAGTAAGGAAAATTAAAACGGTTAAATAAATTATAAATTCAGAAGGTAGAAGAAAATCTCCCAACACAATTTATTTTGGATATAAACACTTTGAAATGGACCATATTCATAAAAGGAGACTTGATTTATGCATAATAACTGACAAGTGATATCGGACACAACCATCACAACCTCAAACTTCATTCACCACTTCAAAAAAGTAAGCTATGTAAGCTAACCTATTTGTTATAGTGAATTTGACTAAATCTGTAAATTACACGTACAAGTCAAAAAATATATATATTATTCTAAAAAAAATGTATTAATGAAGTGTGAATTACAAAAAAGAATGTACAATTATTATCCAATAGCTTTTAAACCATCTGACCTGTTTGATTTATTTAATGATTTACATATTTTACAATTAACATAACTTAAAACACATTTGTAAATCTTTTGCATGCCATTTAATAATTTATGAATGTATAGTCCTGTTTTGAGAGCACATGGTGAGTGCATATCATATTTATTTTATAGAAAACAAAAGGGTGATTCACACTCAAAGATGCTGCTTATATTTCTGTTTTATATCAGGTATGTTTTCTGTGTTAAACTATTTTCTTGTTTCATGCTCCCTCTTGTCCCTTTTGAATTGTAACTGAATGGGGGAGAAAACATGGGCGAAACTGCTTCCTGCTGTCCTGTGTATAAATCCATAAATCTACACTCATAACTGGAGACACACATTAAAGAGTTTTTTTTCCCCCCTGGATGTCATATATTTATAAATTAACAAATTTCTCACATTCACTTCAGGTTTGTGAAAGAATATTGTGGACTTGTGCCATCTATATTCTCTGTATAATAAATGTCCTAAAACTGTTATAATTCTGAGGCAGGATCAGATTTTAAAACATAGATTTCAAAGGTTTGTCTCAGCTTGATAAATGAAATGAAACTGGATCTAAACTGGAATGAGACAGAGATGTTTTCAGCAGCTCGGGTTAATGTGGTGCTGCTGTTATTTCTCTCGGTTATTTCGAGTCACCGAGCGCCCCCTGGAGGAAACAAGCGATTAACGTTTACTACTCAATGCGTGCGGCAGGTGTTCACGACAGCTGAGAGCGCGTTTGCGGCAGCTGGAGATCGCGAACCTGAAAAGGGAAGACAATGAGAGAACGGACAAACTACAAGAGGTAAACAAACACTAACTAACGTCATATAATGGATTCAGTCCATTTTTTATTGAATAGATGTGTAAGGTTAGTTAAATATGTCGATAACACAAATAACAGTTGGATGGGAATGTTTGTAAATCTACATATTTATGAATTGTTTTATGAATGATGATCATTGGCTTGTTTGACTTAGTTAGTTGTTAGTTGTTATTACCCATGTGAAAATTAACCATGTTTTTACTACAAATAAAACCAAAAAACATGGTTATCATAGTTAAACTGTGGTAACCACAAATTAACCATGGCTTTTACTATAATAAAATCATGGTTAATTTTCGCTAGGGTATCAGGGTTCACTTGAATCTTCACATTTATCCTTTTTAAACTTATTTTAAATACTCAATGTTTTATTTCAGACTCAATGGAAGTGAAAGAGTAAAAACAAGAACTGAAATGAAATTTCAAAGGTGATGATCCTCTAGTTTGCTTCAGCCTGTCAACACCAATAAAATGTGCTTAATATGCCAAGAAGATCTCAGACATCACCATAATTAGGGCTGCATGATTAATCGAAATCGAACCGCAATCGCGGTTTGGCTTATGTGCGATTATGAAAGCGCAACATAGGCTGCGATTTTAATGAAATAAATAAATGCCCAGCGTGTCAGTGAAGAGCTGTGATCAGGTGTAAATGCTGCTCTGTCTGAAAGACTGCGAGTTTGAGCAACATGTGTCAAACATCTTCACAAACTAGTAATGTGAAGCGTTCATAAACCTGTTGTCCAACCAAATACAACATTTCATAACATGTTTTAACTCACTTTATATAGTCAGTCGAGCTGATGTGGCTTCTTATCACAGAATGTCAATCAGCACTGCATACTTTTTTATTATGAAAATACCCTAAAAAAAAATAGAACTCAAATACACCATATCTTGTCGCAGAAGTACAACCCCAAATCAGAAAAAGTTGGGACAGTATGGAAAACGCAAATAAATTAAAAAAAAGAAGTGATTTCTAAATTTACTTTGACTTGTATTTCATTGCAGACAATATGAACACAAAATATTTCATGTTTTGTCTGGTCAACTTCATGTCATTTGTAAATATGCATCCTTTCCTGTCACTCAGACCTTCAAAAAAAGTTGGGACAGTAAAGCATTTACCACTTTGTAATGTTGCCATTCATTTTCACAACACTTAAAAGACGTTTAGGGACTGAAGACACCAAGTGATTAAGTGTTTCAGGTGTAATTTTGTCCCATTCTTCCTGCAAACAAGTCTTAAGGTGGGCAACAGTACGGGGTCTTCGTTGTCGCATTTTGCGCTTCAAAATGCACCACACATTCTCTATTGGAGACAGGTCGGGACTGCAGGCAGGCCAGTCAAGTACCCGTACCCAGAGGTGTCAAGTAACGAAGTACAAATACTTCGTTACCTTACTTAAGTAGAAATTTTGGGTATCTATTTACTGGAGTAATTATTTTTCAGCCTACTTTTTACTTCTACTCCTTACATTTTCAAGAAATTATCTGTACTTTCTATTCCTTACATTTTAATAATAGCCTCGTTACTCCTATTTCATTTCGGCATGTTTTTATTCCGGCTTGTCGTAAAAAAAAAACAACAAAAAAAACTATCCAGATAGAGTGAATTTGATTGTGGTTGGATGAGAAGGATAAACACAAACCATTCCGACACCCTATTGGGTTGTAGGCGATCAATCACACCTGCACAAATCACACACACCATGTTGCCAGATAGGGCGGGTTCTCGCTACGAGCGAGCACGCACTTTCAGCCAATCAGCGATCAGCAGGCAGACGTGCTCATTCATGACTTTAGCCGGGTTTTTAGCGCGACAACTCGTAGCTGTATATTCCAGTGATCGCTATGCCAGTGGCATAAATATACAGTAAGTTGTATCTACAGTAAAGAGTGGGAGAGTGACTCAACTCTCAAATATGAATTACACCTGCTGTGACTGGAAGACTCTTTATAAATATGACCGTGACTCCTGTCCATCGTCATATACACACTTAGGACATCTGCTACTAGCAACCCCGACAGCTGCTGAAAGAGGTTAAAATCAACGATTAATCCGTTTTGACTGTGCTAAGTGTATGCGCCATGTATTTTATGAAAGACGTACTGTAGTTTTGTCAAAGCAAAGTGCAACACAATGGTAGGCGCATTGTTGTTATTTTTTGTTGGCGGATTATTGTACAGTATCAATGAATTACGCATTTTGGCAGTGGTGTGTGCATTAACGTGTGAAATGCCTGTTTACATTGCTTTTTTCAATCTCTATATTGGGCACTTTTTGCACGTAAATTGGCTTCTTACTGTTGACATTGTGTTTTTCTGAGGGATTGCCGTTTTGACAGTTTCTACCTGGACATAATATAGTCATATTTGATCCGTTTTACTGGGAAATTGATTTTTTTTTTTATCATCAATGTTATGTTTTAAGGAGATAAAATGGTAACTTACTTATCAACATTGATTGGTATGGCAATAAAATAATATCACATTATTTTGGCAGTTTTTCTTGGAGTGGAGGGATTTTTCTTGGAGTGACTAGTTGCCTATAAGTAGGCTATTGTATAGGTGCAAAAAGTCAAAATTCATAGGCATGTTATCAATAACCATTTTTTGAATATAAATGTACATTTGGTGAGTTTTTGGGCTGGAAATCGTCAACCCAATCTGGCCACACTGATCACACATTCAAATAATGGTTATTGATAACATGCCTCTGAATTTTGACTTTTTGCTCAGTAGTACACTTATGGCTCTTTAATGTATTTGCATTGTCTTAAAATGCGTTGATTTTCAATGGGAATATATGCAGCTGAAACGGGTAGCCAATGCATCTAAAAAATTTCAACATTAACTTTTTAATATAACATTATAGTCATTATGGCCTTTAGATTTTTTTTTTTTTTTTTGAGGAGGTGGGGTATGCACTGTGGCGCGGCCTAAGCTTTTGTCCTTAAAGGGATTGTTCATCCAAAAATGAAAATGCTTTCATCATTTACTCACCCTCAAGTTGTTCCAAACCTGTATGAGTTTCTTTGTTCTGAAGATATTTTGAAGAATGTTTGTAACCAAGCAGATAGAGCAACCATTGACTGCCATAGCATTTTGCCCCTACTATGGCAGTCAATGGTTTCTCTCTCTGCTTGGTTACAAACATTCTTCAAAATATCTTCAGAACAAAGAAACTCATACAGGTTTGGAACAACTTGAGGGTGAGTAAATGATGACAGAATTTTCATTTTTGGGTGAACTACCCTTTAATGGCAGTTTTTCCCCTTAAATTACTTTTACTTTTATACTTTAAGTAGTTTTGAAACCAGTACTTTTACACTTTTACTTGAGTAAAAAGCTTGAGTTGATACTTCAACTTCTACAGAAGTCTTTTTGAACCCTAGTATCTATACTTCTACTTGAGTAATGAATGCGAATACTTTTGACACCTCTGCCCGTACCCTCTTCCTCCGCAGCCAGGACTTTGTAATGTGTGCAGAATTTGGTTTTG
The DNA here is from genome assembly GCF_949357685.1 of Gobio gobio. Classification (NCBI taxonomy): domain Eukaryota; kingdom Metazoa; phylum Chordata; class Actinopteri; order Cypriniformes; family Gobionidae; genus Gobio; species Gobio gobio. The sequence goes on from NC_137114.1 coordinate 50,458,538, forward strand.
CATTGTCTTGTTGAAATATGCATGGACGTCCCTGGAAAAGATGTCTTCTTGAAGGCAGCATATTATGCTCCAAAATCTCTATGTACTTTTCAGCATTAATGGTGCCTTCACAGAAGTGCAAGTTACCTTTGCCAAGGGCACTGACACAACCCCATACCATGACAGACCCTGGCTTTTGGACTTGTTGCTGGTAACAGCCTGGATGATCCTTTTGTTCTTTGGTCCGGAGCACACGGCGTCCATTCCTCCCAAAAAATACCTGAAATACTGTAATTATACTGTTATATTTATTCTTAAATAATCTATTTTATTATTTTTTAAATATTAATGTTATTGTAATAGTAATATTTCTTATTTTTATTTAGCAATAATAATAATCACATTTTAAATCGCAATTTTAACCAGAATAATCGCAATTAGATATTTTCCCCAAATCGTGCAGCCCTAACCATAATGAATGAGGTGAAAACAGGGAACTTTTGGCTTTTCAGCGGCTCAGTTAAACATTATGGCCTGTATTTTTTAAATGCAGATTGAATAAAAACACAACCACAACAATTCATCAATAAATACTGGGAATATCCACATCATCCTACAAGAGAAGGACAAACTCCAGGTGTAGCAGCTGAAATCTGTGACTGTTAAAGATGGAGTTTATTAAAGAGGAGATTGAAGACATGAGTTATCCAGAACCATCCAGAATAAAACATGAAGATACTGAGGAACAAACAGGTTGGTGTCCATTCTTGATTCTTCATTGTTGACTGATTTGGTGGATGTGAATTAATAACCAGTATATGGATGATAAATGATAGAGAAATGCATCTAAATGATAATAATAGTACTTGTCAAGCTTATTGTTAACTATATTAAAAAGTGAATGATAGAATAAAACTTTGCCACATGAAAGGTCTGATACCTGATCTCTGTTGCTTTCTGCTATTAAATAGTTCACTTGAACTGATTCTAACTTGATGTGTATTTTAGACCAGGTGGTGAAACAGCAAAGACAAGAACTGAATGAAGAGGAGGAGGAACATCATAACTTTAAAACTCAAAAAGCCAAAAGACTGCACACCTGCACTCAGTGTGGAAAGAGTTTCACAGAAAAAGGACACTTTAACACACACATAAGGATTCACACTGGAGAGAAACCGTATACATGCACTCAGTGTGGAAAGAGTTTCACACATAAAGGCAACCTTGACACACACAAGAGAGTTCACACTGGAGAGAAACCGTATACATGCACTCAATGTGGAAAGAGTTTCACACAAAAAGGAGACCTTAACATACACATGAGAGTTCACACTGGAGAGAAACCGTATACATGCACTCAGTGTGGAAAGAGTTTCACAGAAAAAGGAAGCCTTAACAAACACATGAGAATTCACACTGGAGAGAAACCGTATACATGCCCTCAGTGTGGAAAGAGTTTCACAGAAAAAGGAAGCCTTAACAAACACATGAGAATTCACACTGGAGAGAAACCGTATACATGCACTCAGTGTGGAAAGAGTTACACATGTGTAACTGATCTCAAGAATCATCTGCGCATTCACTCTGGAGAAAAAACATTCAAGTGTGATCAGTGTGGTAAAGACTTTATTTCATCATCACATCTAAAACTACACCTGACAGTTCATTCAGATGAGAAGCCTCATGTGTGTTCTCTCTGTGGAAAGAGATTTTCAAGGCTGGATCATCTTAAACTGCACCAGAAAACACATAATGAAGTGAGAGATTGTGTGTGCTGTGACTGTGGGAAGAGCTTTACTACAGCTATAGGTCTGAAACAGCACCAAAAAATTCATACTGGAGAAAAACCTTACAAGTGCTCATATTGTGACAAGAGTTTTGCTCATTCTGGACACCTGAAAGAACATGAGCGAGTTCATACTGGAGAGAAGCCGTACCACTGCACTCAGTGTGAGAAGAGTTTCACCCAATCAAGTAGTCTCGTGACTCATATTAAAAAGCATTGTTCTGTGTCACAGTGAGCAAATGTTTTTTTCAGATCCAAAACGTTCAAGTAAATCATTGTGTGCTATCCCTGGTGAAAAAAAGTATATTGTATTGTATATATTCTCTTTTTCAATAGTATATTTTAACCAAAAATTGTACCATCTTTTAATATATAAAAAGTATATTAGCAGAATAGAACCAGATAAAAAGTTCTGCTGTTTGGAGGTAAGTTGTAGCCTACTAGTCGTTAAATTATTCATATCAATTTCACAAAAGAAAAACTTTCAATGTTTTGAATGTTTCAGAAAACAAGGTTTCGGTTTGATATCTCCTTTTTTGTTGTAACGCTTCAGTGTTCTTTTAATGAAAAACATGTTAAGTTAATTTCGTTCAGTTTTGCTGAAACCATGTGAAGTTTAAATAATGTTGGACTTGTTAATGAAATTTGTCTCTTTATTAGTGATGCATTACATTTGATTTATTATAATGGCCTTGAAGACAAATGCATTCAACATTGGGAAAATGTCTTTCTTTTAATGAAAGTAATTCATTAAAATGTAGTTAAATGGCAGCACATTTAAAATACTGTATTGTGTGACATTATGTAATTCAAAGTATGTTGTACAAACTATAGCCAAGTAATAAAGTATATTGTTACTGACTTTACAGTGTATTTTGGTTTTGTTTCATGTTTATGTTCTTATTTTGTTATGTTCAATGTCACGTTTCCTTGGGTTCATCTACGCTTGCCATCTGTAACTACTCGGTCATTCAACAGTCCCCGCTTCTGAAGTACTGATGTCCATAAGTTTTTATTTATTGATCTGAGACACAGTGAAAACTAGACATCAGCAGAAATAACAAAAACACAGGTTTTACACACAACCCCACAAAGACAAAACCAAATAAAGAAATACATAAGATGTGAACTCTTTTACCGTGTTTGCCTGGTAACCAACAGTAGAATAATCAGGAGCCCATGTATATCTGAATTCACGTTTGCCATTCTGTTGACGCTAACACTTCAGGGTTAAACAACCCAGGAAGAGTCACATGACACTTTATGTCACTTTATACAAACAAAGTAACAAAAATCCAATACCACCAAAATTAACTAAATTGGTACACATACATGCACATTTGGATCATGAAATACAAAATAAAAAATAAAATAAACATTAACCCCTGAAAACCACCAATATATATATATACATATATACCATACACACATCCATATATACACACAATACGTAACCCACAGCTGACCTACCAGTGTCAGCTACAGTCCCACCAAATTACCTTTGATTTACTTGAAACATACAAACGCAAAGGGTCATTTCCAGGCATCACAGTACATGATATCAAACAACGATATAAACCCCATAATTCATAATTTCACATTCTTAAACTAAAAATTAACAAATTGTTCACCAAATCAAATTTTAATATTAACCAATGTTAAACTCAACAGAAAATCAACATGATACCAGGATACCAACTAATACCTACAAGATACCAATGTAACTCAATTCTAATAACGTGATAGGGTTTAATTTTTTTGCCACAAGAACTACCATCTTTTGGATAGGACGTTCAACTACAGAGGGTTTAGTGTGGCGTTCACGCCTTTTTCCCAACTTCTGATCTCCCAACTGTATTGTAATTTTCCGCACCAGTCCATCATCGTTCTTGTAAACTTCAGTACCCTAGCCAACCTCTATTCATTTCGGGGAACTTCCCCTTCCTTCACAATGACAATATCACCTATTTGCACATTCCGTCTTGGTAAATGCCATCTTTGCCAGAGGGAGATGTTAGCAAGATATTCTGTCCTCCATCTGCTCCAAAACTGTTCACTCAAAAACTGTACTTGCCGCCATCATTTCTTCGCATAAAGATCTTCATTAACAAATGTACCTGGCGGAGGAAGTGGAACAGATGACTTCACGGTAAGCAGGTGGTTAGGGGTCAAAGGCTCTAGACTTGTGGGATCACTGAGGCCATCTACTGTCAATGGACGGTTGTTGACTATGGACATAGCTTCATAGAAGAATGTACATAAAGAAGCATCCTTTAGTCTCCCAGCACTTTGTGCCGAAACTGATCCCATTACACTCCTGATGGTTCGAATCTGCCGCTCCCAAACGCCTCCAGTGTGACTTGAACTCGGTGCATTCAGTCAGAAATCACACTGCTTAGTCGCCAGATATGCTGCCACTCTCTCTTTACTCACTTCTTTTAAGGCATTCTTCAACTCACTCTTTGCCCCTATGAAGTTAGTTCCTTGGTCTGATCTGATGTCTAACAGCTCCACGAATGGCTATAAAACATCTCACACACTCCCCACTTCATTTTTCAAAAGTGTGTTTAACTGTTTAGAAACAGATCTCCTAGAAGTGGTAAACTCCTCACTTCTTTCTGGGACTTTTCCAAACTCCCTTAAAACCACAGTAGTTAAGCCCCTCCTGAAAAAGAGCAATCTAGATAAGACCACATTGAGCAACTACAGACCAATCTCAAATCTTCCTTCCATAAGCAAGATCATTGAAAAAGTTGTTTTCAATCAGCTGTTGATATATTGAAGTCCCAAAAGTCTCCCACCACCCATGCCGAATTACCTAGTGCTTTTGACAAACACCAAGGCCGTGTGGTCATTTAATTGCTCTCCGAATCCACATCTCTGAGTTTTCAAGAATATATCACTTCATAATTCACTGTTTTTATCCTTTCTGACCACTGCAGTGCATGCACTGTCATTTGGGTGCGTTTCTAGAACTTTTCTTTAAATGCTGGCAAGTATTTACAAGAGCAATATATTTAATCACCGCTCAAATATAAAAAGAAGAAAAGCAAGTAAACTTTTGAACTGGGCCGTTATTTACAGCAGCATTTATTCTTATCATACCAAACATATGACATTTTATTTACAGCATACAATCATGTTACGGATCACAAAACTCTCCCCTCCACCATGAATAAATCAGAATGCACAAGGTTTTATCACTGAGATGGTGTGCACATTTTTTACGGACTTCCATGTAAGAATCAAAGGCAAACGGCGCGTGACATACGTCACGACCAAACGTTAGCGATTGGTTATGGCAGATCCAGAGGGACTCTTGGCAGATCCAATCATTTTAAACAGAGTTCCCGCCTTCAAGGAAGTAAACACTTGTCAATGGAGAGTGGCCAGACTCTCTGTACAAATTAAATGTACGAGAGTCTGGTAAGACCAGTCTAACAGACACAGTCTCTATGTGATAATATCTAGGTGAAAGAGTCTCAATGTGTTGGGATTTATCTGACTTCTGTGACGTGAGACAGCTAGCAGATGGTCGGTTTAGCCAGTTTGTCTGCTTCCTGACCTAGGCCCCAGTTAGTCAAGGTTTAGCTCTAAACTTGTAAACAAAGAAGCTGGCGAACAGCGGTCTTTCGAAATGGCTTTGGCCGTGACTCTGGAAGACTTGGAGTTAAGCTTTTCTTTCAGAAAAGAACAAAGAACAGCACTGAAGTCATTCTTAAGAAAGGAAGATGTGTTCAGAGTTTTGCCGACCGGATATGGCGAAAGTTTAACCCTCTGGTGCTCTTCGTTTAGGGGTTGCATTGGTTGTCTTCCGGGTCATAAGTGACCGGACACCTAAAAATTAAACTTCCTCCACCCCAGTAAAACCAATGCAATTTATTTTATTCAATAATATTTTTTCTTTTTAATTTTATATTTTGAGATGATTTGATGGTATTTTTTTATATTTATGCAATAATTATGGTCTATTTTGCCATTGAAAATTATACAAAAAATTTTTTTTAGTAATTAGAAAACATTTTTTTTTTAATTATTGCAGTATTTCAGGTTAAAATATATTTTTTGAAGGCAGATTAGTGCCCTCTTTTGGAATTATTTAAGAAATCATGCAACCATGGGTGTAATCACTAGAGGTCTCTATGGAGAGGCTTGAGAATTCCTTAATTCTGTTTTGAACACATTTGATTATTTTTTTTATGGATTTGAATATCCCTTGTGTTATGTTGCGGGTCAATTTGACCCGTTATGATTTTTAAGTTGTCAGAAATATCAGTTAACCTATGTTTTTTTTCTTTAAATTTTGTGACTTTTTCTCATTTAGGGTCATGAACATTAATGCAAAGTTTCAAGCTGATGTGTTTTGACATATACACACACATTTACTGTTACGTTCGTGATGTTCACGGGTCGATTTGACCCGCATATTTTAATGTTCTAAGGCAATTGCAGAGACCCAAAACAATAACATTTCTTGGTTATATTTTGTTATTTTAGTTTTTTACTAACCTATGAAGCTAAAAAAAAGCTTTTCCCCATTTTTTTCAATACAGAAATATTTTTTTTATGCCACAAATGGTAAAAATGAGCTATAATTTATTTTTTCAATCTATCTGAAATACTATCTAATCTACATTTTTGGATTTTCGTTGAAAATCGTTTTTCTTGAAATTGTGTGACCTTTTCTCATTTAGTGTCATGCCTCCACTGGTTAGTCTCTGGTTGTGGTATAAGAAGACCAAGGCTTTGAGGTTGTTGTTTGACATTGATCTCCTTCGGCTGGACAAAACCAGCTTGTAGATGCTGTTGCTGCGTTCAGCATCTGCTGAGTTTACGATGACATCTTTGTATCGTTTGGCCAGGACACTCAATACGGGCAGCCTTTCCTGCAACCCATCCCAAAAAACATCCAAATTCAAAACTCCACACGTTGAAGCTCTGAGTGCAGCTGGACCTAGGTGGATGAAGTAACAGCACTGAATCCTGGAATGTATTTGTAGCTGACCACACTCTCATCCATAAATGCAGTGTGACGAGGATCAAAGACCCTGACTTCTTTCAGGAAATTAATGGCAGGTTTTCCATCTGACATGTACTTACTGAGTTTTTCCTCTGCATTGTTGTAAGCCTGTTCCACTTTGATGAGGATGTGGTTCTTGATAGCCAAAGTCAGGTCAAGTCCCTCAAAGTACTGGGCACATGCTTCATACTGTAGATGTGCATTTGCCACAAAGTGCATGTGCAGATCCTCAAGGTAGTCAAAAACTTTGGTGGTTACGGGACGTCTACTCTGGAAGATGTCCAGAAGTTGAATTACTCTTCTGCACTTCTCTGACATGATGCTGATCTCAACCTGCAGACTTTGAGCCATTTCTGGATTTTGTAGCATTTCATGGAGTCTCTCCACACTCTGAGGTGTGCTTCTGCCACAAGTCTATGAAAAAAAAGTTAAAGAAAATTGTGTTAATGCAATCAACCACAAAAGTTGGTGTGTGTGTGTGTGTGTGTGTGTGTGTGTGTGTGTGTGTGTGTGTGTGTGTGTGTGTGTGTGTGTGTGTGTGTGTGTGTGTGTGTGTGTGTGTGTGTGTGTGTGTGAAATACAAAGTGAAATTTTAACATTTAGAAAGTAGCTGACTTACATCCACTTCCATCTCAATGAACTCCTTGTAGAGTCCGAAATGTTTTGAATGGTACTGGACGGCAGTGAACCACGAGTTCCAGCGCGTAGCACATGGATTTGGAGCCATCTTTGCTTTCCTTCCTTTTGGTAGTTTTTTGGTCATGTATTGAAGATATCTTCTTTTCCGGGAGCCAGCTTGGTAGAACATTTGTGAGAAACACAGCATGAATGCATTCAGTTGGTCAAAAGGTCTCCGGAAGGCACCACCTATCAGGTTCATTATATGAGCCAAGCATGTCACATGTATCGAGTTTGGGAATAAGGACTGCAACGCAGCTTTGTAGGCCTTTTTCATATAGGCCACGTTGTCAGTGTTAAACACCACAACATTATCATTGTCTATGTTGTATTCTTGTAGACACTTGACAACAGCCATAGACACAGTGGAATGGTTACAATGGTTCCTCCTCAAGGAACACTGTGTCTGCAAGGTATGCCAATATTATCCCAGAATCATCCTTCTCCAGCCGTGCAATTAGTATGTTTAGTACACATCTGCCCTCTATGTCTGGAGTTTCATCAAATATGACGGCAACAGGCTTTTTAGCTAAATGTGTCTTGAGTTGTTCCTTTTCTTTCAGGTACACTGCCCCCAGGTAATGTTCCTGAAGCTGGTGAAATCCAGGTATAGCTCCACCATTGACAACTTTTTCTCTGAGGAATTTTCTTAAGGCTGGATGGTCACTTTTGGAGAGTGGAATATTTACTGCAGTGCAGGTTGCAACCCAATCTTCACAGATCTAAGAGCAAAAGAGAGGTTTGGTGAATGGCACAAATATCGATTACTATCTTAATTCAGTATCAATTCCTATGTATGTAGCCTACTTTACATATAAAGCAAAATAAGTTTGTCTTATTTTAGCACTATTTCTTGTGTTAAATTATATTAGCTTGCCTTCATTAATATTCACTTGTGTGTGCTTATACAAGTAACATTAAAAATATTAGGATGTAAGTTATTAACTTTTTTATGTCACATTTAAAGATATCTAGTGTTTGATAATGTCTAAATATTTATTATAGTGCTGGGAATCGATTAAAAAAACAACTAATTAATCGCACTTTTTCCTGTAATTAATCGCGATTAATCGCAAGTTCTTAATATTTTAAGTTTTTAATATTTTGATAATGTAATAATTTCAGTTACTCTCCAAATTAATGAAGAAACTATTTAAAGACAGTATATTTTAAATGTGTGTTGTAATGGCATCTTTTTATGAATGAAGGCCAATATCACTGATGTCTCTATGAAACATTAATGACGTTACATTACAGTATAACTGAAAGCTCCCAATTTCAACATTTATTAGACTTTAAAAAAACAACTTTTAATTTAAGTGAACTTAAAACAATCTTTACATAAATCCATTATAATAAATGTTATTTTTACCTGTGGCCTTCCCTGTTAGACATATACAGAAATGTAATAGTTATCAACCACCTTTCTTAACTGCATAAATAATAAATGAAATATAGATTAATCATCATTAAAGCTACAATTTTCTCTGTTCCCGTTGTTCTGTGATGAACATTAATGACAGGCATCATCAGTGCTCCTGTCACTTTAAGAACGACCGCTGACGAACACACACACATACGCGGATCCCGCGCATCTCATTTCCTCACAACTCTTTAAGTTCATTTATGATGTTATTTAACTAATTTAAGACTCCTAATATGAGAATACTCAAAATTCTCATGTCATGTCATTATTGTTTGTTCAAGAGCAAAAGAGAACCCGATGTGAGCAGGAGACGCTGTGTGTGTGTGTGTGTGTGTGTGTCACGAATTAGTCTGTGTGGGAAACACTGACATTACCTCTAAGTTACCATGCATTGTATATATATATATTCAAACCAACTTACCTTGATTTTTTCAGAGCTTGCAATTGATCGGGAGGCAGCAGCCTGTGTCACAGTGATTTGTCTGGTCTTACTACAGCCTCCATGCGTTTCTGTCATTCTCCGCACATGTTTAGCGGTGGCAAAGTGTTTGTCAATTGTCGATTTCCTTTTATGTTCGACAACAATATTGCAGATCTTGCCCAACAGTTTACCCCCGAATTTGTAAAGAACATCTGGATACTGTTTTTCATGGTCCTTTGCTGTTATTTTTGTGGGTAAATGTGAGATGTTGGCAGCACACATGTTAGCAGCGTCTTCTGAACAAAACAAGGAGGTGAAGTGAGTTTGCTGACGTATGACGCCGCTTAGCAGGAGACCGCGATGATTGGTCAAAGTTGCAGAAAAGTTGCGGTGATTGGTACAAAATTGCGAGTTGCACTGAATTCACGGGGATTTGTTGAAGTTGTGTTAATAGTTGCGATCGCAACATCGCAAAATCCTGGAGGGACTGTCTTAGAAAACGCCCAATGGAAGTGCCAATGCCATGGACATGCGAAATTTGCATACGTTACTCCGCCCCACCGCGTGGGTATAAAAGGAAGTACGTGGGAATATCGCATTACGTTTTTGCTTCGGAGCCAAGAGTACCTACCTCTTCACTCCTCACAAGCCTTCTGAGACTCTGTCAGCTTCTTCGAGACGAGCAGCTTTCCAGTCGGTGTTGGTGTGACGGTGCGTTCCAGTGATCTCATACTTCCTGCCTGCTGATCTGTGCAGTGGTCTGCATCCAGCTGGTGTGTGTTTCCCTGGGCGCTTCGGCATCGACTGCGAAGTTTCCTCTCATAAAAGAGCTTGCACGTGGCACGTCCTTTTCAGGATGTCTCGCCTGTGCACTTCTGGGTGCGGTCGATTTCTCTCGCCCACTGCGGGAACGTGATCATCTTGGTGTTATGGTCGAGACTCCGTGACCTCCGTGCTGATGCCGGAGTGAGAGTCCCCTCTGCCACACCCCAATCTGCAGTCTCCACGAGAGGCGGCACTTTGGCTGGTGGCCAGGGTGACGGTGTGGAATCAAGCTCAGACGCTCATGCCTCGGCCCACACCCCCCTCTAATGCACCGAACCCGCCGAGCTCCTGCTGTCCCGACTGTCGCGTTTGGTCCAGCGGAGGACGAAGAAATGTCGATCGCCGCATCACAAGGTGGGCTGGAGTCATCTGAGGATGATGATTCGGCTGTGCTGCCGCCTTCGGGTGTGCCAGCATTGCCCGAGTCGGACCCAGAGTGGACAGCCATGCTCTCTCGGGCAGCCGCGGCACTTGGGTTGAAGTGGAACCCTCTGCCCCGACCTGAGCGCTCGCGGTTGGACGATTGGTTTTCAGGGGCGGCGCGTGCGGACGCCCGTCCGGCCACACCTCCAATACCTTTCTTCCCCGAGGTGCATGAGGAGGTTGCGCAGTCCTGGAAGAACCCGTTGTCTTCCCGCGACCGTTCGGCGACCTTCTCCGCCTTCTCCTCCCTCGATGGAGCCGGAGTCAAAGGGTACATGCGATGCAACAGTGTCCTCAGAGTGCTTCGACCTGGCACGGTGACCCAAAGCACCCCTCCAAAGCCTGTAGGTTTTCGTCGTCTCTGGTGGCGAAGACCTATAGAGCTGTGGGGCAGGCTGCCGCTTCTTTGCACGCCATGGCAACTCTTCAGGCTTACCAAGCCAAGTTGCTGTGTGACCTGCACGAGGGTGGAGCTGATCCAGGACTCAGAGATGAGTTGCGTGCCGCCACTGACCTCGCTCTTCGGGCGATGAAGGTGACCGCACGCTCCCTGGGTCAGGTGATGTCCACAGCAGTGGTCCAGGAGAGACACCTATGGCTCACCCTGGCTGATATGCACGACGGCGAGCGAACCCGTTTCCTCGACGCTCCCATATCCCAGGATGGGCTATTAGGCGCAGTTGAAAGCTTCGCCCAACAGTTCTCAGCCGCCCAGAAGCAGACTGAGGCAATCAAACACATACTGCCCCGGCGGTCAGCTGCTGCCTCCACCCCGCGCAGGTGCCTCAGTCTCCTTGCCGCCGAGGACGCCCTCCCGCCGTTCCCTCTACCTCTGCGCCACCCAAGCAGCAGCCTCCACCCGGGCCGCGCAGAGGAAACCGCAGGAAGGCGTCCCAGTCCGCTCCAGCCCCGCAGCCCGCGAAAAAACGCCAGGCCAAGCGGCGCTCCTGACGCGGACAGCTCAGGGATGTGCAGTTCTTTCCAGGAGATGGCAGCAGGGCCACTCCTTCCCCCAGGGGAGAATCTTTTGTTCAGCTGCTGGCCCCTGGGTCAGCAGCACCCTAATGTGGTTAAAGAAAGAACTGACACCCCCATCCCTGAGCACCCAGAGACTGGTGATGACAGTGTGCGCCACCCCCGGGTCCCGCCACTCGCATCCCTCTCTGTCACCAGCCTCCTCTCAGAGCAGACCCCAGTGGAACGCACGTCCTTCCCCAGTCTCCTCTGTCAGGACGCAGCCATTAACCGTGCCCCCACACCTGGAACAGACGCTAGATCTGTTTGCCTTCCACGACTCTTCCCATTGCAGCCTGTTTTATTCCGTGACCGAGGGCACGCTCGGCACGGATGCACTGGCGCACAGCTGGCCGCAGGGTCTACGCAAGTATGCGTTCCCCCCAGTGAGCCTTCTCGCACAGCTCTTATGCAAGATCAGGGAGGACAAGGAGCAGGTCCTTCTGGTCGCCCCCCCCAAACTCTTACTCCTTGCGACAGCCCCTCCCTGGCCTATTCCTCTGAGACGCGACCTCCTTACTCACAGACGGGGCACCCTTTGGCACCCGCGTCCCGATCTCTGGAACCTCCACGCGGTGGTGGCTACCATCACTTCCGCTAGGGCAGAGTCCACTCGGCATGCCTATGCGTTGAAGTGGAACCTCTTTGTCACCTGGTGTTCTTCCCGCCAAGAAGACCCCTGGAAATGCCCGATCGGGTCTGTGCTCTCGTTCCTCCAAGAAGGGCTGGAGCGAAGGCTGTCTCCCTCCACCCTTAAAGTTTACGTGGCCGCAATATCTGCCTACCACGACCTCTTGGAGAACAAAAAGGTAAGTCAGCACGACCTGGTCATCAGGTTCCTGAGGGGAGCCAGGAGACTAAATCCTCCTCGCTCTCCCCTCATACCCTCTTGGGACCTCTCAGTAGTCTTAGATGCTCTGCAGAGATCCCCCTTTGAGCCATTGTGGTCGATCGATATTAAGTTCTTGTCTATGAAGACAGCGCTACTGACTGCATTGGCCTCCATCAAGAGGGTAGGGGACCTCCAAGCATTTTCGGTTGACGAAGTGTGCCTGGAGTTCGGGCCGGCCAACTCCACGTGATCCTGAGACCCCGGCCCTGATATGTGCCCAAGGTTCCCACCACTCCGTTCAGAGACCAGGTGGTGAACCTGCAAGCGCTGCCTTTGGAGGAGGCAGACCCAGCCTTGGCACTGCTCTGTCCAGTACGCGCTTTCCACGCTTATGTAGACAGGACGCAGTGTTTCAGGACCTCAGACCAGCTCTTTGTCTGTTATAGTAGAGAGCGGAAGGGAAGAGCTCTCTCGAAACAGAGGCTGTCTCACTGGATAGTGGACACCATTGTTTTGGCTTACCAGCAGCAAGGTCGACCGTGTCCCCTTGGGGTTAGAGCCCACTCCACTCGGAGTGTGGCCTCCTCTTGGGCTCTAGCGCACGGCGCCTCGCTAACAGACATCTGCAGAGCTGTAGGCTGGGCGACACCCAACACATTCACCAGATTCTCGCTACAATCTCCGAGTGGAGCCAGTGTCCGACAATGTACTTGCCTCTACTAGTGGCCGGTAATGGACTAGGCTCAGGTGTCTTCGCTTGCTCGCCATTCCACTCCACGGACTGGATAAGTGCGGTTATTTTTCTCAGGTGAGCTTCCTGAAAGCCCTGAGTTCCTCCAGCACTGTTGACGCCAACACCAGTTCAGTCTGCCCTCTACGAGCCCAGACCCTCGTGTCCGGCCAGGTGCCCCGTGTGCATGGTTCCCCTCCGGCGACCCCCACACGTGTATTTCCACCGTAAGCCTTCTCAGTGAGCAGGTGTCTTTCCCTTGGCAAGTCCCTGCTACCCCTGGGGTTAAAAATCCAACTTCGGCTGGTACCCCAGAGTTCTCCATATGCAGCCCACAGCGGGTCATATGTGTACACTCTAAGTCCTCCCTACGGGCAGGCATTTTGGCATATCTCCACTGGAATATGCTTCCCAGTGTACCTTGGTATTCCTGTGATAAGTGGGAGTCCTTCGTCCGTACTAGTCTTACGACAGGGTACTCACACTTACGCAGGGCACTGGAAGACAGCTGAGTGGCGTGATTATATTGGGACCCCCATTCGTTAGTCACTAACGTTACATCGTAGTGACTGAACGAAAGGGAACGTCTCGGTTATGGATGTAACCCTCGTTCCATGAGGAGGGAACGGAGACGTAACGTCCTTTTGCCACATCCACTGTGCTGCTGGAACGGGAGTTCAGTCTTGGCTCCTCAGCAGGTAACGTAATGCGATATTGCCACGTACTTCCTTTTATACCCACGCGGTGGGGCGGAGTTACATATGCAAATTCCGCATGCCCATGACATTGGCACTGCCATAGGGCATTTTCTAAGATCTCGAAGATGATAGGCTTCTAAGCGAAACCCCCATTTGTTAGTCACTAACGTTACGTCTCCGTTCCCTCCTCAGGCAACGAGGGTTACATCCGTAACCGAGACGTTTTTCATAGGTGTGTGTGTATAAGTGTTCGTGTGTGTGTGAGTGGACGTGTCAATATCACACTGTTGAAGTTTTAAGTGTCACCCCTTTACTGCTGTGTACTTTTTTTTCAGCATTGTGGCTGATTTGTAGATTGTACACTCAAATATTCAGTGAATTTTTGTGTTTTGGCCGATTTCCCATTAATTTCCTATGGTTTGTCATTTATGACCGAAGACAATGAACGCTACTTTTTTTTAACGACCAATTAGCATGCTCAAATCATGACCCCAATTTTTTTGTGTGTATACATACCTAATGCAAGAAAAGTCACCAAGTTTAATTTAATTCCGATGAAGCTGTGATTTTTAACATTTCAAAACTTGAAATGAACACTCAAAATTTTCCGGTCAGAAATGACCGAAGAGCACCAGAGGGTTAATCTATCAACTAGCTCCGCTACACCTTCTTCGTTGCTCTGGTTGGATGTAGCGCTATCCTATTGCGTGCAGAGGGAATTTGAAAGACAACCGTTTATCCCGCCCCCTGGATTGAGCCCTGCCAATGGTGTGTTCCCAGACCCAACATCTTGATGTGGGTCTGGCTTGTCAGGCTACATTCACGTCCAATTTTTAAACTAGGAAATGTGTATTGACAATAATTCTGATGATAATTCTAATGTGGAGAAATATGTAACTGGTTTTATGTAATTAAACAAACAAAAGTTTAAAAAAAAACCTCCATGTTAAATTTAAAAAAACTATATTGATATTGAAGAATATCATATAATGACAGATAACTTCTTGTTGTTTTGTTTCCAGTCTCTTTAATTTTGGTATTTCTTTGAGTAAGCATCCAATCAAAGAATAATTCAATGACCTTCACATGAATAATTTAATTAAGCACAAATCTTGTGGCATTTCACAGCAACACTAGTTTATTAGTTTCACATGATTTACATTTTTGATCTGAAGAAAACATTTGCTCACTGTGACACAGAACAACACTTTTTAATATGAGTCATGAGACTACATGATTGGCTGAAACTCTTCCCACACTGAGTACAGCGGTACGGCTTCTCTCCAGTATGAACTCGCTCGTGTTTTTTCAGGTTTCCAGACTGAGTGAAACTCTTGTCACAATATGAGCACTTGTAAGATCTTTCTCCAGTATGAATTCTTTGGTGCTGTTTCAGATATTCAGGTGTAGTAAAGCTCTTCCCACAGTCAAAGCACATATACTCTCTCACTTCATTATGTGTTTTCTGGTGCAGTTTAAAGCTGTTCAGCCATGAAAAACTCTTTCCACAGTGAGAACACACATGAGGCTTCTCATCTGAATGAACTGTCAGGTGTTGTTTTAGATGTGATGATGAAATAAACTCTTTACCACACTGATCACAGTTAAATGTTTTCTTTCCAGTGTGAATTCTCATGTGTGTGTTAAGGTTTCCTTTAATTGTGAAACTCTTTCCACACTGAGTGCATGTATACGGTTTCTCTCCAGTGTGAACTCTCATGTGTGTGTCAAGGTTTCCTTTTTCTGTGAAACTCTTTCCACACTGAGTACATGTATACGGTTTCTCTCCAGTGTGAACTCTCATGTGTAAGTTAAGTTTTCCTTTATATGTGAAACTCTTTCCACACTGAGTGCAGGTGTGCAGCTTTTTCACTTTTGTTCTTTGAGTTTTAAAGTTATGATGTTCCTCCTCCTCTTCATTCAGTTCTTGTCTTTGGCAGTTCACTTCCACCTGGTCTAAAATACACATCAAGTTAGAATCAGTTCAAGTGAACCCTGATTTAATAGCAGAAAGCAACAGAGATCATGTATTAGACCTTTCATTTTGCAAAGTTTTGTCATTCAGTTTTTAATTTAGTTAACACTATGCTTGACAAGTACCAAATATAAGGTTATGATAATTTAGATGCATTTCTCTATCATTTATCATCCATATACATATACTTCAAGAATGGACACCAACCTGTTTGTTCCTCAGTATCTTCATGTTTTATTCTGGATGGTTCTGGATCACTCATGTCTTCAATCTCCTCTTTAATAAACTCAATCTTTAACAGTCACAGATTTCAGCTGCTAGACCTGGAGTTTGTCCTTCTCTTGTAGGATGATGTGGATATTCCCAGTATTTATTGGTGAATTGTTGTGGGAGGGGCTTCACTGCAGGTGTGAACTGTGATCACTGTGTTTTGAATCAATCTGCATTTAAAAAGTACAGGCCATAATGTTTAACTGAGCTGCTGAAAAGCCATAAGTTCCCTGTTTTCACCTCATTCATTATGGTGATGTCTGAGATCTTCTGTAAATTGGCACATTAACCTCTTAACAAGCGCCCCATTTTTGAGAATTCTTTGAAAACGATATACCCAAATGAAAATGTCTGCAGCTCTTAAACCCTATGGTCTATATTCATAAACCTGGTCTTATTTTAAACTAGACACTTGAAATATTGCTACCCAAGAGTCATAATAACTCAAAGTAATATGGGAACAGAGTAATATACATGTAAATAGACATGTAAGTGACTCACGTTTTTTGTTTTCACTTAGGGAAAAAAATATTATAATTTAATGTTAAGAGCCTGAAAATAACTTAAATATAAAACTGAATGTCTAATCATGTCATGATTCAAATATGAGGATGATTCTCTCAGTAATGTAGCTTCTGTGAGCTTTTATGTCAAGAAAAGTCTAGGCGTCATTTCAAAAAGGCCATTTATTTCAGAACATTTGCTATTGTAAAGAGTAGTTTTTCATTCAAATAAATCTGCAATAAACTGCAATATACTACTAATTATAATGGATAAACAGTTACTGAAAAACTAAAGCAACTATTTACAGAGATTACAAAGTGTAAAAAACTCATTTAGCTGATGGGAAGCGTCAGTAAGAGTTCCACTGCAGTTGCGCCATGGAGAACGCGCAGCCAGCGCACAAACAGTATTCACCAAAGCCTACTTACGCAAACTGCGCAAGATAATGCCTTTTGATTGGTTACTAAGTCCATCAATCAAACCTTTGTTGGAAAGGCATTGGCTGGGCACCGAGTGCCTTTATCCAACGAAAACCATGGGCGCAATGATTGACAGCTCACCAAGCCTGTAAGGCACTTCCTCTATATGATGCATCCCAGAAGAGTCTCTGATTGAAGGAGAGAGACGGGGGAGGGTTTAAAATACGTGGGAGAAACTATTCTAGCAGGGGGAGTTTGCCAGAAAAGGATTAGAATCGATATTTCATTGAAAATGGACATGATTGATCACGCTAACTCAAAACTCTCTTGCAAACAACGGAGGATTTTTAGTTTTTTCCCTATTTTTTCGTTGTTTTGGATTAAAAAGTGGGATGCATTTTGAAGAGTGGACTCTTACACAGAGATGTATGCGGGTGTTTATTGGATTCGTCCGATCTGATCTGAACGACAGGAGATGAAAGATGAGTAACGCTAATATTTTGCTAATGTTTACATGGACGGTCCTTTAGCGTTTCATTTAACCCTTTCCTCTCTGGTGTATTTATTGCAAAAACAAGTTCAGAACATGAATCTTGAGTGTTTTAGCTTTCAAATGATGCATAGTTTGTGATAGTTGATTGAATATTTTGTATAAAACAAAAGTAAATAAAAGTACACACCCCCCCACTTCCGTCAAACCCCCCGCCCCAGATCCGATGCGGGTTAAGAAGTTAAGCACATTTTATTGGTGTCGACAGGCTGAAACAAACTACAAGATCATCACCTTTGAGATTTCACTTCAGTTCTTGTCTTTGCTCTTTCACTTCCATTGAGTCTGAAATAAAACATTGAGTATTTAAAATCAGTTCAAGGAGGATAAATGTGAAGATTCAAGTGAACCCTGATTTAACCTTACGAAAAAAATTAACCATGGTTTTATTATAGTAAAAGTGTAGTAATCATGTTTGTTTGGCGAATTGATTACCATTTATATAACCACAGTTTTTTTTTACCACAAATACCATGGTTAAACTATGGTTAGAGTAGCAAAGCCATGGTTAATGTGTTACCACGGTTTAAGTATAATAACCATGTTTTTTGTTTTGTTTTTTATTTGTAGGAAAACCATGGTTCATTTTCATATGGGTAATAACAGAAAACAAGAGATCATGAGTCTGTCTATCCAATATCAGATTCATGATGAGCCAAAGGTTAGTTCTGTCATTCTACAGTCAAAATGTGAATAATAACTGCTGTACAAGATTATGATCTAAGTGCATGTCATACATCCCCAGACTATTTGTTTATTTTATCACAGCTCTTATGATTGTTATCTAACAATGAACTAAGTCAAACAAGCCAGTGATCATCATGTGATCATCACAATTCATAAATATGTAGATTTACAAACATTCACATCCAACTGTTATTTGAGTTATCGACATATTTAACTAACCTTACACATCTATTCAATAAAAATGGACTGAATCCCTTATATGACGTTAGTTAGTGTTTGTTTACCTCTTGTTGTTTGTCCGTTCTCTCATCTATCTTCACTTTTCAGGTTCGCGCTCTCAGCTGCCGCAAACGCGCTCTCAGCTGTCGTGAACACCTACCGCACGCATTGAGCAGCAAACGTTACTCGCTTGTTTCCTCCAGGGGGCGCTCGGTGACTCGAAATAACAGCAGCACCACATTAACCCGAGCTGCTGAAAACATCTCTGTCTCATTCCAGTTTAGATCCAGTTTCATTTCATTTATCAAACTGAGACAAACCTTTGAAATCTATGTTTTAAAATCTGATCCTGCCTCAGAATTATAACAGTTTTAGGACATTTATTATACAGAGAATATGGATGGCACAAGTCCACAATATTCTTTCACAAACCTAAAGTGAATGTGAGAAATTTGTTAATTTATAAATATATGACATCCAGGGGAAAAAAAAAACTCTTTAATGTGTGTCTCCATGTTATGAGTGTAGATTTATGGATTTATACACGGGACAGCAGGAAGCAGTTTCACTTTAAACTGAGCTGAAATATCACATTATACACGGAAATAGTTTAACACAGAACCTGATATAAAATGATATATTATTTTGGCAACCCAGCGCTGGGTCAAAAAGGGACGTACCCAGCGCTGGGTTGTTTTAATCAGCATGCTGGGTTGTTTTTTCAAACTAAATTTTGTTGTAAAATTACTACATTGCTGGATTAAAATTAACCTAAAAAGGGGTTTGAAATAAAAGTCAGAAATCTTGGAAATTATAAAATCACTTTTACACACAAAGATTGACTATGAAAGGTTAAACATTTATTAAAAAGGGCAAACATGGTCAAAAGTAACAAAGTGCATGTGAGAAGAACATCAGAAAATAATTGGAAATCAACACAGTTTATAGTTAAATGAAATTGTTTTAACAGTTCAATGAACATTGATGAACATAACTTGCATTTAAGACCAAATTAGACTTTTTAACATAAATTAACATGACTTAACGTTTTTTTTGTTTTGTTTTTACAAAATAACATTAATGAACACAAACCACAACATTAGCACTGACATTATAACATTTGCATAATTTAATTTTCTGTCTAAGACACAAGTATATATGTGAAAGAATGTGAGGGAGTTTATGAATGAGAGAGGGTGACTTCCTCGACAAATGTTCAATGCTTGTTCAGTGTTGTTTAGTGATTACAGATTAAATGCTAACAGTTTGTCAAGTCTGTGAACACATACAGAACAAGCATCACCGCCAATTTTCATGAAGTCATGAAGAAGCTCCATCAGCACAGCAAAGGCATGCAACATCCTTCAACTTATCCAGGACAATCTCCTCCTTTAAAAGCACTGGAATGATCTCCATTGGGGAAAGTCGTTCTCCTTTTTGACCGGCATTCATCCCGGTCACCATCTGTTCATCAGTGGGTTAAAAAGAGGAAAAAGAACATAACTAAGGAACACAAAACAAAAATTGCATTTAATTCAATTGATTATTATTGACAAACACAAATGATTCATGAAACTATGCCGCTCCTTCACACTGCAACACAGAACATGCAGATTTATGACTGGCTGTTGCCATGTTTATTTATACTGCGTGATAAGCTGTTTAATTCAAATAGAGTAAAAATGTCTAGAGCTTATCGTTAGACATATGTTACCATGATCTCGCTGTTTATTGCCCAGCCCTACTTAAAAACCATACATTTGTGTAGGATGTTTCAATTTAGGGTGCAGTGTCTCCCTACACAGGGTGTAGCGTGGAGCCCTGTATGATGTTTTTCTGTCATTATGAAGCTCAACAGGCCAGAAAATTATTTTAATAAAAATATAAATATCTTTTGGAAAACTTTGGTGAAGTATTAAAACAGACATGACATACACATACCTCACAAATTTTGATGAACTTACTCCCTACACTGTAAAAAAAAAATTATAAAAAGAAGGTAAATGACTGGCAGCTACGGCTGCCAAACAAAAAACTTAAAATTAAAGTAAAATATCTTAATTCAAATAAAGTGCAAAAAACAATAATTTTATAGAAATTTACAAGTTTTAGTGAAAACAGTTATTTTACAGATTGTTTGCTTGTTTAAATTAAGATATTTTACGTTTTTTGTTTGGCAGCCGTAGCTGCCAGTCATTTACCATTTTTAATACAGTGTTAAACTGTTATTTTACTGATTTTTCCTAGATTATAATGATCAAACACCTTTAATAAAGTGACAGTACTAAAAATTCTGCAGAAAAACACTATTTTACAGATTATTACAATAAAAAAAACATTCAATAAAGTGTTCAATTTACAGTTTTATTTTGGAAGACAAAATACAGCCTGTAAAGCAATACATAATACATTTAACATTTCAAATACAGATAACAGTGGAACAGTTTAATCAATTTTTTAAAGTTGAATAAAATTTCAAACTGAAAAAAATACAAAACTGATACATTTACAAGATTGTCACGGATTCACTATTGATTCTAAAACTTGTATTATTCAGATATAAATTTATTTAAACAAATTCTTCAGAGCCCCCAGGAGGAATTGAAAAACTAAAAATTACATTTATCTTGTAAGTTAGGGTTACTAATATCATGATGAGGTCATGATTTCACCTTATAACAAAATAACAAATTGTGCCACTGTTACGACCCGCCGTATAATGACGAGGTCGATGTGCAAATTAAAGATGGTAAAAATAGGAAAACCAGCCCCAGCCGACAGATCACCAAAAAAACACAAACTCTAAATTCCATAAAAGATATAAATTTATTTTAGAATAAAGAATAATGAGTAAATTACGGAGCAATGGCTTCAGGGTGCCCCAAGGCCAACATAACAAACAAAACAATCTTATAAATAAAACATATATAAATTACCTAATCAGGAAGTAAAACAAAAGTTACAAAGAAACTTCCCTAACTCCCTACTAATAAACAATTACTAACATTATAAAAATAAATGGCAGGACACCCCTACGCTCCAAAACTCAAATGTGAACATAAATAAATCAGCTTAACAAACACTCATGATCAAAACAAAAACGCTTTGGGATCTGCCGACGGGAGGAGGCATCCGGAGCTCTGCACGCCACCTGGTCAACGGCAGAATGAGCTCCTCGTCTTCCGTTAGCGCCGCCCTTTTAAAGCGGAGAGCCGGTCGATCCACCAATCAGACTCCTTGCACATCAGCCAATCCCTGCACACATGTACAAAAGAAAAACAACCCACACAAAACAAAATAGATCATAACAGCCACTTACTGTTAGCTGTCATGATCCCAGCCTGTGTTTCCCTGTCTTGTGAGGACTTTTGTTATTTCCTGTCTTGTGTCATGTTTTGTAGTTCTTTGTAGTTTTTCATGTTGATTAGTTCTCCCAGGTGTTTCCAATTTAGCCACTCCCTCTTTTTATCTTGTTAAGCTAGTCTTCCCTTTGTATATATAGTGCTTGTGTCTTACTGGTGTTTGTGGGTTGTTATACATGTTATGGTTGCTTCTAGTTTGTGTGCCTATGCGTTGCAGTGGAACCTCTTTGTCACCTGGTGTTCTTCCCGCCAAGAAGACCCCTGGAAATGCCCGATCGGGTCTGTGCTCTCGTTCCTCCAAGAAGGGCTGGAGCGAAGGCTGTCTCCCTCCACCCTTAAAGTTTACGTGGCCGCAATATCTGCCTACCACGACCTCTTGGAGAACAAAAAGGTAAGTCAGCACGACCTGGTCATCAGGTTCCTGAGGGGAGCCAGGAGACTAAATCCTCCTCGCTCTCCCCTCATACCCTCTTGGGACCTCTCAGTAGTCTTAGATGCTCTGCAGAGATCCCCCTTTGAGCCATTGCGGTCGATCGATATTAAGTTCTTGTCTATGAAGACAGCGCTACTGACTGCATTGGCCTCCATCAAGAGGGTAGGGGACCTCCAAGCATTTTCGGTTGACGAAGTGTGCCTGGAGTTCGGGCCGGCCAACTCCACGTGATCCTGAGACCCCGGCCCTGATATGTGCCCAAGGTTCCCACCACTCCGTTCAGAGACCAGGTGGTGAACCTGCAAGCGCTGCCTTTGGAGGAGGCAGACCCAGCCTTGGCACTGCTCTGTCCAGTACGCGCTTTCCACGCTTATGTAGACAGGACGCAGTGTTTCAGGACCTCAGACCAGCTCTTTGTCTGTTATAGTGGAGAGCGGAAGGGAAGAGCTCTCTCGAAACAGAGGCTGTCTCACTGGATAGTGGACACCATTGTTTTGGCTTACCAGCAGCAAGGTCGACCGTGTCCCCTTGGGGTTAGAGCCCACTCCACTCGGAGTGTGGCCTCCTCTTGGGCTCTAGCGCACGGCGCCTCGCTGACAGACATCTGCAGAGCTGTAGGCTGGGCGATACACCCGACACATTCGCCAGATTCTCGCTACAATCTCCGAGTGGAGCCAGTGTCCGACTATGTACTCGCCTCTACTAGTGGCCGGTAATGGACTAGGCTCAGGTGTCTTCGCTTGCTCGCCATTCCACTCCACGGACTGGATACGTGCGGTTATTTTTATATGATAAGTGGGAGTCCTTCGTCCGTACTAGTCTTACGACAGGGCCCTCGCACTTACGCAGGGCACTGGAAGACAGCTGAGTGGCGTGATTATATTGGGACCCCCATTCGTTAGTCACTAACGTTACATCATAGTGACTGAACGAAAGGGAACGTCTCGGTTACGGATGTAACCCTCGTTCCATGAGGAGGGAACGGAGACGTAACGTCCCTTTGCCACATCCGCTGTGCTGCTGGAACGGGAGTTCAGTCTTGGCTCCTCAGCAGGTAACGTAATGTGATATTGCCACACACTTCCTTTTTTATACCCACGCGGTGGGGCGGAGTTACGTATGCAAATTCCGCATGCCCATGACATTGGCACTGCCATTGGGCATTTTCTAAGATCTCGAAGATGATAGCCTTCTAAGCGAAACCCCCATTTGTTAGTCACTAACGTTACGTCTCCGTTCCCTCCTCAGGCAACGAGGGTTACATCCGTAACCGAGACGTTTTTCATAGGTGTGTGTGTATAAGTGTTAGTGTGTGTGTGAGTGGATGTGTCAATATCACACTGTTGAAGTTTTAGAGTGTCACCCCTTTACTGCTGTGTACTTTTTTTTCAGCATTGTGGCTGATTTGTAGATTGTACACTCAAATATTCAGTGAATTTTTGTGTTTTGGCCGATTTCCTATAGTTTGTCATTTATGACCGAAGACAATGAACGCTACTTTTTTTTAACGACCAATTAGCATGCTCAAATCATGACCCCAATTTTTTTGTGGGTTTACATACCTAATGCAAGAAAAGTCACCAAGGTTCATTTCATTCCGATGAAGCTGTGATTTTTTTTTTTACCATTTCAAAACTTGAAATGAACACTCAAAATTTTCTGGTCAGAAATGACCGAAGAGCACCAGAGGGTTAATCTATCAACTAGCTCCGCTACACCTTCTTCGTTGCTCTGGTTGGATGTAGCGCTATCCTATTGCGTGCAGAGGGAATTTGAAAGACAACCATTTATCCCGCCCCCTGGATTGAGCCCTGCCAATGGTGTGTTCCCAGACCCAACATCTTGATGTGGGTCTGGCTTGTCAGGCTACATTCACGTCCAATTTTTAAACTAGGAAATGTGTATTGACAATAATTCTGATGATAATTCTAATGTGGAGAAATATGTAACTGGTTTTATGTAATTAAACAAACAAAAGTAAAAAAAAAAAAAAAAACTCCATGTTGAATTTAAAAAAAACTATATTGATATTGAAGAATATCATATAATGACAGATAACTTCTTGTTGTTTTGTTTCCAGTCTCTTTTAATTTTGGTATTTCTTTGAGTAAGCATCCAATCAAAGAATAATTCAATGACCTTCACATGAATAATTTAATTAAGCACAAATCTTGTGGCATTTCACAGCAACACTAGTTTATTAGTTTCACATGATTTCATGATTTACATTTTTGATCTGAAGAAAACATTTGCTCACTGTGACACAGAACAACACTTTTTAATATGAGTCATGAGACTACATGATTGGCTGAAACTCTTCCCACACTGAGTACAGTGGTACGGCTTCTCTCCAGTATGAACTCGCTCGTGTTTTTTCAGGTTTCCAGACTGAGTGAAACTCTTGTCACAATATGAGCACTTGTAAGATCTTTCTCCAGTATGAATTCTTTGGTGCTGTTTCAGATATTCAGGTGTAGTAAAGCTCTTCCCACAGTCAAAGCACATATACTCTCTCACTTCATTATGTGTTTTCTGGTGCAGTTTAAAGCTGTTCAGCCATGAAAAACTCTTTCCACAGAGAGAACACACATGAGGCTTCTCATCTGAATGAATTGTCAGGTGTTGTTTTAGATGTGATGATGAAATAAACTCTTTACCACACTGATCACAGTTAAATGTTTTCTCTCCAGTGTGAATTCTCATGTGTGTGTTAAGGTTTCCTTTAAGTGTGAAACTATTTCCACACTGAGTGCATGTATACGGTTTCTCTCCAGTGTGAATTCTCATGTGTGTGTTAAGGTTTCCATTAAGTGTGAAACTCTTTCCACACTGAGTGCATGTATACGGTTTCTCTCCAGTGTGAATTCTCATGTGTCTGTTAAGGTGTGCTTTTTGTGTGAAACTCTTTCCACACTGAGTGCAGGTGTGCAGCTTTTTCGCTTTTGTTCTTTGAGTTTTAAAGTTGTGATGTTCCTCCTCCTCTTCATTCAGTTCTTGTCTTTGCCATTTCACTTCCACCTGGTCTAAAATACACATCAAGTTAGAATCAGTTCAAGTGAACCCTGATTTAATAGCAGAAAGCAACAGAGATCATGTATTAGACCTTTCATTTTGCAAAGTTTTGTCATTCAGTTTTTAATTTAGTTAACACTATGCTTGACAAGTACCAAATATAAGGTTATGATAATTTAGATGCATTTCTCTATCATTTATCATCCATATACATATACTTAAGAATCAAGAATGGACACCAACCTGTTTGTTGCTCAGTATCTTCATGTTTTATTCTGGATGGTTCTGGATCACTCATGTCTTCAATCTCCTCTTTAATAAACTCAATCTTTAACAGTCACAGATTTCAGCTGCTAGACCTGGAGTTTGTCGTTCTCTTGTAGGATGATGTGGATATTCCCAGTATTTTCCCTGTTTTCACCTCATTCATTATGGTGATGTCTGAGATCTTCTGTAAATTGGCACATTAAGCACATTTTATTGGTGTCGACAGGCTGAAACAAACTACAAGATCATCACCTTTGAGATTTCACTTCAGTTCTTGTCTTTGCTCTTTCACTTCCATTGAGTCTGAAATAAAACATTGAGTATTTAAAATCAGTTCAAGGAGGATAAATGTGAAGATTCAAGTGAACCCTGATTTAACCTTACGAAAAAAATTAACCATGGTTTTATTATAGTAAAAGTGTAGTAATCATGTTTGTTTGGCGAATTGATTACCATTTATATAACCACAGTTTTTTTTACCACAAATACCATGGTTAAACTATGGTTAGAGTAGCAAAGCCATGGTTAATGTGTTACCACAGTTTAAGTATAATAAACATGTTTTTTGTTTTGTTTTTTTATTTGTAGGAAAACCATGGTTCATTTTCATATGGGTAATAACAGAAAACAAGAGATCATGAGTCTGTCTATCCAATATCAGATTTATGATGAGCCAAAGGTTAGTTCTGTCATTCTACAGTCAAAATGTGAATAATAACTGCTGTACAAGATTATGATCTAAGTGCATGTCATACATCCCCAGACTATTTGTTTATTTTATCACAGCTCTTATTATTGTTATCTAACAATGAACTAAGTCAAACAAGCCAGTGATCATCATGTGATCATCACAATTCATAAATATGTAGATTTACAAACATTCACATCCAACTGTTATTTGAGTTATCGACATATTTAACTAACCTTACACATCTATTCAATAAAAATGGACTGAATCCCTTATATGACGTTAGTTAGTGTTTGTTTACCTCTTGTTGTTTGTCCGTTCTCTCATCTATCTTCACTTTTCAGGTTCGCGCTCTCAGCTGCCGCAAACGCGCTCTCAGCTGTCGTGAACACCTACCGCACGCATTGAGCAGCAAACGTTACTCGCTTGTTTCCTCCAGGGGGCGCTCGGTGACTCGAAATAACAGCAGCACCACATTAACCCGAGCTGCTGAAAACATCTCTGTCTCATTCCAGTTTAGATCCAGTTTCATTTCATTTATCAAGCTGAGACAAACCTTTGAAATCTATGTTTTAAAATCTGATCCTGCCTCAGAATTATAACAGTTTTAGGACATTTATTATACAGAGAATATGGATGGCACAAGTCCACAATATTCTTTCACAAACCTAAAGTGAATGTGAGAAATTTGTTAATTTATAAATATATGACATCCAGGGGGGGAAAAAAAACTCTTTAATGTGTGTCTCCATGTTATGAGTGTAGATTTATGGATTTATACACGGGACAGCAGGAAGCAGTTTCACTTTAAACTGAGCTGAAATATCACATTATACACGGAAATAGTTTAACACAGAACCTGATATAAAATGATATATTATTTTGGCAACCCAGCGCTGGGTTGTTTTAACCAGCATGCTGGGTTGTTTTTTCAACCTAAATTTTGTTGTAAAATTACTACATTGCTGGATTAAAATTAACCTAAAAAGGGGTTTGAAATAAAAGTCAGAAATCTTGGAAATTATAAAATCACTTTTACACACAAAGATTGACTATGAAAGGTTAAACATTTATTAAAAAGGGCAAACATGGTCAAAAGTAACAAAGTGCATGTGAGAAGAACATCAGAAAATAATTGGAAATCAACACAGTTTATAGTTAAATGAAATTGTTTTAATAGTTCAATGAACATTGATGAACATAACTTGCATTTAAGACCAAATTAGACTTTTTAACATAAATTAACATGACTTAACGTTTTTTTTGTTTTTTTTTTACAAAATAACATTAATGAACACAAACCACAACATTAGCACTGACATTATAACATTTGCATTATGAATGAGAGAGGGTGACTTCCTCGACAAATGTTCAATGCTTGTTCAGTGTTGTTTAGTGATTACAGATTAAATGCTAACAGTTTGTCAAGTCTGTGAACACATACAGAACAAGCATCACCGCCAATTTTCATGAAGTCATGAAGAAGCTCCATCAGCACAGCAAAGGCATGCAACATCCTTCAACTTATCCAGGACAATCTCCTCCTTTAAAAGCACTGGAATGATCTCCATTGGGGAAAGTCGTTCTCCTTTTTGACCGGCATTCATCCCGGTCACCATCTGTTCATCAGTGGGTTAAAAAGAGGAAAAAGAACATAACTAAGGAACACAAAACAAAAATTGCATTTAATTCAATTGATTATTATTGACAAACACAAATGATTCATAAAACTATGCCGCTCCTTCACACTGCAACACAGAACATGCAGATTTATGACTGGCTGTTGCCATGTTTATTTATACTGCGTGATAAGCTGTTTAATTCAAATAGAGTAAAAATGTCCAGAGCTTATCGTTAGACATATGTTACCATGATCTCGCTGTTTATTGCCCAGCCCTACTTAAAAACCATACATTTGTGTAGGATGTTTCAATTTAGGGTGCAGTGTCTCCCTACACAGGGTGTAGCGTTGAGCCCTGTATGATGTTTTTCTGTCATTATGAAGCTCAACAGGCCAGAAAATTATTTTAATAAAAATAAAAATATCTTTTGGAAAACTTTGGTGAAGTATTAAAACAGACATGACATACACATACCTCACAAATTTTGATGAACTTACTCCCTACACTGTAAAAAAAAAAATTATAAAAAGAAGGTAAATGACTGGCAGCTACGGCTGCCAAACAAAAAACTTAAAATTAAAGTAAAATATCTTAATTCAAATAAAGTGCAAAAAACAATAATTTTATATAAATTTACAAGTTTTAGTGAAAAACAGTTATTTTACAGATTGTTTGCTTGTTTAAATTAAGATATTTTACGTTTTTTGTTTGGCAGCCGTAGCTGCCAGTCATTTACCATTTTTAATACAGTGTTAAACTGTTATTTTACTGATTTTTCCTAGATTATAATGATCAAAGACCTTTAATAAAGTGACAGTACTAAAAATTCTGCAGAAAACACTATTTTACAGATTATTACAATAAAAAAAACATTCAATAAAGTGTTCAATTTACAGTTTTATTTTGGAAGACAAAATACAGCCTGTAAAGCAATACATAATACATTTAACATTTCAAATACAGATAACAGTGGAACAGTTTAATCAATTTTTTAAAGTTGAATAAAATTTCAAACTGAAAAAAATACAAAACTGATACATTTACAAGATTGTCACGTATTCACTATTGATTCTAAAACTTGTATTATTCAGATATAAATTTATTTAAACAAATTCTTCAGAGCCCCGAGGAGGAATTGAAAAACTAAAAATTACATTTATCTTGTAAGTTAGGGTTACTAATATCATGATGAGGTCATGATTTCACCTTATAACAAAATAACAAATTGTGCCACTTACTGTTAGCTGTCATGATCCCAGCCTGTGTTTCCCTGTCTTGTGAGGACTTTTGTTATTTCCTGTCTTGTGTCATGTTTTGTAGTTCTTTGTAGTTTTTCATGTTGATTAGTTCTCCCAGGTGTTTCCAATTTAGCCACTCCCTCTTTTTATCTTGTTAAGCTAGTCTTCCCTTTGTATATATAGTGCTTGTGTCTTACTGGTGTTTGTGGGTTGTTATACATGTTATGGTTGCTTCTATTTTGTGTGCCTATGCGTTGAAGTGGAACCTCTTTGTCACCTGGTGTTCTTCCCGCCAAGAAGACCCTTGGAAATGCCCGATCGGGTCTGTGCTCTCGTTCCTCCAAGAAGGGCTGGAGCGAAGGCTGTCTCCCTCCACCCTTAAAGTTTACGTGGCCGCAATATCTGCCTACCACGACCTCTTGGAGAACAAAAAGGTAAGTCAGCACGACCTGGTCATCAGGTTCCTGAGGGGAGCCAGGAGACTAAATCCTCCTCGCTCTCCCCTCATACCCTCTTGGGACCTCTCAGTAGTCTTAGATGCTCTGCAGAGATCCCCCTTTGAGCCATTGCGGTCGATCGATATTAAGTTCTTGTCTATGAAGACAGCGCTACTGACTGCATTGGCCTCCATCAAGAGGGTAGGGGACCTCCAAGCATTTTCGGTTGACGAAGTGTGCCTGGAGTTCGGGCCGGCCAACTCCACGTGATCCTGAGACCCCGGCCCTGATATGTGCCCAAGGTTCCCACCACTCCGTTCAGAGACCAGGTGGTGAACCTGCAAGCGCTGCCTTTGGAGGAGGCAGACCCAGCCTTGGCACTGCTCTGTCCAGTACGCGCTTTCCACGCTTATGTAGACAGGACGCAGTGTTTCAGGACCTCAGACCAGCTCTTTGTCTGTTATAGTGGAGAGCGGAAGGGAAGAGCTCTCTCGAAACAGAGGCTGTCTCACTGGATAGTGGACACCATTGTTTTGGCTTACCAGCAGCAAGGTCGACCGTGTCCCCTTGGGGTTAGAGCCCACTCCACTCGGAGTGTGGCCTCCTCTTGGGCTCTAGCGCACGGCGCCTCGCTGACAGACATCTGCAGAGTTGTAGGCTGGGCGATACACCCGACACATTCGCCAGATTCTCGCTACAATCTCCGAGTGGAGCCAGTGTCCGACTATGTACTCGCCTCTACTAGTGGCCGGTAATGGACTAGGCTCAGGTGTCTTCGCTTGCTCGCCATTCCACTCCACGGACTGGATACGTGCGGTTATTTTTATATGATAAGTGGGAGTCCTTCGTCCGTACTAGTCTTACGACAGGGCCCTCGCACTTACGCAGGGCACTGGAAGACAGCTGAGTGGCGTGATTATATTGGGACCCCCATTCGTTAGTCACTAACGTTACATCATAGTGACTGAACGAAAGGGAACGTCTCGGTTACGGATGTAACCCTCGTTCCATGAGGAGGGAACGGAGACGTAACGTCCCTTTGCCACATCCGCTGTGCTGCTGGAACGGGAGTTCAGTCTTGGCTCCTCAGCAGGTAACGTAATGTGATATTGCCACACACTTCCTTTTTTATACCCACGCGGTGGGGCGGAGTTACGTATGCAAATTCCGCATGCCCATGACATTGGCACTGCCATTGGGCATTTTCTAAGATCTCGAAGATGATAGCCTTCTAAGCGAAACCCCCATTTGTTAGTCACTAACGTTACGTCTCCGTTCCCTCCTCAGGCAACGAGGGTTACATCCGTAACCGAGACGTTTTTCATAGGTGTGTGTGCATAAGTGTTTGTGTGTGTGTGAGTGGATGTGTCAATATCACACTGTTGAAGTTTTAGAGTGTCACCCCTTTACTGCTGTGTACTTTTTTTTCAGCATTGTGGGTGATTTGTAGATTGTACACTCAAATATTCAGTGAATTTTTGTGTTTTGGCCGATTTCCTATAGTTTGTCATTTATGACCGAAGACAATGAACGCTACTTTTTTTTAACGACCAATTAGCATGCTCAAATCATGACCCCAATTTTTTTGTGGGTTTACATACCTAATGCAAGAAAAGTCACCAAGGTTCATTTCATTCCGATGAAGCTGTGATTTTTTTTTACCATTTCAAAACTTGAAATGAACACTCAAAATTTTCTGGTCAGAAATGACCGAAGAGCACCAGAGGGTTAATCTATCAACTAGCTCCGCTACACCTTCTTCGTTGCTCTGGTTGGATGTAGCGCTATCCTATTGCGTGCAGAGGGAATTTGAAAGACAACCATTTATCCCGCCCCCTGGATTGAGCCCTGCCAATGGTGTGTTCCCAGACCCAACATCTTGATGTGGGTCTGGCTTGTCAGGCTACATTCACGTCCAATTTTTAAACTAGGAAATGTGTATTGACAATAATTCTGATGATAATTCTAATGTGGAGAAATATGTAACTGGTTTTATGTAATTAAACAAACAAAAGTAAAAAAAAAAAAAAAAACTCCATGTTGAATTTAAAAAAACTATATTGATATTGAAGAATATCATATAATGACAGATAACTTCTTGTTGTTTTGTTTCCAGTCTCTTTTAATTTTGGTATTTCTTTGAGTAAGCATCCAATCAAAGAATAATTCAATGACCTTCACATGAATAATTTAATTAAGCACAAATCTTGTGGCATTTCACAGCAACACTAGTTTATTAGTTTCACATGATTTCATGATTTACATTTTTGATCTGAAGAAAACATTTGCTCACTGTGACACAGAACAACACTTTTTAATATGAGTCATGAGACTAAATGATTGGCTGAAACTCTTCCCACACTGAGTACAGCGGTACGGCTTCTCTCCAGTATGAACTCGCTCGTGTTTTTTCAGGTTTCCAGACTGAGTGAAACTCTTGTCACAATATGAGCACTTGTAAGATCTTTCTCCAGTATGAATTCTTTGGTGCTGTTTCAGATATTCAGGTGTAGTAAAGCTCTTCCCACAGTCAAAGCACATATACTCTCTCACTTCATTATGTGTTTTCTGGTGCAGTTTAAAGCTGTTCAGCCATGAAAAACTCTTTCCACAGAGAGAACACACATGAGGCTTCTCATCTGAATGAACTGTCAGGTGTTGTTTTAGATGTGATGATGAAATAAACTCTTTACCACACTGATCACAGTTAAATGTTTTCTCTCCAGTGTGAATTCTCATGTGTGTGTTAAGGTTTCCTTTAAGTGTGAAAGTATTTCCACACTGAGTGCATGTATACGGTTTCTCTCCAGTGTGAATTCTCATGTGTGTGTTAAGGTTTCCATTAAGTGTGAAACTCTTTCCACACTGAGTGCATGTATACGGTTTCTCTCCAGTGTGAATTCTCATGTGTCTGTTAAGGTGTGCTTTTTGTGTGAAACTCTTTCCACACTGAGTGCAGGTGTGCAGCTTTTTCGCTTTTGTTCTTTGAGTTTTAAAGTTGTGATGTTCCTCCTCCTCTTCATTCAGTTCTTGTCTTTGCCATTTCACTTCCACCTGGTCTAAAATACACATCAAGTTAGAATCAGTTCAAGTGAACCCTGATTTAATAGCAGAAAGCAACAGAGATCATGTATTAGACCTTTCATTTTGCAAAGTTTTGTCATTCAGTTTTTAATTTAGTTAACACTATGCTTGACAAGTACCAAATATAAGGTTATGATAATTTAGATGCATTTCTCTATCATTTATCATCCATATACATATACTTAAGAATCAAGAATGGACACCAACCTGTTTGTTCCTCAGTATCTTCATGTTTTATTCTGGATGGTTCTGGATAACTCATGTCTTCAATCTCCTCTTTAATAAACTCAATCTTTAACAGTCACAGATTTCAGCTGCTAGACCTGGAGTTTGTCCTTCTCTTGTAGGATGATGTGGATATTCCCAGTATTTATTGGTGAATTGTTGTGGGAGGGGCTTCACTGCAGGTGTGAACTGTGATCACTGTGTTTTGATTCAATCTGCATTGAAAAAGTACAGGCCATAATGTTTAACTGAGCTGCTGAAAAGCCAAAAGTTCCCTGTTTTCACCTCATTCATTATGGTGATGTCTGAGATCTTCTGTAAATTGGCACATTAAGCACATTTTATTGGTGTCGACAGGCTGAAACAAACTACAAGATCATCACCTTTGAGATTTCACTTCAGTTCTTGTCTTTGCTCTTTCACTTCCATTGAGTCTGAAATAAAACATTGAGTATTTAAAATCAGTTCAAGGAGGATAAATGTGAAGATTCAAGTGAACCCTGATTTAACCTTACGAAAAAAATTATCCATGGTTTTATTATAGTAAAAGTGTAGTAATCATGTTTGTTTGGCGAATTGATTACCATTTATATAACCACAGTTTTTTTTTACCACAAATACCATGGTTAAACTATGGTTAGAGTAGCAAAGCCATGGTTAATGTGTTACCACAGTTTAAGTATAATAACCATGTTTTTTGTTTTGTTTTTTTATTTGTAGGAAAACCATGGTTCATTTTCATATGGGTAATAACAGAAAACAAGAGATCATGAGTCTGTCTATCCAATATCAGATTTATGATGAGCCATAGGTTAGTTCTGTCATTCTACAGTCAAAATGTGAATAATAACTGCTGTACAAGATTATGATCTAAGTGCATGTCATACATCCCCAGACTATTTGTTTATTTTATCACAGCTCTTATGATTGTTATCTAACAATGAACTAAGTCAAACAAGCCAGTGATCATCATGTGATCATCACAATTCATAAATATGTAGATTTACAAACATTCACATCCAACTGTTATTTGAGTTATCGACATATTTAACTAACCTTACACATCTATTCAATAAAAATGGACTGAATCCCTTATATAACGTTAGTTAGTGTTTGTTTACCTCTTGTTGTTTGTCCGTTCTCTCATCTATCTTCACTTTTCAGGTTCGCGATCTTCAGCTGCCGCAAACGCGCTCTCAGCTGTCGTGAACACCTACCGCACGCATTGAGCAGCAAACGTTACTCGCTTGTTTCCTCCAGGGGGCGCTCGGTGACTCGAAATAACAACAGCACCACATTAACCCGAGCTGCTGAAAACATCTCTGTCTCATTCCAGTTTAGATCCAGTTTCATTTCATTTATCAAGCTGAGACAAACCTTTGAAATCTATGTTTTAAAATCTGATCCTGCCTCAGAATTATAACAGTTTTAGGACATTTATTATACAGAGAATATGGATGGCACAAGTCCACAATATTCTTTCACAAACCTAAAGTGAATGTGAGAAATTTGTTAATTTATAAATATATGACATCCAGGGGGGAAAAAAAAACTCTTTAATGTGTGTCTCCAGTTATGAGTGTAGATTTATGGATTTATACACGGGACAGCAGGAAGCAGTTTCACTTTAAACTGAGCTGATAAATCACATTATACACGGAAATAGTTTAACACAGAACCTGATATAAAATGATATATTATTTTGGCAACCCAGCGCTGGGTTGTTTTAACCAGCATGCTGGGTTGTTTTTTCAACCTAAATTTTGTTGTAAAATTACTACATTGCTGGATTAAAATTAACTTAAAAAGGGGTTTGAAATAAAAGTCAGAAATCTTGGAAATTATAAAATCACTTTTACAAACAAAGATTGACTATGAAAGGTTAAACATTTATTAAAAAGGGCAAACATGGTCAAAAGTAACAAAGTGCATGTGAGAAGAACATCAGAAAATAATTGGAAATCAACACAGTTTATAGTTAAATGAAATTGTTTTAATAGTTCAATGAACATTGATGAACATAACTTGCATTTAAGACCAAATTAGACTTTTTAACATAAATTAACATGACTAACGTTTTTTTTTTTTTTTTTTACAAAATAACATTAATGAACACAAACCACAACATTAGCACTGACATTATTACATTTGCATTATGAATGAGAGAGGGTGACTTCCTCGACAAATGTTCAATGCTTGTTCAGTGTTGTTTAGTGATTACAGATTAAATGCTAACAGTTTGTCAAGTCTGTGAACACATACAGAACAAGCATCACCGCCAATTTTCATGAAGTCATGAAGAAGCTCCATCAGCACAGCAAAGGCATGCAACATCCTTCAACTTATCCAGGACAATCTCCTCCTTTAAAAGCACTGGAATGATCTCCATTGGGGAAAGTCGTTCTCCTTTTTGACCGGCATTCATCCCGGTCACCATCTGTTCATCAGTGGGTTAAAAAGAGGAAAAAGAACATAACTAAGGAACACAAAACAAAAATTGCATTTAATTCAATTGATTATTATTGACAAACACAAATGATTCATAAAACTATGCCGCTCCTTCACACTGCAACACAGAACATGCAGATTTATGACTGGCTGTTGCCATGTTTATTTATACTGCGTGATAAGCTGTTTAATTCAAATAGAGTAAAAATGTCCAGAGCTTATCGTTAGACATATGTTACCATGATCTCGCTGTTTATTGCCCAGCCCTACTTAAAAACCATACATTTGTGTAGGATGTTTCAATTTAGGGTGTAGTGTCTCCCTACACAGGGTGTAGCGTTGAGCCCTGTATGATGTTTTTCTGTCATTATGAAGCTCAACAGGCCAGAAAATTATTTTAATAAAAATATAAATATCTTTTGGAAAACTTTGGTGAAGTATTAAAACAGACATGACATACACATACCTCACAAATTTTGATGAACTTACTCCCTACACTGTAAAAAAAAAAATTATAAAAAGAAGGTAAATGACTGGCAGCTACGGCTGCCAAACAAAAAACTTAAAATTAAAGTAAAATATCTTAATTCAAATAAAGTGCAAAAAACAATAATTTTATATAAATTTACAAGTTTTAGTGAAAAACAGTTATTTTACAGATTGTTTGCTTGTTTAAATTAAGATATTTTACGTTTTTTGTTTGGCAGCCGTAGCTGCCAGTCATTTACCATTTTTAATACAGTGTTAAACTGTTATTTTACTGATTTTTCCTAGATTATAATGATCAAAGACCTTTAATAAAGTGACAGTACTAAAAATTCTGCAGAAAACACTATTTTACAGATTATTACAATAAAAAAAACATTCAATAAAGTGTTCAATTTACAGTTTTATTTTGGAAGACAAAATACAGCCTGTAAAGCAATACATAATACATTTAACATTTCAAATACAGATAACAGTGGAACAGTTTAATCAATTTTTTAAAGTTGAATAAAATTTCAAACTGAAAAAAATACAAAACTGATACATTTACAAGATTGTCACGTATTCACTATTGATTCTAAAACTTGTATTATTCAGATATAAATTTATTTAAACAAATTCTTCAGAGCCCCGAGGAGGAATTGAAAAACTAAAAATTACATTTATCTTGTAAGTTAGGGTTACTAATATCATGATGAGGTCATGATTTCACCTTATAACAAAATAACAAATTGTGCCACTTACTGTTAGCTGTCATGATCCCAGCCTGTGTTTCCCTGTCTTGTGAGGACTTTTGTTATTTCCTGTCTTGTGTCATGTTTTGTAGTTCTTTGTAGTTTTTCATGTTGATTAGTTCTCCCAGGTGTTTCCAATTTAGCCCCTCCCTCTTGTTATCTTGTTAAGCTAGTCTTCCCTTTGTATATATAGTGCTTGTGTCTTACTGGTGTTTGTGGGTTGTTATACATGTTATGGTTGCTTCTATTTTGTGTGTCCTAGTGGTTTTTGTTCCTTCGGTTCTTTATTCCTGGAGTTATTTGGTTCAATGTGTTATTTTATTAAAGGAGTGGTAAACCACGATTTCACTATTCTAACTTTAGCTAGCGTGTAATGTTGCTGCTTGAGCATAAACAACATCTGCAAAGTTACAACGTTCAAAGTTTAAAGCAAAGGGAGATATTTGCTTTTAAAGAAATCAGTTTCTTAGAACTACAGCAAACGGCCAGTAGGCGACTACAGACATTCCTCCAGGGTTGGTGACATCACCAGGCTCAATATTTACATAAACCCCTCCTCCGAGAATATTAAATAAGGGGGGGTGAGGCCATTTTGTATCGTGGCGCTGTTGTGGTATAAGTTAGTTAGGCTGGAGTGTTGTTGCCGCGATGCAGAGGAAACGCTGTTATTTTCATCCAGATTGCAGGTCTGGGGTACTTGCTCTGTTCAGCCTTCCTTGGGACGGGGGTGCGTTGCAGAGCGTTTAACATACAGCATGTTATATGCACGTGTGTATGAGACAGAGGGGAACAGGCGCGTGCGGGGCTCCTGCAGCACATCTCACGGAGGAAAACATCCACAATCTTCGCGAGTTCAAGGCAGGAGATGCACAACGTCAGCTGCGTGAAAAAAACACTGCCGGTGCGTGGATGCACGACGCGCGCGCTGCACATTTCACGGAAGAAAACTGTGTTCGCGAGTTCAATTCAGGATATGCACAACGGCTTGTCCTGAAAGCTGGATTTACAAACAGAAGCTGTTCACGGGCCACAACCTGTAAGTCTGATTTATTTTTCATCGATGTGTTTTTTCAATGCTGTTCTGCAAACCAGTCTGTTAAATGCTCATTCATACTTAACGTTATCCGACGAGCACCTAACGTTACAAACACTAACGTTAAAATCTCAACAGCGAAATTTGCATTAGTGTAAATGATTCTTTGATTAGAGCTTTTATGTATTGTTTATCTACAGGCATGCTAAACATGGTTCTGTGTGTGATTTGGCTACTAGTAAAGCCAATGTTTAGTGTTGTTTTGGGTTAATAGTTCTTGCGACAGATATTTGGCTATAATCGTTCTAAAAATACAAAAGACAGTGGGCAAACTCTCCCTAACAGTGCCATTCAGTAGCGATCACTATAGATCCGCAGTCTTTACTCTTGAGGAATGAACAGGTTCTGCTCGATCATCTTCACTAAAATGTTATGGGTCTGATTCGGGCTCAGATTGGTGTGGTTTTATTGAAAACATTGTTTCTAATAATGTTACTGCCAAAGCACAGTCTACCGGTAAAGGGAAGGGGCGTGACGTTTCCGATAAACATGCACTGCGGTTAGCGAATCACAACACACTGGACCAGCTAACCAATCTCAGCCCACTGCGTATTTTTGAGGGACTGGCTTAATACAACCCGGAAAGCATCAGACCGTTTTACAAGGAAGGACAGAGCAGTGTAGAATAAAGATCAAATATATGAAAAATAAGGCAATTTTTTTAAAACGAAGCATGAACACATGTTACAGTGCACCCCACAAACACAATCAAGCCTTCAAAAGAATGTGTTTTACCACCCCTTTAAAAACCCTGCATTTAGATCCTCGCCTTAGTCTGCTTTCTCCAGCACGTGACATAGCTTTGTATTTTCCAAATCAGTTTTATATTGTTTTCCTCTATATTCAACTGATCCCCGAGGGCTCCATATAGCTCTGATAATATATGTGGACAAACATTTACCTTTTAATTCAGAATCCAAGCTTTATAGTGTAATAAGCAATATAAACCAAAACATACAACAGGTCCATGATTCTGCACCAGAAGGGACAGACACAGCAGATAATGAGCAATCCTTTTCCAAATCACCAATAGTCAAGTCAACTTGATTTATATAGTGCTTTTAACAATGCAGATTGTTTCAAAGCAGCTTTACAGTGTTAAACAGCAAAATAATGCAACAGAAATTTTATTCAGCCGTATAGCCATCCCGGAGAAAACGGTGATGTCATCAGTTCATTTCAATTATCATACAGTGAACAGTGTTGGCTTTAGATCAGTAATTAGATCAGTAATTTAGGTTATATGGTTATTTTAGTTTAATAATAAGATTTATTTGGATATTTAGTTGAAAAATTTTGTGAAATTTAGTGTCCCCAATAATCAGCTGGATCTGTAAAAGAAAGAATGAAAAAGACATTGATTCACTGAAAAGTCCTTAAAAAGGGAGGATTTTGTTTTTGTACCTTTCCTTTAAACAACATTTGACATTGAGATATTCTGGCTATATGAACACAGAGACCACTCAGCTTTGAGATGGGAGTTATAAGGAATATGAGGATTCACAAGAATTGACTCCTTTTTCCAGATGTTTAATAGCAAGGTAACACAGTTGCACCAATTTTTGTACACAGAAAAATGCCAACTATAGTACTCCAAAATAAAACCAACCAACTAATATTTGTATTAATTGCAGCAGTTTACACTGTTTCTCTATTACAAATGGTACTTGATGAGATCATTAGATTACTCAAGATATCATATTTAATAGGTCATCATTTACTCACCCTTAAGTTGTGTCTTTTCCAGCCTTAATGTATGACTTTCTTCTGTAGAAAACACAAAATAGATAGGAAGAAAAGATATTTTGGGAGATGTTTTGGTAATTATTGTCCATAAAATTTGGTCCAATGTAGCTTGGTTACCAACATTATTCAAAATATTTTGTTTCACAGAAGAAAGTCATACAAGTTTGATAAGACATGAGGGTGAGAAAACGATGAGGCAGTTTTCATTTTGAGTGAGCTATGCTTTTAAACTCAAGAAGGTACGTTTGAACCAGAGTTGTGCTGAGTCACCTGTGTTCACATTTCCACACACATAAGGATACCGTAACAGTATTAATGTTGGATATGACATGAATACTCACTTCCTCTGAAGATCATGTGGCAGATTTTCATTCCCAAAACTTCTGGATCGTGAGGGGAGAAGAAACACACACACACACACACACACACACACACACACACACACACACACACACACATTTTTGTTTTTGTGAAATGTGAGGACATTCCATAGGCGTACTGGTTTTTATACCGTACAAACCGTATTTTCTATCCCCTTACACTGCCCCTGCCCCTAAACCTAGCCCTCACAGGAGACTGTGCAGTTCACTTTCTGTGGAAAAAAACCTTGTTCTGTGTGATTTATAAGCATTTTGAAAAGTGAGGACATGGGGAACGTCCTCATATTTCACCCTCTTTTTGTAATACCTATGTCATACCCATGTCATTATACTCATTTGTGTCCTGATATTTCACAAAAACATGCCCCCACACACACACACACATGTTGGGTTTTCATGTTTTATGGGGACTTTACATAGGCGTAATGGTTTTTATACCGTACATACCGTATATTCTATCCCCCTACACTGCCCCTAAACCTACCCATCACACACACACACACACACACACACACACACACACACACACACACACACACACACACACACACACACACACACACACACACACACACACACACACACACACACACACTGCCCCTGCCCCTAAACCTACCCATCACAGGAGACATTCTGCATTTTTACATTTTCAAAAAACATCACTTAGTCTGATTTATAAGATGTTTTCCTCATGGGGACCAAAAAATGTCCCCACAAGGACGAGGATTTCGGATATTGCCATCTTTGTGGGGACATTTTGTCCCCATAACGTAGGGATTACCAGTCCACACACACACACACACACACACACACACACACACACACACACACACACACACACACACACACACACACAAATTAATATTAATTTGTTTGATAAAACCAACCTGGTCTCATTGCGAAAATGTACCTCTGGCAACGTTTTTGCAAACCGCCAAAATACGTACCAATATGTACATATCTCTGCAGTTTCAAAGTGAAATGAACACTAGAGGCAGTAAAACAGCAAGCACTTTTTATCGTTTTTTTTTTTCCATGTAAATGAATACATTTTGGAGTTTGCGTCACTTAATCTGCTCCATATGCTCTGCTTTTTTTATATAATAAGTTTGCTCAGTAGCTCAGCTGGTACAGATTTGTACTTGTAATAATGAAAGCTCAGGTACGAATCCCGTGAAAGACAAGTCATGATAAAAGAGCTCAAAGATGAGTTCACAGAAGCTAACAAGACATGGTTACTATTGTATTTTTGTCACATTTGCTTTTGTTAACACTATCGGTTAGGTTTAGGGTTTGGTGTACATTAAAAAAACAATGTCACAAAACGTCAGATTGACGCTCATCTGTTCCGGGGAAAAAATGAAGCTTTTGGCGGCACCCAGTGGACATATCACTTTGAAACTGCAGTGATATGTACATATTGGTACGTATTTTGGGGTTTGCAAAAACGTTGCCAGAGGTACATTTTCGCAATGAGACCAGGCTGGATAAAACATTAATATTAATTATCAACTTACTGACAGAGACATGGACTTGCAAAATGTACTCACCAGGTCCATACAAAAACTTCACAGTAGATCCAAAATCCTGGTTTGCCTATAATTCTTCAGAGTCCGAGGATGGTGGTTTCCTGTCCTCTCTGCTGAATGAGTACATGACAGTGTTCTCAGATTACTTGTTACAAAGCTCCTTTACTTTTTATGATAAGCTTGATCCAAAACTAGCTGACAGTAGGGATAGGCATTATGACCATATTATTCTCAATACATGAGCAATTTTATTTCATTTTATTATTATTTTATTGTTATTTTATTTTATAGATATTTTATGAAGAAATACTACGGAATAGTACTGCTTATTCTTCACTGTATGATATTCTATGCATTAATATCACTTGATTCTTAAAAACGCAGAAGGTGTTCTCTAGTCTTTTGTTGTTTGATTCAAATTATGAGAAGGCAGTTTATTAAGTTGCTGCCCCTTTAAGAACGAAAGCACAATGACACGCATCCGGGTTTCCCCACGTTAACTTGAACTGTTTAACTCTATTTCAAACATAACTGACTGTTTAAATCAAGTGAATACCTCACATGACAGGGATTTTTAGATAATTGTGAGCATTTTACCGAAAGGATAATTGATTTCGGGATCGCATGCTGTCTGAGAGAGACGGCTTACTCTTTATTCTACATTCATGCATGTTTCTTTATCAAAATGTCAATAACTTTAATCAACGTTAGAACAGTGCTACGCGGATATATTTACATTCCGCGATATAAAAAGGTAACATAATTGCAAAATCTCTAATGATAGTCACTATCATCGTCATTGCGCCCAGCCCTATCTTAACAGTATTACAACATAACAAAACACAGAAACATAATATTTAATTTAATCGTGATTAGCATATAACTTCAATGCATTATATATTGATGTGACAGTAGAAAAAAATATAAAGGTATTTATTTACCTTCTGCCGCCTGTTGTCCGCCATTGGTAACTTAAATGTCTGTTCATTTTGATGTTTTTCGTTCTCAGTCGACATCCCACAATCAAAATTCCTCCAAAATAAGATTTTAACAGATGTAAAATGATCCATGTAATACCATTACTAATGGACTGACTGAAGCAGTCCTGTAGCAGATTAAAAGCCGCGCCCACGAGCGCTCCAACGGCAACTCTTGTCAGATTTTCCGCCAAATTATAGGTATATCTATCGATCCATGCTACCGCATCGAAAAATCCTACTGTGTGTTAGCATTTGTGACTAACTTACGTGAAATAATTCAGTGTAACTTTACTGAGGATTCTTTTTGGGGAAAACGATTTTACAGTGCAAAACACCCCATCAGATTGTCATACCAGTATGAAATAAACAGGTAGGATGATTTTACAGGGAGAATGTTATCATTGCAAAGTGGTCAGGCTAATGTCTTGTGTTTATTCCAAGACTGTTTGATTTATAATTATTAGATTATTTTCTCATTTAATTTACCCTGATGTGCATGAACATAGCTGTTCCTCAATTTGTGTTTCGCATGTGAATGGTCAGCGTATGAGGGGCGGCTGGTGCT
Source organism: Gobio gobio (assembly GCF_949357685.1). Lineage (NCBI taxonomy): Eukaryota > Metazoa > Chordata > Actinopteri > Cypriniformes > Gobionidae > Gobio > Gobio gobio. The sequence goes on from NC_137114.1 coordinate 50,501,323, forward strand.
TGTGCTTGGAACTATAGTCCAAGTCTAGATATTTCACCTGTTTGCCAAAAATGACTAATTATATCCTTGGGACTGTCTGACACTGGTGCATACATACTGTAATAGACGTGCCAGGCACGAAAGCTTGACAGGCATAGCAACAGTAACTAAGGAGGGCAGGGCTTAGCAAAGGGTCAATTGTGGTTAAAAAGACTGGCAGAGTCCTGAGTGTGAGGTGAGTGGCCTCATCACACCGAACAGTGAAGGCAGTGTGGACAATGCATAAGGCACTTATTGCTCATTTCTGCAAAGCCAGTCCTGATGCTGAACATGGCGAAAATGTGAGATGCATGTTTCAGCGGCTTGCAAGAAAGCTCTCATCAGGGGCTTTATAAAGAACGTGGGTCTCATGCTTGATGCTCTGGAGCTTAAAGATTTATCTGAAAGTTTGCAGTCAAGGGACATATCTTTATCTCGAGCTGTGCACCTGGTGGAGAGAGAAGTTGATACTTTTCTAGCTAGACAACACAACCCTTGACCATACTACAGACAGGCAGCTAAAGCAGTGGAGACTGGAACCTTTTATGGGGTAACACTGCAAAAGGACCCTATTGTATAGAGTTTGACAAGGGCCAAGTTGTGATGGCTAGACAACTGGGTCAGAGCATTTCCAAAACTGCAGCTCTTGTGAGGTGTTCCCGGTCTGCAGTGGTCAGTATCTATCAAAAGTGGAAAGTGGTATCTGGTGAACCGGAGACGGGGTCATGGGCGGCCAAGGCTCATTGATGCACGTGGGGAGCGAAGGCTGGTCCGTGTGGTCCGATCAAACAGACGAGTTACTGCAGCTCAAACTGCTCAAGAAGTTAATGCTGGTTCTGATACCACAGCACACCTTCAGGAGTCTAGTGGAGTCCATGCCTCGACGGGTCAGGGCTATTTTGGCAGCAAAACAGGGACCAACACAATATTAACCATTGTTAATTGAGAGATAATGATACTAAAATATGTTTTACATAAATACTTAAATGATGTGTAAGCGAAAAATAACCTATAATAATAATAATCTAATAACTGTTAAACCATCTGATCTGTTTGATTTATTTAATTACTTACATTTTTTTAATATAACTTACAACACATTTGTAAATCTTTCGCATACCATTTTATTATTTATTAATGTTTTGAGAGCACATTATATTTTTTTTATAGAAAACAAAAGGGTGATTCCCACTCAAAGAGGCTGCTTACATTTGTGTTTTATATCAGTATGTTTTCTGTGTTAAACTATTTTCTTGTATAATGTGATTTCTCAACTCAGTTTAAAGCGAAACTGCTTCCTGCTGCTGTCCCGTGTATAAATCCATAAATCTACACTCATAACTGGAGACACACATTAACCATGGTATTTGTGGTAAAACTGTGGTTATTATTGGTAATCAATTAGCCAAACAAACTTGATTACTACACTTTTACTATAATAAAACCATGGTTAATTTTCGTACGGGTACATCAGGGTTCACTTGAATCTTCACATTTATCCTCCTTGAACTGGTTTTAAATACTCAGGCCCGGTTTCACAGACAGGGCTTAGACTAAGCCAGGATTAGGCCTTAGTTCAATTAGGACATTTAAGTAACTTTTATAAACGTGCCCAAGAAAAAAACATTACTGGTGTGCATCTTGAGACAAAACAATGCCACTGACATATTTTAAGATTTGTCAGTGCAAGATTCTTTCAGTTAAAATAGCTCAAACATGCATTTTAGTCTAGGATTAGCTTAAGCATTGTCTGTGAAACCGGGGGTCAATGTATTATTTCAGACTCAATGGAAGTGAAAGAGTAAAGACAAGAACTGAAGTGAAATCTCAAAGGTGATGATCCTGTAGTTTGTTTCAGCCTGTCGACACCAATAAAATGTGTTTAATGTGCCAATTTACAGCAGATCTCAGACATCACCATAATGAATGAGGTGAAAACAGGGAACTTTTGGCTTTTTAGCAGCTCAGTTAAACATTATGGCCTGTACTTTTTAACACACACACACACGTCTCCAAAGTGAATTTACATAAACGATATACTTAAAGATAAAGATGCTTACTAAATGTTTATTTAACATCTGACAGGACCATTTTCGATAAGTATTGCAGATGACATCACAGCATGAAATAGACATCTGATCAGAGTGATGTGTGTGTGCTATAATGTAGTTCTGTTGTCAACACTGTTTATATGAACGTCAGTAAAGTTAATAAATCTACATAAAGTAACTAAACATAAGTTATCTTTTTTATTTGTCCATTAGTACTGTTGATGAATTGAGGAACATTAACACATTAGCAACTACCTCAACATTTAAATGTAGTATTGAGCACACTTTTGTGCTTTTATCAAGGTGTTGTTTAAGATCCAGGTAACATGAATGTTGTCTGATGTTACAGGGGCAGAAGAGCTCATGTGTGTTTATCTGGTGGAGACTGGAGAGAGGGTGATGAAGGAAGCCTGTCATCAAAGGCTTTGAGTATACTACAGAAATGAATAAAACATCAATTTAAATATTAAGTTGTATTTTATTTTAATTTCAAACAAAGTTATTTCAGCACTTTTCTGATTCTTGATGTCTGTGCATTTGCTGCAGAGCTTCTGTGGTTGAGCCTTGCTCAAGGACACACTGGTGATGACGGCTGCGGAGATCGAAGCAGAAACCTTCTGCTTATCAGTTCAGTGCTTTAGCCCACTACACCACAAAAGTCATAAAGCTACAATACCAATAGCATGTAATTGTAAACATATTAAAAAAAAAAAAAAAAAAAATTAACTGTTTTATTTAATTACATATTTTAATACTGTATAATGAATCAATATAGGCCTATAGATAATTGTGCCAACAAAAAAATACTTCTGTAATTCATTAGGTAAACACGACTATTTAAACTGAAAAAAAAAGTGAAATTACTGTGTTGTTTATTTAAAGTGCATTTTTTTATTGGACTGCAAATCATGATTTCTGGTTTAAACCTGTTTTGTTCAGGTTTCCTTAAAGCAAATAACAAACACCCTAGACAAAATTAAAAGTAACAATTTGAGTTAAATTGTATTTTTAATTCAAACCAGAGTTTTTCATGTCACGTGAACACATGACATCACATCAACTTGTAAGAGTGGACTCCTGCAGATGGTTCAATCTGCAGGGTTGCCAGAAGACTAAAGAAACATTATCAGAAAGATGGAAGAAAACTGTACATTTCTCGTCTATTTTCAACCACTGCAACGTATACCAATGACGGAGATAAGTGCAGTTATAATAGCAAAATATGTGGGAGAGCACTTGATGATCAATACCAAATCAAAACTAGTTAGCACAGTATTCGTAATAGAAAGGATTTAATGACAAAATCGGAGATTCTGTCACTCTAAACACTGATGTTATGCGCATGCGCGGGTTGTGAGCGCGTTGTTTGTGTTTGAGCTCCGTCAAATTGATTCATAAATCCTTGATTTTCTTCTTAATACTCGCTTACAAACGAATACTTTCTATTATTTACAGCGTGTGAACATATCTCCGATACGATTCTCTATAAAAAACAATCGGATTGCTTTGATATCGCTACTTATATCCGAACTTCCGCTACTAGCCGTAGCCCGCTAGCCTTGCACGCGTGGTAACTTGTTTACACCGGTAGCCCGCTAGCCTTGCACGCGTGGTAACTTGTTTAACGTTACACCCGGTAAACACTGATAGCTACAATTCGCCATCGTAGCACTTCTGCTACAATGGCGAATAACTCGGATGTGTGTCTAATGTTACCTTTGAGTGCAGGTGAGGACACGTTCGAGCTGCATTCGGTGCAGTTGGAGTTGGAGTCGTTGGCGAGTCAGATTCGCGGCCTTCTAGACAGACAAGCTGTGCTGAGAGAGCGGCGAACGGCGCTTGAAACATCACGCGCCGATGCGCACAAGTCAGTGGATACTAACATTTTGACTCCGACCTCGTCTACTCCGCGTGTTTCTCTGCACAGGACCCAAGCACCCAGGACGCGATCATCATCCCTGGTTTCGTTCACTCCGGCACCGACACAGCGCCATGGACCCTGGGTGTTTCCACAGCGGAAGACGCGAGCCAGGACCAGAGCGAGGACCTCTCCGCCCCTCCCGGTCTTCGAGATCTCCACCCGGAACCGCTTCTCCCCTCTTCGCGAGACGGAACGCGCCGCTGTGGTCATCGGTACTTCCATCGTCCGGCATGTCCACGCTACCTCAGGTAAAGGCAAGGTAATCACTCACTGCTTTCCTGGTGCTCGAGTTCTCGATGTCGCTGCGCAGGTTCCCGAGATCCTGAACGGTGACGAGCGCATCGGAGCTGTCGTGCTGCACGCGGGGACGAACGACACCAGGCTGCGACAGACGGAGGTTCTGAAGAGGGACTACAGGAGCCTGATCGAGACGGTGCGCAGAACATCGCCTGAAGCAGCGATCATCGTGTCCGGACCGCTTCCCACGTACCGACTAGGACATGAAAAGTTCAGTAGATTATTTGCTCTAAATGAATGGTTAATGTCATGGTGTAATGAACAGAAGCTGCTCTTTGTAAATAATTGGAATCTGTTTTGGGAGCGACCTAGGCTCTTCCGTCCTGATGGCCTTCACCCCAGCAGAATCGGAGCGGCTCTTCTGTCGGACAACATCTCCAGAGCACTGCACACCATCATATGACTAGTAAGTCAAAGTCCAAATAACAGTATTTGCTGTCCTAACTTAATTGACATAAGTACCAATGTAGAACATTATATAGAAACTGTGTCTGAACATAACTGTGTAGAACATTATATAGAAACTGTGTCTGAACATAACTGTGTAGAACATTATATAGAAACTAGTGAGTCATAGTGAGTCAAGATGGCGCCGAGGACGGCCGCAACGTCGCAAGCTCTGCTGAAGCATTGTAGTTTTTTGTTTGTTCTGTTTATAGTTTTTGTGTTTTTTGTCTTGGATGTTGTCTGCCTTACTACGTACGACAGACAGACACTTTTGGACATTGGTTCGGCAATCGCACACCGAAAACCGGACTTTAAATTCATCAACGACGACACGCCGTTTACAAACACAGCAGCGGAACCCTTTGTCTGGGTGGCCCGGCCGCGGAGACGCGGCCGGAGAAGGGGCTGTAGAGCTGGCGTACTCGTCAGATTAAGACGCCGCGCAAACCGACCCCCGCTTCCCAGTATTTTACTGGCAAATGTTCAGTCTCTGGACAATAAACTCTGCGAGCTGAGAGCGCGGATCTCTTTCCAACGAGACACGAGGGACTGCTGCATTATCTGCCTTACAGAAACTTGGATGTCCGCTGAGATTCCAGACTCAGCCATCGAAACCACGGGGTTCTCCGTGCATCGGATGGACAGAGAAAAAGATCTCTCCGGGAAAAGCAAAGGCGGGGGTGTGTGTTTTATGATCAACCGATCCTGGTGTGATCAGAGGAACGTACACTCTATCAAGTCTTTCTGCTCTCCTGATCTGGAATTTCTCATGGTTCTGTGCCGACCATTCTGGCTACCGAGGGAATTCACCGCGGTCATCATCACAGCGGTGTATATTCCCCCACAAGCCGACACAGACCGGGCACTAAAGGAACTGTATAGGTCAGTGAGTGAGCAGGAAACCGCGCATCCTGAGGCTGCGTTTATTGTGACCGGGGACTTTAACAAAGCCAACTTCAAGCGCATCGCACCCAAATACCACCAACATGTTAGCATCAACACGCGAGGGAACCGTGTTTTAGACCACTGCTACTCCCCCTTCAAGGAGGGTTACAAGTCCCTCCCTCGCCCACCATTCGGCAAATCAGATCACGCGTCCATTCTACTTTTGCCCGCTTACAGGCAGAGACTGAAACAGGAAGCACCCGCCCTCAGAACCATCCAGTGCTGGTCAGACCAATCGGACTCTATGCTACAGGACTGTTTTGATCACGCGGACTGGGAGATGTTCCGGTCGGCCTCTGATGACGACATCGAGGTCTACGCTGATAGCGTAACGTGTTTCATCAGGAAGTGCGTAGATGACGTTGTTCCGACCAAAACAATTCGGCTGTACCCAAACCAGAAGCCGTGGATAAATGGGGATGTTCGCGCGGCACTCAATGCGCGGACCTCCACTTTTAACTCTGGTAATGCGGAGGAGCATAAACAAGCAAGTTATGCCCTCCGGAAAACAATCAAAGCAGCAAAACGCCAGTACAGGGACAAGATTGAAGGACAGTTCAACACCACCGACTCCAGAAGCATGTGGAGGGGAATTAACACCATCACAGACTATAAAGGGAACACAAACTCCACCGTGAACACCGCTGCCTCTCTCCCGGACGAGCTCAACACCTTTTATGCTCGCTTTGAGGGAAATAACACCGCCCTCGCGGAGAGAGAGCTCGCGGCTGAAGATACAGAGGTTAGTGCACTCTCCGTATCTGAAGCGGATGTAACCCGATCCTTCCGGCGGGTGAACGTCCGTAAAGCTGCGGGTCCAGACGGGATTCCCGGCCGCGTCATTAGAGCGTGCGCGCGCCAACTGGCTGGAGTTTTCACGGACATTTTTAACCTGTCCCTCTCCCTGTCTGTGGTCCCCACATGCTTCAAAACGTCCACCATTGTTCCTGTACCTAAGCAGTCAAAAACACTCTGCTTAAACGACTGGCGTCCTGTTGCTCTGACCCCCATCATCAGCAAATGCTTTGAGAGACTAGTCAGAAACCACATCTGCTCTGTTCTCCCCCCCTCACTGGACCCACTGCAGTTTGCATACCGCAAAAACCGCTCCACTGATGATGCCATTTCATCCACTATTCACACTGCTCTCTCCCACCTGGAAAAGAGGAACACATATGTGAGAATGCTGTTTGTAGACTACAGCTCAGCATTCAACACCATTGTGCCCTCCATACTTGACATTAAACTCCGGGCTCTCGGCTTAAACAGCTTGTTATGCAGCTGGATCCTGGACTTCCTGTCAAACAGACGCCAGGTGGTCAGAATGGGCAGTAACATCTCCTCACCACTGACTCTCAACACTGGAGCCCCTCAGGGCTGTGTTCTCAGCCCACTCCTGTACTCTTTGTACACACATGACTGTGTGGCAACCCACAGCTCCAACACCACCATCAAGTTTGCTGACGATACGACGGTGGTAGGTCTCATCACTGACAATGATGAAACGGCCTACAGAGAGGAGGTGCACACTCTGACACGGTGGTGTCAGGAGCACAACCTCTCCCTCAACGTCAGCAAGACCAAGGAGCTGGTGGTCGACTTCAGGAGGAATGAGAGAGAACACCGCCCCATCACCATCGATGGAGCACCGGTGGAGAGAGTCAGCAGCTTCAAGTTCCTCGGTGTCCACATCACAGAGGAACTCTCATGGTCCGTCCACACCGAGGCCGTTGTGAAGAAGGCTCATCAGCGCCTTTTCTTCCTGCGACGGCTGAGGAGGTTTGGAATGAGCCGCCACATCCTCACACGGTTCTACACCTGCACCATAGAGAGCCTGCTGACTGGCTGCATCACCACCTGGTACGGCAACAGTACCGCCCGCAGCCGCAAAGCCCTGCAAAGGGTAGTGCGCACGGCCAGCTGCATCATCGGAGGTGAGCTTCCCTCCCTCCAGGACATTTATGTCAGGCGGTGTGTGAAGAGAGCTCAGAGGATCATCAGAGACTCTAGCCACCCGAACCATGGGCTGCTCTCACTGATGCCATCAGGCAGACGGTACCGCAGCATCAGATCACGCACCAGCCGACTCCAGAACAGCTTCTTCCCACAAACAATCAGACTCCTTAACTCTTGACCCATCAGGACAATAACACACACTGGACAGAATATCACTCAGCACAACCCACTGTAGATAAACACACATTATATACACATTTATTTATCATACAGCATCTATTGCACTTTGGATTTCAATTTTTCAATCTGTGAATAATATTTTATACTGTACATTGTATATTATTATTACTATTATAGCGTAATGTATATTGTTTAGTGTATGTTTAGTGTATATTGTTTAAAGTATATGTATATTGTAAGTATGTGTATATTGTTTAAAGCTGTGAGAACTACACTCACATTGTGTAAATTATTTATTGTTTATTGTAGAGTTTACTGTGCTGTGAGTAATTGTGGGCGCATCAGTGTAATCTGATGCTGCTTTAAATGTTGTACATGTCATGTCATGACTACCATGTTGCTCGGAACTGCACCTAAGAATTTCACCTACTGTTGCACTTGTGCATATGTAGAGTGACAAATAAAGTGATTTGATTTTTGATTTGAAACTGTGTCTATTCCTCGTTTAGTGAGGTCAAACATTACATCTACTGTAAGATCTAGGAAAAATCTAATTGTGATTAAACCAGAAAATCTCAATATTAGTGAACAAAACCAATTTTGTACTAACTTAATTGACATAAGTACCAATGTAGAACATTATATAGAAACTGTGTCTATTCCTCGTTTAGTGAGGTCAAACATTAAATCTACTGTAGGATCTAGGAAAAATCTAATTGTGATTAAACCAGAAAATCTCAATATTAGTGAACAAAAACAATTTCTAAAACTAGGTCTTCTAAACATTAGATCGCTCACACCTAAGGCGGTTATTGTAAATGAAATGGTCACAGATAATAGTTTCGATGTACTTTGCCTTACTGAAACCTGGCTTAAGCCAAATGATTATTTCGGTCTAAATGAGTCTACTCCGCCAGGATACTGTTATAAGCATGAGCCCCGTCTGATTGGTCGTGGCGGCGGTGTTGCAACAATATATAGAGATATTCTTAATGTTACCCAGAAAACAGGTCACAGGTTTAATTCATTTGAAGTACTAGTGCTAAATGTCACGCTATTAGATGTAAGAAAGAAATCTGTATTATCTCTAGCCTTAGCTACTGTATATAGACCTCCAGGGCCCTATGCTGCTTTCCTAAAAGAGTTTGCAGACTTTCTCTCAGATCTATTGGTCAACGTCGATAAAGCATTAATTGTTGGAGATTTTAACATACACGTAGATAACACAAATGACGCGTTAGGGGCTGCGTTTACAGATCTATTAAATTCCTTTGGGGTCAAGCAAAACGTCACTGGTCCCACTCATCGTCTTAATCACACACTAGATTTAATTATATCACATGGAACCAACCCAACCGATATAGATATTATACCACAAAGTGATGATGTCACTGACCATTACATGGTAACTTGCATACTGCGTACTGCTGAAATCTGTCATGTTGCGCCACGTTATCGACCAGGCAGAACAATCCTTCCAACCACTATAGATAGATTCTCAAATAGCTTACCTGATCTGGCTCAGCTGCTAAGTGAACCCAAACAAACAGATGAACTAGAGGAAATGACTAGCAGTATGAGCACCATTTTCTCTAGTACATTAGAAATTGTAGCACCAATTAGATTAAAAAAGGTTAGAGAGAAAACTAAAGCACCATGGTACAACAGTGCTACACATGTTATCAAGAGAGAAACTCGTAACTTAGAGCGTAAATGGAAACATACTAATTTAGAGGTCTTTAGAATCGCATGGAAAGAAAGTATGTCACGTTATAAAAAGGCCCTAAAAGCAGCCAGGGCTGAGCATCTCCGCAAACTAATAGAAAATAACCAAAATAATCCAAGGTTTTTATTTAACACTGTGGCTAGACTAACAAATAAACAAGCATCGCCTGAACAAAATATTCCGTTACAGTTTAGTAGTAATGATTTTATGAACTTCTTCGCTGACAAAATAGAAAGCATCAGAAACAAAATTGTAAATGTACAATCATTAATGATGTCTTATGATTCAACCGCAATTATCGCCCCTCAAGAACTACTACACCGCTTTACAACCATAGGACAGGAAGAGCTAAATAAACTTATCATTGCATCTAAACCAACAACATGTTTATTAGATCCAATACCCACTAAACTACTGAAAGAGTTGTTACCTGTAGTGGAAGAGCCTCTTCTCAATATTATTAACTCGTCTTTATCTTTAGGTCATGTTCCAAGAATATTCAAGTTGGCAGTCATAAAGCCTCTCATTAAGAAGCCACAATTAGATCATAATAACCTAGCAAATTACAGACCAATATCAAATCTTCCATTCATGTCTAAAATACTAGAAAAAGTTGTGTCCGCTCAATTGTGCTCTTTCTTGCAAGAAAATGATATCTATGAAAAATTTCAATCAGGATTCAGGCAGCATCATAGCACAGAAACTGCACTCGTTAAAATCACAAATGATTTACTTCTAGCTTCTGACCAAGGCTGTATCTCAATACTAGTTCTACTTGATCTTAGTGCTGCGTTCGATACTATAGATCATAAAATACTATTAGATCGACTTCAAAATTACACTGGTGTTCAGGGACAGGCATTAAACTGGTTTAGATCGTATTTATCAGACCGCTACCATTTTGTCTGTCTAAATGGGGAAAAATCAAAGATAACATCAGTAGACTATGGGGTGCCGCAAGGATCCGTGCTAGGCCCTCTGCTATTCTCTATATATATGCTGCCACTTGGTAATATTATAAGAAAACATGGAATTAATTTCCACTGTTATGCTGATGACACTCAATTATATATTTCATCACGACCAGATGAAAACGCTAAATTATCTAAACTGACAGCGTGTGTTGATGATATTAAACACTGGATGACGTGTAATTTTCTGCTATTAAATTCAGATAAAACGGAGGTGTTACTTATTGGTCCAAAAAATTGCCCACAAAACCTCTCACAATACAACTTTAACTTGGAAGGATGTCCTGTCGCTTTATCCACTACAGTAAGAGACCTGGGTGTTATATTAGACCGCAACTTATCTTTCGAAAGTCATATTTCATATGTTACAAAAACGGCATTTTTCCACCTTAGAAACATTGCCAAGCTACGTAACATGCTATCTATTTCTGATGCAGAAAAGTTAGTTCATGCATTCATGACCTCGAGACTAGATTACTGTAATGCTTTATTAGCTGGTTGTCCTGCATCATCGATAAACAAACTGCAGTTAGTCCAAAACGCAGCTGCTAGAGTGCTTACTAGGTCAAGAAAATATGATCATATAACACCAATTTTATCATCTCTACACTGGTTACCTATTAAGTTCCGTATCAATTACAAAGTATTGCTACTGACCTATAAAGCCCTAAATGGGTTAGCTCCAGTGTATTTAACTGATCTTTTATCGCCCTACAATCCATCGCGCTCTTTAAGATCACTAACTCGAGGCTTCTGGTCATTCCTAGGATATCTAAGTCCACTAAAGGAGGGAGGGCTTTTTCACATTTAGCTCCTAAACTCTGGAATAGTCTTCCGGATATTGTTCGAGGTTCAGACACGCTGTCCCAGTTTAAAACTAGATTAAAGACGCATCTCTTTAGCCAAGCATTCACATTATAATTAAGTTTTATACTACAGTTAAATCGCACCAACAGCATTAATATTCTGAACAGCAGCTATGCTAATTATTTCCCATCTGCTTTTCTGTTGTTATCTCGGGACACTAGTCCCGAGGTAACTAGTTCGTCAGCTCCAGTTTGTATCCAGCCTCTGATGGAGACTTCAGATGCCCCGACACCTGTGATGAGACGACTCGACGCCTGTGAAGAGACGACTCAACGCCAGCGTTGTTATGGCCTAAAATAATACATGATTGATTAACTTATCCTAACATTTTTTCTTTAACATTCTCTTTTCTAACATTTTTCAATGTACATTTATGAAATGCACTTTCTGTGAAGCTGCTTTGAAACAATGTGTATTGTGAAAAGCGCTATACAAATAAATTTGAATTGAATTGAATTGAACAAAATCTGGTTATGGTTACACTTAAAATTGTTTCAAAATGGATGTATGAGATGATAAACTTATACCATTTAATCGTACACAGCATGAATAAAATATTACCTGAGGGATAGAGAGAGAGAGAGAGAGAGAGAGAGAGAGAGAGAGAGAAGAGAGCAAAGAAGTGAAGCCCCAATTACCTCAAGAGCCAGAGAGTAAGAGAGCCAGAGAAAAAGAGAGAAAAAGCCACAGTTCCAATCTTCTTTTATCTATTTCTTGACCATGTGACTGAAACCAAATGCGAGATATTTAAACTGACCAATCAGACCAAACTTCCCCCACTGTAAAGGTGTGGCACCCATGGGGCCTACAGGCCTCTCTATTGTCTTCCAGATGGCCCTTCTGATAAGGAAATGGGGGTGACAACAGTAAAGCAAATTTCTTTGTTGGATTTCAATATCTTTGATTATTTTCAATTCCTTCGAACTTACTCCTTGCTCGCGCAGCAAGCGTTTTTCAATCCGCCCATTGCTCGCTTCAAGTTTGAAGACGTGAAGACGGTCTGTGGCCCAGGAAATCAGTTTTAGACTCGGTAAGTATTCGATATGGTGTTATTTTTAACGTGAATAAGTGTTTTTCATTCACATTTATGGTTAGTGGCAGGATGGACAACTAGGCTATCACTTTACAGACAACTGTGTTTGTGCAGGGGTTAGGTAAAACCAAGCCAGACTATCGCAATATGTATGTTGCCTCTGTTTGACAAATGCAAAGTTACCGTATTTCCTCAAATAAAAGCCGGGGCCTTTATTTACCTGAACTGTGTCACAAGGTATCCACTGGAGGCAAGTTGAAGGACCCAAATGCAGTTCTTTATTTAATCAAACATAATCCAAACATAAAACAAAGACTTGACTTGGAAACACTCACCTACAGCGGGTTACAACATTCAATACTTGACAAAGACACATGGCAAACATGAGGGCTTAAATACACACACAGACTAATGACAAGACAAGTGACACCTGTGAACAGTGATGAGACAATGAACCAATGACAGGACAAGACACAAGATCACATGAGGGCATGGGAGTCACATGACAAGACCAGGAAGTGCATGACAAGACTGTGAACATGACAAACTCAAACATAACCATGAACATGATAAACAAAACAGAACCAAGAACAATGAACATGAACCATCACCAAAACACCCTGTGACAGATCCCCCCTCTATGGGCGGCCCCTGACGCCCAAACAATACCATAACACCCATGGCCTAACCGAGAGTCTTAACAAAAAGTCTTGGGGGGCGGTCTTGGGGGAGGGATGGTGGGCCAGGCCCATGCAGGGGCACCGGACCCAGACATGACCTGGACGGGCCTGGGAGCGTGGGCGGACCTGGACCCTGTGGCGTGGGCGGACCTGGACCCGGTGGCGTGGGCGGACCTGGACCCTGTGGCGTGGGCGGACCTGGACCCTGTGGCGTGGGCGGACCTGGACCCTGTGGCGTGGGCGGACCTGGACCCTGTGGCGTGGGCGGACCTGGACCCTGTGGCGTGGGCGGACCTGGACCCTGTGGCGTGGGCGGACCTGGACCCTGTGGCGTGGGCGGACCTGGACCCTCAGGCGTGGGAGGACCTGGACCCTGTGGCGTGGGTGGCCATGGCGGCAATGGTAGTTCATCAGGCCATGGCGGTAACGGCAGTTCAGGGGGCCACAGAGGCGTGGCCTTCATGGCCTTCATGTACCCCTTGCCCCCCCCCAAAATTTTCTTGGGCGGGACAGCGGGGCCGTGGGCTGGAGCCTGGATGGGGCCGTGGGCTGGAGCCTGGACGGTGCCGTGGGCTGGAGCCTGGACGGGGCCGTGGGCTGGAGCCTGGACGGTGCCGTGGGCTGGGGCCTGGACGGTGCCGTGGGCTGGGGCCTGGACGGTGCCGTGGGCTGGAGCCTGGACGGGGCCGTGGGCTGGAGCCTGGACGGGGCCGTGGGCTGGTGCCTGGACGGGGCCGTGGGCTGGTGCCTGGACGGGGCCGTGGGCTGGTGCCTGGACGGGGCCGTGGGCTGGTGCCTGGACGGGGCCGTGGGCTGGTGCCTGGACGGGGCCGTGGGCTGGAGCCTGGACGGGGCCGTGGGCTGGAGCCTGGACGGGGCCGTGGGCTGGAGCCTGGACGGGGCCGTGGGCTGGAGCCGGGACGGGGCCGTGGGCTGGAGCCGGGACTTGGGCTGGAGCCGGGACTTGGGCTGGAGCCGGGACTTGGGCTGGAGCCGGGACGTGGGCTGGAGCCTGGACGTGGGCTGGAGCATGGACGTGGGCTGGAGCATGGACGTGGGCTGGAGCGTGGACGTGGCTATAATAGTCCTTTGCCTCTCCTACCGTCCAATCTGAGCCACTTAGAAACAAAATAAAATCAATGCATTGCCAAAACGTGCAAGGGTGTTTCCTTGAGGGCATGAGGGCTGAAAAGTCAGAGTCCAAACCATAACAAAAGCGCCCTTTCCATATGGTCTCATCCTGGGGCAAAAAATCCAAGAAACATAAAAAGTCCTTGATATAGTCCTCTATGGGACGCTGGCCTTGACAAAGGCGGGCAACTGCTGGGTCCATAATGGTGGTCAAGTATTCTGTCACAAGGTATCCACTGGAGGCAAGTTGAAGGACCCAAATGCAGTTCTTTATTTAATCAAACATAATCCAAACATAAAACAAAGACTTGACTTGACTTGACTTGACTTGACTTGACTTGACTTGACTTGACTTGACTTGACTTGACTTGACTTGGAAACACTCACCTACAGCGGGTTACAACATTCAATACTTGACAAAGACACATGGCAAACATGAGGGCTTAAATACACACACAGACTAATGACAAGACAAGTGACACCTGTGAACAGTGATGAGACAATGAACCAATGACAGGACAAGACACAAGATCACATGAGGGCATGGGAGTCACATGACAAGACCAGGAAGTGCATGACAAGACTGTGAACATGACAAACTCAAACATAACCATGAACATGATAAACAAAACAGAACCAAGAACAATGAACATGAACCATCACCAAAACACCCTGTGACAAACTGCAGAAGGTCACCGGCTTTTATTTGAGGCAGGCTTTTATTAGGGGCAGGCCTAAGCGATAGCGTTCCATTGGACAGATATCATCAGGGACGCGGGAAGTGCCCAGATAGCAATGAGTCGGCGGACCACCGGCGGTGATCCGGCGGCTGTAGAAGCGTCAGAATTGTGTAATCGCAAACACGTTTGACGGCGCACCGCCGGTGGCAGCCGCTTTTTAAAAGCGGCAGCTGGCTTCCTACCACCTTAGTTCCGCCGCCGACCCGCAGGCAAACCGCCGTTCCGCCGCCTCAATATCAAAAGGCGGCCCGTCGGAGGCAAACGCTATTTTCGAGCGATCTGCCTCCGCTTATTGTGTAATAAATAAATAAATATTTATTTATTATTTATATATTTGTAACAAGCAGTTTATGAAGGATAATGATTGAACAAACCAGACAAATTCCCATTTGGCGTTTTAATTCCAAATTTTAAAGTACAGTAACTGTCAATGATACAAGATAATGATACTTAGTACATTTATAGGCAAGTACAATAAGAAGAAGTACAATGAGAGAAAAATAAAAATAATAAAGCATTGTGGACAGTTCCGAATATGTAGAACAAAGAATAATAAAAACAAATATAACACTGTATATAAAATAAATAATAAAAATAAAAATAAGAATTCTGAGATAGAAAATACTTTATAATATTAAGGCAGTCACATGAAATTGAAAAGCTTTAAGGTTTCTGTTTTTGTAAGTGTGGCGGAGGCTACCGCCGCCAAATATAAAATATATGTATTGTAAATGTTCAACTACAGGTCTCCCAAACAAATGGAAAAGACAAGCAGAGATGTGTACATCAAATCTTTAATCAACCTTTCGTAGAGGTTTAAAAGGATAACCATACATAAAACAACTTCAAAAGAAAATATACAAAATCAAATAACATTTACACACAACAACAACAACACGTTACCATCCCGTGGCCACCTGTGAATGTATCTCTTGAATATCAAGATCCCAATAAATAATTCAACACTTATGAAGGGAAGGTTAAAAAGAAAAAAAGAATTAAAGTTTCACACAACCTTAATTAACACCATACAAATAATTAAACAAACGAAATCAAGCACACCCAAATAAACAACCAACACCACAATCCACACAACAAGCAAAATAAATATAAACCTTCCTGTCACAGTAGATAATAGCCCTTAATGGTTATTGATGGTTAGAAATTGATAAACAATCAAAAAGGTGACAATGGCCACTCACAGTGTTCAAAACACAAAAATAAAATAAAACGACAACACAAGAAACAAAATACAATAAAAATCCATCACAAAAGGAAACATAACATCAAATGGTCTCAACACATACACTCCACCACGCGTTCACGCAAGCGCTCACTCGAACACGCGCTCTGAAGAGGACGCGCTCACCAAGGAAGACGCGCACCAAGGAAGACGCGCTCACAAAGAGGCGCGTTAACTCAGGTTGGTGCGATTGGGCATACACCCACACACACGATCGTGTGTACTTGAAGGAAACCTTGCGGGACGCAGTGACGAGCCACCGCACAGCACAGCACAGCAGCAAAACAGCAGCAGACCGATTTCTATAAATTAGTTACCCACATTTGTAATTATATAACAAATATAGAATCTAAAATTACATTCAGTAACAACCGACTTACAAAGTCACATAAAACCTACCTGCAGCAGAATTAACCGGCCCTCGGTAAGAGTGGTGAACAATCCACCAATACTGTCTGGATCACGCTAAATAAATAGGCCACCATTAATAAGTGCCACTGCTAAAATTAATAATGCGGCAACAATCATATGCAGTGACGTACCCCCAAAATGCGTCGATGCGGTTGAACACCCTCAGGCCCAAAATGAGAGGATTTTCAGCCCTACAGGTCCACGGCGCTGAACGAGCACAATGCTTAATGCAAACCAGAATGCTCTCGAGATGCACCTGCGCAACACCTGCCTATCATGCCAGAGGAAAAACGGAAGTGAACGGGAAAATCACCGCATTTTTAAAGGGGCCGCGAGCTTAACTTCCGCCCAGCTCCATCCACTCACGCACCAGAGCTCACCTTCAGGGGGCACCCCATTACATTCTACCCCTGGCTTTTCTATCATCGTCCCGATGATACAACCTACAACCATGGGCGAAAAGGGCAACTCTGTTCCATTGCAACTCGGTCACACTCATTCACAAGCTCTCTGCCCAAATGTACACTCTGAACAATTGCTGCGGACCTTGGTAGATTATAAGGGTTCGAATGTTTCCCAGCAGTAACCCGAGTTGTTTGACGCTGACCCCCCTCCCTTGTTTGGCGGGAGGGATCAACAACCGACATAGGGCCTGCAATCCCCATTCCAACCGGGCTTCCTAAAACCCTCTCAGGCTCCAGTGGTAGATCTACTTCTGCTGAACTTGAGGTAGCGGGGGTTACATCTATAAGGGCTACGTCCAAATCATCCACTGCGGTAGTAGAGGCTAAAAGCTCATCACTGCCTGATAGCTCTAACCCTGGGTCAACCATATGGTCAGGACATGCTATCTGCGGTACTGACTTTAAATGAGATATGTGCACCTGCTTTACCCGGGAAGGGTTGTCTACCGGAGCGATCGTGTATACCCCACCATCACCCCTAGGAGCTCTAACAACTTTGTAAACCACGTTGGACCAATGATTTTGTATTTTATGGCGACCACGGACACCATAGTCACGCAAATAAACCTCTCGACCTTCCGGCAGTACACATTCCCTTCCTACCTGACCGTGGCGCTTCTTACGAAGCTCTGCAGCTCTATCCAACCGAGCCCTTGTTCGTACATAGGTTGCTTTAAGCGTCTCTCTATGCTCAACCACCCAGTCGTTCACTCGTCCACTGGCAGGTTCGTCCACTGCTGCAAGCAGGAAATCAACCGGAAGTCTGGGGACTTGCCCGAACATCAGAAAATACGGTGACTCACCGGTAGTCTGGTGGGGAGTTGTATTGTATGCAAAACATACCTGCGCAATATGACAAGTCCATGACCTTTTCTGCTCTAAGGACAGTGTACGGAGTAAGTCATGGAGGGTTCGATTGAAACGCTCGCACTGCCCATTTCCCTGAGGGTGATATGGGACAGTGCGAGTCTTCTGAACTCCGTACAACTGGCAGAGCTGGGAGACTACTGCACCCTCAAAACTCCGACCTTGGTCTGAATGTATTTGTGCCGGTACACCAAACCTATAAAACCACTCATGAACCAAGATGCTAGCTACCGTAGATGCTTTCTGGTCCCGTGTGGGAACAGCCTGTGTATATTTCGAAAACACATCTGTAATAACAAGGACATGCTCTCTGCCATCACTAGCCCGCTCCAAAGTAGTAAAATCAACTGCCAAGATCTGATTAGGTCTTGATGCCAACAAATGGCCCATTGGAGCGTGGGCTGGTGGCTGATTTGATTTGGCAATTGCACATTGACTACACTCCTGGCATTGTTTCCGAACATCAGCCTCCATCCCAGGCCAATAACACCGGCTGCGGATCAACTCATATGTTCGCTCCCTCCCTTGATGGCCATGAGCACCATGCAATTTCTCAAAAACCTCTGCCTGCAAAACCTCCGGCAGCACCAACTGGTCCACCTCTTCTCCCCCATTTGGTAGTTTTAAGCAACGATACAATAAGCCATCTCTCTCAAACAACCGGCTCCACTGACGAAGCAATTCCAAGCATCTCTTTGACATAGACTGACGTTGTTCTTTATTCGGATACACTTTGGAAGAAAAGAAATCCAGAACCGGACCAATGACCAAATCCTGCTCCTGTGCCTGTCGTAAGTCGACTTTTGAGGTTGTAGCAAAAGCAGAGATTGTGCTCTGTACTGCCTCTATTGACCTCCCTCGGTCCAACAATTCTACCAGAGTGGTCGGCAGAGCAGTACCATATTCCTGCTGTTGAGAAGGAGCCACGGTGTACTGCCTAGACAAAGCGTCTGCATTACCGTTAGTGCGGCCAGGACGATATCGAATATCAAAATCAAACACTGCTAGCTGGGAAGCCCAGCGTTGCTCTAAAGCACCGAGTTTAGCAGTCTTCAAATAGCTCAAGGGATTGTTATCCGTATAAATGGTACACTTCTGCCCTAAGAGATAGTCTCTAAACTTTTCAGTCAGAGCCCATTTCAAGGCTAATAACTCCAACTTCATGGAGCTATAATTTTGCATATTCCTTTCGGTGGGTCTAAGTCCCCGGCTAGCATATGCCACTGGCCTCATCTTACCATCTTTTTCTTGCGCAAGCACAGCCCCTAAGCCAGAATGACTAGCGTCAATTTCTAACACGAACGGGAGGGAGAAATCTGCATATGCCAGTACAGGAGCAGACACCAATCGCTGCTTCAAATTCTGAAACCCCTGCTCACACTCCTCAGTCCAACAGCTCTCAATCGGTTTTCCAGAACCCCTCTTCTTCTTTGTCCCTACCAGTTCTGCAACAAGGCGATGTAACGGGGAGGCCAACTGAGCAAACCCCTCTACAAAACGCCTATAATAACTTGCGAATCCTAAAAAAGACCGCAATTCAGTTACGTTAGTTGGGCGCTTCCATTCAGCCACTGCACTGATCTTGGCAGGATCTGTAGACACACCCTCCCTAGACACCACATGCCCTAGATAGCCCACTTCTTGCCGGAAAAAGCAACATTTTTCTAACTTGGCCTTAAGTCCCTCCCGCTGTAATCGGGCAAAGACCATTTCCAGCCTCTCCAAGTGCTGTGCAATGGTAGACGAAAATATTATAATGTCATCTAAATAAAGCAGTAACGTCTGGAACCTTTGGTCACCGAACATGCGCTCCATGAGGCGTTGAAAGGTGCTAGGGGCATTGCACAACCCAAAGGGCATTCGATTAAACTCAAATAACCCAAAGGGTGTGCAAAAAGCGGTCTTACACTTATCTTCCTCTGCCACTGGAACCTGGTTATAGCCACTGGCAAGGTCCAATGTGGAAAACCACTGGGCTCCACACAGGGCATCCAGTGACTCCTCGATCCGGGGCAGAGGAAAAGCGTCCTTCCGTGTCTTATGGTTCAACTGCCTATAATCAACACAAAGACGAATCTGACCATCCTTTTTCCTCACAACTACAATCGGAGAGGCATACGGACTGGCGCTCTCTCTGATTACCTGACTCTGTAGCAATTGGTGAATATGCTGCTTAACTGCCTCATAATCTGAAGGAGGTAGACGTCTATATCTCTGCCGTATAGGCTCACTATCGTGCAGGGGAATCTCATGAACGATGAGCTCCGTACAGCCTAAGTCACCCTCCTGAGCTGAAAAAACAGATCTATACTGGCGCAAAAGGGACTTGACCTGAGCCTGTTTGTCCTGAGGTAATTGAAGCAAATCCATGTTCTCAATTGCCTCCTCCACTCTATCCACTTTGACAGACTGCAATGCAATAGTGGCTTGATGACAAACTTGTTCCTCTGATGGTACAACAAGATCACCCCCACCTGACAGCAAAACAGTCTGGACCTTACACAAGGTGCCCACCACAACATGAGGCTGCAGTAGGACATCCTGTTCCCCTACATTAACTATAGGTACATAAGCCACCCCTCGGGCAATTGGTACGAGAGATACAGAGGCCAATAGGCCAGCAGGAAGCGGATTTTCTTTCCCCAAAGGCTCAAACAACAGCACAGGTGAAGATCCTACTGATACGGAGAATGTAACAGGCACAAAACGCAATGAATCGGCAGGGATTCGCAACCCCTCTCTACCTCCAACCCTAGCTAGACGTTCTGTGGTCTTACACGCATCAGTTTCAGTCTTCTTACAATACTGCAAGGCAGAATGCCACGCAGGTGTCTCTTTCACTGTAGGAAGGTCAAAAAGATTCTGCCCATGTTGACTAAACAACTCCCTATAGCACTCCTGAATAACATTCATGCCCAACAACCCAGGGAACCCACCGGGTAAGGAGGAATGGGACAGATCTTTCACAACAAGTACCCCTTTGTTCAGTATTCTCTTCCCCAGGACAACAAAATCCAACTCCAAATAGCCCAGATATGGTATATCTAAGCCATTTGCAGCACGCAACTGCAACCACCCACAACTATGCAACTTCTCTTTACCCCAAGGCTCAAAATGTTGGAGAAAGAACCTCTCTGAAATGGTGGTCACCATTGACCCAGTGTCCAATAAACAAGGAACCTCTACCCCACCCATAGTAATAGTGACAGAAGGGCAATTACCTAATAATTTAAAAATGGCCTGGTTCCCACCAAATTCAGAGAGCCGAGAGCCAACTGCTACCCCTCCTGAAGTGTGGCTCATCAATTCAGGGGGTTGAAGTTTTCCGTCGGCCTACTAGGATTCAGAGAGTTACCCCTCTGTGACAAAGACGCCTGCTGCTCGCTAGATCTATGAAAATCCAAAACACAATTTCGAGCAATATGGCCTGGTTGGTTACAACGCCTGCAAATAATAGGGTTAACCCGCCTAGGCTGATTAAACGCATGCCGAGATTGCAATTGCTGCAGGCCTTGAGTGAGCTGGTTGAGTTGCTCTTGTTGGGCCCTCAGCATCTCCTTCAATTCAACCAACTCGGTCTGATTCTCTCTAGCACTGGGAGGTAAACTATGTCCTTGGACTCTATACTGAGTAGCGAGAGATGGAACAGAGTAACTTCTTTCCCGTGCATCAGGACGAAATCCCTCCTCAACCCACCTAATTGCCTCTTTCCTTACATCCAAAATGGTTGACTGTGGATGGAGCCGGACATAGCGCTTAAGCTCACGGCATAGGCTGTTATCAGTCACATGTTCTACGAACTGATCCCTGAGTAAAGTAATTGAGTTGGGTACACCACCTGGAGCGCATTGTACCACCTTCTCCATCAAAGCAAAAAGAGCATGTGAGAAGTCTTGTAAGGACTCCCCCTGTTCCTGTTTACGTGAGAAAAACTGCTCCTGAAGGGAAATATAGGAGTGCGCACAGCCATACAACTCCTTTAACACAGAAAACACCTTTTCTGGATCCTCCCGCTCTTCCCTTGATCTAAACTTAATTTCACTTCTGGCAGACCCCCCTAGATGATCAAGGATAAACAGAGCTTCCTCCCTTACTGATAAATTCCGAGCCCGTAAATTACTCTTAATCTCCTCCACCCATTCAAACACATCCTCATCTCCCCTTCCACTAAATATGGGACATCGTCTCTCTCTAGGGACGAGAATAACACGCTCTGCTATGGGCCTGGGGGCATCCACCATACTGGGGGCACGAACATTTGTGTCAGAGGCCGAGCTAGCACTAATCGAGGGCCCTGCTGCAGAATTAGCTTGACGCTGTAACTGCTCATTCTCCGACTGCAGGGACTGGACCTGCTGTCGCAGCTCTTCCAACTCACTCTCCATTAGTAAAACGCAAAAAGAGAAGAGGGGAGAAAAAAAATACCTTACTCACTGGAATTTTACGAAACCACCAGTCTCGAGAAAGCTTGCCTTGATCACTGCCCGCTGCTGCTTTGCTGCTGTAAAATAGATACTCACACAACATCCAAATTTATAACACAAAAAAAAACACAAAACAAAAAAAAAAAAAATTCACTTCTAATTTCAAACCAGCAACCAAGCATCCAAGAATTAGAAGCACACACCTCTGCTTGAAACCAGACCCTGCCTGACTACGCCAAATGTGGCGGAGGCTACCGCCGCCAAATATAAAATATATGTATTGTAAATGTTCAACTACAGGTCTCCCAAACAAATGGAAAAGACAAGCAGAGATGTGTACATCAAATCTTTAATCAACCTTTCGTAGAGGTTTAAAAGGATAACCATACATAAAACAACTTCAAAAGAAAATATACAAAATCAAATAACATTTACACACAACAACAACAACACGTTACCATCCCGTGGCCACCTGTGAATGTATCTCTTGAATATCAAGATCCCAATAAATAATTCAACACTTATGAAGGGAAGGTTAAAAAGAAAAAAAGAATTAAAGTTTCACACAACCTTAATTAACACCATACAAATAATTAAACAAACGAAATCAAGCACACCCAAATAAACAACCAACACCACAATCCACACAACAAGCAAAATAAATATAAACCTTCCTGTCACAGTAGATAATAGCCCTTAATGGTTATTGATGGTTAGAAATTGATAAACAATCAAAAAGGTGACAATGGCCACTCACAGTGTTCAAAACACAAAAATAAAATAAAACGACAACACAAGAAACAAAATACAATAAAAATCCATCACAAAAGGAAACATAACATCAAATGGTCTCAACACATACACTCCACCACGCGTTCACGCAAGCGCTCACTCGAACACGCGCTCTGAAGAGGACGCGCTCACCAAGGAAGACGCGCACCAAGGAAGACGCGCTCACAAAGAGGCGCGTTAACTCAGGTTGGTGCGATTGGGCATACACCCACACACACGATCGTGTGTACTTGAAGGAAACCTTGCGGGACGCAGTGACGAGCCACCGCACAGCACAGCACAGCAGCAAAACAGCAGCAGACCGATTTCTATAAAATAGTTACCCACATTTGTAATTATATAACAAATATAGAATCTAAAATTACATTCAGTAACAACCGACTTACAAAGTCACATAAAACCTACCTGCAGCAGAATTAACCGGCCCTCGGTAAGAGTGGTGAACAATCCACCAATACTGTCTGGATCACGCTAAATAAATAGGCCACCATTAATAAGTGCCACTGCTAAAATTAATAATGCGGCAACAATCATATGCAGTGACGTACCCCCAAAATGCGTCGATGCGGTTGAACACCCTCAGGCCCAAAATGAGAGGATTTTCAGCCCTACAGGTCCACGGCGCTGAACGAGCACAATGCTTAATGCAAACCAGAATGCTCTCGAGATGCACCTGCGCAACACCTGCCTATCATGCCAGAGGAAAAACGGAAGTGAACGGGAAAATCACCGCATTTTTAAAGGGGCCGCGAGCTTAACTTCCGCCCAGCTCCATCCACTCACGCACCAGAGCTCACCTTCAGGGGGCACCCCATTACATAAGCTTTTTGTTTTGTGACCTCATGTTTGAAAGGGTTTCAAAGTATATTGTAAAAATCAGCTTTATAAAAGGTAATATATGAGGGCTTCTTTTGAGTTATTCATGTCTTATGAATATAGAATTTTTCAAAAATAATTAAATAATTGATAATATATTTTTATTTCCAGAAAAATATGGGTTTTGAAAACAAAGTAAAATGTCATGAAGTTCTAAGTTAAGAGTAGGCTACTGTTTAATTTTTTGTCATGCCTATTTTAAAGTCAGTCCAAAAAGAAATGGAAAAAGGGCAATACAAAAATAAAAGTGTTCAATATCCTTAAATGAACTTTCAAACTTTCTTAACCCTCCTATTATGCTAAAAAAAAAGTATTACATCCGTTATGGGTCAAATTGACCAACACTGTTTAAACACACTCGACAGGCAAATAATCAAGTGAAAATTGAAATGTAATTTCCTAAACCTAACCTTACCATGGAATCAAGAGTCAAGAATCTGTTATAAACCCTAATGGCTTTGGAGCAAAAAAACTAATATTTGATATAATTCACATATAGGCTATTATGATTTCCACCCCCCAATTTCCACACCCTCCTAGCTTCATTCGATCTCAAACGCCTCATCACGTCACATACCCACAAATCTGGTAACCATCTGAACCTCATTTACATACGCAGCTGCTCTACTGACAGCATTTTGGTCAAACCTCTACACATCTCAGATCATTACTTCATCACATTTAATCTTCAACTTGCTACTCACACACCACCAGTTCCTCCACCAGTTACTTTCAGGCGAAACCTGCGCTCACTCTCTTCTTCTCATCTCTCCTCTGCTCTGTCATCCTCCCTTCCCTCACCCACACAATTCTCCTCTATGGATGTTAACACTGCAACTGACACTTTATGCTCCACTTTAACTTCTTGTCTAGACAGTATCTGCCCTCTTTCCTTTAGGCCAGCACGAGCTACTCCCTCTAACCCTTGGTTACCTGATGTTATTCGTGAACACCGGACGATACTCAGGGCAGCAGAGAGGAAGTGGCATAAATCAAACCACCCATCTGATCTAGCTAAGTATCAGTCTCTGCTCTCATCCTTCTCGGATGAAATACATGCAGCTAAATCTTCTTATTTCCAAAACAAGATCAGCAGCACCTCAAACTCACGCACACTTTTCAGGACATTCAACTCTCTGCTATGTCCTCCTCCACCACCTCCCACCACCTCCCTATCTCCAGACGACTTTGCACAATTCTTCACAAACAAAACAACAACTATCAGTAATCAGTTCTCACCCCCGCGCACTGTGGATTTTAGATCAGCCACATCCACAACCGAACATCCTCTCTCCTCATTTTCTACACTCACTGAGGCCGAAGTATCTAAACTTCTCCTCTCCAGCCATCCTACCACCTGTCCTCTCGATCCCATTCCCTCACACCTCCTTCAAGCCATCTCTCCTACACTCCTACCAGCACTCACACACATCATCAACACATCTCTCTGCACCGGCACTTTCCCTACCACTTTCAAGCAGGCTCGGGTAACTCCACTGCTTAAGAAACCCACATTAAACTCATCACTCATAGATAACTACAGACCTGTCTCTCTCCTACCATTCATAGAACGAGTTGTTTTCAACCAGGTTTCGTCCTTCCTCTCACAGAATAATCAGCTGGATGTTAACCAATCCGGTTCCAAAAGGGGCCACTCCACAGAGACTGCACTACTGTCGGTCACTGAAGCCCTGCGGATAGCTAAAACTGAGTCCAAATCATCAGTCCTCTTCCTCCTTGATCTATCTGCTGCCTTCGACATGGTCAATCATCAGATTCTTCTGTCCACCCTCTCATCACTGGGCATCACAGGGACTCCGCTCCATTGGTTTGAGTCTTATCTCACAGGTAGGTCTTTCAAGGTTGCCTGGAGAGGAGAGGAATCCCTCAAGGCTCAGTGCTTGGACCTCTCCTTTTCTCCATTTACACTACTTCATTGGGTCCCATCATTCAGGCACATGGCTTCTCATACCACTGCTATGCTGATGACACTCAGCTCTACCTTTCATTTCAACCAGACGACCCCACAGTAGCTGCAATAATCTCCAGCTGTCTGGCTGACATCTCTGCATGGATGAGTAAAAATCACCTACAGCTCAACCTGGCAAAGACTGAGTTCCTCCTCTTCCCTGCCAGTCCCACTATGCAACATGACTTCACCATCCAGTTAGGTACATCCCTGATTTCCCCTTCAAAGTCAGTCAGAAATCTTGGAGTTACATTTGATTACCAGTTGTCCTTCAGAGAACACATTGCTAAGACAGCTCGCTCGTGCAGGTTTGTGCTCTACAACATCAGGAAGATCAGACCGTTCCTAACAGAGCACGCAACACAGCTTCTTGTCCAGGCCCTGGTTATTTCTAGACTTGACTACTGCAATGCGCTTCTGGCTGGACTCCCCTCTTGTGCGTTCCAAACACATTTCGAATGATCCAGAATGCAGCGGCACGTCTGGTTTTCAACGAGCCCAAAAGGACCCACGTCACACCACTCTTCATCTCTCTGCACTGGCTACCACTTGCTGCTCGCATCAAGTTTAAGGCGCTGACGCTTGCCTTGAGATCCACCACGCGCTCAGCTCCTGCATACTTTGACTCGATTCTACAAATCCACACCCCCACCAGAAGCCTTCGTTCAGCTAAGGAGCAAAGGCTTGTGGTACCATCACAGAGAGGCAAAAAATCCCTTTCCAGAACATTTTCATTCAACGTTCCCAGCTGGTGGAACGATCTTCCAACCACCATCCGAAACGCTGATTCGTTGACAACATTCAAAAGTCAACTAAAAACTCAGCTCTTCCGTGAGCACTTAACCTCATATAATAATAATAATAATAATAATAATAATAATAATAATAATTCCTCTTTCTTCCCTTTTCCCTCCCTACTCTAGTTTGTGCTACACTGAGAAATGTACACGGACTAAGTATTTCGGGCACTTGTTGCGCTCACTCGACTCTTCATGACCAATCGCTTATTGTACCCCCAGGTTGTAAGTCACTTTGGATAAAAGCGTCTGCTAAATGCATAAATGTAAATGTAATGTAAATGATTTTATAATCGTTTCAAATGTGAAAACTAGTTAAAATGCTGTCAGTTCCACTCTGTTTCCCAACATGCCAAACATAGCCAACATGGCTGTTCGATTTTGAGAGTAGAAATCCTTGTGAGGAGAAAGCGGCTTGCCACCAGCCGGCCGCGGTCCATTAGGCAGAGGCAGCCGCCAGAGAAAATGAAGCAGGCGGCCCGCCGGGTAGTCGGCCGCGGCATCTCGCAAGAAATTGGAGTGACGTATTCGGCGGCAAACGTTTCATCACCGCCAGAGGGACGCACCTATAGCCGACAGCTTAGGGCCGGTGGAAAAAAGAAGCCATGCAGATATTTTTTGCTATAAAACATATACTGCCCGTGGAGGGCCGGGGGAGAATCTTTTGTTCAGCTGCTGGCCCCTGGGTCAGCAGCACCCTAATGTGGTTAAAGAAAGAATTAACATTCCCATCCCTGAGCCCTCAGGGACAGGACCCCAGCGCCGCCTGCTTGTCAATTACCTCGAGTTGCTGGCAGTACGGTTCGCCCTGCACCGCTTCTGAGCGTTGCTGAAGGGTCAAAATGTACTAGTCCGGTCAGACAACTGTAGCATACATCAACCACCAGGGTGGTCTACGCTCCCGCCGTATGTCTCAACTCGCCCACCATCTTGTTCTATGGAGTCAGAAGCATCTGAGGTCCCTTCGTGTTGTCCATATCCCGGGAGTCCTGAACCGTGCAGCCGACGAGCTCTCACGGTCTCAGCCACTTCCTGGAGAATGGAGACTCCATCCCCAGACTGTCCAGCTGATTTGGGAACAGTTCGGCGATGCACAGGTAGATCTGTTTGCCTCCCACGTCTCTTCCCATTGCAGCCTGTTCTATTGCCTGACCGAGGGCACGCTCGGCACGGATGCACTGGCGCACAGCTGGCCGCTGGACCTGCGCAAATATGCGTTCCCCCCAGTGAGCCTTCTCGCACGAGTCCTGTGCAAGATCAGCAAAGACAAGGAGCAGGTCATGTTGGTTGACCCATATTGGCACGGCCAGACCTGGTTCCCGGAACTCTTACTCCTTGCAACAGCCCCTCCCTGGCCTATCCCTCTGAGGAAGGACCTCCTCACTCAGAGACGGGGCACCCTCTGGCACCCGCACCTCCGGTGGTGGCTACTATCACTTCCGCTAGGGCAGAGTCCACTCGGCATGCCTATGCATTGAAGTGGAACCTCTTCGTCACCTGGCCAAGAAGCCCCCTGAAAATGCCAGATCGGGTCCGTGCTCTCATTCCTCCAAGAAGGGTTGGAGCGAAGGCTGTCTCCCTCCACCCTTAAAGTTTACGTTATGATTGACAGCTGAGATTGACGGCTTCTCTGAGTGAAGTTGTCACTTAGGCACTAACAGACTTTTTTCGGGATTTTAGGGAGGAGGTTGGAGCTTTAGCTTTAATTTCTACATTTCTATAACTGTTTATTTCACACCAACATAATGAATTGTTCTGCATCTGTGAGAGTGTGGGTGGGCTTTTGATAATCGTGCCTCTACTTCCTGCTCTCTACTGCGCAACTCCGGTCCCGAGATCGCTACTGCGCAGACTCGGTCCCAAGATGTCAGCGCCGTGTACGGGCCTATGAAAGCTTCAACTCTGGTCAGCGGAAGTCAATGAAGTCGTGTCGTCCATATTTTTTTACCTTCTATGGTCCAGACCGAGTGAAACGCTGGTCACAATATAAGCACTTGTAAGGTCTTTCTCCAGTATGAATTCTTTGGTGCTTTGGTACACAATCCAACACAAGAAGTAGCTATCAGCGCACTCAAGCCCCATAACAGAGTCCTCTGTGAGCTTCTCTGCAAACTTCCAATCACTATGAATTAACATTTTTATGGGTACATAAAATTTGAATAAGATTGTAAAGAATTAGAATGTACAATTCACTTAACTCCCCAAACACACTGGCTGCGTTCGAAACTGATTGGTTCAAAAAACTGATTCATAGGTTCCTGATGTCATCATGCAATGATGTCACTCACTATGCATTTCTTTTCGCCTTTTTTATGCATTTCTCAGTGTCATGTTATATCAAGGAAACATTCAAATAAATTAATCTGTGTCAATGCATATTAAAAAAATCAAATAAAGTTGAGTGAGTGCCTTTTGCTTATTGTTGCCTTTCATTCACTTAAGCTAATGGTGTTGTTTTCACAGTTAATTAATTTATCGACTGAAATTTGCGCAACTACAGCACACATTACAGGCATTGATCAACAAACACGGATATGTTCTTTATGTCTAAAGTACTATAGAACATCTATCAACTATCTTATCAACTTCTTGTTTATTGTCCTTATAAACTCGTTGATTTTGAAGGGGCAGGTCAGTTACCTGTGTCTCTTCTTTTATACACCTATCCTTCTCAATGTTTCTTTGTACTATTTCCATAACCTGAATAATCAAGGATAATGAATCTATGTATCTCTTTCTCTGCTTTCATATATTGAGTTTATTAAAGATGATTGTAATTCTGTGTGATTTCATACTTCTATATATTTAGTTTAAGGATGATTTTGTAGTTTTAAATCTAGTCTCTTCAGCTGCTTGGGTTGACCTCCAGCCAGGATGCATGGCTCTCTCTCGTGAAGGATAGCTGTGGCTGTATCGCTGTTTTGGTATTGGGTGTTCTTTTGATAATGGTCAGAATCGAGGCCATTCCGGCATATCTATACATTTGTGACAAATGTTTAGGCTTTTAGGTCTCTGTAGCCAATCAAGGCTTAGGCCATCTGTTATTGTTGATTTAATCAATGTCCTTGTAACCAGAATAACTGGTAGGCAAAATTCTCTGTAAGTTAGAGTCTGGCCTGCGATTTCACGAGAGACTCTGGCTTCTGCTGATGAAACTGCAAACTATTCTTCAGTAAATTTTTTCTTTAATTAATCTAACTCCTGACTCTTGGTCTTCATTTTTCACTACTGGTCCTGGGTCCTAAGATATTACCCCAACAATTTAAAACATAATTTGCAAGAACAAAACCATAGTAAAAAAAATGTTTAATAAAATGACAACATGACATCATGACTTTGTGTAAACATACACGCCACTTTCTAAAGCCAATGGCGTGTTATCTGTACGCATTTTGAGCTATCCGCATGTATGTCTACGCAGTGTGATTCCGCGTGTATGTGTACTCCGTGTGATTACGCGTGTTTGTCTATGCCGTGTGATTACGCGTGAATGTAAATGGATTTATAAACATACTAAATGATGCTTTTTTGAAAATGTAAAATTGCAGAATGTTTCTTGTGATGGGTAGGTTTAGGGGCAGGGGCAGTGTGTGTGTGTATGTGTGTGATGGGTAGGTTTAGGTGTAGGAGCAGTGTAGGGGGATGAAATGAAACAGCGTTGATAAACACGCTAAAAAGCGATTATGCGTCTTGATAGCACGCCAAAATGGCATAGCAAATTGGCGTGTCATACATACGCTATTTCATGAGATCAGTCTCAAAATGAAGACCTATTTAATAAAACCAATTCAAGTTAATGGTGTTTGTGGTTACAGTTTCATTCGCGGATCCTTGATGTTGGATAGTATATGACTGACCAATATTGAGTAGCCCACATCTTGGATAAGATACCAATAAGTTTTGCACATGCAGCACAGATTACAGACAGACATAAACGTGGATATGTTATGTCTAAAGTAGCCTATAGAGAAATAATAAACCAGCCATATAAACTTATACATTTTGCTTAACAATTCAAAATATAAACTGCATGCACAATAAACTACAGTTAAAAAAATATTTGAATCTCTCGACAGAAAGGTTTTTGCAGGTTTTAATAAAATGTATATAATTACAGTAGTCATAAAAAGCATATTTCCAGTACGTGCCTCAGACTTGAGTCGCTAACTCAATCATCCTCTGCAAACTTCGACAGCTGGTTGAACCAACTCATTCAGTTATTTTTTAGTCGGAGGTGCTACTTTGGCTTTTGCGTCTTGTGTCATCAAACTGGAACTAAAGTTCGATTCAGTCCGATTAGTGAACCGGCTCAAAAGAACGATTCGTTCAAGAACCGAACATCACTACTTTGTAGTCAGTAACAATATACTTTATTACTTGACTATAGTTTGTACAACATACTTTGAATTAAATAATGTCACACAATACAGTATTTTAAATATGCTGCCATTTAAATACATTTTAATGAATTACTATTGAAAAAGAAAATATATAAAATACAATAAAGTATACTTTTTTTCACCAGGGATGGCACACAATGATTTACTTGAACGTTTTGGATCTGAAGAAAACATTTGCTCACTGTGACACAGAACAACACTTTTTAATATGAGTCACTAGATACTTTGATTTGGTGAAGCTCTTCTCACACTGAGTGCAGTGGTACGGCTTCTCTCCAGTATGAACTCGCTCATGTTCTTTCAGATTTCCAGCCTGAGTGAAACTCTTGTCACAATATGAGCACTTGTAAGGTTTTTCTCCAGTGTGAATTCTTTCGTGCTGTTTCAGACCTATAGCTGTAGTAAAGCTCTTCCCACAGTCAAAGCACATATAATCCCTCACTTCATTATGTGTTTTCTGGTGCAGTTTAAAATTATCCTGCCTTGAAAAACTCTTTCCACAGAGAGAACACACATGAGGCTTCTCATCTGAATGAACTGTCAGGTGTTGTTTTAGATTTGATGATGAAATAAACTCTTTACCACACTGATCACACTTGAATGGTTTTTCTCCAGAGTGAATGCGCAGATGATACTTGAGATCAGATAAATATGCGAAACTCTTTCCACACTGAGTGCATGTATACGGTTTCTCTCCAGTGTGAACTCTCATGTGTTTGTTAAGGTCTCCTTTATTTGTGTAATTCTTTCCACACTGAGCGCATGTATACGGTTTCTCTCCAGTGTGAACTCTCATGTGTGTGTTAAGGTGTCCTTTTTGCGTGTAACTCTTTCCACACTGAGTGCAGGTGTGCAGCTTTTTGGCTTTTGTTCTTTGAGTTTTAAGGTTATGATGTTCCTCCTCCTCTTCATTCAGTTCTTGTCTTTGCCGTTTCACTTCCACCTGGTCTAAAATACACATCAAGTTAGAATCAGTTCAAGTGAACCCTGATTTAATAGCAGAAAGCAACAGAGATCAGGTATCTGGTCTTTCATGTGGCAAAAGTTTGCTTTGACATTCATTTCTTAATATAGTTAAAATATGTTTTACAACTGCTATACAAGGTTATGATAACTTAGATACATTTCTCATCCATATACTGTTAATTAATTCACATCCACCAAAGCAGTCAACATTGAAGAATCAAGAATGGACACCAACCTGTTTGTTCCTCAGTATGTTCATGTTTTATTCTGGATGGATCTGGATCACTCATGTCTTCAATCTCCTCTTTAATAAACTTAAACAGTCACACAGATTTCAGCTGCTACACCTGGAGTTTGTCCTTCTCTTGTAGGAAGATGTGGATATTCCCAGTATTTATTGGTGAATTGTTGTGGGAGGGGCTTCACTGCAGGTGTGAACTGTGATCACTGTGTTTTGATTCAATCTGCATTTAAAAAGTACAGGCCATAATGTTTAACTGAGCTGCTGAAAAGCCAAAAGTCTTTGTTTTCACCTCATTCATTATGGTGATGTCTGAGATCTGCTGTAAATTGGCACATTAAGCACATTTTATTGGTGTCGACAGACTGAAACAAACTACAGGATCATCACCTTGAGATTTCACCTTCAGTTCTTGTCTTTGCTCTTTCACTTCCATTGAGTCTGAAATAAAACATTGAGTATTTAAAACCAGTTCAAGGAGGATAAATGTTAAGATTCAAGTGAACCCTGATTTACCCTTACAAAAAATAACCATGGTTTTATTATAGTAAAAGTGTAGTAATCATGTTTGTTTGGCTAATTGATAACCATTAATATAACCACAGTTTTACCACAAATGCCATGGTTAAACTATGGTTAGAGTACCAAAGCATGGTTAATGTGTGGTTACCACGGTTTAACTATAATAACCATGTTTTTTTTTATTTGTAGTAAAACCATGGTTAATTTTCATAAGGGTAATAACAGAAAACAAGAGACCATGAGTCTATCAAATATCAGATTTATGAGCCAAAATTTAGCTCTGTCATTCTACAATCAAAATGTGAATAAAAACTGCTGTACAAGATATGATCTAAGTGCATGTCATATATCCCTAGACTATTTGGTTATTTTATCACAGCTCTTATGATTTTTATCTAACAACATATGAACTAAGTCAAACAAGCCAGTGATCATCATGCACAAAACAATTCATAAATATGTAAATTTACAAACTCACAAACTCACATTCAAATTCACATCCAACTGTCATTTGTGTTATCAACATATTTAACAAACCTTACACATCTATTAAATAAAAAAATAACTGAATCCCTTATATGACGTTAGTTGTGTTTGTTTACCTCTTATAGTTTGTCCGTTCTCTCATCTATCTTCACTTTTCAGGCTCGCGCTCTCCAGCTGCCGCAAACGCGCTCTCAGCTGTCGTGAACACCTGCCGCACGCATTGAGCAGCAAACGTTACTCGCTTGTTTCCTCCAGGGGGCGCTCGGTGACTCGAAATAACAGCAGCACCACATTAACCCGAGCTGCTGAAAACATCTTTGTCTCAGTCCAGTTTAGATCCAGTTTCATTTCATTTATCAAGCTGAGACAAACCTTTGAAATCTATGTTTTAAAATTAGGGATGGGCATTTTTGTCAATTTCTCATTTCGATCATCGATAGGTCTCAAAAACGAGTACTCGAGTAATTGGGGGCGGGGCATGTGCAGGGGGCGGGGCATGTCCGTCATTGAGATAATGAAAATAGTTATGAAAATGGTTGTTGACAAATACAAACGTGACATGAAAACGGGTATATGAAAACATGAACATATAAAACAAAAAATAACTGCTAGATTATGATGCATAAATGTCTTTGAAAAAGAAACATCTTTATAAAATGACCGCCTCAAATAACCAAGTCAGTAATATCGAGCATTGCCTTTGAGCTGAAACTGTGAAATAACACCACCCTGCAGAGCTTGCTAGCTGGTTAATAAACTCAACCAAACGCACCCTATATCAATATTAATATGAAGATTATTATGAACCTATTACGACATAAATCAACACAAAAGGACGTGAATGCGCACGTGAACTTCAGCGTGCTAGATTTTACAGGCGAAGGGTTTGAAACGGAACATTTTGAATGCGCTCTTCCCAACAACGCTGATACACGGACAACGAAAGCACACAGAAACAACATTTTATTAAAATCCTGTTCTCATTATAATGCTTTGACAGATTGACTCTGCACATCATGTTACTTAATTTTATTATTCATGATCGAAGCGTTTACAGACATCACTGCGCGTTTTCGAACTCATAGCGAAAAACCAACTTTAAATAAACTAGGTCTACTGTTAAAAAATACGAGAACAGTATAGCACTGCTGCATTACTAATATCAATGATTCTGAGAAAGAAATAGCCTAACTAAAAAGAATATGACTGTCTCTAAACCATCATGTCGAGCATGAAATATGCGTTTGAGCTGAAACTGAAGAGAATGAACAACAGCCGGTATAACGGCAGCGCTTTTCTAGCTTATTAAGCTCAACCAAACGCTTCTTATATTAGATTAATCAGATATAGACAACATAAAAGTAATCTTACAACGTGCATCTGCAGATAAGGACGCGGATGCTCACATGAACTTCACGCGCTAGTCTGAGTGTTCTCGCTAGTTTCTCTGTGGATCAGCTGATACACGGGGAACTAAGCACAGATCATTTACAGCTTTCTATTTCCATCGTGTTTTCATTATAATGCTATGTAGGCTATGACAGATTGGCGCTGCACATCTTGCACTAACCATTTAATGATCTCATGATTCCAGACATCACTGCAGTGCACGCCTTTATTTCGCCGCGGTCTGGAGGCGTGCTGTAAAACGCTAACCAATCAGACCTCCGCAAAACGATGCAATAACCAATAAAAAAGAGACAAATATATTTTTTTTCAGGGCGATCATCGTTCTCATGATCGATGATCGCTGTCACGTTCGAGTACTCGATTACTCGACCACTGTTGCCCATCCCTATTTAAAATCAGTTCCTGCCTCAGAATTATAATAGTTTTAGGACATTTATTATACAGAGCCTATGGATGGCACAAGTCCACAATATTCTTTCACAAACCTGAAGTGAACGTGAGAAATGTTTTAATTTATAAATGATTGACATCTATGAAAACATTCTTTAATGTGTGTCTCCAGTTATGAGTGTAGATTTATGGATTTATACACGGGACAGCAGCAGGAAGCAGTTTCGCTTTAAACTGAGCTGAGAAATCACTTATACAAGAAAATAGTTTAACACAGAAAACATACCTGATATAAAACACAAATGTAAGCAGCATCTTTGAGTGTGAATCGCCCTTTTGTTTTCAATAAAATAAATATCATGTGCTCTCAAAACATAACTATACATTAATAAATAATTAAATGGTATGCAAAAGATTTACAAATGTGTAAGTTATATTAAAAATATCATGAAATAAATCAAACATATCAGATGGTTTAACAGCTATTAGATGATTATTATTATAGATTATTTTTCACTTGCACATCATTTAAGTATTTTTGTAAAACATATTTTAGTATCATTATATCTCAATAAACAATATTTAATATTGTGTTGATCCCTGTTTTGCTGCCAAAATAGCCCTGACCCGTTGTTGAGCCAAATCTCAGGGATGGGTCACAAAAAACTACATTTCCCAGAATGCACCAGCAGCAGCAAACTGACTGCTTACCACTGGATCAGTAATTGTTACTGATTGAGAGCACCTGTTAAGACATGGAGTTCTCAGTCATTCAGACAAAAGAAACTTGAGAAAGAAGACTCTCCAAGTTCACTCAAAGGTTCAGTCCAAAGACGCCAATGGTTGGTGAAATGTTTATTTAATTTCATGGTGTTTGAAATTGCTTCATTTATTTAGTTAAATTAGTTTGTGCTAAAATATTTCATTTTGAGTTTGGAAAAAATTAAATGTATAGGATACAAAAGGATAGTACAAGTTTAAAATTGTAAAATTCTGTTAAATGTTAAAACTTTACTAAAACATTTGAAAATGTTTAACCTAATTTACTGAATCAACTGCCAAAACAAAAAGAAAATTAAAAGTGATTGAGTCAGAAATTTGAGTTGTCCTTGTGTCCTTTGGAAGTTGAACGAGAGGAGGACTTGACACCCGTCGAGGCATGGACTCCACTAGACTCCTGAAGGTGTGCTGTGGTATCAGAACCAGCATTAACTTCTTGGGCCCTATTTTAACGATCTGAAACGCAAGTGTCAAAGCGCGAACCGCAAGTAACTTTGTGGGCGGGTCTCGGCGCTGTTGCTATTTTCCCGGCGGGATAAATGGCTCTTGCGCCCGGCGCAAATCTAAAATGGGTTGGTCTGAAGTAGCTTCATTATTCATAGGTGTGGTTTGGGCGTAACGTGAATAAACCAATCCGAGCGTCATCCAACATTCCCTTTAAAAGCAGGTGCGCAAGTTCCATTATGGGTTGCTATTATTATGGCGTATTTACCAGGCGCACGCCAGGAGCGGTTCACAGCCGAGGAGACTGATGTTCAAGAGCAGTGAAAGACAGAGAAGTGAAGTTGTAATGTTGTACATTAGGCTATGGTAAAGGTGATTTCACAGTCTTTTTTTTTCAGTCTTTCAGTTTTTTCAGTTTTTCAGTCGATTTTTCCTGGTTCTTGACATTTTTCCTGGTTCTTGACGGACAAACCAATTTGTCAGATGTCCTTATATACATATATGTCTTGCCACTATTGGACAAACAGGTCTTATCCTTAATTATTACAATTAGCCTGAATCATTTGTAAGCTAGATTTATGCCTATTTGTTCACATCTTCGTGGCACACCACAATGATTTCCGTCATCTCATGTGTTAATATTTTTTTAGTGTAACAATTTATGATTTGCAAAAATAACTGTTGCATCTGTGTAGATTACATGAGCAAAGTGTATGCGCGTTGTGCACGCTATACATTATGGTCAAGCATGCGCCCTTAAAATAGCATAATGAACAACGCGCAACGCGCCACTGACTTTAGACTAGGTTTTTTCTGGTCAGTGGCGCAATTGTTTAATGGAATAGCAAAATAGCACCAGGGATTGTTTGCGCCGGAACACGCCTCCTTTTTTGCGCTGAACCGCCCAGGGAGCGCAAGTGCATTCACTAGTTTAGCGACGTGCTTCTGTGGAGGGAAAAGCGCGCTTTGCGCGGGTGCAAAATAGGAATGACACATGCGTCGGTGTACAAAGTCAATTGCGCTGGGTGCAAGATAGGGCCCCTTGAGCAATATGAGCTCCAGTAGCTCGTCTGTTTGATCGGACCACACGGACCAGCCTTCGCTCCCCACGTGCATCAATGAGCCTTGGCCGCCCATGAGCCCGTCTCCGGTTCACCAGATACCACTTTTGATAGATACTGACCACTGCAGACCGGGAACACCTCACAAGAGCTGCAGTTTTGGAGATGCTCTGACCCAGTCGTCTAGCCATCACAATTTGGCCCTTGTCAAACTCTATTCTATAGGGTCCTTTTGCAGTGTTACCCCATAAAAGGTTCCAGTCTCCACTGCTTTAGCTGCCTGTCTGTAGTATGGTCAAGGGTTGTGTTGTCTAGCTAGAAAAGTATCAACTTCTCTCTCCACCAGGTGCACAGCTCGAGATAAAGATATGTCCCTTGACTGCAAACTTTCAGATAAATCTTTAAGCTCCTCCAGAGCATCAAGCATGTGTAACCAGGTTGAAATTATATCTTTACTTTTACGGTTGAAATGTCACCAAATCCTGATGAACATTGTTTTCTATACGTTTAAGATGTTCTATTGCCAATATTTATGGCTGGATGTCGTATTCAGACCATAGTGTTAATACCTGTACTGTCACTTTAAAAGTGTCGCAGGCTTTGTGGCGTCATGCACGCGCTTCTTTCAGTTTGCGCCAGACTAGCTGAGAGGAGGTAATGTATTATTTTGCTCGTCAGTTTTAAACATTTATTTTGGTTTTTGTATGATGCAAACCTTGTTTTATGCATGTATACGCGTTAGTTTTGAGGTTGTGAACATGCAGTTAATGTCAATTGAACGTAAACCTTGTAAACAGACTTTTTGCAAGCTTTAAAGTAGACATGTTTCCACGTGCTAGTCTACAGGATTTTCTGTATGTTTATCTGCTAACAGGAGCTTGAGACCTGTGTGTTGTGTGGAGGAGACTGCATGTGACAGAGCCTTGTGTATTTTTTTGTTGATTTGTACAGGTATGTGTATAATGTTCATTATAATTCATCCGGTATAGTGTTTACATTGATTGTGTTAAGCATGTAAAGGAAATTCATGTTGTCAATTACATTGAGCATTTTATAATTTATTCAGTTCATTTTCACATTTTTATTTAAAAGTATTTTTGCTGATAATAGTAAGTGTCATCAGTATATGTATATGCAGTTTGCGCCAGACTAGCTGAGAGGAGGAGCTTGAGACTTGTGTGTTGTGTGGAGGAGACTGCATGTGACAGAGCCTTATGTATTTTTTTGTTGATTTGTACAGTCTGCACCAGGCTCGCTGAGAGGAAACACATTTGCTGTTTCGCCTTCATTAAAAGAGAAATCAGCAGTTGGTCGTGGTCTGCGTCTTTCCTTCATTCAACACAACAAGAACACAACGCAGAATATACGAGAGTTAGTGGACGTGCATCCAACCTAACAAACTGTTAAAGATACAGCACGCCCGTTACAATGGTGCCGTGACCTTTCAAGGATTGGTCTGGAGATCGACGTCAGCTCGTTCGCCGTGGGAAGCTGCATTCAATCGCCTTTTACCGTGGTCAGGTATTCCCTGGGATTGCAACCTGATATATATTTTTTTCTTTTCTTTTGTCTTCAATATAACAGCATTTAAGAGAGTGCTTTACTGATGTGCAATTGATTGCTGATTGATGTGATTATCTAGATTTTTTTTTGTGGTGCTCTTTCAGTTTAGTCATTTAGATTTTATTTTATTGGCTATATATATTTTTTTTTACTCTCATATTTCTTTTCTGTGTACGGAGTGACTGAAATATGGCAGAGGGTTACACATATTTTGCAGAGGGTGAAATTGACAATGCTGAGCGTGACTCTATCGAGGACCAGTTTGGTGTGGGGAGGGTTTTTTTCTTTCGACCCTTAGAGTCCAGAACACCAGGGCCTAGTGTCACAGCGTTACACACCCCACAGCTTACCTCTACACGTTATGTAGATCGTGCCATGCCAAGCCAAGTCGAGCAGAATCCAGACTTAGGCTCACTCATTACACAGTTAGCTGAGAAGATAGGTGAATCCAATACAGCTAAGCTACAATCTGACAGGTGCACACACAACACCAGTACTCCTGTACAGCCCTCAGAGATGACATTGCCTAACGTCAAGGTTGTCATGCAGTCAGACGTAAGAGAGCCTCCTATATTCAGGGGTGATAGCTCAGACAAATTCACAGTTCATGAATGGGAAAATCTTATGACTCTGTATTTAAAGAAACGAGCTATTCCAGTGATTGAGCATTCACAAGAAGTCCTGGCAAAGCTTATGGGCAAAGCAGGGGATGTGGTGAGGATAAAGCTGCGTAACGACACATCTATTAACCATACTGCAAATCCCCATGTGATTTTTGACATTCTGAAACAACACTTCAGCGAACTGAGTTACTCAAACATGCCTTTAGCAGATTTCTACAATACATTGCCCATGCCAGGTGAAGATGCTATGGAATACTGGATACGGCTAAACAAAACAGTTGATGTAGCGGATGAGTATCTGAAAAGGCAAGGCCGTGGCATTGATGACCCGGGCCATGAAGTCAGTATGATGTTCATCAAATACTGCCCAGACCAGTCTCTTGCAAGTGTTTTCAAGTTCAAGTCTGCTGAGAAATGGTCGGCATGTGAGATCCAAGAGAGGCTTGATGAGCACATGCAGGGACAGAAAACTCAAGCTGCAACTGTTAGGCCACTCAAGGTGAGCACAGTAGAGCACAAAGTCCTTTCCCAGCATGTGCCTATGGCTGATAATACACCAGCCTCAAACACCGCTGTACCGTCTGTGCCATCTCCGGTGTCTATGACTACTGCAAGTGTTGACAATGTCTGCATGAGGAGTTTGGTGAACTTGTTAGACCGACTGGTTACACAGCATACACAAATGCCAGTTAACCTCAGAGCTCAAGCCGCAGTCCCTCACTCTTTTCAAAAGGTGTGCAGGGTATGTAGGGCTTCTGATCATTCAACATTGTCTCACTGCAGGCGAGAGAACAGGTGTTTAAAGTGCTTATCACCTGGCCACTGGAAGAGGGACTGTCCTGATCAGACCAACCAGCAACGCTCTCAAGCTGCCAACAGCGCTGGTGGACAGGATCAACAGTTAAACTAGAAAACCCACACCCTGGGAGGGGCAGTGTGGGTAAGGTAAATGAATCCCTCTCTGATAAACACGACCCAGCTCGCTTGTATGAGGACTGCTGTGCCAAAGCACCTGAGGGGACCCGAATAGTCATTCAAGCCACACAGAAGATCGAACCCATCTGACAAAGCTGTCACACTGAAGAGAAATTGCAAATTGGCTGATGTGTTTCCATGCTTGGCAATCGAGGATCTAGATGCTTTTCAGGGTCTACAGGTGGCTTCAGAAAAAAAACAACCAGTTGCACACAACAAACAACCTGACATTGAGATACAGCAATCTCATACGGAGAAACAAGTACATGACATACTGCAACAGAAACTTGACACATTGCCCAGTGCCTATTCAGCTGGTCAGTTGGCTAAAAGCCTGTCAGAGTTGGGCTTAAGTGATGTTGACATAGACGCATGTCAGGTTAGTAAAGACTGTAAGTCTAGGCTCACACAGCTATTAATTGAATACCAAGACATCTTCTCCAAGCACTCATTGTACTGTGGTGAGGTCAAGGGATACACACACCGCATTCATCTCACTGACGATCGCCCTTTTCGCTTGCCTTACAGGAGAGTCCCTCCTGCCCACTATCAGAAGTTGAGGCAGGTTCTCACTGATATGGAGGAAAAAGGGATTATCAGGAAGTCCTCAAGTGAGTATGCTTCGCCACTGGTGATGGTGTGGAAGAAAGACGGTGGGTTGCGGATTTGCACTGATTTCAGGTGGCTGAATGCCCGGACCTTAAAGGACGCCCATCCCTTGCCGCACCAGTCTGACTGTCTGGCTGCTCTTGGTGGCAATTGCCTCTTTAGTACGATGGACCTCACTTCTGGCTTCTTCAACATTCCAATGCACGAAGACGACAAGAAGTACACAGCTTTCACAACCCCCCTTGGACTGCATGAATATAATCGCATGCCACAGGGACTGTGTAACAGTCCAG
This sequence comes from Gobio gobio, assembly GCF_949357685.1. Lineage (NCBI taxonomy): Eukaryota > Metazoa > Chordata > Actinopteri > Cypriniformes > Gobionidae > Gobio > Gobio gobio. Next base: position 50,542,892 of record NC_137114.1, read on the forward strand.
CATCCTTCATGAGGATGATGATTGGGATTTTTGGGGACATGAACTTCACAAAACTCCTGTGTTATCTTGACGATCTTCTCGTCTTTGCATCGTCAGAGGATGAGGCCCTGTCCAGGCTCCATACAGTGTTCCAGAGGTTGCGGGAGAATAACTTGAAACTGGCTCCGAAGAAGTGCTATCTGCTTCGAGAACAAGTCGGATTCCTTGGACATGTCATTAATGGCGAGGGTGTGGCCGTTGATCCTGGCAAAGTGGAGGTCATCACCAAGATGACAGTACAAGACCTCATGGAGGACGATGAGTGCACGCCTTCTGTCCGGAGAATCAAATCTTTCCTTGGCATGGTATTTTACTACCAGCATTTCATCCCAAACTGTTCCTCCATTGCGAAGCCCTTGTTCGCACTTACGGCTGGACAGAAGAGGCGGGGACGGTCAGCTAGAGATAAGAAGCCCCTAGGTGCCTATCGCAAGCTTACTCCTGCAGACTGGTCAGCGGAATGTGGAATCGCTTTTGACCGGTTGAAGACCATGCTGTTGGGATGTGTTGTGCTGGCTCATCCAGACTTTGACGAGCCATTTATTCTGTCAGTCGATGCTTCGTTGAACGGACTTGGAGCAGTGCTCTCTCAAGTACCACGAGGAGAGTCCAAGGCCAGACCGGTTGCTTTTGCAAGCAAGACAATTAGTGCGTCACAACGGAAGTATCCAGCTCATCGACTGGAGTTCATGGCTTTGAAGTGGAGTGTCTGTGAAAAGTTTAGCCACTGGCTAAAAGGCCGTAGCTTCACAGTTTGGACGGATAATAATCCGCTAACCTACCTTCTAACAAAGCCAAAGCTTGACGCATGTGAAATCCGCTGGGTCTCTAAGCTTGCGTCTTACTCATTTGATCTAAAACACCTCCCTGGGAAAAGAAATGTGGTGGCTGATGCCTTGAGTCGCGACCTCTTCGCAAAGCCCATTTGTCAGAGGCTGCTGAAGGAACCATATCCCACCCTGATTCAGGAAGCTAATGGGATAGAGGAGGATTCTGTGCAGGATGCTTTCAGGGTCAGCTGCCAGTCTCAAAGCTACAGATCTGGGGACCATCAAATGTTCAAGGTGGCGTATGATTCTGCCGAGATCAGAGCTCTTTGTCAGGCCCACTGTCACTGGATTGATGCAGCTGAATCCAGGGCACTCTATCTGACCCAACACGTCCAACAGCTGTCGAGTGGTCAGGATGTAACGCCCATGTTCTCCGCTCAGGAGCTGCAGCTGAGTCAAGAGCAAGACCCCAGCATTTCTAAGGTGTTACCTTTTGTTGCAGCCAGGAAGCGACCATCTAGGCGGGAAAGGCATGGTGCTGATTCAAAGGTCCTCAGATTGTTCAAGCAATGGGACAAGTTGGAAGTCCATGATGGGATGTTGTATCGAGTGACGAGAGATCCCGTGTCCAAACAGAGAAGATCTCAATATGTGTTGCCTCTGAGTCTAAAGGAAAAAACATTGTTGGGCATACACGATCTGGCAGGTCATCAAGGTCAGGACCGTACTCTCTCACTGGCAAGGCAGCGATTTTACTGGCCTGATATGGAGAGGGATGTTAGGGCACATGTCAGATGTTGTCAGAGGTGTGTGTTTGGGAAGTCGCCGGAACCTGCTGCTCGTGCACCCCTAGAAAGCATCAAGAGCTCTGCCCCGATGGAGCTAGTTTGCATGGATTTTTGGTCGGCGGAGGACAGTAAACAGCGATCTGTGGATGTCCTAGTGGTCACCGACCATTTTACCAAACTTGCCCATGCATTCCCTTGTGCCAATCAGACGGCAAAGCAAGTCGCCAAGAAGCTCTGGGACAATGTGTTCTGTGTTTACGGTTTCCCTGAGAGAATACATTCCGATCAGGGCACCAATTTCGAGAGCAACTTGATTGCAGAGCTTCTTCGTCTGGCCGGTGTGGCAAAATCCCATACGACAGCCTACCACCCCATGGGCAATGGGGGAACAGAGCGATTTAATCGCACTTTGGGTAACATGCTCCGTACCCTTCCCCTTAAGGAAAAACAACAATGGCCACAACAAATTCAGACCATCACGTTTGCCTATAACGCCACTGTTCATGAGACTACGGGTTACGCTCCCTTCTTCTTGATGTTTGGCCGTGTGCCTAGATTGCCAGTGGATATTATGTTTAAGCAGGTTTTGAATGACCCAGGGATTGTTGACTATGACTCATATGCCAAGTCCCTGCTTTCTTGCCTCAAAAGTGCTATGGAAATCGCCCAGAAACATTCGTCTATTGAGCAACAGCACCAGGCCCGGCAGTACAACAAACGTGTCAAGGGTACCTACCTCTCTGTGGGAGATCGTGTTTTAGTAGCAAATAAAGGAGAACGAGGGAAGAGGAAGTTGGCCGACAAATGGGAGGATGGAGTGTACACAGTTGTTGGTGCAAATCACAGTATCCATGTCTATAAAATACAGGATGCAGAGGGACGCACGAGAGTTGTGCACAGGAATCTTTTGTTGGAGGTCAACTTCTTGCCACTCTCTGGGATGGATGAGAGCCAGGATAACCATGCAAATGATCAGTCTTTGGCCAGCGAGGAGTCTGCTCAGGAAGACTGTGACTGTGATGATGATAGAGCCTCAGTGTCTGTGTTATTGACTCAAGATGACAGTGCACAGAACCTGTCAAATTCCAGAGATAGTGAGAGTCTTGCAGTTTTGTCCCCTGAAGTCCCACTCGAATCTGAGTCAGCTGATTCAGAAGAGCTGGACCAGTCTAGTTCAGTGCCAAGTCCTGTGGGTGCCATTACTGATAACCCATCCATTTCACTTGCACCACAATCAGATATTTCACACTCACCACATGCTGATGCATTGGTTCACACTGACCCGCACACACAGACCACAGTTGATGGTCTTGTTAGAACACGTGCAGGGAGAGTAGTGAAATCAGTGAACAGACTAATAGAATCCATGGTTCAGAAACCATTTCTGAGGGGTTCAAGTGTTGTGTGGCGTATCAGGCGTCGCATTGAGCTAAGGGGATTCAGAGACCTGATCAACCTTTTTTTTCCCTGAACCTTGTATGTGAGGTGACTTCTAAGTTGACTGTAGACTAGGTCTATTTATTTTAATTTGGGCCAGATTGTGTCAGTAGCAGACGTATTATGTGTTCTTTACAGTCCTGAGACTCCACTTTATCAGGATGTTGGTGAATTTCAGGAGGGGTGAATGTAACCAGGTTGAAATTATATCTTTACTTTTACGGTTGAAATGTCACCAAATCCTGATGAACATTGTTTTCTATACGTTTAAGATGTTCTATTGCCAATATTTATGGCTGGATGTCGTATTCAGACCATAGTGTTAATACCTGTACTGTCACTTTAAAAGTGTCGCAGGCTTTGTGGCGTCATGCACGCGTTTCTTTCAGTTTGCGCCAGACTAGCTGAGAGGAGGTAATGTATTATTTTGCTCGTCAGTTTTAAACATTTATTTTGGTTTTTGTATGATGCAAACCTTGTTTTATGCATGTATACGCGTTAGTTTTGAGGTTGTGAACATGCAGTTAATGTCAATTGAACGTAAACCTTGTAAACAGACTTTTTGCAAGCTTTAAAGTAGACATGTTTCCACGTGCTAGTCTACAGGATTTTCTGTATGTTTATCTGCTAACAGGAGCTTGAGACCTGTGTGTTGTGTGGAGGAGACTGCATGTGACAGAGCCTTATGTATTTTTTTGTTGATTTGTACAGGTATGTGTATAATGTTCATTATATGTTCATCCGGTATAGTGTTTACATTGATTGTGTTAAGCATGTAAAGGAAATTCATGTTGTCAATTACATTGAGCATTTTATAATTTATTCAGTTCATTTTCACATTTTTATTTAAAAGTATTTTTGCTGATAATAGTAAGTGTCATCAGTATATGTATATGCAGTTTGCGCCAGACTAGCTGAGAGGAGGAGCTTGAGACCTGTGTGTTGTGTGGAGGAGACTGCATGTGACAGAGCCTTATGTATTTTTTTGTTGATTTGTACAGTCTGCACCAGGCTCGCTGAGAGGAAACACATTTGCTGTTTCGCCTTCATTAAAAGAGAAATCAGCAGTTGGTCGTGGTCTGCGTCTTTCCTTCATTCAACACCACAAGAACACAACGCAGAATATACGAGAGTTTGTGGACGTGCATCCAACCTAACAAACTGTTAAAGATACAGCACGCCCGTTACACATGTGACCCACGTTCTTTATAAAGTCCCTGATGAGAGCTTTCTTGCAAGCCGCTGAAACATGCATCTCTCAGTTGCACTGTGTTCAGCATCAGGACTGGCTTTGCAGAAATGAGCATAAAGTGCCTTATGCATTGTCCACACTGCCTTCACTGTTCTGTGTGATGAGGCCACCCACCTCACACTCAGGACTCTGCCAATCTTTTTAACTATAATTGACCCTTTGCTAAGCCCTGCCCTCCTTAGTTACTGTTGCTACGCCTGTCAAGCTTTCGTGCCTGGCACGTCTATTACAGTATGTATGCACCAGTGTCAGACAGTCCCAAGGATATAATTAGTCATTTTTGGCAAACAGGTGAAATATCTAGACTTGGACTATAGTTCCAAGCGCAAGCAGCAGCCGCCCCTCATACGCTGACCATTGACATGCGAAACACACAAATTGAGGAATAGCTATGTTCATGCACAGCAGGGTAAGTGAAATAATCTAATAATTATGAATCAAACAGTCTTGGAATAAACACAAGACATTAGCCTGACAACTTTGTAATGATAACATCCTCCCGGTAAAATCATCCTACCTGTTTATTTCATACTGGTATGACAATCTGATGGGGTGTTTTGCACTGTAAAATAGTTTTCCCCAATAAGAATCCTCTGTAAAGTAACACTGAATTATTTCACGTAAGTTAGTCACAAATGCTAACACACAGTAGGATTTTTCGATGCGGTAGCATGGATCGATAGATATAGCTATAATTTTGCACTACGGTAGGAAAATCTGACAAGGTAGGACAAATCAACAGAACACCGTCATTTCTCCCCTTGGGTTTTAGGTTTGGGGAAGGAAAAAAAAATTCTCTGTAGATCAGGGGTGTCCAACCCTGGTCCTGGAGAGCTACCACCCTGCAGATTTTAGCTCCAACCTCAATCAAACACACCTGAACCAGCTAATCCTGGTGTTCAGCGTGCTAGATAATTACAGACAGGTGTGTTGGAGTAGGGTTGGAACTGAAATCTGCAGGACGGTAGCTCTCCAGGAGCAGGGTTGGACACCACTGCTGTAGATGAACTGTTCCAGATTGCTAAGTCAGTGGGTCCAGTGCCAGGAATGGATGAGTCTCACGTCAAGTCGACAGATGAGGAGGGTTGTTTCGAGTACATTTGCAGTTTCATGTCCAGTGAGCCTTTACTGGAGTTAAGGCCTGCACACACCGGGACGAATATCGCGCGTGCTTATCGCCAGCGTTTTTCGTGTCTTGAGTGTTCACACCCAAGCTTTTTTCATGGGCGATGCGCCGAGTGAATGTGCACATTCAGTAGATGCGCTCCCGGTACACAAGGTGGTGCTGCGGCACTTTACGCTTCTGGCACTCGCTTGTCACACAAAAGAAGAAGAGAGACAGTATTTACGTGCTTGCCAAAACCACAGATATATTATGTCTATGGCCAAAACCATTCACACACTTTTTGCTAACTAGCAAGCAGCATTAGGAGCTCATCTTCTTCTTTGTCTACTTACTACTTCTTCGTCGTATCAATGTGTGCTTGGCAAGACCGATTATGTGCTTGAGCGCCACCAAGTCGTGTTTTACTGTCACTTCAGCAGCTCCAGCCACGTGAACAAAAGCGCTGATCTCATTGGTCGGCCAGTTTTTAACACGCCGCATCAAAATGAAAAAACGAACCTGAGGCGTTTTTTTTTTAAATGACGCTTTTACGCCTGCGTTTTGCGCGTCGGTGTGCACACTCACATTTGCGCCCATTGTTTAGTCACGAGGCGTTAAAAGTCGGCGATAAACGTGCGCGAAAATCGTCCCGTGTGAACAGGCCTTTAGAGGATTCTGGGATGGCACATTTATTAAACTTAAGCCGAGACACTACAAGTGAATAGGGATTTTTTTAAAATTACAAGATATCACTGGGAAACTTCTCCAGTTTATTACTGGCATAAACATTAGAAAAAAAATGTATTACATGTTTTGTGTAAATTAATATTTTAAAATGCAAATGAGGCCTTATATACTTAAATATACGCTTATTTGCATACTTTTCCAAAAACAAAATCTAGAAATTGGAAAGGACCATGTATAAAACTCTTGGTTCTATTTGTTGACATATAAGGAGGAGAGGGCTTTTACAGAGGGGATTCTGGGTATCTGATTGTGTGCTTTAGTAAATTAGAGAATACTGACAATAGCCTTTAAATATAAATTTTCGCCATATTTTTTGGAGTTAAAGGACCTATAACTCAGGATAGGAATTATATATCAACAAATCCCTCAGTAAAAGCCTTCAGAATGTAGTTCAGTATAAGACGGGAAAAGTTGGTGCTTGTAGGTGCTACTGAAGTGGACATATCTGACTCTGAGTGTGAGAAAAAACTCATTTTGAGAAAACGGCCTTTAAAGTTTTATACTGTATAATTGCATACATTTCTATAAAACCCCCAACCTACAAACAAAATATATATTCAGTTCATTAATATCAGTAGTGTATAATATTTAAAACGCGTGGAAATTGATAAATTAATAAATTATTAATAGCAATAGCTATTAGAGACACCTTAGAGACACGCACCTTAAGAGAACTAACTTAACAAACACACATAACAACAGTCACAAAAACTGCAGACGAACTAACCCTGTTTGTTGTATATGTCCATCTATAACTATTTGAATCTAATTCTGATGGGGCTTCGCCGTCTAATCTGTTGTTGTTTACTTTCTTTTTACTAGCTTTTGCTACTTGGCCTTTTCTGTGAACGTTTATGAGCTGATTTCGGCGTTGTCTGCAGTATTTTCTCTCAGGCGGAGAATAAAACACAAGGATGCGACAGCTCGTAGTGACAAATTCACATTGACAAATCAGATGAGGTTTTCAGCTGCAAACTTTCGCGGTTGGTTAGTTCTACAAAGGAAATAGACAGCGCTGTGTGTGAGACAGAGAGCTTTATAATGATACCAAGCATGACATGTTTCTGTGAATGGAGACGGCATAAGAGCTCGTGCTAGAAAAACTTTTGATGATTTTGGGTAGAAATCTAAAGGCGCAAGTTGAAAAAATATAATGAAATAACCACCTTAATGTGTAATGTTGACATTTTTTTATTTTGACATGAAAGCTTACATGTTTAGGGAGCAAACTGGCCCAAAATCTCAAAATGTTTTCACCTGCTGTGTCTCGCCTTAAGACATAGTCATTCAGGGTCGTGCTTCACAAGTTGCTGTAGCAATTGATGTATCGGGCAGTGGGGATGTAAGTCATGCTAACAATAATGTTAACCCAACTGATGATAGTGATGCTACCGATATTGGGATGACTAATACAACCCACATGGCACTATCTACGGCTAGTGACACACATGACACAGAGCTGCAGAAAATAGTTACTAGTTATGAGGAGCTGAGTAAGAAAATTATGCAGTACAAACAAACACCCACTCCATGGTCTGTACCTCAGTCATCTGTAAAGATAGGATGCACCACACAGAGCAGTAACGAAGCAGACACCAGAGGTTTAAGTGAACACTCGACACCATTAACACATGATGTTGCTCTCCTTAACAGAGTTGTCTTACCTTCATTGCAGGGATCCAGGGGGGTCAGATTGGGGACCAGGGGTCAGATCTCAGCTATAACAGTGTCTGTCGGCAGATGGAAGACAGTTTAAAGGAGCAGTTCAGTGATGCAGAGGTTATAAGAGCCGTCCTCAAAGTCATCAAGCCAGGAACGTTTAAAGACATGTTGATGAATAAGGATGATCTGACTGTAGAAGAGCTAAAAGCCTTCCTCCACTCCCACCTGGGTGAGCAAAGTAACACCAAGATGTTCCAGGTACTCATGTGCACCAAACAAAAAGACAATAAGACACCCCAACAGTTCCTATACAGAGTCATAGGACTTAAGCAGAAGATTATTCTGGCCTCCAAACATGCTGACACAGATGTCAAGTACAGTGCAAACACAGTGCAGGCTGTGTTTCTGATTCCGATGGATCATCAGGTTGAAATGAGAAGTAGAGTTGAGTGTCGTCGGCATAGCAGTGATAGGAAAAGCCATGTTTCTGAATGACCGATCCCAATGATGACATGTAGATGGAGAAGAGAAGTGGTCCAAGCACTGAGCCCTGGGGAACGCCAGTGGCTAGATGATGTGACTTAGACACTTCACCACTCCATGACACCCTGAAGGACCTACCTGAGGTAAGACTTGAACCACTGGAGAGCCCATCTTCATGAGAGTTGACAGGAGGATCTGGTGATTAACTGTGTCAAAAGCAGCAGACAAATCCAGTAAGATAAGTACTGTGGATTTGGAGGCTGCTCTTGCCGGTCTCAGTGCCTCCGTAACTGAGAGCAGGGCAGTCTCAGTTGAGTGGCCGCTTTTGAAACCGGATTGGTTGATGTCCAAAAGGTTGTTCTGTTCAAGAAACGTAGAGAGCTGATTAAACACAACCCGCTCAAGTGTCTTTGCAATGAAAGGCAGAAGGGATACCGGTCTGTAGTTTTCTAAAAGTGCTGGGTTTAGAGAGGGTTTTTTAAGCAGTGGGGTTACCCGAGCCTGCTTAAATGCTGTGGGGAAAGTCCCGGTGTGAAGAGAGGTGTTGACAATGTGAGTGAGTGCAGGAGTAACAGAAGAAGAAATGGCCTGAAGGAGGTGAGTGGGGATAGGATCAAGCGGACAGGTAGTGGGATGATTGGAAAGGATGAGTTTGGAGACATCTGCTTCAGAGAGCAGAGAGAAGGAGGGGAGTGTGTGTGTAATGGTTGTTGAGATGAGCGTGTCGGTTTGTGGTGTGGAGAATTGGCTGCTAATGGAAGAGGTTTTGTTTGTGTTAAAATGACTACTTATGTTTTTTGCCGATGCATTGGACAAATGTCACCAGATCGATTTTAAGCAGATTCATCAAAGTCTTTATAAAATGACTTTATATATGACTATAGTGCTGAAGTTGCTAGATATCTAACATTAGCTGGTGTCAGTATCATGTTACAGCGGTATTCCACTGTTAGCTAGCAAATGCATTGCAGCTCTATCCACCTAGGAAAAAAACTAAACAGTGAGCTATTTATTTATGCAAACAGCATTTAAAACTTACCAGTAAATTCTGTGGGCAGTATCTTCATTTCTTTGCGTTTGCTTCGATTAAATGTAGCTTTGAAAAGCTTGGCTCTGATTGGTCAAATTGAATGTACATTAACATTAGCTGAAAACGAAAAAGAAGTGCTTTTACAGTTACATTTTGTGTCAAAAATATGACTGGCACAGAAAGTAAGGTTAACTATATACAAATCTTACCTAGAATCACAAAATAATGAGAGATTTATAACCCTCCGATGAAAGACAAGTCGCCAAAACAGTTTCAAAATGCTCACTGCAAAAAACAACAAAAAAACTTAGCCAAAGTAATCCATATGAATCACATGGTTTCCTCCAAGACCTCTGAAGAGACACGATCGCTCTATATGATTTACAGTTTAAATTTTGATTTATAATCACATTCAAGCAACATACACACACACAGCATCAGATAAACGCAATCTGAGGTACGAGTCTGAGCTCATTATCATGAGAACCGAACGGCTCTGAAACCAATCAGGTTTAATCATGTGTGGTTTGCATTTAAGTAAAAACAGGCATTTTTATTAAAGATTTATGATCACGTTTCTCTATATAGATCAGTGTTTATGATGCATTTCAAATAATATGATGTTGAAATCCTTATGGGAATTTCAGAAGTAGCCTATTACAAACGGATCATGTAATGGACAACAGCCTTTTAAGAAGTAAAAGTGAACAACATATGAATAAGTATGCATATTGCAATGCTTATTAAAAAGTTTGTAAATGTTTATAATACATTATAATTTGGTACATTTTCAATGGTAAATGTTTTTTTTTAAATATCTTACTTTTGTAAATATTAAAAAATAAATACATACATATTTAATATATATTGCATTATATATGTATTATATATTGCATAAATATATTGCATATATAAATACACTAAAGATATGGTTTTTTAAAGTATAATTAAGCATATATATTTATTACCAAAGTATTTCTAGTATACTTTTTTTAGAAATATATTAAAAGGATGTTTGAGTTTAATATATTTCTTAAAAGTGTAATTAAGCATATATTTATTACCAAAGTACTTCTAGTATACTTTTTAGAAATATATTGAAATGCAATTCAATATTTTTTTATGTACTTCAAATAAGCATGTTTGGAATACAAATGTATTATACTACTTGAATTTCAAGTCTATTTTTAATATTTAATAGTTCTTTCGAGTCACCGAGCGCCCCCTGGAGGAAACAAGCGAGTAACGTTTGCTGCTCAATGCGTGCGGCAGGTGTTCACGACAGCTGAGAGCGCGTTTGCGGCAGCTGAGAGCGCGAACCTGAAAAGTGAAGATAGATGAGAGAACGGACAAACTACAAGAGGTAAACAAACACATAACTAACGTCATATAAGGGATTCAGTCAATTTTTTTATTGAATAGATGTGTAAGGTTAGTTAAATATGTCGAAAAAACAAATAACAGTTGGATGGTAATGTTTGTAAATCTACATATTTATGAATTGTTTTGTGGATGATGATCACTGGCTTGTTTGACTTAGTTCATATATTGTTAAATAATTATCATAAGAGCTGTGACAAAATAACCAAATAGTCTAGGGATATGACATGCACTTAGATCCAGGTCCGTGCACAAACTTTTTGAGGGCCAGTGGCCCAAACTAAAAAAAGGGGCACTTAAGGTGGTTGAGTTTCATCAAACCTTTTACAATCATATTATAAATACAATTGTTTGGCTTTAATGCTAATTCAATATATGTCGTTGTAATTATGCTTCCAAAAAGTTCATTTGTGCTACTTTCATTTCATATTTAATGTTTTTCAAAATGTTGTACTTTATAGCAAATGAGAATTGTTAAAATTATTCTTTATATTTTGAGGGTCTTGTTAATGATTTTCAGTTTTGTTTAAAGTAAATAAATCAACAGTTTTTCAATAACGGAAGATTATGTAACAGTATGGTATTTGGGGTAAAAGGCACAATAATTAACATGATAATAAATAGTTAGCTGATTTAACATTTGTTGACATGACATGGTTAGAATCAGATAGTAAATATCATATATTAAGTTGGATGGCCACCTTAGAGATGATCATCATATTTATAATTAAACCATCAGATTTAAAAAATATGATAATAATCATAAAACATATATTTATTTGTTTGGCTACTATACTGTAAAGTATAAACGGAACGCATTCAATGCTTTCAGAATCTTTACTTTGAAAAATATTGTTTCTATATTTTTTAAATATATTTTTATATTTATTGAACAATAATTAATTATATTATTTATCAAAATAAACAGAAAATAGTACAAACTTTGCTAAAGAGATTTTTTTTGAACAAGTATTAACTTGACATGATTAAAAAAAAAAATTTTATTCGGGTGTGCTTTTAGCCCCATTGTACTCTTACTATGATACAACTATTAGAACATTTAGTATATTACCTTTTTAATTGTGTATACTATTAATATGGTCTTAATAAATATCATAAATATGATGTATTTTATAGATATTAGTATTAACTCAGACAATTGATTCAAATGGGAAATATACTTTACAGTAGTTAAAGCTACACTGTGTGATATTTTCCCCCATCTAGTGGTGAAAAGGTATATGACCATCCAGTGAATTTTAGTTTCTGTTCCTCTCAATTCCGATTTCGTTTTAACTCCTACGGTGGCCGATTTAGACCAAGATTAACATGAATTCCAGCTCGACCTCGTCCACATTCGACACGGTGCCTGTGGGATATTCTGTGCGCAGTGGGATGGTTGGAACTCAACTGGCCTAATTATTCGGCTAGAAAGAACTGCAGCTAATCCAGAGTGAACTTTGATGATAGTAATGTTTATTCAGTCATCCAATTGCAAGGCATAAACAGGTTTGCGTGGATATGTACATAAATGTGGTTTCTGTGAGAGAACAAATAAGGATGGTAAATATACATACACAGTTAAGAACTGTATAACTACCGGTATACTTATAAGTTACATTTGTACAATGTAACCGTAAACCAGAGCTTATTGTACCATATATAGGCACTAAATGCAGCTGCATTAAAAGGAGCGGAGCTGCCGCTGCTGCTGCTAACAAGCGGTGTCCGGTTACAAAAGTGTGTGCGCCGCTTTAACGTTAGCACTGCAGTCAGTGCGCTCTGTATAACAATTGTTAATATGCCGATCAGACCTGATGCATATTTCCATCAACATACATTACAAGCAAATATTTTCTATAAACGAATAAACATTGTTGATAACAAAATAGGTGAGCATTATGCTATTGTATGTTGACACAAAAATACTTCTGAGGTGACATCAACTGAATTACGTGATGACACACTCTGAAACACATCTACAATGACAATAACTATTATTACTTATGGAGTTATTAACGCACAGAAATACCACACAAGGAAAAACAGACTTTTGAGGAATAAACAAGCCAGGAAAACTCCATATAACTCTGTTACTGGAGCTGCTGAGATGAAAACTCTCTGCACATGCACCAGACAAGTCTGAACAAGTTGACGCGCACATGCGCGAGGCAGAGAATTTTGTACAGTGTCATCAAGTGTTAAAACCGGTTAAAACGCCAAAGGCGAAGCTTGAATTTACGGGTATGTCCCTCTTTGGCTAATGTACTTTCAAGATGGAGGGGCAACATGGCGACCACCGTTAGATCCCATTACCTTATGTATTTTCAATGGCATATTATAAACTTACGAGAATACTTTATTACTTGAAAGAAGTAAATATACATTAATGAGCACATATATTTTTGAAAGAACTAAGTGTTTTTAGCTTAGAATAGACTAAAAAAGTTACACAGTGTAGCTTTAAAGTGTGACTGTTTGCTAAATATTCTATTCTTCTAAATATCCTATATGGGGATTTACCTGCTGGTTGGCTGGAGCTTTGAATCCATATTTGCAATGTTGAACGAGCATCAGCCTTCCTTTGCTCTTTCTCATGCTGTCTTTTTTTGTGGTCATTGTTTTTTGTCTACAAAGTGTGCTGACAACAGCAAATTTGGTGTTATTTATATCAGATCAGGTTAGGCATGTGCATTTCTGGCAAAAATACTATTCGATATTCGCTGATAAGTATTCGAATATTATTCGAAAATCGGTCAATCAAGAATTCCCCGCGCATGCACGCACGCACGCACGCACGCACACACACAAAACCTTGGATACACAGACACACAATGACACAGGGAGAGGTTTTTATGATTTGTATGAAATCAATCTGTTTAATACAACAACTGTACCATCAACATCAATTTATTTCAACGTAGGCTGAGGCAGATAGGCCTACATGCCCGAAAACAGATCGCTATATATATATTATATATATGTATATATACATATTAATATATATATATATATATATATATATATATATATATATATATATATATATATATATATATATATATATATATATATATAATTTTTTTTTTTTTAGTGAACGCATCCTGCATGACTGAACTAGACACGTATTTAGTCTATGCGGAACACAGTTGCCTAACGTGAACGTTTAACACCTCGTTTTATTAACGAAAGTAAGTGGTCATAGTCTAGTCTAGCACTATCTATGCCATATTTTTGTTCAAAAAAATGAGCATATCCACATGTTCGGGATGAAGACGGGTGCGCAATCTGTTGACAATTAGTCCAGCTGCGGAGAACACGCGCTCTGATGGCACTGATGTAGCAGGCACACCCAAGTATGTGTTTGCCAATTTTGCCAGGCGGGGATATTTGCAGTCGTTGGCTTTCCACCAGGTCATGGGGTCTGTGTGGAGAGGTGGGCATATATCCTGGCAGTAATTATCTAGCTCTGTTGTGTGTGTTGTGTGTGTTTCTCCGCTGTAATCTTCGCCAAACAGTACCGCAATTGCAGATGCAGACAGGCAATCACTCTTTGTTTTTTTAGCTGACGGTTCGGGTTCATTTGATGCAGCTGCGTCTTCTAGGTATCTCTCGCTATCGGGGCTGGAGAGGAGGGCACTCACCGCGGCCTTCACAGCGCGTCTGACCTCTTCTGTGGCAAACCTGAGGTGTTTGTGTCTCGGGTCCAAGAAGGACGCGATGTATGCAACCTTGCTAGCGTTGCGGATATCTGCAGGTGCAAGTCGCCGTTCCAGTGAGGCAGACACGGTCTGTTTGAACTTCGTGACTTTGGGGGATTCTCCAGGTGTTTCTTTGAGGTGTTTAGACAGTAAAGTTGACGTCACCGGGTAAATCATTGAGATGGATACTCCAAATTCTCCGCAAAGGGCAGTGGTGGCACATTTGAGAGAGTGCAACACAGGTAAGAGCTCTTCCATTACTGTCCAGCTTTCGTCAGTCTGTTCAAGGGTACGTGCATCGGATAGTTTAGTGACTGTCCTGTCAGATAAAACAGCAGACACGGCCCACCTCTGCTCCAACAAGTGCTCGAACATATTATGAATAGAGTTCCACCTTGTCTTACAGAACTGCACTAACTTGTGCTCGGGCAAGTTTTGTTGTTGCTGCTTTTGTTTCAACGCCTCGGTTGCAACTGTGCTATGGTGGAAATGTGAAACCAGACGATTGCAAGATGAAATTACGTGTTTTATTTGCTGTAGTTTGAAGCCGTCGTTTATGGCCAGTTGTAATGTGTGCGCGAAACAAGGCTGAGAGTCCCAGTCAAGGCCAGTGTTGGCTAGAGCCATATTGCTAGCATTGTCATGCACGCAGGCCGACACTTTCCCACTAAAACCCCACTGATCCGTCACGTTAGTGAGCACAATTGACAGGTTTTCAGCCGTATGCCGTTCTGACATGGCTTTGGTCTGTAGAACAGCACTGTGCACCTCCCAGTTATGTATATAGTGAGCGGTGATTGTGAGATAGGACTCGGTTGTCAGCGCTGTCCACGAATCTGTTGTCAGTGACACTTTATTGGCACTTGCTAATTGGGTGCGTAGATCGCATGCACCATCATCATATAACTTCTCCAGTCTAGAAGTGACCGTCTTTCTAGATGGGACCGTGTACTCAGGTTCAACAAATGCCATGAACTCGCGAAAACCCTTCCCTTCAACGAAACTGATGGGTAACATGTCTTTCGCGATCATCTTTGAAAGCAAGACAGTCATTTTCTCTGCCCGCTTAGCATCTAACGTTCGTGGTCTAACCAAAAAGCTAGCCACTGACTGCTGACCTGTAGATGGACCCCCAGTGCAAGCATGCTTTGATCATAGGTGGTTGTGCATGGTTGTGGTCGATCCGTGGTATGCCAGCTTTCCTTGACATAGTTTACACTGAACTTCGTTTGCATTTATTTAATTAAACGAGTTCCATACAGAACTTTTGCATCGTTCACGCCACGCCGCAGTTAACGGTTGCAAGACAGGCAGTATATGCTCTTTTTCTGTTCTGTTATTACAATACATCGGTATGGCGGAGGTTTTGGTACTTTAGCGACACCCGCTGGTTGGATCTAATGTGTTGCAGGAGCACATCTGCCTTTCTAGTGCGTGTTTCTTTTCTTTTTTTTTCTTGAGTTTCTTTAGTAATGGAGATAATGATAGTCACATTCATTATTCGATATTCGACGTGATTCCGACTATTCGACGATCGTTGCCCATCCCTAGATCAGGTACAATAATTTGATTAGACAATTAATTATCTTCCAATTAAGAATGTGGATATTTTGCACAAGATGTTAGCACTATTAGAAGACCAGAAGCAAAATATTACCGGCAAAAATACAAAAACAAATTACCAAATTACTAATTCTGCGGATAAACCCATTGTCTTTTATGTGGATTGTAGTTTGTAATCGACCTGTTAATGGGACGACATTCTGCGTCTCCAGTCTCCAGAGAGCGGGCACAACCACAGCCACAGACTGTTCTCTTGTTTTCTGTTATTACTAGGGTTGGGCATCGTTTTGATTTTAACGATTCTGATTCCGATTCCGATTCTTAGTTTCGATTACGGTTCTTTTCGATTCTCGATTCCGATTCTTTGAGGGGTGGAGTCACAACATGTCACAGGCTCATTTCACAGAGGAAAATTGTATTTTGATTCAATAATGAGTTTTAGTTTTGGAACTTTCTCCGCTGGCATTTTCACTTGCTTTGCTGCAAAGGTGAATGGAGTTTCACACACCGAGTCCCGGTTTAACAATAGCATTAACAGCAGTCATATTAGGACTGCTACTAGCGTGGGCAATTTGCGTATAGCTACATTTATCTACGAGGGGGAAAAATTATTTCAGTAACATTGTTGTTCACCACAATTCGCAATTTGGTCAAGGGCTTTATTACACTACAATCACTTGATTATGACGAGGTGGGATAATGTTAGTTCACCCTGAAATGAAAATAAAGCCATCTTTTACTCACCCAGCTGTTGTATGCGCGTGTTCCTGTGTGTGCGCACTCCAAGCCGCAGTAGCCTCGTGCAATATTGTCATGATAACCGGTACACAATATTCACTTAAGGAGGTTATATTATTAGTATTATTTCTTATCATATACGTTATAGAAAAGACTAGAATCGCGTTTTTTTCTATTGAGCTTGATTTCTCAAAATGGTTATGTGTGTGTGTGTGTGTGTGTGTGTGCTTATCGTGGGTGCAATGACAACAGTGCGAGTTATTATAGTAGGCATGAGCGCCGGCGGCTGCTGACGGCTCATAGTGCACACAGAGGAGTGCGCTCAGAATAACGGCCGAGCTCAGTGTTTTGACTGAATAATACGGTTTCTTTCTCGCAAAACCTTATAGTGTGCCCCCTGAACACTTTCCATATGGCGCGCGTCTCCCTGTATCGTTGCGTGATACATTTGTTTATTTTTTGTAATGTTTTAGCTGATCGCCATTCACTGCCATAATAGGAAGGAGCGCGTGCAGGAACAGTATTTTAAATGTCATAGGACATAGGGCACTGGGACAACATCAGGGTAAGTAAAGGAAGGCTTTATTTTCATTTCATGGTGAACTATCCCTTTAATAAGGTTGCAGGTTAGCGCAGGGTTGCCTGAGGAGGACAGACCTGCGCAGCATTTCAAACACGCTACACTCGTTAATTTATACACCACATATTTGTAGTGCATCCTCCCGTGCAAGAAATACGTTTGTCATATGTGTTGCACTGTGCCGACCCAGGCTTTTTTTTTGTGAAATAAAGCCACACTTTTGAGCGCCGCTTACCGTGCTCCATGGCTGCAACAGAACAAACGGGCGCGGCAAGCATTTCCGAAAACTTGCGCGTTTGGAACCGATGATCGGAATCGAAAACAAAATTTCTAAACGATTCCAATGGCATCGTTATTTTTTAAACGGTTCCAAGTTGGAACCGGTTCTCGATGCCCAACCCTAGTTATTACCCATATGAAAATGAACCATGGTTTTACTAACAATAAAACCAAAAAAACATGGTTATTAGTTAAACCGTGGTAACCACAAATGAACCATGGCTTTGCTTTGCATAATGAATGAGGTGAAAACAGGGAACTTTTGGCTTTTCAGCAGCTCAGTTAAACATTATGGTCTGTACTTTTTAAATGCAGATTGAATCAAAACACAGTGATCACAGTTCACACCTGCAGTGAAGCCCCTCCCACAACAATTCACCAATAAATACTGGGAATATCCACATCATCCTACAAGAGAAGGACAAACTCCAGGTGTAGCAGCTGAAATCTGTGTGACTGTTAAAGATGGAGTTTATTAAAGAGGAGATTGAAAACATGAGTTATCCAGAACCATCCAGAATAAAACATGAAGATACTGAGGAACAAACAGGTTGGTGTCCATTCTTGATTCTTCATTGTTGACTGCTTTGGTAGAATTGATAAGCAGTATATGGATGATAAATGATAGAGAAATGCATCTAAATGATCATAACCTTATAGTACGTGTCAAGCATATTGTTAACTATATCAAACATTTAATGACATAACAAAACTCATTCCTCATGAAAGATCTGACACCTGGTCTCTGTTGCTTTCTGCTATTAAATCAGGGTTCACTTGAACTAATTCTAACTTGATGTGTATTTTAGACCAGGTGGAAGTGAAACAGCAAAGACAAGAACTGAATGAAGAGGAGGAGGAACATCATACCTTTAAAACTCAAAGAATAAAAGCCAAAAAGCTGCACACCTGCACTCAGTGTGGAAAGAGTTGCACACATAAAGGACACCTTAACACACACATGAGAGTTCACACTGGAGAGAAACCATATACATGCACTCAGTGTGGAAAGAGTTACATACAAAAAGGAAGCCTTAATGCACACATGAGAATTCACACTGGAGAGAAACCGTTTACATGCACTCAGTGTGGAAAGAGTTTCACACAAAAAGGAGACCTTGACAAACACATGAGAATTCACACTGGAGAGAGACCGTGTACATGCACTCAGTGTGGAAAGAGTTTCGCATATTTAACTGATCTCAAGAATCATCTGCTCCGTCACTCTGGAGAAAAACCATTTAAATGTGATCAGTGTGGTAAAGAGTTTTTTTCATCATCAAATCTAAAACGACACCTGACAGTTCATTCAGATGAGAAGCCTCATGTGTGTTCTCTCTGTGGAAAGAGTTTTTCAAGGCCGGATCATTTTAAACTGCACCAGAAAACACATGATGAAGTGAGAGAGTATATGTGCTGTGACTGTGGGAAGAGCTTTACTACACCTGCTAATCTGAAACAGCACCAAAGAAATCATACTGGAGAAAGACCTTACAAGTGCTCATATTGTGAAAAGAGTTTCACATCGTCTGGATCTCTGAAATCACATGAGCGAGTTCATACTGGAGAGAAGCCGTACCGCTGTACTCAGTGTGAGAAGAGTTTTAGACACTCAAGTAATCTAGTGAAACATATTAAAAAGTGTTGTTCTGTGTCACAGTGAGCAAATGTTTTCTTCAGATCCAAAAGGATCCAATACTTCAAATGAACAATGAGATTCAGATAAAGCAAATGTGCAGTGAAATAAACTTGTGTTCTGTTACATTAGTTTTGTGAAAGTCCTTTTTTGAGTTGTAACTTTCTGACTTGTCAAATTCATCTAATTTTATAAATGCAAGATTTTTTTTAAAAACGCAGTGTTCATTTTTTAGAAACCTTTTTTCACTGACGAAAACGAGACGATAGCTAAATAAAAACTAGTGTTGGGTGACAAAAACTATGACGAAAACCTACTGTCATTTTCGTCAACAAATAAAAACGAGACAAAAATGTTGGGGAGGGACGATTAGGGAAGAGATCCAGTCAGAACTGATGTCCTGTGTAACAGATGCGCACATTTGATTTGAACTGATGGAGAACACGGCTCATCCCCAATACAGCGCTTCAGAGCGGCTCACAATCAATGAATAGCGCACATTTATACCAGGATATTTTTTATGAACTAATGCTGATGAATAATGACAATGTTTACTTTTACGATGTTTATATAGTAATGTGTTTTAGACGGTTGTAACTGCATATTTTATCTTCCTCATCTGAACTTGAAGCAACTGCAATAGTAAAGGGCATTTCAAAATAAGAGTCAATGTGCATTTCGAGCTTGTTCATAATTAAAAGTCACGCATTATATATTCGTTTTTGGTTACACAACACAACTGTATTTCATTTCATTCCCATTTAATTCATAGTCAGGAGAAAAGACCAGTATTTGGCACATATTCAATAAAGTATCAAGGTTATAATAGTTAACTAAAACCATTTAAAAAATCTTCATTACTTTAAATTAAATAAATGTTAACTGAAATTAAAAAAATAAATAAACAAACTAATTTGAAGCTTTAGCTTAACCCTATATGGCCTACTAACTAAAACAGAAATAGAAAGTTACAAAAACTATATAGGTGTTTTTAAATAAACAAAGAAAAAAAGGTGAATTGAGCATTCGTGTATTTTTAATGTCAAAAACAAAAAGATGTCAAAATGTCAGTTCAGGTGACAGTCGGTTATGTAATGCTTAAATTCTTAAAGGTCCCATGGCATGAAATTTTCATTTTATGAGGTATTTCAACATTAATATGAGTTCCCCTAGCCTGAATATTGTCCCCAAGTGGATAGAAATGTTGATCGGTGTAAACCCGAGTTCTGGCTGTCTTTCTCTGCCTTTGAGAAAATGACAGGCCAGACGAGCCAATCCTGAAGTCTCCTGGTTTGACGTCCAAGCAGGAACGGTTACCTCCCTTTCCTCCACCCAGAGAATCTGGCACGCCCATGCAAGCGCTCGAGAGATCATTGCTTGTGAACGAGTGAAGGCTGGCAGTTTCTCAGTGTTTGGATGTACAAATGAAAACAGAAGTCTTTTTTCAGTTCCTTCTGATCTGTGATCAGTGATTTCTTATGTGTAGCTAATTATTTATTATTTGTGCACACTCAGCGGCTTCTCTCTCCCGACAGAACAGTGTTTTCGTGTTTTCTATCTTGTGAGTCAGTGTTTTTGTACGTCCTCGTCGCGTCTATCTGTTCTTAAATGTGCATACAGTCGGGAGTTTATGCTTATCATCGGCAGATCCACATCTTTAGAGATAAACCTCACGCACGCCGAAGCTCAGCCTTCAACATCCCCGACCCCCAGTACTGCATCTGGCCCACAGCGGAGGCACCAAACGCAGCGTGAGATTAAGCAGAAGGGGGGTAAGCGTGAGGGTATCCGGCTAGGCTAGCCAGATTTCCCCACAATAAACTGGATTACATTCGATTACTGCTGTTGTGTCTTTGTTTGCGCTGTGTAAGTTACTCAATGCGCGTCACTGACGCTTTTCATATGATTGGAACATATCTAGAAATAATGCTTTAATCAAACTTACTAACTCGTTCATCTCGCTATAATGGTACATTGCATGTGTTACAGAGTTGGTAGAATAATGATGAAGACGGACTCTGCGTGACTGGGACTCGTGTTTATTCAGAACTCTCAGATACAAACACAATAAACTCGCGCTGACAGACAGCGCTCTCACAACTCAGTAGTTACAATAAATAACTTTGTTAGCAATCGCTCCGTCTCCGTGATGTCCGGTTCGCGAACAAATCATTCTTTTGAATCGGTTCTTTTTAGTGAACCGAACCAGTTCAACAAATCGGACTGAATCGTTCTAAACGGTTCGCGTCTCGAGTCAGCGCTGATCCATAATTTACTAAAGTTACTAACTTTCTGACATGAGTGACAGCCCCTCCGACTAGAAATAAACTAATAACCTGAAGTATATTCTAGTAACTACAACAGTTCACCCTGAACTGAGACATGCTGAGAGAACTGATGAGAAGTGAACTCAGGTCCATCCGTCTCTCTGGCAGCAGCTCGTGCCTGCTCGTGCGTCGTAGACCTCGTTAAACCACGCCCCCTCCGCTCATTTAAAATGCAAAGATGTCAGCCAATCACAACAGTGGGCGTTTTTACTGAAGTCTCACAGCAGACACGCCTCTTGAAACAGGGCATTCAGCCACAGGGCAAACAGCAGTATAGACAAAATGCCTTTTATTTCTAAATTATGACATTTTATGATGTAAAAATCATACTAACAATATAAGTACACCTCAGGAAACACTATAAAATAATAGAAAAATGCCATGCCATGGGACCTTTAATGTATTACAATTTAACTAAACTCATTAGATTTTAGTCGAATAAATCTACTGTAGATTTAGCCGACTAAAATCTAATTAGTTTAGTTAAATTGTCAAAAGACTATGACTAAAATTAAATAAAAATTTGCTGTCAAAATTAACATTTACATTTAGTCATTTAGCAGACGCTTTTATCCAAAGCGACTTACAAATGAGGGCAATAGAAGCAGCTAGAGCAGTCGAAGGGCAACAATATACGCAATATGCAAGTGCTGTAACAAGTCTCAGTTAGTCTAGCACAGAACAGAATTTTTTTTTTTTTTTTTAATAAATTAGACAGACAGACAATGAATAGAATGATAAGTGCTATTAACACTGCATAAATGTAATTTATTTAAAAATTCACTCATTTTCCAGCTGCTCAGTTAATGTGGTTGTAAACAGCCATACATTGGGTTTGATTTGTCTTTATGGCATTTCCTCTTTTTCTATACTGTTGTGTATGTGCATGCACTAAGTAACGTCATCGGTTACTGTGGGTGGCACTGGGGGTGTGGTGTCTGTATTAGTGTGTGTGCTCACCTGTGTGGCGGCATCATTTTGGGGTGTGGCGGGTTTTGGATCATGGTGGCAGGGTGAGCATAGGGAGAACTTCCTGTTGACCATCACCTTCACAGTCACTGTTACTGTCATTGTCCTCATCAACATCTGTGAATGCACTGCCTGAGGTATCTTTGTACAGTTTATAAAGAACATCTATCAAAGTAAGTGTCTGTTCCTTGCGAAATAGAGCAATAAAGACTTTCCATCATGTGCAATGGTTCAGCGTAACGCGTCTTGTTAACCCACATGTCTTAGCCTGCCGCTGTGTTTGGATTGATTTTTGAGTTTATAGGCTGCAATTGTGGTGCTGCTGTTTTTTCGCTCTTTTGTTGTTTATATTATACAAACAGACATTGTACATTACTGCAGGTCCGTGGGTTGTTTGAGCCTATCAACAAGAGGCGGGGTCAAGTAGTGCCACGCCCCTTTTCTGCTCAGACATGGAAAACATCTACAAAGTGTTTCATAGTTTCATTTGTATTTACATACACAAACGATGCCATTCCTCACTAGCGTTTACAGTGCATTAAAAGATACATACAAAAATACATTAAAATCAGAATAAATTAAATCTCATACAAAAGAAAAACACCAACATTGAACTCACACAGTTTAGCAACGATGCTTCACTAACATAACAAAAATATGGTGAGTGCACATCGTATTTATTTGTTAGAAAACAAAAGGGTGATTCACACTCAAAGATGCTGCTTATATTTGTGTTTTATATCAGGTATGTTTTCTATGTTAAACTATTTTCTTGTATAAGTGATTTCTCAGCTCAGTTTAAAGCGAAAAGTGCTTCCTGCTGTCCCGTGTATAAATCCGTAAATCTACACTCATAACTGGAGACGCACATTACAGATTTTTTTCATAGATGTCATTTATTTATAAATTAACACATTTCTCACGTTCACTTCAGGTTTGTGAAAGAATATTGTGGACTTGTGCCATCCATGGCTCTGTATAATAAATGTCCTAAAACTTTTATAATTCTGAGGCAGGAACTGATTTTAAAACATATGTTTCAAAGGTTTGTCTCAGCTTGATAAATGAAATGAAACTGGATCTAAACTGGACTGAGACAGAGATGTTTTCAGCAGCTCGGGTTAATGTGGTGCTGCTGTTATTTCTCTCGGTTATTTCGAGTCACCGAGCGCCCCCTGGAGGAAACAAGCGAGTAACGTTTGCTGCTCAATGCGTGCGGCAGGTGTTCACGACAGCTGAGAGCGCGTTTGCGGCAGCTGGAGATCGCGAACCTGAAAAGTGAAGATAGATGAGAGAACGGACAAACTACAAGAGGTAAACAAACACACAACTAACGTCATATAAGGGATTCAGTCCATTTTTTATAATCTATATGAATAGATGTGTAAGGTTAGTTAAATATGTTGATAACACAAATAACAGTTGGATGTGAATGTTTGTAAATCTACATATTTATGAATTGTTTTGTGGATGATGATCACTGGCTTATTTGACTTAGTTCATATATTGTTAGAAAATCATCCTAAGAGCTGTGACAAAATAACCTAATAGTCTAGGGATATATGACATGCACTTAGATCATATCTTGTACAGCAGTTTTTATTCACATTTTGACTGTAGAATGACAGAACTAACCTTTGGCTCATCATAAATCTGATATTTGATAGACAGACACACAATCACTTGTTTTCTGGTATTACCCATAAGAAAATAAACCATGGTTATATTACAAATAAAACCAAAAAGCCATGGTTATTATAGTTAAACCGTGGTAACCACAAATTAACCATGGCTTTGCTACTTTAACCATATTTTAACCATGGTATTTGTGGTAAAACTGTGGTTATATAAATGGTAATCAATTAGCCAAACAAACATGATTACTACACTTTTACTATAATAAAACCATGGTTAATTTTCGTAAGGGTAAATCAGGGTTCACTTGAATCTTCACATTTATCCTCCTTGAACTGGTTTTAAATACTCAATGTTTTATTTCAGACTCAATGGAAGTGAAAGTAAAGACAAGAACTGAAATGGACTTTCACAGGTGATGATCCTGTAGTTTGTTTCAGCCTGTCGACACCAATAAAATGTGCTTAATGTGCCAATTTACAGCAGATCTCAGACATCACCATAATGAATGAGGTGAAAACAGGGAACTTTTGGCTTTTCAGCAGCTCAGTTAAACATTATGGCCTGTACTTTTTAAATGCAGATTGTTCACACCTGCAGTGAAGCCCCTCCCACAACAATTCACCAATAAATACTGGGAATATCCACATCATCCTACAAGAGAAGGACAAACTCCAGGTGTAGCAGCTGAAATCTGTGTGACTGTTAAAGATGGAGTTTATTAAAGAGGAGATTGAAGACATGAGTGATCCAGAACCATCGAGAATAAAACATGAAGATACTGAGGAACAAACAGGTTGGTGTCCATTCTTGCAGAGGTGGAAAGTAACAAATTACATTTACTCGCGTTACTGTAATTGAGTAGTTTTTCTGTGTACTTTTTTAAGTAGTTTTAAAAAAATAATAATTTTACTTTTACTTAAGTATGTTTTGTTTGAAGTATTGTACTTTGCTACATTTTAAACCACATCCGTTACTGAGTAAAAAATAAATAATACAAAGGGATGAAAATCGCGATCTGGAAACAACTGCATTGAATTGAAGGGCGGGAGAACGAACACGCAAAATTCACAAAAAGATGGAGACAAACGGACAAGACAGACGTCAAACCCAGCTGAAAGCGAAACGCTGTCGTGAACCCCTGGATAGTATGGAAATACTGTGGATATAGACAAAAAATAGCAGAGTGTTGTCCTGGAGGATATCAAATTAGCAAAAAAATGTTGATGCAAAGGAGGAAACACATAGAACATGTTCGGGAACACCATCCCTCTGTGCAGATAAAGTTACGTTTATAACTTAAGGCCGAATGATTTCTGTGATGCAGAGGGAATCCCGGAATCCTGACATGACAATTTAATTTATAGTATAACGCAGATATCATGTAAAACACGCAAACGGATGGATGAGTACATCAAAAGTAGAGCTGTACAATAAATCGAATCGTGACATGGTCTATGAATATCAAAGCTCAAAACACTGCTATTTAAATATATGATCTGCTTGTTCTGTCTCTGTGTGAATGAGCAGTGCCGTTTCATCTACTACATACTCAAGTATGCAATGCTCGTGGTGTTTTTAACGTCCCACAAACCATATTTGGACATGAACACATGAACATTTCCAGAGCTGATCTGAGACCCCCTAATGAGCATTCTCATCATTTTATTTGATTAATAACCATTGTCAAACACACTCTGAAACAGGTCAAAATAAACCTGTCAAAATAAACGTTTGGTTTAACTAGATGAAATTGTGACAGAAATATATTAGCCTACTATTGTAGCCCTACAATAGAATACTTAATAATAATAATAATAATAATACATAATTTAAACATTATTTAAGAATATATTTTTAAATACATGGTTTAATATAGTCCAATTTGCCAAAAAAAATGAAAGGAGAAAAAGTTTGTTACATTTTATTTGATTACCACCGTTTTGGTAATGTATTTGTATAAAAGTCATAAAAAGAAAAAATTAATAGGACTCTATTATTCTTAAAGTTGTTAATCTAATTCATAATAATTTATTTAATTTAGACATGTTTTATTGAAATTTTAATAAACAAAACAAACAAATGGTTTCAAGTTTGTTATAAAAAAGCATTTGATCAAAAAAAAAACAGTTTTCATTAATTTAACGCCATTTTAACTGGAGATAATAATAATCATAATTTAATAATACAGTTTATTTATTAAATAATTAATACCATGATGCTGTGAAACTGATGTTTGCATATCGTGAAAATCTCATTCTATTACAACCCTACACTGGAGTCCCCATCCCGCTGTTAAAAAAAGTAACTCAGTAACTTTTACTCTGCATTTTAAATGAGCTACTTTTTATTTTTACTTTAGTACATTTTTAGACCGGTACTTTTACTTGTACTTAAGTAAAATTTTATTGAAGTAATAGTAGTTTAGAAGAATATTTTTACTCTTTCCACCTCTGCATTCTTGATTCTTCATTGTTGACTGCTTTGGTGGATGTGAATTAATAAACAGTTTTTTGGATGATAAATGATAGCGAAATGCCTATGAATGATAATAATAGTACTTTTCAAGCATATTGCTTACTATATTACCAAGTGAATGACAGACTTTGCCACATGAAAGATCTGACACCTGATCTCTGTTGCTTTCTGCTATTAAATCAGGGTTCACTTGAACTGATTCTAACTTGATGTGTATTTTAGACCAGGTGGAAGTGAAACAGCAAAGACAAGAACTGAAGGAAGAGGAGGAGGAACATCACAACTTTAAAACTCAAAGAACAAAAGCCAAAAAGCTGCACACCTGCACTCAGTGTGGAAAGACTTTCTCACAAAAAGGAGACCTTGACACACACATGAGAATTCACACTGGAGAGAAACCGTATACATGCACTCAGTGTGGAAAGAGTTACAGACAAAAAGGAAACCTTGACACACACACATGAGAGTTCACACTGGAGAGAAACCGTATACATGCACTCAGTGTGGAAAGAGTTTCACATATTTATCTTATCTCAATTATCATCTGCGCATTCACTCTGGAGAAAAAACATTTAACTGTGATCAGTGTGGTAAAGATTTTATTTCATCATCACATCTAAAACAACACCTGATAGTTCATTCAGATGAGAAGCCTCATGTGTGTTCTCTCTGTGGAAAGAGTTTTTCACGGGTGGACAGTTTTAAACTGCACCAGAAAACACATGATGGAGTGAGAGATTGTGTGTGCTTTGACTGTGGGAAAAGCTTTACTAAAGCTGCTAATCTGAAACGGCACCAAAGAATTCATACTGGAGAAAAACCTTACAAGTGCTCATATTGTAAGAAGTGTTTTGCTCATTCTGGATCTCTGAAATCACATGAGCGAGTTCATACTGGAGAGAAGCCGTACCGCTGTACTCAGTGTGAGAAGAGTTTCACCCAATCAAGTCATCTAGGGACTCATATTAAAAAGTGTTGTTCTGTGTCACAGTGAGCAAATGTTTTCTTCAGATCCAAAACGTTCAAGTAAATCATTGTGTGCCATCCCTGGTGAAAAAAAGTATATTGTATTGAATATATTCTCTTTTTCAATAGTATATTGTAAATATACTAACCAAAAATTTGACCATCTTTAAATATATAAAAAGTATATTAGCAGAAAATAACCGGAGAAAAAGTCCTGCTGTTTTGAGGTAAGTTGTAGCCTACTAGTCGTTAAATTATTCGTATCAATCTCACAAATGAAAAACCGTCAATGTATCGTGTTGCATTAACAAACAGAAAAGGAGGTTTTGGTTTGATATCTCTTTTTTATGATAACGCTTCAGTGTTCTTTTAATGAAAAACCTGTTAAGTTAATTTCTTTCAGTTTTGCTGAAACTATGTGAAGTTTAGATAATGTTGGACTTGTTAATGAAATTTGTCTCTTCATTAGTGATGCGTTACATGTGATGCGTTACATTTGATTTATTATAATGGCCTTGAAAACAAATGCATTCAACATTGGGAAAATGTCTTCCAAGTAATTCATAAAAATGTATTTAAATGGCAGCACATGTAAAATACTGTATTGTGTGATATTATGTAATTAAAAGTATGTTGTACAAACCATAGCCAAGTAATAAAGTATATTGTTACTGACTACAAAGTGTGTCACAGTGTATTTGTCACTACTCAGTTATTCAACAGTCCACGCTTCTGAAGTACTGATGTCCATAAGTTTTTATTTATTGATCTGAGACACAGTGAAAACTAGACATAAACAGAAACAACAAAAACACAGGTTTTACACACAACTCCACAAAGACACAAAATCAAATAAAGAAATACAAAAGATATTCAGGGAACGAGGGTTACCATACGTAACTGAGACGTTCCCTTTCAGTCGGTCACTACGACGTACGTCGGTATTACCGATGAATTGGGATCCCTATGGAAAACGCCACAGTTACTACCACTTCCAGCGCCCAGCGAGAGCCCCTCAGACCCCGTTCTGATGCGGGCGGGGAGATTCACGCAGGGAGAGTCACACTGCTGTTCCGCAAGACCCATTCAGCAGACTGATTGGATAACGCTGGGAAAGCGTGCCCGAAGGACGCTGCGGGAGCCACATCATGCCCAGAGGGAGTTACCATGTGGAAAGAATACGTATGGGCTGGCCGTGGGCAGCTTAACATACGAAGTCCCAGAGGCGGCCCCGGCCTTTTACAGGCGGGGGACGACACCGTACTGAGACGGCAGAGAAACTCTGCCAAGGGAAAGACACAAGCTCGCCGTAGGGAGCTGTACCGTGGAGAATACACGTATGGGACCGCCGTAGGGGTCACGACATACGGACCCCAGTCCGACACAAGTTCCACCAATGCATACAAGTGCCAGACCTGGCGTCGGACGCTCCGCCACATCCGACTGCCGAGGGGTGCGGAGGACTCAACAGGGTTCGCCAATCCTGGGGAACTCGACTGGAGAAAAAAAGCGCACGTATCCGTTCCATGGGGAAGGGAATGGCGCAGCAAGCCGACACTTAGAACGGGCACTTCAGTGAAGCTGACTATGGGAAGCGAGCACACGAGAAGCCACCGGTTCTACACGTAGGCTATAAAACCTGGCGAACGTGTTAGGTGTCGCCCAGCCCGCAGCTCTACAATATCTGTCAGCGAGGCGCCACGAGCCAGCGCCCAGGAAGAAGCAACACCCCTAGTGGAGTGGGCTCTTAACCCGAGTGGGCGGGGCACGTCTTGGGCTTCATAAGCCAAGACGATGGCATCCACTATCCAGTGGGCCATCCTCAGCTTGGAGACAGCCTTTCCCTTCTGCTGTCCTCCGTAACAGACGAAGAGCTGCTCTGAGGTCCTAAGCTTTGCGTTCTGTCAACATAGACGCGCAGGGCGCAAACTGGACAGAGAAAAGCCAGGGCTGGGTCTGCCTTCTCCGAAGGCAGCGCTTGCAGGCTCACCACTTGGTCCTGGAAGGGAGTAGTGGGAACCTTGGCACATATCCAGGCTGGGGTCTCAGGGTTACCTGAGAGTCACCTGGCCCGAATCCCAGGCACGATTCGTTGACCGAAAATGCCTGCAGGTCCCCTACCCTCTTAACTGAGGCCAATGCAATCAGGAGTAATGTCTTTAAAGACAAGATCTTAAGCTCCGCTGACTGTAAAGGCTCAAAGAGCGCCCTCTGAAGTGCGGTCAGCACCAGAGTCAAGTCCCAAGAGGGTATAAAGGGAGGATGAGGCGGATTTAATCTCCACGCCCCCCCCCCAGGAACCTGACGATCAGATCGTGCTTGCCTAAGGACTCACCATTAACCAGGTCATGATTGCGGCTATAGTGGCAACATACACCTTGAGGGTGGAGGAAGACAGCTTTCGCTCCAACCCGTCTTGAAGAAAAGAAAGAGAGCACAGATCTGACCGAACACTTTCGGGGGTCTTCTCGGTGAGAAGAGCACCAGTCGACAAACAGGTTCCACTTCAACGCATATAGCCGTCTCGTAGAAGGCGCTCTGGCGAAAGTGATGGTGTCAACTACCGCTTGCGGTAGGTCACCTAGAACCTCCGCATCCCGTCCAGGGCCCAGACATGGAGTTTCCAGAGGTCCGGACGCGGGTGCCACAGGGTGTCGTGTCGGGGTGGCAAACAGATCGATCTGTGCGGCCCCAAGCAACTCCAAATCAGCTGGACCACCTGGGGGTGGAGTCTCCACTCCCCGGGCAGCACGGGCAACCGTGACAGCTCGTCGGCCGCACGATTGAGCGGGCCCGGAATGTGGATGGCACGAAGGGACCTCAGATACTTCGGACTCCACAGAAGGAGATGGCGGGCGAGTTAGGACATGCGGCGGGAGCGTAGACCACCCTGTTTGATGATGTACGCAACGGCCGCAGTGCTGTCCGTCCGGATCAGAACGTGCTTGTCTTTGAGCGACCCTTTGAGGTGGCTGACAGCAAGACGAACCGCCAGCAACTCCAGGCAATTGATATGCCATTGCAGTTGGGGCCCCGTCCACAGACCCGATACTGCAAGCCTGTTGTACGTGGCACCCCAGCCCGTGGAAGAGGCATCCGTGGAGACAACAGAATGCCTGGACACTTGTTCTAGAGGCACTCCTGCCCGTAGAAATGAAGGGTCCGACCACGGGCTGAAGGTTTGGCGGCATCTCGGCGTCACTTGGACACGGAGGGACCCGCTGTGCCACGCCCATCTCGGGACTCAGTCGTGTAGCCAGTGTTGAAGCGGTCTCATATGGAGCAGCCCTATTGGCGTTACTGCGGCTGCTGCTGCCATATGCCCCAGGAGCCTCTGAAATTGTTTCAGTGGAACCGCTGACTTTCGTGAAGTCACGGGGCGACAGGGACAGCCCGAAGGGCAGGACTTTGTACTGACATGCCCGTCCGTCGAATGCAAAGCGTAGAAAGGGAGAATCGAGGGAGGGAGAATCGAGACATGAAAGTACGCGTCCTTCAGGTCGATCGCTGCAAACCAATCCTGGGGACGGACGCACCTGAAGATGCGTTTCTGCGTTAACATTCTGAACGGCATCCTGTGGAGGGAATGGTTCAAGTAAGGCAGGTCCAAGATTGGCCGTAACCCGCCGCCTTTCTTGGGTACAATGAAGTACGGGCTGTAGAACCCGGACTTCATATCGGCTGGAGGGACCGGCTTTATCGCGTCCTTCGCCAGTAGGACAGCGATCTCCGCCTGAAGCACGGGGGCATCCACCCACGCAATAGACGTGAAGTGAACGCCCCCGAACTTGGGCGGACGCCGGGCGAACTGAATCGCAAGCCGAGTCTGATGGTACAGATGACCCAGTGAGACGGGCTGGGGAGCGCTAGCCAGGCCCCCAGAGACCGAACAAGCGGGGTCATCGGTACCACAGACGTACCCGCAGCAGGGCAGCGAGGCGGAATGCAGGGACCCCAGGATGACATGGGAGTGGTCCGTGTAGGGGCTGAGGGGGTGTGCGAGTGTGGGAAGGCCGCTTGAGTGCGTTCCCACAGCCGGCACCCCCTGCTGGCGATTTAGAGGCATGGGAGCGTTGTACACCGCCCAGTGCGCTCTCCAAATGAAGGAGGGGCTGAGCGTGGCAAGGCTTTGTGGCGTTGCACACGGTCTGCCTCACCTCCTTCCTCAGCGGGGAACAAGAGTGGCGAGGCATAGCGTCGCGCACTGTCGTCCACACACCGCTGAGAAGAGAGGGAATGAGAGTGGCGAGGCTTGTAGCGTCACACACTGCCATTCTCGCCCTCTTGCCTCTTCCTCTATATATATATATATATATATATTTTTTTTTTTTTTGGGTACCACTGGCTGTTTTTAACCCCAGTGGCGTAACAGAATTACTAATGGTTTTCACCCGGCCCTCCTCCGGGGGAAGAACAGTTCCGAACCAAATCCGGGTCAATGGTGTTTCTGGACATCGTCGATCAACCTCGGCTGAGAACTACCCTCGTGCCCTAAGCAGGGCGGAGGTGGCCTGCCAGTGGCACTGCCACCCCACCGATGAGGGTAGTGAGAGAGAGGAAAACTTTATACAGATTATGGCCCTATTGGTGTTCCATATTTTGGAACCAATAGTTCCATAATGCAAAAGCCTTCCAACGCACATCCGGGAAAGGCAAGGGGCAGGCAAGGTGATTTATGCGTTGCACTATGCCTCAGCCACCCGGGAAAGCATGGCTGTCGAGTATGAATCGGATTCAGCACGAGCGCCAACTATTATAGTGGGAATCTCAGCATCATCTTCATTTTCAACACATAACAGCCCTCTCTCCGATGCAGCGATTGACATCTGTCCTCTGCTAGAGCCCCAAACGAAACGCTAGGTCCCTTTTTTAAGGACCAGCAATCCCATCTGTAAGCTACCAGCAGACACGTGAGACAGTGGGCGTGGCCGTGAGACGGCACACGGCGCGCTGAACACTCAAGCCCTTATGAAAAAGGCAAGATGAACAGCGCGCCGACGTGGCTATGCTCTCATTAGAGAGCATAGACCACCCACAAACACAGTCTCAACATGCGTAGGCGCCGAGTGACGCGCGCGAGTTGCCGTGGCAACCCGCGCTGTCACCCGGCAGCTAGACGGCACACAGCGCGCTGAACACTCAAACACTCAAACCCTCACGCGGAAGGCGAGAGAACCCAGCGCGTCGACGTGATCTGTTCCCCTGAGAGAACACGGATCACCCGCGAACACAGTCTCAACATGTTTATGCGAGAGGGATCGTGGCCGTCAGGACAGGAAACAACCGCATCCAGAAACGCACGAGTGGAATGACGTCTTGAAAAAGACGCAGTGTCACACCCGTGTTGCTCCTTTGTGAGGAAACGCTCTTTAAACAGTGCTGAAGCACCCTGGGGAAGACCGCGGCAACACACAGGTGGTAAGTGCAGTCCTGTGGTTGCACTCACTGAAACAAACGCTCTCACCAAACCGACAGTTGCTGTGAGAACAGCAGTTTGTTATGCTGATGCAGCGGTGAACATGCGGTTGCGCTGATTGTGCCTTTTCGCCAACACAGAGCGTCCTTCTCGTTCTCTGGAGCATCTCTCTTGCAGATAGGCTTTCTTTTAGAAAAGCAGGCTTGCTTCATCAACGCCGTTCGGCTCCGAAGTGAATGACGTCAGTGCGATGCTCTCGCTTCCTGTTTATACCCGCGGGGCGGAGCGCGAGATGCAAATCTCGCACGCCAATGGCCCATTGGCCTGTTCTCTAAATCTCGAAGCTGATAGGGGCTCTCTAAAGTGATCCCAATTCGTCGTAATACCGACGTACGTCGTAGTGACCGACTGAAAGGGAAATATAGTTTATTAGCCTACTTATTTCCTAGTTTACATTTGCAGATCTGCATACTGGTTAACATCAGTGGAGGTCGTTGGTTTGGAGTTCATCTCCGCTCCATTCTCAGAGCCATTATTATCCAAGTCCTCCAAATTATTCTTGTTCTCAATACAAGTTTTTTTTTTTTTTTTAAATGAGTGAGTGGGACTTGTTTAGCCATACTAAAAGCGGTCACATGTCTGTCTTGTCCTGTGTCAGACTGAGGAGAGACAAAAGGACAACAGCATCCAGAGTCAAACCACCGTCACACCATGACATCAGGCCCGTGAATGCCATCAGACCAAATGCATCCGATGAGGAGGGAAACACTCAAACAGCAGCCCGACCAGTTCAAACTGGTCGCTGATCCAAGCAGAAGGACTTCATCCTGAGCACAGGTGATACCTTTTCAATGATCACTACAGAGACCGCTTCAGATTTGACTGATTGGCAATAGTAGGATTTGATTATTCAATAGTCCAACAGCAGTTCTCTGTATTCTGTTAAGCTAACACTCTCTATCTGCTTAAAACTGGGACTGGACTTTGTACATGCAGTAAGGGACTATTGTATTAACCAATTAGGGGTAAACACATCATTAGATCATTGATGATGTCTAATAAAGAGAGATTTTGGGATCTGCTTTCAAGACAGAACTGATAAGCTTGATATGATAAATATAAGTATAATACTGAGCACTCAATCAGAAAAAAAAGAGGGACATAATGTGTTCAAAAACAAAAATGTAGATTATTAAGCTATGGAGGGGTCACTTCATCTTGGTCATTAGTTAATTTTTAGGGCTAGATCTAAAATAGTAATCAAATTTCAAACTCATGATGTCACAAATACTGTCATTACCAGGGATTACGTGAAGTTAATATTATTGGTCATGAATTTGAGATAATGTTGAGATCTACAGTCATAAAAAAGGCGTCTCATAACTAAAAATAATTAATTAATTAAATGAACAAATTAATGGCAAATTAGATTTGAGAAAACTGCGATATGTCCAGAGCAACCAGGGCCCGTATTTATCAAGCTTCTCAAAGTGCCATTTTAGTCTTAAGTGCTGAGAATTCATGAAATGTACTCCTACTTTCAAACTTAAGTATAAAAGTAAGTTATCAAATGTCTTAAAGCTAAGAATCACTCTTACTCTCCCAGTTATTTAAGACAGCTTGAGAGGTCTCTCAAGTGGTTAGGAGTTGCCAGTAGGGGTTTGTGATGGCACTGAGGAGACAGAGACGTGCGCAAAACTTTCAGGAGAGGAAGAATGTTTTTGAAATGTTTGACGACGAGCAGTTAATCAAACGGTATCGTTTGGACAGAGAAGGCATCATCTTTGTCAGCGACTTGGTGAGGGATGTCATATCACCAGTAACTTTGCGCAGCAATGCCTTTTTTTAGTAGAATTGAAGATTGTGAGGATGCTTCGTTTCCTTGCCACTGGAAAAATGCAGCAATGCAATGCTGATGATTTGGGGCCATCACAACCATCAGTAAGCCGAATTGTCATGGAAACAATTATGGCACTTACAGTTCCACACATTGTCACACGTTTCATCGACTTCCCAACAACACCCCGTGTAATCCAGCAGCATCAAACACAATTTATGCAAATAGACGGCTTCCCAGGAGTAGTAGGCGCAATCGACGGCACTCAGTGTAAACGAGAACGTTTATGTGAACAGGAAGAGATACCACAGCATCAACACACAAGTTGTGTTTGCTTCAGACTATAGCATTTTGGATGTGGTACCCAAGTGGCCTGGGTCTAAACATGATGTGCGAATATTGAACGAAAGTGGCCTGAAACAGCTGTTTGAAAGGCACTTTGTGCCGCCAGGGTGTCATCTAATAGGGGATAAAGGATACCCTTTACGCCATTGGCTGCTCACCCCTTTCCATATTCCACTGACAGAAGCCCAACTCAACTACAACAGGTAGCCTATATTTTAATCTATTTATACAAGATTGTTTTTATAGTTTAATAATCCAACTCTCTATCCCAATATAGGCTATAAATAAGGTTTTAATTTTGTTTCCCTTCACAGGGCACATCGTATCACAAGAAGTGTGGTGGAGAGAGGGATCGGTCAGTGGAAGCGTAGATTCCACATTCTACACTCGGTGTGTCTTTTTTTATCCACTACAGTGGTTTTAAAATAACTTTATGAATCGGCGATAATAGTTTTTGTGTGCAAAAAAAACCCTAAATAACGACTTACATAGTGATGACGATTTCAAAACAAGGCATCATGAAGCTTCGAAGCGTTATGAATCAGCGAGTCGATTCATCAGTTTGAATCGCCAAATTTCAGCAGTTTGGCGGTTTGACACGCGATCCGAATCATGAATCGGCTCGCTGATTCATAACGGTTCGAAGCTTCATGATGCCTTGTTTTGAAATCGTCATCACTATGTAAGTCGTTATTTAGGGTTTTTTTGCGCACAAAAACTATTATCGCCGATTCCGGGTATTTGGGTGGGGTATTTGGGGTTGGTGATTGGCACAAATATTTCGATCTTGATTCAGTATCAATTAATATGTATATAGCCTACTGTACATATAAGGAAAAATAAGTTTGCCTTTTTAGCTCTATTTCAAACTATTTTAAATTATATTTGCTCACATTCATTCATATTCACTGGTGCTTGTATAAGTATCATAAAAAATATTAGGATGCAAGTTATTAACGTTTTACAATTTCACATTTAAAGAAATCTAGTGTTTGATCATGCCTAAATGTATTCAAATGCAAAACCTAAAAATAAGTAATCAGTTATGATCTGCAATACTTTTTTGAGCAACTAGACTAGATACGTGTATATTTATTAAAGAGCCATATAGGCACCTATAGTGGGTAAACCATGGCATTACAAATAAAATTAATTATTTTTCTAGGTACATAATGACTCTAATTTGCATTGGATTTCTCCATTTTAACCTTAATTACTACACTAATTGTAATATAAATAAGAACAAATATTAGAAGTATTTATTTTTATTTAATTCATTAAATGGTAATTAATGGACCATAATTATTGCACAAATAATAGGCCTATTTAGTACCAAAAGCTCTCCTAAAAATATTCAATAAATATTATTAAACTAAAATATAGAACATTTATCTAATTGAATAATAGTTAAAGGGTTAGTTCACCCAAAAAATGAAAATTCTGTCATTAATCACTTACCCTCATGTCGTTCGACACCAGTAAGACCTCCGTTCATCTTCGGAACAGAAATGAAGATATTTTAGTTGAAATCTGATGGCTCTGAAAGGCCTCCATTGGCACAATGGCACTTTACACTCTCAAGACCCTTAAAAGGTACTAAAGACGTTACAAAGTCCATCTCACTACAGTGGTTCTAAAATAACTTTATGAATCGGCGAGAATAGTTTTTGTGCGCAAAAAACCCCTAAATAACGACTTATATAGTGATGACGGTTTCAAAACACGGCCTCATGAAGCTTCGAAGCGTTATGAATCAGTGAGCCGAATCATGATTCGGATTGCGTGTCAAACCGCCAAACTGCTGAAATTTGGCGATCCAAACCGCTGATTCGACTCACTGATTCATAACGCTTCGAAACTTCATGAGGCCGTGTTTTGAAATCTTCTTTTTCTTGCAACTGTATTTTGGTATTTTTATCCTTTGGTGCAGTCAAAAATAATTTACTAATAGTTTGTTCATCATTTGTTCATGATTAACCATTGTTTAATGAGAGATAACAGACTTTTACAGACTCATCTTTATCTTTAGGTCATGTTCCAAGAATATTCAAGTTGGCAGTCATAAAACCTCTCATTAAGAAGCCACAATTAGATCATAATAACCTAGCAAATTACAGACCAATTTCAAATCTTCCATTTATGTCTAAAATACTAGAAAAAGTTGTGTCCGCTCAATTGTGCGCTTTCTTGCAAGAAAATGATATCTATGAAAAATTTCAATCAGGATTCAGGCCGCATCATAGCACAGAAACCGCACTCGTTAAAATCACAAATGATTTACTTCTAGCTTCTGACCAAGGCTGTATCTCAATACTAGTTCTACTCGATCTTAGTGCTGCGTTTGATACTATAGATCATAAAATACTCTTAGATCGACTTCAAAATTATACTGGTGTTCAGGGACAGGCATTAAACTGGTTTAGATCGTACTTATCAGACCGCTACCATTTTGTCTGTTTAAATGGGGAAAAATCAAAGATGACATCAGTAGACTATGGGGTGCCGCAAGGATCCGTGTTAGGCCCTCTGCTATTCTCAATATATATGCTGCCACTTGGTAATATTATAAGAAAACATGGAATTAATTTCCACTGTTATGCTGATGACACTCAATTATATATTTCATCACGACCGGATGAAAACGCTAAATTATCTAAACTGACAGCGTGTGTTGAAGATATTAAATACTGGATGACGTGTAATTTTCTGCTATTAAATTCAGATAAAACGGATGTGTTACTTATTGGTCCAAAAAAACTACCCACAAAACCTCTCGCAATACAATTTTACCTTGGAAGGATGTCCTGTCACTTTATCCACTACAGTAAAAGACCTGGGTGTTATATTAGACCGCAACCTGACATTCGAAAATCATATTCCATATGTTACAAGAACGGCATTTTTCCATCTTAGAAACATTGCTAAGCTACGTAACATGCTATCTATTTCTGATGCAGAAAAGTTAGTTCATGCATTCATGACCTCGAGATTAGATTACTGTAATGCTTTATTAGCTGGTTGTCCTGCATCCTCAATAAACAAACTACAGTTAGTCCAAAACGCAGCTGCTAGAGTTCTTACTAGGTCAAGAAAATATGATCATATAACACCAATTTTATCATCTCTACACTGGTTACCTGTGAAGTTCCGTATCAATTACAAAGTATTGCTACTGACCTATAAGGCCCTAAATGGTTTAGCTCCAGTGTATCTAACGGATCTTCTATCGCCCTACAATCCATCGCGCTCTTTAAGATCACTAAACTCTAGGCTTCTGGTCATTCCTAGGATATCTAAGTCCACTAAAGGAGGGAGGGCATTTTCACATTTAGCTCCTAAACTCTGGAATAGTCTTCCTGTCCGAGGTTCAGACTCGCTGTCCCAGTTTAAAACTAGATTAAAGACGCATCTCTTTAGCCAAGCATTCACATTATAATTATCTTTTTATACTACAGTTAAATCGGATCAAAAGCATAAATATAATATTCTGAACAGCAGCTACGCTAATCATTTCCCATCTGCTTTTCTGTTGTTATCTCGGGACACTAGTCCCGAGGTAAATAGTTCATCAGCTCCAGTTTGTATCCAGCCTCTCATGGAGACTTCGGATGCCCCAACACCTGTGAGACGACTCCACGCCTGTGATGAGACGACTCCACGCCTGTGAAGAGACGACTCAACGCCAGCGTTGTTATGGCCTAAATTAATACACGATTGATTAACTTTTTCGAACATTATTCTTTAACATTGTCTTTCTAACATTTTTACTGTACATCTATGAAATGCACTTTCTGTAAAGCTGCTTTGAAACAATGTGTATTGTGAAAAGCGCTATACAAATAAATTTGAATTGAATTGAATTGAATAATGATACATACATACTTAAATAATGTATAATGAAAACAAATCTATAATTATCATCTAATAACTTTTAAACCATCTAATCTGTTTGATTTATTTCATGATTTACAATTTTAAGATAACTTGCAACACATTTGTATTTGTACATTTGTATAACTTGCAACATATTTTGCATACCATTTAATCATTTATGAATGTATATTCATGTTTTGAGATGGTGAGTGCACATCATATTTATCTTATAGAAACAAAAGGGTGATTCACACTCAAAGAGGCTGCTTATATTTGTGTTTTATATCATGTATGTTTTCTGTGTTAAACTATTTTCTTGTATAATGTGATTTCTGTTTCATGCTCCTTCTTGTACCTTTTGAATTGTAACTGAATGGGGGAGAAAACAAGGGCGATTGGATTCACTCTCTAAGAGGAATAAAAAAATAAAGCGAAACTGCTGCCTGCTGTCCCGTGTATAAATCCATAAATCTACACAACGCTGAATTAAGTCTCTCATAACTGGAGCCACCGGTTACACATTAAAAGTTTTTTTTTTTTTTTTTTTTACAGATGTCATTTATTTATAAATTAACACGTATCACATTCACTTCAGGTTTGTGAAAGAATATTGTGGACTTGTGCCATCCATAGGCTCTAATAAATGTCCTAAAACTGTTATAATTCGGATGGAGGAACAGATTTTAAAACATAGATTTCAAAGGTTTGTCTCAGCTTGATAAATGAAATGAAACTGGATCTAAACTGGACTGAGACAGAGATGTTTTCAGTACCTCGGGTTAATGTGGTGCTGCTGTTATTTCTCTCGGTTATTTCGAGTCACCGAGCGCCCCCTGGAGGAAACAAGCGAGTAACGTTTGCTGCTCAATGCGTGCGGCAGGTGTTCACGACAGCTGAGAGCGCGTTTGCGGCAGCTGGAGAGC
The DNA here is from genome assembly GCF_949357685.1 of Gobio gobio. Taxonomy (NCBI): domain Eukaryota; kingdom Metazoa; phylum Chordata; class Actinopteri; order Cypriniformes; family Gobionidae; genus Gobio; species Gobio gobio. The sequence goes on from NC_137114.1 coordinate 50,582,851, forward strand.
GCGAACCTGAAAAGTGAAGATAGATGAGAGAACGGACAAACTACAAGAGGTAAACAAACACACAACTAACGTCATATAAGGGATTCAGTCCATTTTTTACTGAATAGATGTGTAAGGTTAGTTAAATATGTTGATAACACAAATAACAGTTGGATGTGAATGTTTGTAAATCTACATATTTATGAATTGTTTTGTGGATGATGATCACTGGCTTATTTGACTTAGTTCATATATTGTTAGATAATCATCCTAAGAGCTGTGACAAAATAACCAAATAGTCTAAGGATATAAGACATGCACTGAGATCATAATCTTGTACTGCAGTTTTTATTCACATTTTGACTGTAGAATGACAGAACTAACCTTTGGCTCATCATAAATCTGATATTTGATAGATAGTAGGGATGCAACAATACAGTTAGTCCACGGTTCAATACATACTTCGGTTTTTAACCACGGTTTTCGGTTCGGTTCTGATGGCTTGTCACATAACGTTTTTGTTATTTTATTCTCAGGCAACAGGAACAGCAAGAGGTTAAAGAGAAAAAAATATATTTTTTTATTGCAATACTCTTTCTTTATTTTACTTAAAAGAATTGAAAAACCTTACTTAAACTTAAAACTTTACTTTAAAAAAAACACATTTGTACACATTCTTAGTGTATTGGATAATATAAAATAAATATATATAACGATTTACATTGGCAGCTCAGAGCTGTACAGCAGCATTTAAGTATGTAATTGAATGAATGAATGTAAAAAATAAACAAAATAGACTTCACTATAAAACATACACTGATTCTTAGCTACTGTATTAGTTTTTCAGTCAAGAGCAGTGAGTGATTTTCTTTGTTGTTGTATTAACATTAAAGGGATATTTCACTCAAAAATGAAAATTCTGTCATCGAGAAATGAATACAGGTTTGGAAAAATATTAGAGTGAGTAAATAATGACAATTTTATAGGTGAACTGTCCCTTTAAGGACTGCGTGTTCAATACTGCCCTGTTGTCAATTTAAGACCTGCGTGCATCTAATATACAGACACGATTGTGATTTTACTTTCACTTTAGACATAACCGACTGTGTTTATGTTAACTTTGTGTGTATTCGACAGTATTAGCGCAGTAAGAAGACTACTTAGTCCAGTAATCACGTCTTTGACAGGCTTTTAGTGCGCGCGCTCTGAAAAGCGTATGTTAAAACCGTGCACGCGAATTAAACCAGCAAGGCTTTAAAACGAATGCAAATAATGAACTTTAATGATTGTGAATAACTATAGTGTTCCGTGAGTATAACTCTACCACTAACGTGTGATGTGAATGTATGTCGCGTTGTTCAGTATTGGAATGGAGGCAAATTATAGAATTTGTAGAAAAATAATTAAATGGGAAACCGGAAAAAACGCAATTCACAAGCGCGTATTGAACCGTGAATGCCGTACCGAACGGTTCAATATTATATTGAGAATTGTGGCATCCCTAATAGATAGACTCATGATCTCTTGTTTTCTGTTATTACTCATAAGAAAATAAACCATGGTTTTACTACAGATAAAACCAAAAAAACATGGTTATTATAGTTAAACCGTGGTAACCACAAATTAACGATGGCTTTGCTACTTTAACCATAGTTTAACCATGGTATTTGTGGTAAAACTGTGGCTATATAAATGGTAATCAATTAGCCAAACAAACATGATTACTACACTTTTACTATAATAAAACCATGGTTAATTTTCGTAAGGGTAAATCAGGGTTCACTTGAATCTTCACATTTATCCTCCTTAAACTGATTTTAAATACTCAATGTCAATTAAAGTGAAAGAGTAAAGACACAAACTGAAGGGACATTTCAAAGGTGATGATCCTGTAGTTTGTTTCAGCCTGTTAACACCAATTAAATGTGCTTAATGTGCCAATTTACAGAATATCTCAGACATCACCATAATGAATGAGGTGAAAGCAGGGAACTTTTGGCTTTTCAGCAGCTCAGTTAAACATTATGGCCTGTACTTTTTAAATGCAGATTAAATCAAAACACAGTGATCACAGTTCACACCTGCAGTGAAGCCCCTCCCACAACAATTCACCAATAAATACTGAGAATATTCACATCATCCTACAAGAGAAGGACAAACTCCAGGTGTAGCAGCTGAAATCTGTGTGACTGTTAAAGATGGAGTTTATTAAAGAGGAGATTGAAGACATGAGTGATCCAGAACCATCCAGAATAAAACACGAAGATACTGAGGAACAAAAAGGTTGGTGTCCATTCTTGATTCTTCATTGTTGACTGCTTTGGTGGATGTGAATTAATAAGTAGTATATGGATGATAAATGATAGATAAATGCATATAAATTATCATAACCTTGTAAAGCAGTTGTGAAAAATATTTAACTACATTAACAAGTTAATGACAGGATAAACCTTTGTTTCATGAATGATCTGATACATGGGCCCCTATTTAACAAGCATCTGAGAATTACTCACAAGAACACTGCTAAGAATTGTCTTAAGAGTAAAAACAAATATTGGCTCAAAGCTGTGCTTAAAAATTAGTTATCAAGCATCTCAATCGTACTTTAAGTGAAGTGTAGGACTAAATCTTAAGTGTCAGTCTTAGAGTTGATATACGACACTTTGTTGTGCCACAAACAGGATTTTGGATGATGTCATAGGCATGAAACAATCACTGAATAGACTGAATTTATAGGCTAAAGCACAATTTAAACCAATGTGTTTCATTCATTATAACACATTCCAGACCGTCTTTTGCAACCAACATGCGCAGTTGAACCTGTGTGACGTCAGTGTAACGTAGGCTGTAAATTGGTCTATAAATGTCCTTATTTAAGAATGTTCTCAGATAAATTCACATTGAATGGTGAAATTCTTTAGAGGAGTTTACATTCAACACACATTTGACAATAAATAATTTTCAAGAGAATGCATTATAATATATACATTTGAAATGAAAGATAAACATGTTGTCTTAATTATGGATTCTAAAAGAAAACCGAACTGGCGGGAGGAAGAAGCGCTACAGCTTGCTGAATTAGTCGAACAGCAGAAACGTAAAAGGCAAGTTCAGCCCAACATTATCCAGCACTGACAAAGATGATGCCTGCTCTGTCCAAACGATACCGTTTGATTAACTGCTCTATGTCAAACATTTCAAAAACATTCTTCCTCTTCTAAAAAGATTTGCGCACATCTGTCTCCTCAGTGCCATCACAAACCCCTACTGGCAACTCCTAACCACTTGAGAGACCTCTCGAGCTGTCTTAAATAACTGGGAGAGTAAGAGTGATTCTTAGCTTTAAGAAATTTGATAACTTGCTTTTGTACTTAAGTTTGAAAGTAGGAGTAAATTTCATGAATTCTCAGCACTTTGAATGACTAATGGCACTTTGAGAAGCTTGATAAATATGGGCCCTGATCTCTGTTGCTTTCTGCTATTAAATCAGGGCTCACTTGAACTGATTCTAACTTGATGTGTATTTTAGACCAGGTGGAAGTGAAACAGCAAAGACAAGAACTGAATGAAGAGGAGGAGGAACATCATAACCTTAAAACTCAAAGAACAAAAGCCAAAAAGCTGCAGACCTGCACTCAGTGTGGAAAGGGTTTCGCACAAAAAGGAGACCTTAACAAACACATGAGAATACACACTGGAGAGAAACCGTATACATGCACTCAGTGTGGAAAGAGTTTCACACAAAAAGGAAGCCTTAACAAACACATGAGAATTCACACTGGAGAGAGACCGTGTACATGCACTCAGTGTGGAAAGAGTTACACATGTGTAACTGGTCTCAAGAATCATCTGCTCAGTCACTCTGGAGAAAAACCATTTAACTGTGATCAGTGTGGTAAAGATTTTATTTCATCATCAAATCTAAAAAAACACCTGACAGTTCATTCAGATAAGAAGCCCCATGTGTGTTCTCTCTGTGGAAAGAGTTTTGCAAGGCTGGACAGTCTTAAACAGCACCAAATAATTCATACTGGAGAAAAACCTTACAAGTGCTCATATTGTGACAAGAGTTTCTATCTGTCTGCACACCTGAAATCACATGAGCGAGTTCATACTGGAGAGAAGCCGTACCGCTGTACTCAGTGTGGGAAGAGTTTCGGCCGATCAAGTAATCTAGAGACTCATATTAAAAAGTGTTGTTTTGTGTCACAGTGAGCAAATGTTTTCTTCAGATCAAATATGTAAATCATGAAATCATGTGAAACTAATAAGCTAGTGTTGCTGTGAAATGCCACAAGATTTGTGCTTTATTAAATTACTCATGTCAAGATCATTGAATTATTCTTTGATTGGATGCTTACTCAAAAAAATAGGCAAGGCAAGACAAGTTTATTTGTATAGCACATTTCATAGTCTTGTGCTAAATGTCCTTGTTTGTTTTAGTCATATTTAGTAATTCACATATCTTTTTTTTATTAGTCAAGTTTTAAGCAACTAAAAGTCTTGTCATTTTAGTCTAGTTTTAGTCAAAAGAAAACGTCTCGGTTACGTATGTAACCCTCGTTCCCTGAAGGAAGTTACTGACGAAATGGGGCTTTCATTTAGAAGCCAATCGCCTTTGAGATCTACAAAACAAACCAATGGCATGAAAATGCCATGGGTCTGCGGAATTTGCATAATGCAACCCCGCCCCACCGCGTGGGTATAAAGGGCGTTGCATTGCATTCTCGCATTATGTTTACCTGCTGAAGAGCGCCTGGCCGTTCCAGCGGTACAGCGGTAGTGGCATGGGGGCGTAACGTTCCCTTTCAGTCAGTACACTACGAGTTATGTCAATTACTGACGAGGGGTCCCAATTGAATCTCGCCACAACAGCTGTCTTCCAGCGTCCTGCTCTGACCCGAAATCCCTGACATGAGTCTGAACATGAGCAAACAAGCAAACACAAAAAGTCATATTAGACTGTACAAGATTTTTTTTAATCAACTTATGATAAAAAAAAAAAATCCAAAACATTTTCATGCATAATCTTACTGAATTCCTTAAGTGAAATAACTTGATAAAAGAGCATTCTTGTTTTAACCCAGGACAGTCCAAAAATATGTTTAACGGAAAGGGGAATCTTACAAAACTTGTAAAAACTTGACTGAAAAAGTTGTGTCTTCACCTTTCAGCAAAAAAGCTCGAGTCAAACTATGACCTATACGACAAACAGTGGTCTGAGATTGAACAAAGAACCAAATAGTGAGACCACAGCTATAGTCATCTGACTACAAGACAGTGTGATTAAATAATGAAGTGTGTGTGCGTGCGTGTGTGTCCTGGTATTGCCTACTTTGTGGGGAAATGTCTCCACACGGATGATAATATTATTAGTAGTAAATGATGTAAAAACAAGGATAACACCTTTGAGCCTGTTAATATTTATGCAAACATGTAATCTCAAACACACAGTAGCACTTGCTACTATAGTTGCTGTTGTGCCCTAGTGCATCGTTGCCAAGGGTCCCCTCGGTCAGGAAGTAATACCAGCGGCAATGGGAAGAGTCGTGGGAGGCAAACAGATCTATCTGTGCGTCGCCAAACTGTTCCCAAATCAGCTGGACCGTCTGGGGATGGAGTCTCCATTCCCCCGGCAGCGTCTGAACATGTGACAGCTCGTCGGCCGCAAGGTTCAGTTCTCCCGGGATGTGAATGGCACGAAGCTACCTCGGATGCTTCTGACTTCATAAGAGGAGGTGGTGGGCAAGTTGCGACATTCGGCGGGAGCGTAGACCACCTTATCGGTTGATGTACGCTACTGTCGCTGTGTTGTCTGAGCGAACCAGTAAGTGCTTGTCCTTGAGCAGGGCTCAGCAGCGGTGCAAGGTAAGACGCATGGCTAGCAACTCGAGGCAATTGACATGCCAAAGGCGCTGGGGTCCTTTCCTTTCCATATGCCCCAGAAGCCTCTGAAAGTATTTCAGTGGGGCCGCACTCTTGCCTTTGAACTGGCGAAGACAAGTCAGCAGTGACTGCGCGCGCGCTCGCTCGCTCGAAAGCTGCACGTACATGGCGACTGAGTCAATAAAAGAAAAGAGATCCTCTGCACTGGGGAGAGTTTGCTCTTTTCCCAGTTGACCCGAAGGCCCAGACGGGCTAGGTGCCGAAGCACCAGGTCCCTGTGTTCGCAAACCTGCTCTCGAGAGAGATTTAGAATCAGCCAGTCGTCGAGATAATTCAGGATGCGAACCCCATGTTGCCTGAGTGGCACAAGGGCTGCCTCGACGACTTTCGTGAAGACGCGAGGGGACAGGGCTAGCCCGAATGGGAGAACTGTGTACTGATATGCCTGCCCCTCGAAGGCAAACCGTAGAAACGGTCTGTGTCAAGGAAGAATGGAGACATGAAAGCACGCGTCCTTCAGGTCAATCGCTGCAAACCAATCCGATGGAGGCATTCGATAATGCGTTTGGCTGTCAATATCTTGAATGGAAGCCTATGAAGGGTTCGGTTCAAGACGCGCAGGTCCAGGATCAGTCGTAACCCACCGCTTTTCTTGGGTTCAATGAAGTAGGGGCTGTAGAAGCCGGATTTCATCTCGGCTGGAGGGACAATCTTGACCGCACCCTTAGCCAGTAGGGGAGGAGATTGTGTGAACTGAATCGCATAGCCGAGCCTGATGGTGCAAGCGAGCCAGCTGGACAGGTTGGGAAGCGCTAGCCAGGCTCCCAAGAACTGAACTAGCGGGGTCATGCGAACCACAGGCGCACCCATGATGGGGCAGCGAGGTTGAATGACCGGCCCAGACATGAGAGGTGTGGGAGCGTCCCATGGTGTGGCGACAGAGGGGCTGAGAGTGGTGAGGCTGTGCCCTCCACCGGGGGGTGGTCCTGCTTCCATCTCCTGGGAAAGAACCGAGATCACCTCCGAGCCGCCCGTCTCAGGACCTTCGCGCCGCCATCGAGAGCAGTGAAGGCGGATGTAGCTGCTGAGTGATCGTGAAAGGTCAGGGGAGACCTCCACGATTTCGACACTTCCTCATGCACTTCCGGGAAGAAGGGCACTGGGGGTTGGCGGGTGCGTTCGGCACGGGCCGCCCCCAGAAACCAATCATCCAATCTCGAGCGCTCGGGACCCGCAGGAGGTCCCGAAGGAGGCAGCACAGCCGAATCCTCATCTCTGGAGGAATCCAGCCCACCTTATGATGCGGTGAGCGACATGGCGTCATCCGCCGGCGCACCAAATGACACGCTGGGCTCAGCCCGGGAAACACCAGCGCCCTCATCAGGCAATGCCACGGGTTGCAGTGTACAAGGGGGGGTGTGGCCCGAGGAATATTTGTCCCCTCACAGTATCCCCTCACGAGGAGGGAATAGATTGGGGTGTGGTAGAGGGGACTCTCCCACCTTTACGGAAATCACTGAGTCTCGATCGCAGCACTGCGATGGTCATATTCCCGTACATTGTCATGTATGTTCTTGACTTAATGGATCTGACACAACTAGACTACTTGTATATATATTAAAGAGCCATACAGGCACCCAGTCGGTAATGGCATTGCAAATTAAATTTTTATTTTTCCAGCCACAAAATTACTCTAATGTGCCTCTTTGCATTGGAATTCTCTATTTAACCTTAATTACTACACTAATTGTAATATAAATAATAAAAATATTAGAAGAAAAATGTTTTAAGTGGTCATTAATGGACCATACTTATTGCACAAATATTAATACCAAAATATCTCCTCAAAATATTCAATAAACATGGACCCGCTTTATATTAGGTGGCCTTAACTACTATGTGCTAACATTTTAATTAATAATTTGATACAATACACTTATTTCGTACATACACGTTTTTACATTGTACTTACTTTAAAAAAATACCTGCTTGTAATTGCATCTGTAATTAATTTCTGTAGTTACATTTGTAATTACACAGTTGACACTTCCCTTACACCTAACCCTACCCTTAAACTTACCCATACCACCACACCTGTCCCTAACCCTACCCATATCCCACCTCAATATCAGCAAAGGTGTTTTTCAATACAATATAAACACAGTAAGTACTTTGTACTTATTTTCTGATGTAAGTACATAGTAGTTAAGTCCACCTAATATAAAGTGGGGCCATAAATATTATTGAACTAAAATAATAGGCTATTTATTTAAAAAATAGTTAAGGTGGATGGTCACATTCGACCATATACACATATACACATTTATGACCAATTAGTAAGGAATACCTGAGGGCTGAATACAATAAAAACATTAACATTAATGTTAACAATTTTGCATCTCCACCATTCTCCATAATATAATGATATACTGTAAATGTGGTTGACGTAATAATCAGTGCACACTATGCTGTAGGCAACTGTTATCAAAATTGCTGCAAACACCTCTATACTGAAGATGCATGTTGTCTATCCGCTTGAGCCATTCAAATGCACAGAGCTAAAAGTATAAAGGACCAGCTAGAGACTTCTCTCAGTCACTCTGTGCTCTACTTCTATTGGATAGCTGTGTCGCGTTCAACGGATTCATTTAGGGATTCATAAACAAATTCATAAAGGTGGGCTTCGGCCAGCTTTTTTGACGTGCGGCATTTGTTGCAGCAAAAATGATTAAAATGAACGCGGCAAAACTGATGAAATGAACATGGCAAAAAATCTACCAATCAGAATTTTGGTTGAGCCAGAACATATCGACTAATAATCGACTGGGATATTACAGTCCTAAACAGGAGTATGAGAACTGTACTTGCGCAACAGCGCAAACTCCTTCTGAATTTTTTGAACAGCTGAATATTCTTTGTAGACGAAAATGAAGAGAGATTTTATCTTAGTTTTTATTTTATGCAAAACATTTTCCTAGTCATGGAAAAAAGGTTGTTGACGAACATATTTAGTCTCATCTTGTCTGACGAAATTAACGAGTCAGGTTTACTTTATAAATATTTGTCAGGTAACTGTGTGTTTAACCTTGCAGACAAATCTTCTTGGCCTAACTGGAGAGCTATCTCTATATGTTTTACCCGATCTAAATGGGCCTTCCTCGCACTGGAGGGAGTACTCAAAAAATATTTGTCAGGTTACTGTGCATTTAAACAGTACCCTTTCAGACAAATCTTCTTGGCCTAATTGGAGGGCTATTTCTAGAGGTTTTACCCGATCTAAATGGACCTTCCTCGCACTGGAGGGAGTACTCAAAAAATATTTGTCAGGTAACTGCATTTAAACATTACCCTTACAGACAAATCTTCCGGGACTGAACCACCAGGGCTATCTCTACCTTTTTATGGGATCAAACAATCAATCGTACCACCACAGGAAATCATACAAAGACAACTTACCTGTGATGGAGGATGACTTCTCAGTCCCGTGTTTCTTGAGAATATCTCGGACGAGCCCCTAGCTGTTAGAATTTAACATCACAGGGGTCTCTTTAACAATTTTTGTCAAATATTAATTGTCAAAACGGAATATTCCCATCAACGCTTTGTTTGACCATCAGAGCAGATCTACACGGTCTTTCCTCTCACCACCAAGGCTATACAGATCTATCCGTCAGAGCAGATCTAGAGATTTCGATTTATCACTCTCCCGTCTCTCAACCTCTTCCTCCCAGACAGCCATAACAAAATTATAAAAAATTAAAAGTATAATTAAAACAGTTATAATAAGAATTTAAAAAATAAAATCAATACAGGTGTAAAAGAATGAAAAGTGTAAAACAATGCAAAGATGAAACAGGGTTCAATTGAAACATAAAATAAAGTGCAAGCAGTTGGCAAAGCTCAGTGCTAATTCAGTAAATGCATAGCTAAACAGATGTGTTTTGAGTCTGGATTTGAAAGTGGCTATTGTTGGAGCACATCTGATCTGTTCGGGAAGCTGGTTCCAGCTACGGCTGGCATAATAGCTAAAAGCAGACTCTCCTTGCTTTGAGTGAACCCTTGGTATTTCTAACTGACTTGATCCTGATGATCTGAGTGATCTGTTAGGTTTGTATTTAATCAGCATATCTGCAATGTATTGAGGTCCTAGGCCATTAAGTGATTTACACTCACCTAAAGGATTATTAGGAACGCCATACTAATACTGTGTTTGACCCCCTTTTGCCTTCAGAACTGCCTTAATTCTACGTGGCATTGATTCAACAAGGTGCTGAAAGCATTCTTTAGAAATGTTGGCCCATATTGATAGGATAGCATCTTGCAGTTGATGGAGATTTGTGGGATGCACATCCAGGGCACGAAGCTCCCGTTCCACCACATCCCAAAGATGCTTTATTGGGTTGAGATCTGGTGACTGTGGGGGCCATTTTAGTACAGTGAACTCATTGTCATGTTCAAGAAACCAATTTGAAATGATTCGAGCTTTGTGACATGGTGCATTATCCTGCTGGAAGTAGCCATCAGAGGATGGGGACATGGTGGTCATAAAGGGGTGGACATGGTCAGAAACAATGCTCAGGTAGGCCGTGGAATTTAAACGGTGCCCAATTGGCACTAAGGGGCCTAAAGTGTGCCAAGAAAACATCCCCCACACCATTAAACCACCACCACCACCACCAGCCTGCACAGTGGTAACAAGGCATGATGGATCCATGTTCTCATTCTGTTTACGCCAAATTCTGACTCTACCATCTGAATGTCTCAACAGAAATCGAGACTCATCAGACCAGGCAACAATTTTCCAGTCTTCAACTGTCCAATTTTGGTGAGCTCGTGCAAATTGTAGCCTCTTTTTCCTATTTGTAGTGGAGATGAGTGGTACCCGGTGGGGTCTTCTGCTGTTGTAGCCCATCCGCCGCAAGGTTGTGCGTGTTGTGGCTTCACAAATGCTTTGCTGCATACCTCAGTTGTAACGAGTGGTTATTTCAGTCAAAGTTGCTCTTCTATCAGCTTGAATCAGTCGGCCTATTCTTCTCTGACCTCTAGCATCAACCAGGCATTTTCGTCCGCAAGACTGCCGCATACTGGATGTTTTTCCCTTTTCACACCATTCTTTGTAAACCCTAGAAATGGTTGTGCGTGAAAATCCCAGTAACTGAGCAGATTGTGAAATACTCAGACCGGCCCGTCTGGCACCAACAACCATGCCATGCTCAATTAAATAAACCAAACTCTAACAACCTGAGATAAATAGTCTGGAAGACATAGGCTGCTGTATTAATTTATCTTCATTAAAAAAGTAAACAGTTTAACAAGATGGAGTGCTTTTAAAGATTGAACTTTAGCTCCTAGATATTCATCTACCCATCCAAACACTCCTTCTAAAACACTCATCTATTCATGTGTCCGTAATGTATCTGACTAACCCATCTAACCAATCTAACCATACTACCCTTCAAACCACTGATTGTATCTAAGAAGCAGCAGCATTTCAAACCTCTTGTCTGTCAGCCTGTTTCTCTTTGGGGTGAAGACCAGCTTCCCCAGACTAAATAGTCTCTCCACTGGGGCACTGGATGGAGTGGCTGCATTGTATTTGAGTGAAAAAAAATGTATTAGTGGGAATCCATTAAGAGTGTCCATCCCTTGTGCTCCTGATTTTAAATAGTCAGCGACTTGGCTTCCCACAGAAGCAGAGGTGTCCTGCTCATCCTCAAAAGAAAAGATTTCATCCTCTATGGCTGAGTCGGTGCTGAGGCTGCGCGTTGGTACCTGTTGGCTGTTCTTCATCTTGGGCACTTTTTCGGCACTCTGCCAGCAGACTTGCCTTGGCGTTGTCCTTCCTTTCCTGTGTCCGCAGCCAACGTAGTTTAAATCTGGGCAGTGTCACCGCAGCCAAGACGGCAGTTCCACTTTCCAGCACCTCTGAAAATCTGGTTGTGATTGCCTGAAATGAGACACACACACATATTATAAACTAAGAGATATACATTTCATTTGACTTTGATTTCATAATTCATAATTAATACATATTTCATGTATGGGAGTATGTATTCAATGTATTTGAAGAAATACTAGCTCTTACCTTGACAACAGCCTCTGGAAGGTCACCAAGGATTTGGAGGCCAGTCTTCAAGTCCAGGGTTTTGGAGATTAATGTCTCCAGTGTGGGTAGGAGGGTGCCATAGAAACAATTGTCTTCGCCCTGAAGAATGTCAAGGGCTACTGTTAGTGGCTTCATCACTCTGCAGTTTTCTCTGAGGAACTGGTATTCCCGATCTGTGATGGCCTTCAAACCAAAATTGTAGTAAATGGTGTTCAGCTCGTCGATTGGGAATTCACAGACACGAGCAACAGCATCATGAAAGGAGTTCCATCTGGTCGTACATGGGACAAGGAGCTTCCTTTCAAGGACTTCATCCATGACCTCTGCAGCCACTTTGGAACGGCTGGCCTTGTTCCACAAAGCTGTGCATTTGGAGGTGGCACTTCTGTACACAGCTTTTAAGCCTGGCCTTGAAAGTAGCCACTTGTCCACATCAGAGCATGAAATAAGGTTTGCTGTGTGCAATGCACATCTGTGATGTGGTGGCAAAGTCACAACATCCTCTACCACATCCTCTTCCACATTCATGTCTTGTAAGGTATCATGAAGGTCGATAAAAGTCACATCATCATCATCATCATCTTCCTCCCCAGAGTCATCACCCTGAACGGGCTGGTAAACTTTAAAGGCTTTAACAAAATTCGAACCATTGTCTGTGACAGTAGCTGAGATTTTGTTCGAAATACTAAAGGATTAGTGGATATTGTCCAGTTCAGTAACAATGCTGTCATATGTATGACGGCCCTTGAAACGTCTGCAGGCCAAGGCTGCTTTCTTTCGCTCTAGGCTGTGTGGATCTAACCAGTGGGCAGTCACGCCGAGGTAACTGTGGTTGTGCGCAGTCCAAATATCTGCAGTTGTAGACAAAAAGTCCAACTCTTCAAAACTCTTTTTAAGCTCTGTGTTCATTTTGGTGTACTCAGCATCTAGGTATCTAGCAAATGCCTTTGAGCATGGCGTACAGGCCCCTGCTTTCTTGATATTTTAGCAATAATGGCTCGGAATGAATCCTCCTCCACCGTCGATAATGGCAACATACTTTTAACAACATACCAGGGTTTTTCCTGCATTGAAAATTTTTTGGCGGCCGCCAAAACGAATTTTTGTCCCACCAAAGCCTAATTTGATGAGTTATTGTGATTTATGAATGATGTAGAATAGATGCTGCACTTGTGACTGAGTGACAGAGAGAACGATCAGAGAGCTCCTCCCCCGTCCACACTCTCTGGGTCTTCAAAATAATCAGTGTTAGCTGTTAGCTCTCTCATATTTCACATATTAATCCAAATCAAAAGGTCGGAAGACCGAAACCATGTTGCACGTGGCACATTGGGACAATTTTTTTCTTAGAATTACCGCTGGGTGTGAATTGCACTCAAAAAACGTTAACTCTTCTCTGACCAGCTGACATAAAGCATACTTTCAATAAACGGGAAACAAATTATAACACTCAAATATGCAATGTTATTTTACATTTGATCAATTTCTGTACCTGAAAACGAATGTTAGACGTACCTGAAAAACCTGAAAAGCATATAAAATTCACAGAAATTCAATTTGGCCAATTGAAAAATTTAGATGTGATCGGTCACTAGAAAATTTTGAATTGGAGAGGCCTTAAATTTTTTACAGTGTACACAGGCATATACTTAAAGTGTACTAAGTATTTTTGTCAAAGTTTATATTGAAAGTGTGTTAGCATGACTTATGTGCTGTTGTTCTCCGACAAATGATGAAGTTATTGAGAGAAGCCACAGAATGCATGTTTATTCATATCAATTCTTAGTTTGTCCAGATGTCATAGACTAAGCATAATTGTCATTGCTCTGATATGTTTGTTGTTTTAGCCGTCTTCTACCTTGAGCAAGTTTTAAAATAAATGTTCTTCCATAAAATGCAGTTCACGCTAAGCTAAGCTGATATGAGGATATCTAGTGGCTTACAGAGCCAAATATGAGTAAGTTATTGAGATAATTATTAATCATTAATGTGTAACATCTGACTTCAAAACACTTTTGTTGCTACATAATTAAGGGACCAGAGACTTCCACGTTTCAATGAGCCATATGTATTTTCGAATCACAATTCATCCAGAAAACATTCCACATACATAACTGTCCTGCTGCAAATGAACCACCAAAAAGTGCAGTCTTTTATAGTAGCATTGTGGCTACCAAGAGCTCAGTCTTTGAAGAAGTAGTAGTGGGATGTAATAGTACTCAAGATCTATGCTACTGAAACCACATCATCTTATGACCGAGGCCCCCAGCGGCTGTTGGTAAGTTGAAGTATCTCATGAAATGAACACTGGATGTTAAGGACGTTGTTGGCGGAAAGAGGACAATCAAATACTTCTTTGGACAGGTTTATAGTTGAGCTGTTTCCTCATGCTTACTCAAGGAACCCTCTGCATCAAACAAACAGATAAACTTAGTGCAACCATTAACACATTTCCCCATAACATATTTACATAAACCTTACCAAACATCATATATACAAACAAAACAACGACAGTAGTATTCACATTTGAGTTCAAGAACTAGAAGTTCCTCAAAACCGGGTACAAACACAAGACAGCATCGTGTAGAAAGCTTCTCCATGTGGTTAACATATCGGCTGCGTTCGAAACCGCATACTCATTGAGTAGGTACTCATTTTCAATAAGTACTTACTTAACGAATGCGAAAAGAGTAGGTACTATATTACCTGATCTCGTTAAGTATGAATGCGATCCGCACTTTAAGCACCATGTTGACGTTATCATGTGACCTACAACGTTACCTGTAGAGCAACAACTTGAAATATGAGTGACAGGTTTAATTCATCCATCTATAAATATCTTAAGTAAGGAATAATTGACGACGGGCCGTTCAATTATTAGAATGATAATGCACACCCGAGGTGGTGATGCGGTCACGACGCGAAGCGGTCGCGAATCGGAAGCGGTACTACGGTTACCACACCTCAAGACATCGATCCGATTATATATTTAAAGGGATTCGTCCGGTTTTTGTACTTAAATCGCTATTGTGAGTAGGACTATTTCTTCCGCGTCTCATCCAACAGCTCTTTTGCTAGTTCCGAAACGTCATTTTAAAGCTGTTAACGAAGGCTTGAGCCGCTGATAGCATTCTACTGCAGTTATTAATGAAGTTATTAGAAAGAGAATGAGAGCGACAGAGAGAGAGAGAGAGAGAGAGAGAGAGAGAGAGAGAGAGAGAGAGAGAGAGAGAAAGAGCGCTTGTGTGAACTAGGCTCCCTCTGTGCGTCTCTAAACAGCGCTGTTATTACCTCGCTAGTGAAAAAATGTCACGTGTAGCCTTTAAGTTGCTCCACTATATAGGCTTACTGATCAAATCGTCAGGGCAGCGCTGACACCTTTTTGTGCAAACTGTAGTGCGTGTGCGAGCATGTGTGATTTCAGTAATGAGACAGAAAAGCTTGCCTTTGATGTCCGCTTCCGTTTGTTGTTTTTCATCTGGACTGTCTAATACTGCTGCCGGCCAGTTGTTGAACGTTTTATATTCACTGTAAATATTAAGATTTACTTGAGGAAAATCGTCTGTCATATTGTTGTTTTTTAGTCCTGTAATTTCCGTTATTACAGTTAACTATGCGAAGTGATATGGAACTGTAATGCGGTCAAGAGAGCTGCCTGGAACTACGTTCGCTGTGCATCTCCCAGAAAATAATTGCACACCTCAGAACGTTCATCAGCCAATCAGATTCAAGCATTCAACGGCCCCGTAGTATAATTTTGATTAAACTTGCTAATTTTGTGGTCTTGTTGAAGAAACAGCTGCCCATTTATTTTGTGATTGTAGTATAATACATTTTAACCCTACTATCTGACCCACAGTTTATCCTTTTTTATCTTTGCGAAAATTTCATTTTACATGCGAACAATTTTATCCACAAGCAAAAGTGGCCTAAATCTCCAAATATTTTCCTTTTCTTGTTAAATTTAACTCGTTTCATCCCTCAGGTTTATGAAATTATGTATATATATATATATATATATATTAGTTGCATTATGATGAATTATTCAAAGATATCTAACCGTGTTATTGTGTTATTTCTCTGTGTATATAATGTATACAAACACATATTTGTGAGTGACAGGTGCAGTGAGAGCTCATAGCATCAGTAACTCCACAGCCCTACCTAGTAGTTTCCCTCAGCGTCTGCAGAGACGTCTTTCAGCTGCTCGAGGATCTCATCTTTGGAGAAAACTGTTGATTTTATATTCAGAAAATATAAGTATCACTATTAAAAATGAAGATTACCCCAGAATGAATTGCATTGCTAGCCCACCCAAACACTTACAATAATAATGACAAATGTTGATCAATACTTAATTATTACTTCTTTTTTTTTTTACTGAAAATGATATCGTTTTAGTTAAACGAGCAAAATGCAACTTGTTGTCATATGACATAGCGACGTATGAATACACACTAGACAAATGCAGCCGATGTGAATATACATCAATTTTCAGTCAAGCAAAAAATGAATGCACGAGTTAATAAAGTATTATTTACTGACAACAATAGGAAACATGAATAAATGAGTAAAAGACTGAATAAAATGAGTAAAACATGATTAAAAACGTATTGTTCAAACTATCACACATTTACAGGCGGTGAACCCCACATCTGCTGCCATCTCAACACAGCTCGGCCAATTCTGCAGCTTTATTTTAATGAAGCAGTTGACCACCATGGACACGTTCGCCTGTACTAGCCGTCCATCATGTCCCCCTGAACCCCACAACCCTGAAGCAAGAGTGGGAGAACTTGTGGACAATGGACAACATGGACAATCTGACTGCAGCTGTGCCTGCTCTCCATCAGCATGACTACCTGTAAAACATTTCAACAGATTCAAACGCGTTACAATTCATGTCGTCAGCATACCATTTCTTGGCATATTTAATTTTATATTTTTACAATTACATGCTAATTGTATTGTAGCTTTATGACTTTTGTGGTGTAGTGGGCTAAACACTGAACTGATAAGCAGAAGGTTTCTGCTTCGCCACCAGTGTGTCCTTGAGCAAGGCTCTTTACTTTTTTCCCCACACTTGCCACCGTCACCTTGCCTTGCAAGCCCTGCTCCACCACAGAAGATCTGCAGCAAATGCACAGACATCAAGCATCAGAAAAGTGCTGAAATAACTGTTTGAAATTAAAATAAAATACAACTTTAGATTAAAATAGATTTTTAAATAAAGTTGTATTAATTTCTGTAGTATACTCACTCAAAGCCTTTGATGACAGCCTTCCTTCAACAGCCTCTCTCCACCAGATAAACACACACGAGCTCTTCTGCCCGTGTAACATCAGACAAATTTCACGTTACCTGGATCTTAAACAACACCTTGATAAAAGCATAAAAGTTTATGTGCTCAATAGCCTTAAATGTTGAGGTAGTTGCTGATGTGTTAATGTTCCTCAATTTATCAACAGTACTAATGGAAACATAAAAAAGATAACTTATGTTTAGTTACTTTATGTAGATTTATTAACATTACTGACGTTCATGAAAAGTTAACAGTGTTGACAACAGAACTACATTATAGCACACACACATCACTCTGATCAGATGTCTATTTCATGCTGTGATGTCATCTGCAATACTTATCGAAAACGTTCCAGTCAGATGTTAAATAAACATTTAGTAAGCATCTTTGTATGGTTTATGTAAATCCACTTTGGAGACGTGTGTGTGTTACTGCGCTCATACATAATAAAACGTGTTTTTACAGCACAATCACAACTATACTATACTGTCTGTCGTCTTTGCACCTTCAACAATTCAACTGTTTACTCTACAGTAGCACAACAAATGCGATTTTAACACAAGGAACCGTGATTTTGGTTTGTAATACTCACATTTGAATACACCCGCATCACTTTTCTCCGCCTGACGTATCCTTTCCTCTGGCCTCATGGGAAGGTAGGGGTAGAACAGTATCCGACGATGGGTGCTTCACAATCTGGGCGGAATCAGTAGGCCATCTGGGAACTTCTCGCCTACTCTTTTATGATTACTGAGGTTTCGAACATACTACTCCTTTCACGTACTGTTTTCACCTACTATATAGTAGGTAAGTAGGCATATTCTAACGCAACATCAGTATACACACGTCCGAATCTCGCGAGAAATAGTCCAAAACCCTGGTAGTTCTCGCCTACTCTTTTATGAATACTATGGATTCGGACATACTATTCGCTCGCCTACTGCTTTTTACATACTATATAGTAGGAAAGTATGCGGTTTTGAACGCAGCCATCCTTCCTCCCTCATGCTTCTTCTCTTTCCTTTTTTATGCTAACCGGTAGCTTACTGACTAGAGCACCCCTTAGTGGCCTAGCTAAACATTGCATGCACAGCAAGCTAATGGGACAAAAGTAACAGTAAAACTGTTACAAATGTTAATTCTTCATTTGTCCTGAAAATAAAGAGCCAAAGACCAGCCATAGAAGATCAGTGTCCATTTGTTCTACACACACACAACACAGCATCCAAATACACAAGATAATGACAAAACTAACCTTTGGTACATCAAAAATCTGATATTTGATAGACCGATACACAATCTCTTGTTTTCTGTTATTAAATCAGGGTTCACTTGAATCTTCACATTTATCCTCCTTGAACTGGTTTTAAATACTCAATGTTTTATTTCAGACTCAATGGAAGTGAAAGAGTAAAGACAAGAACTGAATTGAAATTTCAAAGGTGATGATCCTGTAGTTTGTTTCAGCCTGTCGACACCAATAAAATGTGCTTAATGTGCCAATTTACAGCAGATCTCAGACATCACCATAATGAATGAGGTGAAAACAGGGAACTTTTGGCTTTTCAGCAGCTCAGTTAAACATTATGACCTGTACTTTTTAAATGCAGATTTAATCAAAACACGGTGATCACAGTTCACACCTGCAGTGAAGCCCCTCCCACAACAATTCACCAATAAATACTGGGAATATCCACATCATCCTACAAAAGAAGGACAAACTTCAGGTGTAGCAGCTGAAATCTGTGTGACTGTTAAAGATGGAGTTTATTAAAGAGGAGATTGAAGACATGAGTTATCCAGAACCATCGAGAATAAAACATGAAGATATTGAGGAAAAAACAGGTTGGTGTCCATTCTTGATTCTTCATTGTTGACTGCTTTGGTAGATGTGAATTAATAAACAGCATATGGATGATAAATGATTGGGAAATGCATCTAAATTATCATAACCTTGTATAGCAGTTGTCAAACATATTTAACCAAATTAACAAGTGAATGACAGGATAAACCTTTGCCACATGAAAGATCTGATACCTGATCTCTGTTGCTTTCTGCTGTTAAATCAGGGTTTACTTGAACTGATTCTAACTTGATGTGTATTTTAGACCAGGTGGAAGTGAAACGGCAAAGACAAGAACTGAATGAAGTGAAGGAGGAACATCATAACTTTAAAACTCAAAGAACAAAAGCCGAAAAGCTGCACACCTGCACTCAGTGTGGAAAGAGTTTCACACGTAAAGGAGACCTTAATACACACATGAGAATTCACACAGGAGAGAAACCGTATACATGCACTCAGTGTGGAAAGAGTTACACACGTAAAGGAGACCTTAACATACACATGAGAATTCACACAGGAGAGAAACCGTATACATGCACTCAGTGTGGAAAGAGTTACACAAGTGTAACTGGCCTCAAGTATCATCTGAACATTCACTCTGGAGAAACACCATTTAACTGTGATCAGTGTGGTAAAGAGTTTATTTCATCATCACATCTAAAACAACACCTGAGAGTTCATTCAGATGAGAAGCCTTATGTGTGTACTCACTGTGGAAAGAGTTTTTTATGGCCGAACAGTTTTAAACTGCACCAGAAAACACATGATGAAGTGAGAGAGTATATGTGCTGTGATTGTGGGAAGAGCTTTACTGCAGTTGACCATCTGAAACAGCACCAAAGAATTCATACTGGAGAAAAACCTTACAAGTGCTCATATTGTGACAAGAGTTTCACTCAGTCTCAACACGTGAAATCCCATGAGCGAGTTCATACTGGAGAGAAGCCATACCACTGTACTCAGTGTGGGAAGAGTTTCAGCCAATCATGTAGTCTCAAGACTCATATTAAAAAGTGTTGTTCTGTGTCACAGTGAGCAAATGTTTTCTTCAGATCAAAAATGGAAATCATGAAATCATGTGAAACTAATAAACTAGTGTTGCTGTGAAATGCCACAAGATTTGTGCTTTATTAAATTATTCACTTGAAGATCATTGAATTATTCTTTGATTGGACGCTTACACAAAGAAATACCAAAATTAAAACAGACTGGAAACAAATGTAAAAAAACAAGAAGTTATTTGTAAACATATATTTTATCAATATCAATTTGAGTTTTTAAATTTAAATTAAATTTTTTTACTTGTGTTTGTTTAATTACATAAAACCAGTTATTTCTCCACATCAGAATTATCGACAATACACGTTTCCTATCTTAAAAATTGGATGTGAATGTAGTCTGACAAGCCAGACCCACATCAAGATTGGCACACCATTGGCAGGGCTCAATCCGAGGGGCGGCATAAACGGTTGTCTTTCAAATTCCCTCTGCATGCAATAGGATAACGCTACAACCAACCAGGGCTGTGTCCGGTCCCGACAAAAAGTTGCAAAACGTTTTTTTAAATGGGAACGGTGCTGCGTTGAACACCCTAGCTGTGTCCCAAGGTGAAGGCCGCGCACTTCGAAGGCCGCATTTGAAGTGCGATTATGTCTTAGCGGCACTACGAAGGCTGTCCCAATGTGAAGGCTGCACCTCTGAAGACCGCATTTTAATTGCGATTGCGTCACAGCGGCACTACGAAGGGTGTCCCAATTCAAAAGCGACTTCAAAATGCGCCCGCCATTTCTCAGGCAAAGGAAGGGTACAGCAGATGGAACCTTCGCACAAAAATCCCAGAATTTATAGCACATTGGTGACTACAGGATTTGACTGGTCAGCATTCCCGCGGCACTCGATCAGATTTTTTGCGGCGCGGGATTAAATTTCCCAGTGAAAGACGGTAGCGGTCAGTAACTCAAGTGTAGCCTGATACTATTGAACAGCGCAACCGTTTGAACTTGAAGTAAACAAAACATTTAGTGGTGGCATTCGCACAGTCCCCAGTTCCCTGCCCTGAGCAACCTGGCAGATAAACTTTAATTTCCCAATTTTAACTTGCATAAATGTTAGTTATTTCTCAACCATTCTCTCAAGAAGTGGAATCAGTCCATTCTCTCCCTTTTCGCTCTTTCTTTTTTTTCTTTTATCTTTCTTTTTTCTGCACTTTCTTTAAATACAAATTAGATCTGCCCGGGGCTGTTTTTTTCATCCCCCTCCCGCAATAGGATCTATTCCGCAACGCAGCAGAAAAAATGTATAACACAAATAATTTATACTTATAACACAAAATATACTTATAATATTCTCACCACACACTTAATCTGTGCAGCAAATGAGTCAATTATTACACCTAGATTCCTTATCTGGTGCCGGACATTCGTTGACCACAGACCCAAAACGTCTTTTAAGTCACTGTCATTTGGCCCAAAAATTATGACTTCAGATTTGGTCACATTTAGCTGGAGACGGTTTTGCTCTAACCAGCACTTCACCTCC
Organism: Gobio gobio; assembly: GCF_949357685.1. Taxonomy (NCBI): domain Eukaryota; kingdom Metazoa; phylum Chordata; class Actinopteri; order Cypriniformes; family Gobionidae; genus Gobio; species Gobio gobio. Next base: position 50,604,505 of record NC_137114.1, read on the forward strand.
TCAAGACATAATAACAAAGATGACTGATAAGTTGATCCTCCAGATTTAATAGGCAAGTAAACCTGAATGTCATCAGCATAGAGGTGATATGACAACCCGTGTCTCTTAAAGACAAGACCTAAAGGCAGCAAAAATACTGTTGACCACAACATACTTCTTGATAGGCTAGAAAATTGGGTTGTGCTTTCTGAGATGGTCCTCAAATGGTTCAGGTCATACTTAGAAGGGAGAGGTTATTATGTGAGTATAGGTGACCATAAGTCTGAGTGGACATCCATGACATGCGGAGTCCCACAAGGGTCAATTCTTGCACCACTCCTATTCAACCTGTATATGCTGCCACTGAGCCAAATAATGAAAAAGAACAAAATAGCTTACCACAGCTATGCTGACGACACCCAGATCTACTTAGCCCTATCTATATATCATCATTTTATTCTTTTTAGTTGTCTTTACAACTGTATATTTCTATTTCTTATGCATCTGTCACCATTTTATTTTTATCTTTTAAATTCTCTTTACAACTGTTTTAATTATCCTTGTTTTTATTATTAATTCTTACACATGGTATTCTTATTTCTTATGTAAAGCACTTTAAATTGTCATTTTGTATGAAATGTGCTGTACAAATAAGCTTGCCTTGCCTTATTATTATTATTATTATTACATGAGGGTGAGTCAATTATGACCATTTTCATTTTTTGGTGAACTAACCCTTTAAAGAGCAGCTCTCCAAGTTCATCAAAATGTGTGAGGTATGTGTATGTCATGTCTGTTTTAATACTTCAACAAAGTTTTCCAAAATATATTTTTATTTGTATTCAAATAATTTTCTGGCCTATTGAGCTTCATAATGACAGAAAAACATCATACAGAGCTCAACGCTACACCCTGTGTAGGGAGACACTACACCCTAAATTGAAACATCCTACGCAAATGCATGGTTTTTAAGAAGGGCTGGGCAATAAACAGCGAGATCATGGTAAAATATGTCTAACAATAAGCTCTGGACATTTTTACTCTATTTTAATTAATCTAACAGTCTATCACGCAGTATAAATAAACATGACAACAGCCAGTCATAAATCTGCATGTTCTGTGTTGCAGTGTGAAGGAGCGGCATAGTTTCATGAATCATTTGTGTTTGTCAATAATAATCAATTGAATTAAATGCAATTTTTGTTTTGTGTTCCTTAGGAATGTTCTTTATCCTCTTTTTAACCCACTGATGAACAGATGGTGACCGGGATGAATGCCGGTCAAAAAGGAGAACGACTTTCCCCAATGGAGATCATTCCAGTGCTTTTAAAGGAGGAGATTTTCCTGGATAAGTTGAAGGATGTTGCATGCCTTTGCTGTGCTGATGGAGCTTCTTCATGACTGAACATCAGGTAATGAAGATTGGTGGTGATGCTTGTTCTGTATGTGTTCACAGACTTGACAAACTGTTATCATTTAATCTGTAATCACAAAACAACACTGAACAAGCATTGAACATTTGTCGAGGAAGTCACCCTCTCTCATTCATACACTCGCTCACATTCTTACACATATATACTTGTGTCTTAGACAGAAAATTCAATAACATTCAAACATTTCAAACATTTAACCCAACATACTGGGTTAAAACAACCCAGCGCTAGGTACGTCCCTTCTTTTTTCATAGATGTCATGTATTTATAAATTAACAAATTTCTCACATTCACTTCAGGTTTGTGAAAGAATATTGGGGACTTGTGGCATCCATAGGCTCTGTATAATAAATGTCCTAAAACTGTTATAATTCTGAGGCGGGAACTGATTTTAAAACATAGATTTCAAAGGTTTGTCTCAGCTTGATAAATTAAATGAAACTGGATCTAAACTGGACTGAGACAGAGATGTTTTCAGCAGCTCGGGTTAATGTGGTGCTGCTGTTATTTCTCTCGGTTATTTCGAGTCACCGAGCGCCCCCTGGAGGAAACAAGAGAGTAACGTTTGCTGCTCAATGCGTGCGGCAGGTGTTCACGACAGCTGAGAGCGCGTTTGCGGCAGCTGGAGAGCGCGAACGGCTAGCACTTATTTCCAGGGATTTCAGAACAGCGTAACAGATATGACGTCATCGGGCAGGCGTGGCCTATTTTAGAATCTGCATAGGTCAACGATCATGCGCAGTTTGGGAGGGAAAGCCGTTTGCTTCAGATACCTGTCCGCGATCGCGGGTGTTTCATGTCTGATTACGTTCATACTGTTATAAATACATTACAGTTAAACTTCAGATACCTGTCCGCGATCGCGGGTGTTTCATGTCTGATAACGTTCATACTGTTATAAATACATTACAGTTAAACTTCAGATACCTGTCAGCGATCGCGGGTGTTTCGTGTCAAATCACATTCATACTGTAGTAACTTCAGATACCTGTCCCGATCACTGGTGTTTCGTGTCAAATCACATTCATACTGTAGTAACTTCAGATACCCGTCCCGATCACTGGTGTCTCGTGTCATATCACATTCATACTGTAGTAACTTCAGATACCTGTCCCGATCACTGGTGTTTCGTGTCAAATCACATTCATACTGTAGTAACTTCAGATACCTGTCCCGATCACAGGTGTCTCGTGTCATATCACATTCATACTGTAGTAACTTCAGATACCTGTCCCGATCACAGGTGTCTCGTGTCATATCACATTCATACTGTAGTAACTTCAGATACCTGTCCCGATCACAGGTGTCTCGTGTCATATCACATTCATACTGTAGTAACTTCAGATACCTGTCCCGATCACAGGTGTCTCGTGTCATATCACATTCATACTGTAGTAACTTCAGATACCTGTCCCGATCACTGGTGTCTCGTGTCATATCACATTCATACTGTAGTAACTTCAGATACCTGTCCCGATCACGGGTGTCTCGTGTCATATCACATTCATACTGTAGTAACTTCAGATACCTGTCCCGATCACGGGTGTCTCGTGTCATATCACATTCATACTGTAGTAACTTCAGATACCTGTCCCGATCACTGGTTTTTTGTGTCATATCACTTTCAAACTGTAGTAACATCAGATACCTGTCCCGATCACAGGTTTTTCGTGTTGTAAGGTGGTGCCGATCGGTCTGGGCCGAGAGATGCCGTTCAGTCTGAACAGAGAAACCGTGATTTCCCGGAAACAAAGGACTTTCCCAAAGATTACCATTCGAACACTTCCCCAAATACACAACAGCCCCACCCGAGACACATCACACTGAGACACACACACCACACATTCACACCCTGCACAACACCCTCTGTATAACTCACTCTCACCCACACTGAAAACTCATTCAAAATCTATGCAACGCTAAATGTATACAATGTGTAACTATGCATGTTTAGTATCATTTGAAACGTATCAGTGCGTCTGGTAAAATGGTCTCATTCTCCTAAATCATAATGCAAACCTCCAAGAAGTTATGTAAGTTGATAAAAATACTATGTCTCACCAAAAGGTGACCCCCCACAGATCATCTACTCAAGTGCCTCCTGTATGTAAATAAATGCCCTCCTTTGCAGATGTCTAGAACCCATTCAAACACAGATCCTGGTTGCCCATTTGTGACCCCCCTGGATGAGGGACCAAAATCTAATTATAACCTCAAACACCACCATTTGTGGTCTTATTGAATTATCTGGGTATTTAAGGGAAGGTGATACAAGAATCGTGGAGTCTGTATTGAGATTTCCCACACTGCTTGTGTGTAGTTTTTCATGACCAGGTAAAGATTTCTAGAATCCTTGATTCTTGAATTATTGTTTCTGTATATGATTGATTGATGCTTTTTTACTCTTTGAGTTGACTTTTGATTGATGTTTCTTACCTGGTTAATAAATCGTTATGCTTTAAACTTACTGCAACGCATTTTGTGTTATTAACTCAGTATTTCATGTTATAACCATAACAGTACGGATATCTGCTCAGGTTAGTTTAACACGGACTAAGACACGGTTTTGGTGAAGCTTAAAGAGCACACCGGATCGATGCTTTAGAGCTCCGACTAACACATTGGCACTAGGTAACGTATACTTGGACTGTAGAGGTTGATAGGCTAAACAAGTCTTTCCGTTTAGAACAATAGTAAATTGTTAGACCAATCTAAATAGGGCAACCTCAATTCCTGATTATTGCAATATTGTTCTAATTAACGTATACGTGGGAAACCACGGCATGATTATAGAAAGTTATCATCAGAATTAGCAAGTTGGTCGCTTGATTCTGTGATAATGGTCATGGCCTCTGATTAGAAACAGTTTTGCATTAATTAAGTGAATTCAGATCTAAGGGAACTGAATAAAAATATTCTGGAATGATCAACGTATTGCACGGGCGTCCAGAATATCAGTGTGTCGCCTCTGCCTAGATGACCAAGACTGACTGGTCCGTAACAGAGATCGTAAACCCGGCCGGTGCGAAACTCTAGACCGTTACTGGAATCCTGAATGCTGAGTGTAACATAAGATAAACGATTTAAATTGAAAGACAAAGTATAAATCTAAAGTTAATGGTTAACAAAATCATTTAACACCTTTTCATTTAATGGAGTCAGATGAAACAACAAGGTAAATACATACAAAAGAATGTGTTTAAATTGAACTGTTTTATTGTGTAAAAGGAAAGACAGCGATACGCAGAGACACCTTCTCCCTGCCATTGGACGCCGAGAATTGGACCAGTGGGCGGGGTTTTACAGTGTCATATCACTTTCAAACTGTAGTAACATCAGATACCTGTCCCGATCACTGGTGTCTCGTGTCATATCACATTCATACTGTAGTAACTTCAGATACCTGTCCCGATCACTGGTGTCTCGTGTCATATCACATTCATACTGTAGTAACTTCAGATACCTGTCCCGATCACAGGTTTTTCGTGTCATATCACTTTCAAACTGTAGTAACGTCAGATACCTGTCCCGATCACTGGTGTCTCGTGTCATATCACATTCATACTGTAGTAACTTCAGATACCTGTCCCGATCACAGGTGTCTCGTGTCATATCACATTCATACTGTAGTAACTTCAGATACCTGTCCCGATCACAGGTGTCTCGTGTCATATCACATTCATACTGTAGTAACTTCAGATACCTGTCCCGATCACTGGTGTCTCGTGTCATATCACATTCATACTGTAGTAACTTCAGAGACCTGTCCCGATCACAGGTGTCTCGTGTCATATCACATTCATACTGTAGTAACTTCAGATACCTGTCCCGATCACTGGTGTCTCGTGTCATATCACATTCATACTGTAGTAACTTCAGATACCTGTCCCGATCACAGGTGTCTCGTGTCATATCACATTCATACTGTAGTAACTTCAGATACCTGTCCCGATCACAGGTGTCTCGTGTCATATCACATTCATACTGTAGTAACTTCAGATACCTGTCCCGATCACAGGTGTCTCGTGTCATATCACTTTCAAACTGTAGTAACGTCAGATACCTGTCCTGATTAAAATATACCATTCAGCTATGGAATAACTTCACTTAAACTTCACTTAACCACAGACTTCACATTCAATCATGTCATATCACGCAAGACAAATCTGTCGTTAAACCTGTTTTTATTAATTTCACTTCTTGTCTGTAAAAAAACTAACTTTTCCATAATGCCATATTCAGTTACTTACACAGAAAAACATGACATGAATATGATGCTTGATGTTTGAAGAACTGGTTGATACAGGTCTTACAGGATCTTCTCATGTACAATCTCCCAAACCATCACTTTTCTGAAGAGTGGAATGTCACTCTACAAAGAAAACGAGACAGATGAATCAAGAGCATAATAAAAATATTTGAAAGTGAATGGTGTGAACAGGAATACTCTAGCTTGATCATGTACCTGTCTGAAAGTGAGTGGCTTTCCTTGAGAAAGGAAGTCTGCATATTTACAGGCAAAAACACCACAGTCACTGCAATTCACCTGTTTAGGAATTGCCTTGACAAAATTAAGCAGAACATTTAGTCTTACAACGTGACAATTTTCATTTTTGGGTGAACTATCTGTTTAAGTCTCTACTGGTGTACTGCTAACTACAATGCGTAAAAAAAATAGCAACCAATGTAAAAATTATAATTTAATTTCCATCATGAATCAAACCTTTCTGGTCATATTTTCAGAGGACTATGTTTTAAATGCAGTGCAATATATTATACATTACAAATACAAGTTTATTTCATCCATACCTTGTCTTGTCCATCGTATCCAAGCTTGCTCACGGTGGAATGAGCAGAGATACTTCTGAGAATTTGGAAAGACATATTCCAAAGCTTGGTATTCTTGTTGTGAGTAATCAAGCATGAAGTATTTCGGCTCCCATTGCTGATTCCACTGTTTCAAGATGTTAAGGGCTTTGGTTATTGCAGCAGTCGTCTCATTTTCACAGATAAACTGAGCGATAGGTTTGTATCCAACATTTGTCCGAACAACAAGAAGAAACAAGGGCAAGGCATATTTGGTGGTTCTATAAGTAGCATCAAGAAGGACCATGTCTCCATAACGCTTAAGTAACTCCTGTTGTTGTACATTCTGATGAATAAACAAGAAAGTTTCTTGTGATGACGTCATCTCCTGTGTGTCGTTATCCTCTAAATCGGAGTCTGGAAATCCTTGTTCTTCTGTCTTCGCTTCAAACCTCACAACTGTCTGATCGATGTTGTTCTCTGTACATTTCCGGAAAAAAAAATTGGCACTTGGATCTGTTAATTTCCATTCATCAATCTTTTTTTCTACCTGCAGTTGATCAAAGCCAGAATAGTTTCCAGAAACTAAGGCGTGATGCACATGGTTTTGGATAACATGGCTTGAAGGGTAGTACGATGGGTCTTGTGGATGTGGTACAATGCTTCCCATCTCTGAAAGCTCTTTCTGGACAAAGGTTTTCAGAACCTTCTTTAAGAAAGGCACAGAGGTTATTCCAAGTGACACATATTCCTTTATTTTGTCACGCACCATGTGATGGATGTTATTTGAGAAATGACAGTTTTGTGTGAAGTGTTGTGGTTTTGGTGTGCTTCTGCCAAAGGTATTTTCACATGGATAATTTCTGAAGTGACGGTGGTGTTCTCTTTTAATGACTCCAGAACACCCTTAATTGCTGCTTGTTTTTCAGTTCTAGAACTTGTTTTAGTCACAGCAAACTGGTCGTATCTGTGAAAAAACACATTGTTTAATGATACCCATTCAATCAATATTCAATATGTTGTACTAACCTTATGAGACAACACAAGAAATATGCATTTCATACGTTGACCGAGAACAAATCACATTTGTTTTGCACTTCTCTGCCACCATATTTTCATCACTAATTAAATAGATTTTACACAAAGAGAAACAAATCATATAAACTTTAAAGCAGTGATTCTCAATTGTGTGTCTGTTTTTATAGTCAAAAACATAGAAGAAACACTAGTTACAAACCTGTAGTAAGGTTGATTCATCAGCACGATGTCACAAGAAAAAACCGGGGCCCTAAGCAAAAACAGTTGATAACCTCTTGGTCTCATTTACTAAGCATGTGTATGCACAGATTTGTGTATGAAATCTGTGTAAGAACATTTTCCTAAACAAATCATTCATCAATAACTTTCATTCTAAAATTTAGGACCCAAAAAATAAAAAACTCTTGGTGGCCATGTTAAGATGAAATAAGTAAGAAAAGATGCGTTACAGCTAAAGCTGTGAGGTAGCTCTGCATAATGACGCAGACAGACATATGTACAGCAGGCTAATCAGAGGTCTGTAATGTCTATATAAAAGGTGTTTATTGCGTTTGAACTTGTGACGATGGCACTCTTGGCATTGCTCGAGGATCTCAGATGAGAAATGTAAATTACTAATCTCGGGCATGTGGTCGTTCATTTAAAATATTCCACATTAGAATGAGTTTAATAAACTCATGGGCATACACATGTGTTGTGAATTAGGTGAATAAAGTTTTCGTGAGAAGTTCAAATGTGCGTATAAATATGAATTGTATACACATATTAGTGAATGAGACCAACTGTTCCCAGTGTTTTAAAGCTTCATTAACTAGCAGATATTTGTATTCAAAATACTACTACATACCGGTATTAAGAAAACTATTTTAAAGAAGAGAAATTGCCTTTTAATTCACTTAATTTTAAAAGCCCTTTGTGTAATGCAATACTTGCCTTACTACATATCGGACATAAAGTTTTGCTGGGCAATCCACTTTCTTGCTGTTTTGAATATGGAACCTTTTTCTTCTTGTGTATTCATGTTCAGTATGCTGCAGAACGAAAGAAATAAAACATTTTAGGACCAGGCACTAGTATTTGTGAGTGAACAAACATTTTCATGTGGCATATATAATTTTGTAAAGTGAACATGCTTCTCATTCTGCAGAATGAATGCATTAAAAAAAAAAAAAAAAATTATAACAAAAAACATTTGATTGACAGTTATGCTTAAATGGTAGATTAGTTATGTAGACACATATAAACCATGCAGATGTATGGATTTCTTAAATTTACAAAAAAAGGGTACATTATATAAGTTTTATTTACTACATTATTTACTCACCCTCATATCATTCCAAACCCATAAGACTCATCTTCAGAAACAAAAAATATATATTTTTAATGAAATCTGAGATATTCCTGTCCATTCATTTACAGTCCACACAACTACCATGTTTAAAGACATCATTAAAGTAAACCATGTGACTCCAGTAGTTTAACCTCAATTTTATGAAGCAACACGAGCACTTTATTTACAGAATATTAATCTCCAACATGCGTGTACAAGATCAAAACACATGCCTGTGAACATTTGTTAGAGATTAATATTTTGTGTAAAAAAAAAATTTCAATCAAAATCAATGCCCAAAAGTCAAGTCAAGTCAACTTTATTTATATAGCGCTTTTAACAATGCAGATTGTTTCAAAGCAGCTTTACAGTGTTAAACAGGAAAATAATGCAGCATAATTTTATTCAGCTGTATAGCCATTCTGGAGAAAACGGTGATGTCATCAGTTCATTTCAATTATCATACAGTGACAGTGTGGGCTTTAGATCAATAATTAGATGAGTAATTTAGTTTATATGGTTAATTTAGTTTAATAATTCGATTTATTTGGATATTTATTGGAAAAATTTTGCGAAAAAAGAAATTACAATTCAGGTCAAACCACTGGAGTCATATGGATTACCTTAATGAGGTCTTCTTTACTACCTTCCTGCAGCTTGAAAGTGGTAATTACGTAGCAGTCAATGAAGGGACAGAAATCGCTCAGATTAATTAATAAAATATTACTTTGTGTTCCTAAGGTGAACAAAAGTCTTACAGAGTAATCAATGACAATTGTCATTTTTGGGTTAACTAACCTTTTTATAATTCCACTAATAAAGGGCTTCAAAATCACTGAACTGTGACAAAGTGGCCCTGCAAGAACATAACCGGACAGTTCTGCACTGAACCCATTACAAGTGTGGTGAACAAAATGTGTACAGATACATACCAAATCATCTGTTGTGGGTGTCTTCTTGTAGTTCTTTCCATGCTGACAGGAATATATCACCCTTCTTTTCACAGAGAGTGGGACGTGTTCTGAATAGTCTTCCACTTGCCAGAGACATCGTGGTGTCACTTTCTGCTTTTTGTGACTGTCATCAGACCTTTTATGAGGAAAATTAAGACAATTGAAATTAAAAATGGATTATAAATTATGGCACAAGCACAGCGTAATAAATACTTTAACAAATGTATTGCTTGCTGTTCGTTCATTTTAGTTAATGCTTTAACTAATGTTATCAAATGAGACATTATTGTAAAGTGTTACCCTTTGCTACCTCCTATAATCTTACAATACATTTTATATACAGAGCTATACTGTATTTGTGTTAATGTGTTTTCTGTAGTGAATCTGTCTGAAACTAGACAAATTCCCTATATCATGGCAATTGTAATACAGAAACAGGCATAGAAATATTTCTCAGAAGGAGAAAAAACATGCAGTAAATATATGGACTGTTAAATTACCAAACAGTGTAAGATGTGCCAGATGCACGCTTGTGGCTTTCCAGGAGTTGTTTCAGCTCTTCTTCTGACGAAACAATTCCTGTGATGTACTGTTCTGTTGAGGTACATGTTTTAAAAGTTGATGGGAGCCAGTCTGATGGAAACAAAGTATATTAATGAGGTTCAGTAGGCTACTTTAGTCTATATGATCTTTTTAATTCTGTATATTCACTCGATATAACTGGTAAGATGCAAATATAAAAACATTTTCAAAATAAACATCAGTTAATAAATTAAGATCAGGTCAGTAACGTGTAACGGCCACCTGGAATACGGTGCAGGATGTTAATGTTGTTGTGCCTTTAAGATGACCGCTTCTATGGTGCACACTGTTTTTTATGTGAGCGCGCACGCATGTTGAGTGTGACGAGAGAGATGACTGCTCTACGGCCGACTGGTGTTTCAGTTTATTAATGTTACCTTTTCCCCTTTGATTTTGTAACGTTTTTCAGAGTGTTTTCTTTCATTTTCCCCTCACTCTTTTTACATGTATGGGAAGAGTGTATTCTTTTGTGCGAACCCTTTATAAAGACTCGTGGGACTACCAGTTCATTTTGACCAGTGTCGTTCTTCTCGCCTCCTGTTTCTTATGTTTTTCGTCTGGGCAGACTTCACCCTCTGGTAGACGTTACAAACGTTAATCAAACATGGTTTTACTATAGTAAATACTATAGTGTAACGTTAGTAACCATGATTTTTTTGGCTGATTAGACTGATTACGTTTACGTTAACGTTACCAGTTTTACTACAGATAGATACTATGGTAAAACTATGGTTAGTTTAGTAAGGCCATGATTATTTTGTGGTAACAATGGATTAACTACAAAAAAAACATGGTTTTTGGTATTATTTGTAGTAAAACCAAGGTTAATTTTCGTAAAGACACTCACTACAACATACAATAAAACGTAATTAGGCTAACGTTACTAACATCACTGCACGTTTTACATTTTTGGTTGCTTATTTGTCTTAGAAAATCGTTTAACTCTAAGATAATAAACCAAAAATAGCTACCTGTATGACTGTTTTGTATTTCATTGTCCATCGCAGGTGTGACGGTTTTCTTCATTATCCATTGCAGATGATCTTGATTTTGAGATTGGAAATGCCCGCGCAAAAAAACAGTATTCTGCGCATGATCGGTGACCTCGTATTTTTATTTTATTTTTTGGAAAGGGGGCGTCTCCCCCACACATCGAGACACGCCCATTTTACGTCGCGGTAATGAAACCCCTGGAATTTAGTGGATGCCAGCGCGAACCTGAAAAGTGAAGATAGACGAGAGAACGGACAAACTACAAGAGGTAAACAAACACTAACGTCATATAAGGGATTCAGTCCATTGTTTATTGAACATGTGTAAGGTTAGTTAAATATGTCAATAACACAAATAACACTTGGATGGGGATGTTTGTAAATCTACATATAGAGAATGGGAACGTGACGTCAGCAACGCAATGCATTCGCGGACTTTAGGACACAGACACTACATTAGAGAATGAGTAGTAGTGGAGGTAGACTTTAAAACTTGTATTATACAGTTAAAAACACATTAGAATGGTTTCGCTTGCTGTGTTATGAACTGTCATAGCCGCTCTTACAACCTGCGTGGAAAACATATCTCAAATCATGCGCAATATTTCAGTTTACCAGCGTGGAAATAACAAAAGTAAGTGAAAGTAATGCTGCCTTCACGTGCTATCGGAAATTTGACAATTCCCACTTCTAAAGTCGTGATTATGAAGTATGAACTCATCTCGTTCATATTTCGAGGGGTGGAGCGCGTTCACGTGCAATTTTTACCTAGGAAACTACACACTAATTCCGAGAGCACGTGAAGGCAGCATAACACTCGGAAATAAACAACTTAGCCAAAATGTGTCTTTATAATTTGTATTTATTATTTATAACCGATATTACAGTTGAATATTTTCTGAACCGCTTAAATGTGCTCACACCATAAATAATGCATGAAACGCGTCTGGAAATGCTTCATTGTTCAGCTTCTCTCAGTAGAAGGAAATATTGTACTTGTTCCATTTAAGTCCAGTAAAACTTTTTAGTACTGTAGGCTACAGCGCTTTCAAATACAAATCATTTCAAAGCTGAATTACGAGCCATAATCTGTTATCCTTTAATGCTTTAACGTTAAGGAATTAGGGCGATATGATATAGACTATGTTGATTGAATAAATTATCCACTGGCTGAGATCAAGCTATAAGTATATTTATTATTTTATATATCAGATACAGACTTTTTAGTTAGGCTATTAAAAAATAAACTGCAAAAGACAAACCAATGTGTGGTGCGATAGAAGGCGGCCGTCTGATTTCTCATTGCATGAAACGTGATGAATATGTGCAATGTCCTGGCCGCACGACTGAGCGCTCATGAACGTAAGAGATTCAAATATTAGTCCATTTATTATAAGTGAGTGCAAGCAAGAGTTCTTAAAAAGTATTAAAGTAAATACAGTCGTTTTTTCCTCAGGTGATTCACCTTTGTTATCATTGTACGCTCCTGAGCGTGTCCTAAAACATGGCGGCGACTACCCATAATGCAATGCGCAATGACGTAGTTTCCCAGACTCTATTATGGATTGTTTCGTGCATGATGATCACTGGCTTGTAAGATAATCATAAGAGCTGTGAAAAATAACCAAATAGTCTAGGGATATATGACATGCACTTATAGATCATAATCTTGTACAGCAGTTATTATTCACATTTTGACTGTAGAATGACAGAACTAACCTTTGGCTCATCATAAATCTGATATTTGATAGACAGACACATGATCTCTTGTTTTCTGTTATTACCCTTACGAAAATGAACCATGTTTTTACAAATAAAACCAAAAAACATGGTTATTATAGTTAAACTGTGGTAACCACAAATTAACCATGGCTTTGCTACTTTAACCATAGTACAATCGGTTCGGTTCTGAAGGCTCGTCACATCAGTTTTTTGCTATTCTATTCTTAGGCGACAGGAACAGAAAAATAAAATGTTTTATTGCAATACTCTTTCTTTATTTAACTTAAAAGACTTGAAAGACCTTACCTAATCAAAACTTTACTTAAAAAAACCCATGTACACATTCCTAGTGTATTGTATAATATAAAATAAATATATATATAAAGATTTACAGTGGCAGCTCAGAGCTGCATTTAAGTATGAAATTGAATGAATAAATGTAAATAAAACACTACACAGACTTCACTATAAAATTCTTATTAAAGCTACTGTATTAAAGTGTTTAAGTCAAGAGCAATGAGTGATTTTCTCTTTGTCCTTTGTTGTTTTATTAACATTAAAGGGATAGTTCACTCAAAAATGAAAATTATTTCATTGATTACTCGCGCTCAAGTTGTTTTAAACCTGAATAAAGTTCTTCTGTTGGACATAAAATATATTTTGAAGAAGGTTGGCTACCAAACAGTTCCTGGTCCCCATTGTAGGAAATAATAATATGGATGTCAATCGCTACTATCAACTGTCTGGTATTCAGCTGTCTGTGTTCAACAGGAGAAATGAATACAGGTTTGGAACAGCGTTAGAGTAAATAATGACATTATTTTAGAGGTGAACTGTCCCTTTTGCTGTCAATTCAAGACCTGCATGCATCTAATATACAGAGCCGATTTTACTTTCACTTTAAACATAACCGACTGTGTTTATGTTATCCTTGTGTGTATATGACAGTATCAGCACAGTAAGACTACTTAGTCCAGTAATCACATGTTTGACAGGCGTTTAGTGCTTACGCTCAGAAAATCGCATGTTAAAACAGTGCGTAAGCACGCGGATGAAATGTTTAACCAGCAAGGCTTTAAAACGCATGCAAATAATGAACTTATGTGATTGTGAATAACTATAGTCACCCGTGAGTATCTACCACCATTAACGTGTGATGTGAATGTATGTTGCAATTCACAAGCATGTATTGAACCGTGAATGCCTTACCAAACGGTTCAACATTATACTGAGAATTGTGGAATCCCTAGTGGTTATATAATTGGTAATCAATCAACATGATTACTACATTTTTACTATCAAGTCAAGTCAAGTCAACTTTATTTATATAGCGCTTTTAACAATGCAGATTGTTTCAAAGCAGCTTTACAGTGTTAAACAGGAAAATAATGCAGCATAATTTTATCCAGCCGTCTAGCCATTCTGGAGAAAACGGTGATGTCATCAGTTCATTTCAATTATCATACAGTGACAGTGTGGGCTTTAGATCAGTAATTAGATCAGTAATTTAATTTATATGGTTAATTTAGTTTAATAATTAGATTTATTTGGATATTTAGTTGAAAAATGTAGTCTCCCCAATACTATAATAAAACCATAGTTCATTTTCATAAGGGTAATTCAGGGTTCACTTGAATCTTCACATTTTTCCTCCTTGAACTGATTTTACATACTCTATGTAAAGTAAAGACAAGTAGTTTGTCTGTAGTTTGTTTCAGCCTGTCGACACATAAAATGTGCTTAATGTGCCAATTTACAGCAGATCTTAGACATCACCATAATGAATGAGCTGAAAACAGGGAACTTTTGGCTTTTCAGCAGCTCAGTTAAACATTATGGCCTGTACTTTTTAAATGCAGATTGAATCAAAACACAGTGATCACAGTTCACACCTGCAGTGAAGCCCCTCCCACAACAATTCACCAATAAATACTGGGGCTGCGTTCGAAACCGCATACTCATCCGATCCGCACTTTATGCCCCATGTTGACGTTATCATGTGACCTACGACGTTATCTCAAGCGCAACAACTTGAAAGACGAGTGACATGTTTAATTCATCGATCTATAAATATCTTAATATTGATTAAACTTGCTAATTTTGTGGTCTTGTTGAAGAAACAGCTGCCCATTTATTTTGTGATATTAACCCATCTGACCCAGTTTTATCCTTACCAAAACCGTGATCTCTTGAATATGTTGTTCATTTCTTTATTTTATATGCAAAAAATTTCATCCACAAGCAAAATTGGCCTAAATCTCGTTTATATTTTCCTTTTTTTTATTGCATTATGATGAATTATTCAAAGATATCTAACCTTATTATAGTTTTTTTTCTTTGTTTATAATGTATGCAAACCCATGATATTTGTTTTGTTTTATCATTATGATTGTTAAAGATACAACCATGTAATTATAAAATAAAAGATATGAGTGACAGGTGCAGTGAGAGCTCATAACTCCACAGCCCGACCTGTGCGGTTTCCCTCAGTGTCTGCACAGAGACGTCTTTCAGCTGCTCGAGGATCTCACCTTTGGAGAAAACTGTTGATTTTATACTCCAAAAATATAAGTATCACTATTAAAAATTAAGATTACCCCAGAATGAATTGCATTGCTAGCCCACTAAAACACTTACAATAATAATGACAAATGCTGACCAATACTTAATTATATTACTTTTTCTTAATTTTTTTTACTGAAAATTATATTGTTTTAGTAAAACAAGCAAAATGCAACTTGTCATATGACATAGCGATGCATGAATACACACTAGACAAATGCAGCCGATGTGAATGCCATTTTTCAGTCAAGCAATGAATAAATGCATGAGTTAATAAAATATTTTATTTACTGACAACAATAGGAAACATGAATTAATGAGTAAAAGAATTAATAAAAGTAAACATCACAAATGAATAAGTCACCAACACATGAAACAAAGCTTTATTCAAACGTATTGTTCAAACTATCACA
The DNA here is from genome assembly GCF_949357685.1 of Gobio gobio. NCBI lineage: Eukaryota > Metazoa > Chordata > Actinopteri > Cypriniformes > Gobionidae > Gobio > Gobio gobio. Next base: position 50,620,315 of record NC_137114.1, read on the forward strand.
TTTACAGGCGGTGAAGCCCACATCTGCTGCCATCTCAACACAGCTGTGCCAGTTCTGTGGCTTTATGTTGATGAAGCAGTTGACCACCGTGAACACCTTCGCCTGTCCCAGCCGTCCCTCATGTCCCTTCTGAACCCCACAACCTTGAAGCAAGAGTGGAGAACATGTGCGGGACAATTTGACTGCTGATGTCTGCTCCAAACATCTGTGTGTCTGCTCTCCATCAGCATGACTACTTAAAACGTTTTACAATTCATGTTATCAGCATCCCATTTCTTGCCATATTTGATTTAATATTTTTACAATTACATGCTATTTGTATTGTAGCTATATGACTTTTGTGGTGTAGTGGGCTAAACACTGAACTGATAAGCAGAAGGTTTCAATGAGCAAGCCTCAACCACAGAAGCTCTGCAGCAAACACACAGACATCAAGAATCAGAAAAGTGCTGAAATAACTCTGTTTGAAATTAAAATAAAATACAACTTAAGATTTAAATTTATGTTTTATTCGTTTCTGTAGTATACTCAAAGCCTTTGATGACAGCCTTTCATCACCCTCTCTCCAGTCTCCACCAGATAAACACACATGAGCTCTTCTGCCCCTGTAACATCAGACAACATTCATCTTACCTGGATCTTAAACAACACCTTGATAAAAGCATAAAAGTTTATGTGCTCAATACTACATTTAAATGTTGAGGTAGTTGCTGATGTGTTAATGTTCCTCAATTCATCAACAGTACTAATGGACAAATAAAAAAGATAACTTATGTTTAGTTACTTTATGTAGATTTATTAACATTACTGACGTTCATGTAAAGTAAGCAGTGTTGACAACAGTGAACTCTACATTATAGCACACACACATCACTCTGATCAGATGTCTATTTCATGCTGTGATGTCATCTGCAATACTTATCGAAAATGTCCCCTGTCAAATGTTAAACGCACATTTAGGAAACGTCTATATTGCATATGGTTAAGAGTGCATTCACACCTTTTCTTTAAACAAACGTTTATCAGGTTCTTGTACACAGTTAAAGTAATGCTTTCAAGAAAACGATGATTAACAAATCTTCAGAAGTATGTGTGCTTAATGAAGCACGACTGGTGCGTTAACTATATGAAAATGAAATATTTTACAGCTATTTAATACCTTTAATATATCAATATTTAATATATATTAATGTCTTAAAACCAACAGTTTCCTCGTCAGTTGTTAAATATGTGAAATTTAAATACAATTAACAGCGGTTCAGTTTGTTGAACTTACACTTGAAAACAGCTGTGTCTCCGTCCTCCGACATGTTCGAAAATGATGATTCCCCGTGGCCTCATGGGATATTAAAGTGTCCATCGCATGCACACTTCAGAATCTGGGCGGACGCAGTAGGCCATCCGGGGATTTCTCGCCTATACTGTTTTATAAATACTGAGGTTTCGGACATACTACTCCATTCACGTACTGTTTTCTCCTACTATGTATTAGGTAAGTAGGCATATTCGGACGCAATTTAAGTACACGCACGTCCGAATCTCGCGAGAATTAGTTCATCCGCCCGGTAATTCTCGCCTACTCTTTTATGAATACTGAGGATTCGGACATACTATTCGCTCGCCTACTGCTTTTTACATACTATATAGTAGGGAAGTATGCGGTTTCGAATGCAGCCTGGGAATATCCACATCATCATACAAGAGAAGGACAAACTTCAGGTGTAGCAGCTGAAATCTGTGTGACTGTTATAGATGGAGTTTATTAAAGAGGAGATTGAAGACATGAGTTATCCAGAACCATCCAGAATAAAACATGAAGATACTGAGGAACAAACAGGTTGGTGTCCATTCTTGATTCTTCATTGTTGACTGCTTTGGTGGATGTGAATTAATAAACAGTATATGGATGATAAATGATCATAACCTTGTATAGCAGTTGTCAAGCATATTGTTAACTGCATTAACAAGTGAATGTCAAAACAAACCTTTGCCACATGAAAGATCTGATACCTGATCTCTGTTACTTTCTGTTATTAAATCAGGGTTCACTTGAATTGATTCTAACTTGATGTGTATTTTAGACCAGGTGGAAGTAAAACGGGAAAAACAAGAACTGAATGAAGTGAATGAGGAACATCCTAACTTTACAACTCAAAGAGCAAAAGCCAAAAAGCTGCACACCTGCACTCAGTGTGGAAAGAGTTTCACACATAAAGGAAACCTTAACACACACATGAGAATTCACACTGGAGAGAAACCGTATACATGCACTCAGTGTGGAAAGAGTTTTTCTCAAGCATCAGCTCTCGGTTATCATCTGCTCCATCACTCTGGAGAAAAACCATTTAACAGTGATCAGTGTGGTAAAGAGTTTATTTCATCATCAAATCTAAAACGACACCTTACGACAGTTCATTCAGATGAGAAGCCTCATGTGTGTTCTCACTGTGGAAAGAGTTTTTCATGGCTGAACAGTTTTAAACTGCACCAGAAAACACATGATGAAGTGAGATAGTATATGTGCTTTGACTGTGGGAAGAGCTTTATTATAGCTGACCATCTGAAACAGCACCAAAGAATTCATACTGGAGAAAAACCTTACAAGTGCTCATATTGTAAGAAGTGTTTTGCTCATTTTGGATCTCTGAAATCACATGAGCGAGTTCATACTGGAGAGAAGCCGTACCGCTGTACTCAGTGTGAGAAGAGTTTTAGATATTCAAGTACACTCTAAAAAATGCTATGTTAAAAATAACCCAAGTTGGGTTGAAAATGGACTAACCCAGCAATTGGGTTGTTTTAACCCAGCAATTGGGTTGTTTTAACCCAGCAATTAGGTTGTTTTAAGCAAACATTTAACCCAACCGCTGGGTTAAAACAACCCAATTGCTGGGTTAAAACAACCCAATTGCTGGGTTAGTCCATTTTCAACCCAACTTGGGTTATTGTTAACCCAGCATTTTTTAGAGTGTAATCTAGTGGCTCATATTAAAAAGTGTTGTTCTGTGTCACAGTGAGCAAATGTTTTCTTTGATCAAAAATGTAAATCATGAAATCATGTGAAACTAATAAACTAGTGTTGCTGTGAAATGACACAAGATTTGTGCTTTATTAAATTATTCATGTGAAGATCGTTGAATTATTCTTTGATTGGACGCTTAAAGGGATAGTTCACCCAAAAACGAAAATTTGATGTTTTGCTGCTTACCCCTAAGGCATCCAAGATGTAGGTGTCTTCGTTTCTTCAGTAGAACACAAATGAAGATTTTTAACTCCAACCGTTGCTGTGTGTCACTTATATAATGCTTGTCAATGGAGACAAATTCTATTAGAGTGAAAAAAACATGGACAGACAACTTCTAATTAAACCCTGCAGCTCGTGACAACACATTGATGTCTTAAGACACGGAACGATCGGTTTCTGAGAGAAACCGAACAGTATTTATGCAATTAATTTCACCTCATATCAGACGAATGCTTCAGCTCTGCAGACTGCCATCACTTCCTGTCAGTGAGGTCAAAATTCTGGCCGGGTCATAGATATGTATACGTAGATTCCTCATTCGAGCGATCCACGCAGGCACTAATGAGGTATCTATGTATATATCTATGACCCGGCTGGAATTTTGACCTCACCTACGGGAAGTGATGGCAGTCTGCAGAGCTGAAGACATTCGTCTGATATGAGGGGAAATTAATTGCATAAATACCGTTCGGTTTCTCTCAGAAACCGATCGTTTCGTGTCTTAAGACATCAATGTGTCGTCATGAGCCGCAGGGTTTAATTTGAAGTCGTCTGTCCATGTTTTTTTTACTCTAATAGATTTCGTCTCCATTGACAAGCATTATATGAGTGACACACAGCAAAATGCTCATTGCAAAAAACAACAAAAAAAATCCCCAAAGTAATCCATATCGTCGCTGTCCGATGAAAACCACGTATGTCGATTTTGCCGATTTTGAGATTTTTCGACGGATTGAATGTCCAGGTTCATTTCCGTATACTGTATGCTTCACATATCTAAATGGCCAATGAAAAGTTGTGAAATCATGTCATCTGATTTTCACGTATATCCATTTGGTGTCAAAGCTGTCAATCACGCCGCGTATCTCCCGCCCTGTGGAAGCATCTCGCCGGTCTCGTGAAGTTTCATCGAAGCTCAGCACTGGATAGCCGAAAGTACGACATTGAAGCTCTCTACAGTTTAGTTCTAATCTAGTTCTTCACAGATTAGTTTGCTTGCTAGTATGTAAATAAACTCGGTCTCATTGATAAGATTCAAACTTTTTTTTTTCTTAGTCAAACTGATCAAATTATAGCCTGTAATGCTACTGTCATGATTGTCACTAGAACATGCCTCACTCATACTGCTATCACCGCTTGCCAGAGGCTGAGAATGTCCAGCACGTATTCCTCTGTCAATATGAAACGCGGCTTGGCCATTCTAATTAATGATCGGAAGAACGCGTATCGACCACCGTTACTGTAAAATATGCACGTATGTCCATTTAAACAAAATTTTGGTCAAATGTGGATTATATCATTACACTGGCAAGAATATGGTTACATGTAAAGATGCCGTACCAAGTATGACAACGCTACATTCAACTGCTTTTGAAATACTGTGTTTTTTTCACTTCCTGAAAAGTAACCGTTTTGGACATACGTGAGTTTCATCGGGAAGCGACGATATGAATCACATGGTTTCCTCCAAGACCTCTGAAGAGACACAATCGCTCTTTATGATTTACAGTTTAAATTTAGGTTTATAATCACATTCAAGCAACATAGTCTGAGCTCATTATCATGAGAACCGAACAGCTCTGGAACAATTAGGTTTAATCATGTGTGGTTTGCATTTAAACACAAGTAAAAACAGGCATTTTTATTAAAGATTTATGATTTATGATCACGTTTCTCTATATAGATCAGTGTTTATGATGCATTTCAAATAATATGATGTTGAAATCCTTATTGGAATTTTAGTAGTAGCCTATTACAAACGGATCATGTAATGGACAACAGCCTTTTAAGATGTAAAAGTGAACAACATATGAATAAGTATGCATATTGCAATGCTTAATAATAGTTTGTAAATGTTTATAATACATTATAATTTGATACTTTTTAAATGTTAAATGTTTTTTTTAAATATCTTACTTTTGAAAATATTAAAAAAGATAAATGCATAAATATTTAATATATATTGCATTATATATGTATTATATATAGCATAAATAAATACACTAAATATGTTTTTTAAAGTATAATTAAGCATATATATTTATTACCAAAGTACTTCTGGTATACTTTTTAGAAATATATTGAATTGCAATTCAATATATTTTTAATGCATTTCAAATAAGCATGTTGGGAATACAAATGTATTATAAGCATACTACTTGAATTTCAAGTCTATTTTTAATTTATTTAATAGTACAACGTTTTCACCTGGGCTGCTGTCCTGTCTATAAATCCATAAATCTACACTCATAACTGGAACCACTGTTTTTTTTTCATAGATACAGTCTCACATTCACTTCAGGTTTGTGAAAGAATATTGTGGACTTGTGCCATCCATAGGACCAGATATTCAACAGATTTTAAAACATAGATTTCAAAGGTTTGTCTCAGCTTGATAAATGAAATGCAACTGGATCTAAACTGAATGAGACAGAGATGTTTTCAGCAGCTCGGGTTAATGTGGTGCTGCTGTTATTTCTCTCGGTTATTTCGAGTCACCGAGCGCCCCCTGGAGGAAACAAGCGAGTAACGTTTGCTGCTCAATGCGTGCGGTAGGTGTTCACGACAGCTGAGAGCGCGTTTGCGGCAGCTGGAGATCGCGAACCTGAAAAGTGAAGCTAGATGAGAGAACGGACAAACTACAAGAGGTAAACAAACACATAACTAACGTCATATAAGGGATTCAGTCCATTTTTTTATTGAATAGATGTGTATGGTTAGTTAAATATGTCGAAAAAACAATTAACAGTTGGATGAGAATGTTTGTAAAGCTACATATTTATGAATTGTTTTGTGGATGATGATCACTAGCTTGTTTGACTTAGTTCATATATTGTTAAATAATTATCATAAGAGCTGTGACAAAATAACCAAATAGTCTTCGGATATGACATGCACTTAGATCATAATATTGTACAGCAGTTATTATTCACATTTTGACTGTAGAATGACAGAACTAACCTTTGGCTCATCATAAATCTGATATTTGATAGACAGACACAATCTCTTGTTTTCTGTTATTACCCTTACGAAAATTAACCATGGTTTTACTACAAATAAAACAAACAAAAAAACATGGTTATTAGTTAAACTGTGGTAACCACAAATTAACCATGGATTTGCTACTCTAACCATAGTTTAACCATGGTATTTGTGGTAAAACTGTGGCCAATTTACAGCAGATCTCAGACATCACAATAATGAATGAGGTAAAAACAGGGAACTTTTGGCTTTTCAGCAGCTCAGTTAAACATTATGGCCTGTACTTTTTAAATGCAGATTTAATCAAAACACAGTGATCACAGTTCACACCTGCAGTGAAGCCCCTCCCACAACAATTCACCAATAAATACTGGGAATATTCACATCATCCTACAAGAGGAGGACAAACTCCAGGTGTAGCAGCTGAAATCTGTGTGACTGTTAAATATGGAGTTTATTAAAGAGGAGATTGAAGACATGAGTTATCCAGAACCATCCAGAATAAAACATGAAGATACTGAGGAACAAACAGGTTGGTGTCCATTTTTGATTCTTCATTGTTGACTGCTTTGGTGGATGTGAATTAATAAACAGTATATGGATGATAAATGATAGAGAAATGCATCTAAATGATAATAATAGTACTTGTCAAGAATATTGTTAATTATATTAAAAAGTGAAAGACAGAATAAAACTTTGCCACATGAAAGATCTGTTACCTGATCTCTGTTGCTTTCTGCTATTAAATAAAGGTTCACTTGAACTGATTCTAACTTGATTTGTATTTTAGACCAGGTGGAAGTGAAACGGGAAAGACAAGAACTGAATGAAGAGGAGGAACATCATAACCTTAAAACTCAAAGAACAAAAGCCAAAAAGCTGCACACCTGCACTCAGTGTGGAAAGAGTTGCACACATAAAGGAAACCTTAACAAACACATGAGAGTTCACACTGGAGAGAAACCGTATACATGCACTCAGTGTGGAAAGAGTTTCACACAAAAAGCACACCTTATCGCACACATGAGTGTTCACACTGGAGAGAAACCGTATACATGCACTCAGTGTGGAAAGAGCTACACACAAAAAGAAGACCTTAACAAACACATGAGAGTTCACACTGGAGAGAAACCGTATACATGCACTCAATGTGAAAAGAGTTACACAAGTGTAACTGGTCTCAAGATTCATCTGCGCATTCACTCTGGAGAAAAACCATTCAAGTGTGATCAGTGTCGTAAAGACTTTATTTCATCATCACATCTAAAACAACACCTGCAAGTTCATTCAGATGAGAAGCCTCATGTGTGTTCTCTCTGTGGAAAGAGTTTTTCAAGGCTGGACAGTCTTAAAATTCACCAGAAAACACACAATGAAGTGAGAGATTATATGTGCTTTGACTGTGGGAAGAGCTTTACTACAGCTATAGGTCTGAAACAGCACCAAAGAATTCATACTGGAGAAAAACCTTACAAGTGCTCATATTGTGACAAGTGTTTTGCTCATTCTGGACACCTGAAAGTACATGAGCGAGTTCATACTGGAGAGAAGCCGTACCGCTGTACTCAGTGTTGGAAGAGTTTCACCCAATCAAGTAGTCTCGTGACTCATATTATAAAGCATTGTTCTGTATCACAGTGAGCAAATGTTTTCTTCAGATCCAAAATGTTCAAGTAAATCATTGTGTGCCATCTTTGTTGAAAAAAAAGTATATTGTATTGTGTATATAGTCTCTTTTTCAATAGTATATTTTGACCAAAATTGTATCATCTTTAAATATATAAAAAGTATATTAGCAGAATAGAACCGGAGAAAAAGTCCTGCTGTTTGGAGGTAAGTTGTAGCCTACTAGTCATTAAATTATTCGTATCAATTTCACAAACGAAAAACTTTCAATGTTTCGTGTTACTTTAACAAACAGAAAAGGAGGTTTTGGTTTGATATTATTATTATTATTTTTTTTTGTGATAACGCTTCAGTGTTCTTTTAATGAAAAACTTGTTAAGTTAATTTTGTTCAGTTTTGCTGAAACCATGTGAAGTTTAAATAATGTTGGACTTGTTAATGAAATTTGTCTCTTTATTAGTGATGCGTTACATTTGATTTATTATAATGGCCTTGAAAACAAAGGCAATTAACATTGGGAAAATGTCTTCCAAGTAATTCATTCAAATGTAGTTAAATGGCAGCACATTTACAATACTGTATTGTGTGACATTATGAAATTCAAAGTATGTTGTACAAACTATAGCCAAGTAATAAAATATATTGTTACTGACTATAAAGTGTGTCACAGTGTATTTTGGTTTTGTTTCATGTTCATGTTCTTATTTTATTTTATGTTCAATGTCATGTTTCCTGGTTTGTCATGTGATTCCATTGGGTTCATCTATGTTTGCCATCTATAACTACTCGTTGGTTATTCAGCAGTCCACGCTTCATGAAGTTGTTTTAGTTATTAATCTCCCTCCAGGTCAACTGGGTAACTTCTTGGATGATTTGAATATGTTACTCTCCCACTTCCCTGAGGATGGCACTCCTCTGGTACTGCTTGGTGACTTCAACATCCACCTTGATAAACCCCAGGCTGCTGAGAAAAAGTTGGGACAGTATGGAAAACGCAAAAAAATAAAAAAAGAAGTGATTTCTAAATTTACTTTGACTTGTATTTCATTGCAGACAAAATGAACACAAAATATTTCATGTTTTGTCTGGTCAACTTCATGTCATTTGTAAATATGCATCCTTTCCTGTCATTCAGACCTGCAACACATTTAAAAAAAAAAGATGGGACAGGAGCAATTTAGGGCTAGTAATGAGGTAAAATGGTTAAATAATAATGTGATTTCAACAGGTGATTGTAATTATGATTTGGTACAAAAGCAGCATCCAAGAAAGGTCTATGGTGGTCCGGTGGGTTAAACCATGGAACTGATATGCAGAAGGTTGCTGGTTCGATCCCAGTGGTCACCACCAGTGTGTCCTTGCGCAAGGCACTTTACTCCATGTAGCTCCAGGGGGATTGTCCCTGTAAAAAGGGCACTGTAAGTCGCTTTGGATAAAAGCGTCTGCCAAATGCGTAAATGTAAATGTCTAATCCTTTAGGAGCAAAGATGGGCAGAGGATCGCCAGTTTGCCAACAAATACGTGAGAAAATTATTCAAATGTTTAAAAACAATGTTCCTCAAAGAAAGATAGGAAGAGATTTGGATTTTTCACATTTAACAGTGCATAACATAAATAAAAGATTCAAGGAATCTGGAGGAATTTCAGTGCGTAAATGACAAGGGCGCAAGCCTAAGCTGAACAACCGTGATCTCTGATCCCTCAGGCGGCACTGCATCAAGAATCGTCATTCATCTATAAGCGATATCACCACATGGGCTCAGGACTACTTTGGCAAACCTTTGTCAAGTACCACAATACGTAGTTACATCCACAAATGCCAGTTAAAACTGTACTGTGCCAAAAGGAAGCCCTATGTTAACAGTGTCCAGAAGCGCCGTCGACTTCTCTAGGCTCGGAGGCATCTGGGATGGACCATCACACAGTGGAAACGTGTACTGTGGTCAGATGAATCAGTATTTCAGGTATTTTTTGGGAGGAATGGACGCCATGTGCTCCGGACCAAAGAAGAAAAGGATCATCCAGACTGTTACCAGCAACAAGTCCAAAAGCCAGGGTCTGTCATGGTATGGGGTTGTGTCAGTGCCCTTGGGAAAGGTAACTTGCACTTCTGTGAAGGCACCATTAATGCTGAAAAGTACATAGAGATTTTGGAGCATAATATGCTGCCTTCAAGAAGACATCTTTTCCAGGGACGTCCATGCATATTTCAACAAGACAATGCAAAACCACATTCTGCACACATTACAAAGTCCTGGCTGCGGAGGAAGAGGGTACGGGTACTTGACTGGCCTGCCTGCAGTCCCGACCTGTCTCCAATAGAGAATGTGTGGCGCATTTTGAAGCGCAAAATGCGACAACGAAGACCCCGTACTGTTGCCCACCTTAAGACTTGTTTACAGGAAGAATGGGACAAAATTACACCTGAAACACTTCATCACTTGGTGTCTTCAGTCCCTAAACGTCTTTTAAGTGTTGTGAAAATGAATGGCAACATTACAAAGTGGTAAATGCTTTACTGTCCCAACTTTTTTTGAAATGTGTTGCAGGTCTGAATGACAGGAAAGGATGCATATTTACAAATGACATGAAGTTGACCAGACAAAACATGAAATATTTTTTGTTCATATTGTATGCAATGAAATACAAGTCAAAGTAAATTTAGAAATCACTTTTTTTTTTTTTTTGCGTTTTCCATACTGTCCCAACTTTTTCTGATTTGGGGTTGTACTACAGCTACTCACAAATCAGGTAACCATCTGGACCTGATCTACACACTACTGCTCCACAGACAACACTTTAGTTACTCCACTGCACACCTCAGATCACTTTCTCATCACTATTAACCTCCTACTGACTCCGGACACAACACACACTCCTCCACAGATCACCTTTCGGCGTAATCTACGCTCGCTCTCCCCCTCCCGTCTATCCACTTTGGTTTCATCCTCACTCCCTCCACCTGCTCAGTTCTCAGCACTAGACACTAACAGTGCTACTGACACTCTTTGCTCCACTCTAACATCTTGCTAAGACAACCTCTGTCCCCTTTCATCCAGGCAAGCCCGCACCACCCCCTCTGCCCCCTGGCTGTCTGATGTTCTCCGCGAACATCGCTCTGGACTCCGGGCGGCAGAGAGGAAGTGGCTCAAAACTAAAAACACTACTGACCTAACCCTGTATCAGTCTCTTCTCGCTTCTTTGTCTACTAATGTCTCCACTGCTAAAACTACATACTACCACAACAAAATCAACATCTGCTCCGACTCTCGTGCACTTCAAAACATTCTCTTCGCTCCTTTGCCCCCCCCCCCTCCTTCGTCAACTCTTACAGCTGATGACTTTGCATCATTTTTCACAAACAAAACCTCTTCCATCAGCAGCCAATTCTCCACATGATTCTCCACAAACCGACACACACATCTCAACAACCATCACACACACGCTCCCCTCCTTCTCTCTGCTCTCCGAAGCAGATGTCTCCAAACTCATCCTTTCCAATCATCCCACTACATGTCTGCTTGATCCTATCCCCACTCACCTCCTTCAGGCCATTTCTTCTTCTGTTACTCCTGCACTCACTCACATTGTCAACACCTCTCTTCACACCGGGACTTTCCCCACAGCATTTAAGCTGGCTCGGGTAACCCCACTGCTTAAGAAACCCTCTCTAAACCCAGCACTTTTAGAAAACTACAGACTGGTATCCCTTCTGTCTTTCATTGCAAAGACACTTGAGTGGGTTGTGTTTACTCAGCTCTCTACGTTTCTTGAACAGAACAACCTCCTGGACATCAACCAATCCGGTTTCAAAAGCGGCCACTCAACTGAGACTGCCCTGCTCTCGGTTACGGAGGCACTGAGACAGGCAAGAGCAGCCTCCAAATCCACAGTACTTATCTTACTGGATTTGTCTGCTGCTTTTGACACAGTTAACCACCAGATCCTCCTGTCAACTCTCATGAAGATGGGCATCTCAGGAACTGCTCTCCTGTGGTTCAAGTCCTACCTCTCAGGTAGGTCCTTCAGGGTGTCATGGAGTGGTGAAGTGTCTAAGTCACATCATCTAGCCACTGGCGTTCCCCAGGGCTCAGTGCTTGGACCACTTCTCTTCTCCATCTACATGTCATCATTGGGATCGGTCATTCAGAAACATGGCTTTTCCTATCACTGCTATGCCGACGACACTCAACTCTACTTCTTATTTCAACCTGACGATCCATCGGTTGGTGTTCGTATCACTGCCTGCCTAACAGACATTTCAGCCTGGATGAAGGAACATCACCTGCAACTCAACCTTGCAAAGAACTGCTTGTGGTCTCAGCCAAACCAGCACTGCATCACAATCTCTCCATTCAGCTAGGATCATCAACCACAACTCCGTCCAGGACAGCCTGGAACATTGGGGTTGTGATTGATGGTCAGCTAAAATTCACTGACCACATCACTGCAACAACCCGGTCCTGCAGATTTGCACTATTTAACATTAGGAAGATTAGACCCTTCCTATCAGATCATGCCACACAACTACTGGTACAAGCTCTTGTTCTCTCCAGACTGGACTACTGTAATGCTCTTCTAGCGGGCCTTCCGGCATGCACTATCAAACCCTTGTAACTTATCCAGAATGCAGCGGCGAGGTTGGTCTTTAATGAGCCGAAGAGGGCACACGTCACGCCTCTCTTCATCAGTCTGCACTGGTTACCAATAGCCGCTCGCATTAAATTCAAGGCACTGGTGCTCACCTTCAAAACAACCACTGGCTCTGCACCAATATACCTAAACTCGCTTGTTCAGACTTACACACCCTCCTGGAACTTGCGTTCTGCCAGTGAACGACGCCTTGTGGTGCCATACCAGAGAGGCATGAAATCGCTGTCACAGACCTTTTCCTGGACCGTTCCCACCTGGTGGAATGACCTGCCTATCTCAATTCGTGCGGCAGAGTCTGTAGCCATTTTCAAAAAACGTCTAAAGACACATCTTTTCCAACACCTGACCAATCAAGAATAGCACTTATCATTCTATTCATTGTCTGTCTGTCTAATTTTTTTTTTTTTTTTAATAATTCTGTTCTGTGCTAGATTAACTGAGACTTGTTACAGCACTTGCATATTGTTGAGATTGTTGCCCTTGACTGCTCTAGCTGCTTCTATTGCCCTCATTTGTAAGTCGTTTTGGATAAAAGCGTCTGCTAAATTACTAAATGTAAATGTAAATGAAGTACTGATGTCCATAAGTTTTTATTTATTGATCTGAGACACCGTGAAAACTAGTCATCAACAGAAACAACTCCACAAAGAAAAATCAGGAGCCCATGTATTTCTGAATTCACATTTGCCATTCTGTTGACACTAACACTTGTTAAATAACCCAGGAAGAGTCACATGACAATCACTTTATACAAACACGGTAACAAAATCCAATACCACCAAAATTAACAAAATTGGTACACATACATACGTATTTTAATCATAAAGAAATACAAAATAAAATAAACATTAACCCCTGAAAACCACCAATATATGTTATATACATATACGTATACCATACACACATCCATACACAATATGTAACCCACAGCTGACCTACCAGTGTCAGCTACACTCCCACCAAATTACCTTTGATTTTCTTGAAACATACACATGCAAAGGGTAATTTCCAGGCATCACAGTACATGAAATCAAACACGATATAAACCCCATAATTCATAATTTCACATTCTTAAGCTAAAAATGAACAAATTGTTCACCAAATCTAATGTTAATATTAACCAGTGTTAAACTCAACACAAAATCAACATGATACCAGGATACCAATGTAACTCAATTCTAATAACGTGATAGGGTGATTGTTTCAATTTTTTTGCTACAAGAACTACCAGCTTTTGGATAGGACGTTCAACTATAGAGGGTTTAGTGTGGCATTCACTAGAGGTCTTCACGGTCCAAAAATTCATAACTGAACCCGAAGAGACCCGTAATGTGCTAAACGGAACCGACCCGGACCCGTGCAGATCCGAGCAATGCCAAAAATGTAGTACCCGGAACCGACCTGGACCCGTCTATTATTTAAAAGCTGGAACCGAACCCGGCGCGAAGATACAGACCCAACTGGACCCGATTGTCACATATTCCACAATAAACTGATATTAACAAGTCAATAGACAAGTTGCGAAACATGTAACGTAACTTTTTGTCTTACCTATAGCCGTCGTCTCCCTTCCTAACGTTACTTGATTGTGATGCATTTACATCCTTGCCAAAAAGTTAAATCCATGTTATTCTTCTCTTGTTATTCCAAGCATGCTTAATTCACTCATCATTTCAGCTTTAAAAGTCCACTTTATGTCACGGTGACGGATGACAAATGCGTCTTTGCAGATTTGCATTTCCCCTCAAGTTAACTTGCATAATAACTTTGACTGTTTGCCTTTTTGAACTATAATAACGATTGCTCGTTTGGTGGCAGCTGACATTATTTATTTGCTATCATCTCTGAGCCGAGTCTGACCACCAAAACTTTAAGATTAAACAAGACGGCTCATTCATATTATTATTAAAGTCACTCACACTCACAGCGGAAGCTCGGGTTGCCATAGAAACATGACACGCGCTTGAGACTGCAAATGCGCGTTGGCTGGAGCAACCTGAAATATTAGCTTTTTTACGCAAAAAGCTTTTGAGCATTTGAGCATCATAGAAAACATTTGTGACCGTTCACCTGAGATGTTGTTGCTGATTTGAAATATATTATTTAAATATAAGTTCAAATCAAACTTCAACAGTGCGTCACATGTAGGCTAATACACTTGACAGCACTTACTTTTTTCTCATGTTTGTCCACAATATGCATGAAGGATGCCCAGACAGAAGAGGTGCCCGTGGGTTTAACTTCTTTATATTCGTAGTTTTTTAGCTTTTTTCGCACATCACTCATGAAGGTAACCATTATTATTACCGTGCGCTTGCAGAGAGAGCGAGTGTGCGTGCGTGCATGCGAGAGAGAGAGAGAGAGAGTTTTTCTTCTTTCTTTTTTTTAAACCTTATTTCCCGGCACACACTTTCCTTATCCTAATTTTACAAGTTGCAAGTTACAAAAAACACACAAGCAGTGCTGACTGACTCTGATCACGGGCAGGTTCTCCGAGTCCGGATCGACTCAGGTATTACCCAGTAAACACAGAACGTTCCCCTAACGTTCCCATATGGTTCCCGTTTGGTTATTTTTGTAGGGAACCAAATAAGAATGTTCTGGGAACGTTCTCTATTGGTTGTGTTTTTGTAACCAAAAGAGAACGTTCCCTGCAGGTTATTTTTGAGGTGTTATTTTATAACCTAAAGAGAACCTTCCCAGAACGTTCCCTGCAGGTTATTTTTGGGGTTTATTTTATAACCTAAAGAGAACCTTCCCAGAACGTTACCTGCAGGTTATTTTTGTGATTTAATTTATAACCTAAAGAGAACCTTCCCAGAACGTTCCCTGCAGGCTATTTTTGGGGTTTATTTTATAACCTAAAGAGAACCTTCCCAGAATGTTCCCTGCAGGTTATTTTTAGATTACATTTTTTTATAATATATATGCAGGTTTATCTGTATATTTCGTTACTGCGCGCCTCTGATCTGCGCGCGATTCTCCAGCAAGCGCTTTCGTCATCCACAGAAAGACGCGCCCTCGCGTAATTTAAAAATGAACGGTCATTTCGATTTTACCGACTGACTAACATTAGTTTATCGATCTTTATTGAATAATGGGTTATAATTAATAAATATACCAGTGTAAATAGTGTGATTTCACAGAGATTTGAAACGTAATTGAAGACAACATGATGTTAACCGAGGAGTTTTGGTTTACTGACCAAAAGAGAGAAGTAGGCTACGTTCCATTAATTCAGTGGTAAGAAAATAATGCAGTTATCCCAGTTAAAGTAATCTTTATTCATTATTAAAGTCTGTGAATAAAATTCATATTTTAAAACCACATATTGTGTTGAAGTCATTGTTATTTGGCACTTAAACGTAAAACCTGGTTGTGGTAGTAGGTGTCAGTGATACAAATTACGAAATGTACATATTGATGCATAATTCAATTTTACCCTAACCCTAATCCTCCATATGAAGGTTTATGTGCTTGAATTATTTCTATTGATTAAATAAGTTCAAAACAAGATATGGTTTGTAGTAGGCTACTGATTATTGACGTCCATTCATCTGTTTTCCATGCCGCTTATACCATATGGGACGCGGGCATTGCTGGACTATTACTGACGTACAGCAGGGTAAATTATATCGGAGTAAAGAGGTTAGGGGAACGTTCCGGGAACATTCTGAGAACGTTCTGGGGAGGTTAGGGTAACGTTCTGTTTACGTAAAGAAAACTTTCCTGGCTAACCAATAGAGAATGTTAGGATGCCTGTTCTGGGAACGTTCTGAGAACGTTCTGGGAACCAGAAACTAACATTCCCAGAACGTTCTGGGAACCAAAAATTGTTATCTGGGTAGACACGCATGTTAAACAGACCCGGGACCCGAAGTAATAGATTGGGACCCGACCCGGACCCGGCTGATCATTTAAAATATAGACCCGAACCCGTACGGGTCCCGGGTCCACGGGTCTCGGGGGCCCCGTGAAGACCTCTAGCGTTCACCCCTTTTTCCCAACTTCTGATCTCCTATCTGTATTGTAACTTTCTGCACCAGTCCGTCATCTTCCTTGTAAACTTTCAGGACCCTAGCCAACCTCCATTCATTCCGGGGAACTTCCCCTTCCTTCACAATGACAATATCACATATTTGCACATTCTGTCTTGGAGTATGCCATCTTTGCCTGAGGGAGATGTTAGCAAGATATTCTGTCCTCCATCTGCTCCAAAACTGTTAACTCAAAAACTGTACTTGCCGCCATCGTCTCTTCGCATAAAGATCTTCCTTAACAAATGTACCTGGAAGAGGAAGTGGAACAGATGACTTCATGGTAAGCAAGTGGTTAGGGGTCAAAGGTTCTAGACTTGTGGGATCACTGAGGCCATCTACTGTCAATGGACGGTTGTTGACTATGGACATACGTACAGAAAGAAGCATCCTTTAGTCTCCCAGTACTTTGTGCCAAAACTGATCCCATTACACTCGTGACGGTTCAAATCTGCCGCTCCCAAACGCCTCCAGTGTGACTTGAACTAGGTGCATTCAATCAGAAATGCCAGATATACTCCCACTCTCTCTTTACTCACTTATTTTAAGGCATTCTTCAACTCACTCTTTGCCCCTATGAAGTTAGTTCCTTGGTCTGATCTGATGTCTAACAGCTCCACGAATGGCTATAAAACATCTCACACACTCCCCACTTCGTTTTTCAAAAGTGTGTTTAACTGTTTAGAAGCAGATCTCCTAGAAGTGGTAAACTCCTCACTTCTTTCTGGGACTTTTCCAAACTCCCTTAAAACCACAGTAGTTAAGCCCCTCCTGAAAAAGAGCAATCTAGATAAGACCACATTGAGCAACTACAGACCAATCTCAAATCTTCCTTCCATAAGCAAGATCATTGAAAAAGTTGTTTTCAATCAGCTGAATAAATTATTGAGCTCAGATACTTTGACAATTCTCAATCTGGTTTCTGACCGCATCACAGCACAGAGACAGCGCTCATAAAGATAATAAATTATATTCGATTAATACTGATACAGGCAACTTAGTGCTGGTGCTACTCGAATGTGGTGCTGCTGTTATTTCTCTCGGTTATTTCGAGTCACCGAGCGCCCCCTGGAGGAAACAAGCGAGTAACGTTTGTTGCTCAATGCGTGCGGTAGGTGTTCACGACAGCTGATAGCGCGTTTGCGGCAGCTGGAGAGCGCGAACATGAAAAAGTGAAGATAGATGAGAGAACAGACAAACTACAAGAGGTAAACAAACACATAACTAACGTCATATAAGGGATTCAGTCCATTTTTTTTTTAATAGATGTGTAAGGTTAGTTAAATATGTTGATAACAAATGACAGTTGGATGGGAATGTTTGTAAATCTACATATTTATGAATTTTTTCATGCATGATAATCACTGGCTTGTTTGACTTAGTTCATATATTGTTAGATAACAATCATAAGAGCTGTGACAAAATAACCAAATAGTCTGGAGATATATGACATGCACTTAGATCATAATCTTGTACAGCAGTTATTATTCACATTTTGACTGTAGAATGAGAGAACTAAACTTTGGCTATCATAAATCTGATATTTGATAGACAGACTCATGATCTCTTGTTTTCTGTAATTACCCATATGAAAATAAAACCATGGTTTTACTACAAATAAAAAAAAATTAAAAAAAACATGGTTATTATAGTTAAACCGTGGTAACCACAAATTAACCATGGCTTTGCTACTCTAACCATAGTTTAACCATGGTATTTGTGGTAAAAATGGTAGCAGGCGCATCGCAAAGGGGGTGCGAGGCCCTGTGCGAACGTGATGTGCGAGGCCCGGGGGTATAGCCTATTAACGGGGGTCTACTGTTGCTATAGTGACGAACAATTTGTTGTTTATGTGGGTATTTAAGAAGAAAACAAATTATATTCAGTTTAACAGCATTAGCTAAGTAACTGAACTGCGCATTGCGCACATTTTGACGCTTAAATTATGTTCTACATTATGAATGGGTCAAACGAGTTTGCAAAACGGCCTGAATCCACTTGAATGAGTTTGGACTGCTCTCTCACTGAATCATCTGAAGCCATCTCAGTCAATAAAATAACCAGACAGTATTGAGAGGACCAGCATTGTTTTTCAGTTGTTTTCCTCAGTGAACATGCACTAAATGGATGTCTGACAATTTTGTTGCTTTTTGCAGTTTTCAGATTAAAAAACATTTAAAAGAGATAGAGTAGCTTTACTCGTTCTGCGGTGCCATTGCTCTCACTGATGCTCTGAAAGGTGTGTAATACTTAGGCTATATTTGCTTATTTAATTTTAATAGTGTTAAATAAAAAACCTTTTGTGCGTACCGTCAGATGAAATGCAGGCGTCCTGCTTTCTCCGTCCATGCAATAAATGCACATCCTTGAATGAGCGTGCATTTCTAGCGTATTTACTTCTTATAATATCTATGGTTTGACCCATTTCAGATGCGGCCAAAATCAGAAATTGAATGTACTGAATAAAGCTCAACGAGCCTGACGTGGGATGCCGCGCTGACTGACATGCACATATGAATCACTGTTACACGCAGTCTCACGCATAGAGAAATAGGCTATTGCAAGTTACTGCATAATACATTTTTAACAAGCAGAATAATAAAGCATCACGATACACATTTTTAGCTATGTCTTTTAACTATTCACTATTTTGAAGGACAAAAACATGAACTTTAACTATTGGCTTTACATTGTCAAGTCAGCTGTCACTTTACTTTTGCGCGAGGCCCTGTGCGGTCGCACACTTGGCACAGCCCTTGCGACGGTACTGCATGGTATTTGTGGTAAAACTGTGGTTATGTTAATGGTAATCAATTAGCCAAACAAACATGATAACTACACTTTTACTATAATAAAACCATGGTTATTTTTCGTAAGGGTAAATCAGGGTTTACTTGAATCTTCACATTTATCCTCCTTGAACTGATTTTAAAAACTCAATGTTTTATTTCAGACTCAATGGAAGTGTAAAGAGTAAAGACAAGAACTGAAGCGACATTTCAAAGGTGATGATCCTGTAGTTTGTTTCAGCCTGTCGACACCAATAAAATGTGCTTAATGTGCCAATTTACAGAAGATCTCAGACATCACCATAATGAATGAGGTGAAAACAGGGAACTTTTGGCTTTTCAGCAGCTCAGTTAAACATTATGGCCTGTACTTTTTAAATGCAGATTGAATCAAAACACAGTGATCACAGTTCACACCTGCAGTGAAGCCCCTCCCACAACAATTCACCAATAAATACTGGGAATATCCACATCATCCTACAAGAGAAGGACAAACTCCAGGTGTAGCAGCGGAAATCTGTGACTGTTAAAGATGGAGTTTATTAAAGAGGAGATTGAAGACATGAGTGATCCAGAACCATCCAGAATAAAACATGAAGATACTGAGCAACAAACAGGTTGGTGTCCATTCGTGATTCTTAAGTATACTGTATATCATGGTTTTTCCTGACTCAAAATGAGGCGGAGGTGGTCAAATCCTGCTTGGCCCTGCCGACCCGCGGCTCGCGATTTTGCCAATTAATTGTCAGTTTTAGGGTTTTGTTATAAATTTTTTGTGTGCTTTGATCATTAAATAATTATGAATTTAATCCCTTTTAAATTATCACTTTAAACACCTTTAAATATTTAAATATATTTTCAATTCAGTAAATAACTGAAACAAGCACAACAAACTGGCAAAATAAAAGGCTTATAAATGTATGATTCATATATTTCTACATCACTGTAGAATATACATCTGTGTTTGTGGAACTAATGGTCACTCTTTTATTTGTTAAACACTAGAATCCACTAAGTACACACTCATTATAGAAAAAACTATAAATGAATAAAAATATATAATCATAAGCTATGACAAGTATATATATATTAAATTAGGTGAGTGGATAGTTAAAAAAAAGTTGCAATTACAAAAAGTAATTCTTGAAAAAAAATCTTTGGACTCAATTTATAAAATCTAAATATGTTAATGAAAAAGTACAAATTACTTTGTGTTCTTATTAAATACATTTATGAAAAACAATTTATATTTAATTTTTAATTTATTTTTATATATGAATGTAAATAATTATATGGGCCTACACAAATAATATACAAGATTTATAGTTTACTGTAAACGTAATGTGCAGCTCTGTAAAGGGACAATAAATATATGATAGATACGTCAGAACAAGATTTTTTTAATAATCTTTAAGTGCACAAAACTATGAAAATATATGAAACGCTTCAAAACAGAGCGTCAACAAAGCGTTTATGCACATCCCGAGTGCAGAATGATGCGCTTAAAGCAACATGGAGTCAGAGTGCGCAGTGCAGTGCAGTGCGAGTGCACATTGAAAAGTTCACGGCATAAAGAGAAGATAGAGCTCTGAATGTAAATACCGGTTATTGTGCGTGTGATGCTAATTAATAGTCCTTGTGTTGTCACCCGGTAGCGAGCACAACATCGTTCAGAAACCGCTAGATAAACTCCAAGAAGATAAATTATTTTATCTACATATCAAGTATTATAACGGGAATATATCATCTTGGAGTGAGCTTTACTGTGATGCTGAGTGTAACCGAACACGATGCGCAGTTTGAATGCTGAATGGAGAATGATTGACAGCTACAGCGGAGGAAAGACATTCAGCTATAGAATGGCTTTAGATGACTTTGTACTAGCAAATCATAATATACTAATCAGTGTTGGGGTAGTTACTCAAAAAAAAGCAATTAGTTACTAGTTACATCTGTAAATTGTAATGAGATTACTTTACTAGTTACTGTATTTGAAAAGTAACTTCACTACTTATTACTTTACTTTCCCATTTCTTAATTTACCGTGTAGATATATGGACAAACGTCATATGGCTCTATGGCAGTGTTTCCCCAAACAAACAAAAAGGACTACTGTCAAATAAAGATAAAGAAAATAATAAGAACAAATAATTTAAATACAAGCAGCAGCACAAATAAATACTATTGAGCAAAGACACTAATAAAATAAACAATGCTTTTTAGGTTTTTCAGGTACATCTAACATTAGTTTTCAGGTACAGAAATTGATCAAATGTAAAATAACATTGCATATTTGACTGTATAAATTAAAGATGAATCCTATTAAATTTACAAAATCTATTCAATCAAGAGCAGTGATGTCCTTGTCTTTTGTTGTTTGACATTAAACAGACAGCAGTAAAGGCTACTGCCCCTTTAAGACCTCATGCACAGATATGCGTCGTCTTAAGGTATATGCAGACTATGTCTGCTAGGATACTCATAAAGATGGGCATGTTGACATAGTTTTTGTGTGAGTTTGTCCGTTCAAGAGCAAAACTTGAAAGAGAACTCAATATTTGCGCGCTGAGACGTGTGCGCGCTTTTGGATGAGTGCACAGACAAAATCTTCTCACAGCGCGCGCGACTTCTCATTTGTGATGACGGCGAAAATGACTGGTCATATTCAAACATACTGCAGCACTCGCATGCACTCAGGCTTGAGTAACGCAGGAAAGTGCGTTCCTATAGTCTAGTAAAGTAGTGTAGTTACCAATATTTTTAGTGTAATGCGTTATTTTACTTCGTTACCCAAAAAAGTTATATCGTTACTGTAATCCGTTATTTTGTAACTCGTTACCCCCAACACTGATACTAATAATGATTGCTGAAGGATCATGTGGCAATATATATTTCTGATGATTATTTAATTATCACGACATGCCTAATCTGAGCAAGTGACTGCCTGTCTTCAGTTTTGTCGACAGACGGAGGCGGCACGAAATTTGAGGGAGGCGGCCGCCTCGTAATTCTCTAAGCAGGAAAAACCCTGTATATGGATGATAAATGATAGGGAATGCATCTAAATGATCATAACCTTGTGTAAAGTACTTGTCAAGCATATTGTTCACTATATTAAAAATTTAATGACAAAACTTTGCCACATGAAAGGTCTGATCTCTGTTGCTTTCTGCTATTAAATAAGGGTTCACTTGAACTGATTCTACCTTGATGTGTATTTTAGAACATGTGGAAGTGAAACGGCAAAGACAAGAACTGAATGAAGTGAAGGAGGAACATCATAACTTTAAAACTCAAAGAACAAAAGCCAAAAAGCTGAACACCTGCACTCAGTGTGGAAAGAGTTTCACACATAAAGGAAACCTTAATGCACACATGAGAGTTCACACTGGAGAGAAACCGTATTCATGCACTCAGTGTGGAAAGAGTTTCACACAAAAAGGAAACCTTGACGCACACATGCGAATTCACACTGGAGAGAAACCGTATACATGCACTCAGTGTGGAAAGAGTTTCACATATAAAGGAAACCTTGACGCACACATGAGAGTTCACACTGGAGAGAAACCGTATACATGCACTCAGTGTGGAAAGAGTTTCACATATTTAACTGATCTCAAGTATCATCGGCACATTCACTATGGAGAGAAACCATTTAACTGTGATCATTGTGGTAAAGAGTTTATTTCATCATCAAATCTAAAACGACACCTGACAGTTCATTCAGATGAGAAGCCTCATGTGTGTTCTCTCTGTGGAAAGAGTTTTTCAAGACCGGATTATTTTAAACTGCACCAGAAAACACATAATGAAGTGAGAGAGTATGTTTGCTTTGACTGTGGGAAGAGCTTTACTAGAGCTGACAATCTGAAACAGCACCAAAGAACTCATACTGGAGAAAGACCTTACAAGTGCTCATATTGTGACCAGAGTTTCACTCAGTCTGGAAATCTGAAAGAACATGAGCGAGTTCACACTGGAGAGAAGCCGTACCGCTGTACTCATTGTGAGAAGAGCTTCACCAAATCAAGTAATCTAGTGACTCATATTAAAAAGTGTTGTTCTGTGTCACAGTGAGCAAATGTTTTGTTCAGATCCAAAACGTTCAAGTAAATCATTGTGTGCCATCCCTGGTGAAAAAAGTATACTTTATTGTATTGTATATATTCTCTTTTTCAATAGTAATTAATTAAAATGTAGTTAAATGGCAGCACATTTAAAATACTGTATTGTGTGACATTATTTAATTCAAAGTATGTTGTACAAACGTAACATAGCCAAGTAATAAAGTATTTTGTTATTGATTACAAAGTAGTGATGTTCGGTTCTTGAACGAATCGTTCTTTTGAGCCGGTTCTCAGCAGCTAACCGGTTGAGCCGGTTCACTAATCGGACTGAATCGATCTTTAGTTCTGGTTTGATGACGCAAGACACAAAAGACGCATATACTATCCGACATCAAGGATCCGCGAATGAAACTGTAACCACAAACATCATTAACTTAAGTGAACTGGTTTTATTAAATAAGTCTTCATTTTATATTTTTTTTAAAATGTCACTATGGTTTTGTGCTTGCAGATTATATTTTAAATCAACGAATTTATAAGGACAATAAACAAGGAGTTGATAGACGTTCTATGGTACTTTAGACATAAAGAACATATCTGCGTTTGCTGATCAATGCCTGTAATGTGTGCTGTAGTTGCGCAAATTTCAGTCGATAAACTAATTAACTGTGAAAACAACACCATTAGCATTTGTGAATCAACTTTATTTGATTGTTTTAATATGCATTGGCACTTTACAGATTATTTTATTTGAATGTTTCCTCGATATAACATGACACTGAGAAATGCATAAAAAAGCACAAAAGATTGCATGATGACATCAGGAACCTATGAATTGTTTTTTTGAACCGGTTCATTGAGCCGAACTGTCCGAAAGGAACCGGTTCGCAGAAATGAATCGGACTTTGCATCACTACTACAAAGTGAGCGGCTGCATTCGAAACCGCATACTCATTGAGTATGTACTCATTTTCAATAAGTACTTACTTAACGAGCACTTAAAGAGTTGATACTACATGGCCTGATCCCGTTAAGTATGAATGTGATCCGTAAAAAAACATCATGGGTTTGCGTACATTATATACAGAAAAAACAATAACAAGGCATGGCTGCTTGGATGAGCGGGGAGTTTTGCCCAGAACAGTTCCATTCCGCCAACCTTAAATTTGCTATCATTATTGCTAATAAAATCATTTTAATGCTAAACGTTCCTTGTTTTCTTTTAATAAATCTTTGACGATAGTGGTGTGACAGAAATGCATTTATTCATTGCTTGACTGAAAATTGATATCACATTGGCTGCATTTGGCTAGTGTGTATTCATGCATCGCTATGTCAATTCAATTCAATTCAAATTTGTTTGTATAGCGCTTTTCACAATACACATTGTTTCAAAGCAGCTTTACAGAAAGTGCATTTCATAAATGTACATTGAAAAATGTTAGAAAGAGAATGTTAAAGAAAAATGTTAGGATAAGTTAATCAATCATGTATTATTTTAGGCCATAACAACGCTGGCGTTGAGTCGTCTCTTCACAGGCGTCGAGTCGTCTCTTCACAGGTGTTGGGGCATCTGAAGTCTCCATGAGAGGCTGGATACAAACTGGAGCTGACGAACTAGTTACCTCGGGACTAGTGTCCCGAGATAACAACAGAAAAGCAGACGGGAAATAATTAGCATAGCTGCTGTTCAGAATATTAATGCTGTTGGTGCGATTTAACTGTAGTATAAAACGTATTTATAATGTGAATGCTTGGCTAAAGAGATGCGTCTTTAATCTAGTTTTAAACTGGGACAGCGAGTCTGAACCTCCAACAATATCAGGAAGACTATTCCAGAGTTTAGGAGCTAAATGTGAAAATGCCCTCCCTCCTTTAGTTGATGTCATATGACATTATCTACTGAGGCGTAGAACAAGGAAAAATACTCTAGAGGAATCAGACTATTAATGCTTGGAATCGATTCATTGTCATGAGGGGCTGATAAATCGATAATTAGGCGTTTTTTCCCGGAATATTTTCTGGTTGTGACGCCTAATGGATTAATTCTGAATGTGCAAAAGGGGGAGCTGTCGAAGGGACCCATCATGTATCCTTTTTCCACTTCTTTGGCCAGTAAGCTATCGACTACATTTGGTTCCTGAAGAGCAGATTGGAGGTTATGACAAAAATGGGACATTTTTTCTAACAAGAGTTAGACCAGCCAAAAACCCATGCATAAGACCAGTTAATAAATAAGTCACAAAACAATGATCAGGATGTTTTCTTAGAGCTTTGCTAAGCTCTGGTACGTTGACAGGCGTTGATTTTTTTATTTTCAAGGCACGAGCTCTGCAAGGGCAGATGGATTTCGGATGACTGTCCCCGCAGTAGCTGCAAGCATGGATAAATTTACAATTAGAATATTTACATACATTTTCATTGAAGTTGTAGCAGAGTGGGGTATATGTCACCTTGTCCTTATTTTCGTTAAGCTCAGCTGATGGGGATGCAGATGACTGGGCAGCTCTTGAACATAATGAAGTTGTATGGGTAAAAGACCCACATAAAGAGTAAGACAGGGCTCGATGGCCCGTAAAATGCCTGCTAATCAAGGCTAGATCAATGACAGACCAGTCAATCCTTTGATTTAATCTTTGGATGTACATTGCCCATTTAGCCGAGAAGGATTTATGATATTCATAAAAGAGTGTGCACCCATAGGTCATAGCCAGATATGAAATAATACTCAAATAGGTGTCAAACTCTTTTCGACGCTCGGGAAATGACTCGCAGATTACGTCTCTGTATACACTGAAAGCAACGTTAAATTCTGCCATAGTAAGACTCTTTTGCAGCCAGTGATCATTGTCTTTTAACAGTACAGAAATGTCCCGCGCATTCAACTATTCGATTGTCGTGAACATCAGAGCAAAGCAGGATTTTTACTAAATTGATGTCATTACCTGCAAGTGTCTGAGCTCTCAAATTAGGAGAGATGGCTGCGGCAGGAGGGAAGAAAGATGGTCCGATAGAAGGAGCCGGAATAGGGGTTGTCAAAGACCTGTGCGGCGTGATATTGAAGGCAGTTGCTGGATTAGCTGGAAAAGCTGTGACATCGGTAGAAGGGCCTGGAGAATTGATGGTCGCAGTGCTTGAAGAAGGCTGTTGAAGTTCCAAAGCTTGTATCCATGCATCCATGTTTGTGATAGAGCTCTGAATGTTTTGTAGTGCCGATAATACTGGATCCTCTTCCGAAGATTGAGCAGTTTTCTTCTTAGCTGGAGGTGCGCTGTTTGGACGAATGTTTTTCCTCTTGGAGGTTTCTTTCCTGACCGAGGAGGAGCGGAAGACGGCTGATTTGGGTCCTCTAGACTGGCTAGAAAGAAGAGAAAAAGTTCCTCTTGAGTGAGTCCTCCGGGAGCTTGAATATTATTGCCGTGCAAGGTCGAGATGATCCTCTCAGTTGGCCATTCGGAGATGGTTGGCGAGGGTCCTTTGCTAGCGAGACGTGAGCTTCGTCTAACGAGCGGGGGGCTTTGTTCTGGCTCCTCTTCCGGAGAATCCAGGGGCTGATCATCGGACGAAACCGAAACTGACATGATCAGTGCGAGAAAAAGTAAAACAGAAAATAGAAGTAATCGAATTGACATCGCAAATTTAGATGTAACCTGACTCCATAAGCGTAGCATATAACGAGCAGAGCATTAACGAGCAGAGCGTGGCGATCAAGCAGCTCTGAAAGGCTGGCAGGTGCATTTAAAGACGCAGCCTAATCAGAAACGCTTCCCTATTGGATGGCATCGATCAGCTGAATGTCAGCTGACGCGAGCTTGACTAACGTGCCTTGCCAGAACTAACGCTTACGCTTGATGAGTTAAAATATTTTATTTACTGACAACAATAGCAAAAATGAATAAATGAGTAAAATAATGAATAAAGGATGTTGAGTAGAAGAATGAATGAATGACGGTGAGTGCTTCACAATCTGGGCAGAAGCAGTAGGCCATCCGGGAACTTCTCGCCTACTCTTTTATGATTACTGAGGTTTCGAACATACTACTCCTTTCACATACTGTTTTCTCCTACTATATAGTAGGTAAGTAGGCATATTCGAACTCAACATTAGTATACACGTCTGAATCTCGCGAGAAATAGTCCAAAAACCAGGTAGTTCTCGCCTACTCTTTTATGAATACAAAGGATTCAGACATACTATTCCCTCGCCTACTGCTATATAGTAGGGAAGTATGCGGTTTCGAACGCAGCCAGTGTGTTTGGGAAGTTAAGTGAATTGTACATTCTAATTCGTTACAATCTGATTCAAATGTTATGTACCCAAAAAAATGTTAATTCATAGTGTTTGGAAGTTTGCAGAGAAGCTCACAGAGGACTCTGTTATGGGGATGAGTGCACTGATGCCTACTTCTTACCTGTGTTGAGCACGTTACTTTAAAAAAGTAATTAGTTATAGTTACTTCTTACAAATAGTAACTGAGTTACATCATTATAAAAGTAACTAATTACCAGGGAAAGTAACTACTGTGTTACTTTTTTTTCTTCTTCAAATGTTCAAATATGTCAAATAACTTGGATGCCCCCCAATATTAAATATGTTAAACTAATGAATTGGACACTAAATAGAATAAATTATTATTATAAAACATTGTACATTAATTCAAGATTCAAGATTCAAGAGTTTTATTTGTCACATACACAGTTATATACACAATATACAACTGGCAGTGAAATGTAAACAGGTCCGCTCCATGGACAGTGCAAATAACAGTTACAAGAAATTAAAATAGAAATAGAATAAAATTAGAATAAAAAGTATTAACATAAGTAGAATTATAAATAAATCAAGTAAAGATAAAAATAGGAAATAAGATAAATAAAAATATAAAAAATATGTGGATATGATAAGTGAGATAAACTGTAGACTTAAAAATAAGTGGTTAACATAAAATATATATATATGTATATATAAAGAAGTATAATGTGCAAGGTTTATTACAGGTTGTTACGCAGTAACAATAGGAAAGTAAAGTGCAGTGCAATTGCAGTATGTGGATGTTAATGTTAAAAAACCGTATGTTTATGCGTGTGCGGGGTGAAGTGAAGTCACGTGACTGAGTTCAGGAGTCTGATGGCCTGGGGGAAGAAACTCCTCCTGAGTCTTTCAGTTTTTGCCATCAGGCTACGGAAGCGCTTACCAGATGGCAGCAGGGTGAAGTGAGAGTTTGCAGGGTGATTAATGTCTCTGATGATTTTGGTAGCTCTACCTCTGCAGCGTTTGGTGTAGATGTCCTGCAGAGACGGGAGAGCTGAGCCTGAGATGCGCTCCGATAAGCGCACCACTCTTTGCAGGGCTTTGGAATCGTGACTGGTGCTGTTCCCGTACCACGCTGTGATGCACTGAGTCAGGACACTTTCTATCGCCCCTCGATAGAAAGTTTTCAGGATGGCTGGTGAAACCCTGAATTTCCTCAGCTGGCGCAGGTGGTACAGTCTTTGCCTGGCTTTTTTCACCTGTGTCTGGATGTGTGTAGTCCAGGTCAGATCCTCGGAGATGTTCACACCCAGGTATTTGAAGCTGCTCACTCTCTCTACCGGTGTCCCGCTGATCATGAGAGGGGAGTATGACCGATGCTGTCTCTTCCTGAAGTCCACAATCAGTTCTTTGGTCTTGTTAACATTCAGAGAGAGACAGTTGTCCTGGCACCATGATGTCAGTTGCTCCACTTCGTCCAAGTATGCCGTCTCATTGTTGTTGGAGATGAGACCCAGGACAACAGTATCATCAGCAAACTTGATGATAGAGGTGGAGCTGTGTGTGGACAAACAGTCATGGGTGTAGAGAGAGTAGAGCAGGGGACTCAGCACACAGCCCTGTGGAGCTCCAACACTCAGGGTGATGGAGGTGGAGGTGAACTGGCCTATTCTCACCGCCTGGGGTCTGCCAGTGAGGAAATCTTCAATCCAGAGGCAGAGAGAAGAATTCAGGCCTAGATCCAGGAGTTTGTGTGTTAGCTTAATGGGAACTATGGTGTTAAAGGCTGAGCTATAGTCAATAAATAGCAACCTGACATAGTTCCCACTTTTGCTGTCGATGTGAGTGAGGCAGGAGTGAAGGACGTGAGAAATGGCATCTTCAGTCGATCTATTGGGACGATAGGCAAACTGAAGAGGGTCCAAAGTGTCAGGAATGGAGGAGCAAATGTTGTTTTTAATGAGTCTCTCAAAGACCTTCATGACTAAAGATGTGAGAGCCACTGGACGATAGTCATTTAGGCAAGAGGGTTTACTGATCTTAGGTACAGGGATGATGGAGGATCGTTTGAAGGAGGTGGGGACAACAGATGTAGCAAGGGACTCGTTGAATATGGATGTAAAGAGCCCTGCGAGCTGATCAGCACAGGACCGCAGAACACGACCTGAAATACCATCCGGCCCAGCAGCTTTCCTGACATCCACACGTTTGAGTGCCCTCCGAACCTCGTCCTCCGAGACAGAGATCACGTGACCGTTGCTGCTCTGAGGGACTCTCTCTGACGCGTCACTCGCCGGAGTCGCGCTGCCGCGATTACCATCAAAGCGAGCGTAGAAAGAGTTTAACTCGTTCACCAGCAACGGATCAGCTCTCACCTCTGCAGAGGATTTAGTTCCAAAAGCACAGATGGTTCTCAGTCCCTGCCACGAAAATACTTTTTGAGCGGAAAAACAACAAAAATAACGACTTTATCACACTATTATTGTTGTTCAATTTGAGCCTCTGACGAGAGTTCTGAATAGTGTACATTAATGTACACTATTGTAATGTTGCTGTGGGACAATGTGAGAGACACCAATCACATTCAATACATTATTGTAAATATTATCAGTAGGCCTACTATAGTGTAAATATAGCGGCCGCCAGTTTCCGCTGAGAGGCTAAGCAGTGGGATTAACATCTCTGACGCGTTTTGTTTCAAATTAAGATAGTTTTATTAAAGGAACAGACAAGTGTTGTATAATGATAATAAAGCAGAAAACATAAAATAAACAAAATAACAATACAAAAATATATGGGACGAAAACCCGTCCCAGCTACTCACCCCCTCCCTTTACCAAATATTTACCTGCAAGCATGTAAATCATGAATTTTACAAATAAACAGTGTATACAAAAAAAAAAGTGTATGTGTGCAAATGTCCAGTTCTTCAATGTGTGAACAATGTCCTGCAAATCAATCAAAGTCAATAAGTCCATCAAACAGTCTATAGTCAAAGTATCCAGTAAGTCATTTGAGAGCTCTCATAAGTCGGTCAATCGGTCAGTCAGTCAGTCGGTCAGTCATAGAACAGTTAGAAGTCTTCTGTTTCAAGGAGAAGACAAATCTTAGTAATGGGTTGGGTCAAGCAGGTGCTCTTTGTCTTGATTCTTACTTGACGTGTCAATCCTCTTTTATCCTGTATGATTTCAATGATTTTGCCCATAATCCATGAGCTCCTTGGGGCAGTCTCATCCACTACAAGCACAATATCACCCAATTGAAAATTGCGTTTCTTCACCAGTCACTTCTGACGTTCTTGTAGTTGAAGTAGGTACTCCCCGATCCATCTCTTCCAAAATAAATCCGCCATATATTGGACCTGACGCCACCTTCGTCGTGAATACAGATCGTCCTTATTAAACAGTCCAGATGGTAAAGATGGCTGTGTTTTCAGCAGGATGAGATGGTTAGGTCATGGTCATGTAAAACCTTCGTTCATCTTCGGAACATAATTTAGTATATTTTTGATGAAATCTGAGAGCTGTCTCACTCCTCCATAGGCTTTCAGAGGGACTGAAACTTGATGGCCCAGAATAGTAAGTAAAAACGTCATTTACGGAGTCCAAATGACTACAGTGGCTCTGTATTAAGTCTATCATGCGACGAAAATACTTTTTAAGCGGAAAAACAACAAAAATAACGACTTTATCACACTATTATTGTTGTTCAATTTGAGCCTCTGACGAGAGTTCGCGGGAGTGCCACGACGCATGCGCGAGAACTGAGATTAACCCTACTCCGAAAGAGTGAGCAGCCAGTCAAGTAGTAGTAGAAGAAGAACGCCGTAATCTCAGTTCTTGCGCATGCGTCGGGGCACTCCCGCGAACTCTCGTCAGAGGCTCAAATTGAACAACAATAATAGTGTGATAAAGTCGTTATTTTTGTTGTTTTTCCGCTCAAAAAGTATTTTCGTCGCATGATAGACTTAATACAGAGCCACTGTAGTCATTTGGACTCCTTAAATGACGTTTTTACTTACTATTCTGGGCCATCAAGTTTCAGTCCCTCTGAAAGCCTATGGAGGAGTGAGACAGCTCTCAGATTTCATCAAAAATATACTAAATTATGTTCCGAAGATGAACGAAGGTCTTACATGGTTGGAACAACATGAGGGTGAGTAATTACTGACAGAATTTTCATTTTTGGGTGAACTAACCCTTTAACATCCATAGATGCTCTGGATATAGGACGATTGTTTAGGATGGATTCAACTTCACAAAAGAGTGTGTAGAGACCCTCCTCGTCCAAACTTTGTCCTCTAAGGATAGAATTTAGAATCTTTCTATTGTGCAAATATTATCAGTACTCCTTTGGTAGTGGAGCTCACGCTCGCACGCACCCACACACACACACACACATACATACATGTCTATATTACCAACAGGGGACTATCACTCTACACTGGCCAAGAGGGGACCAGTGTTTCTGGTCATTTTAAAGAAACAAAACTTGCATACAAAATTTTCTTTTAAGGTCTTTTTTCATAATATAACTTCAAATATGCATTTTTTTTATTTTAAACATGCCAAGAGGGGACCTGACCAATGTCTACCTATCCAACAGGGGACCTCCATAGCCTGCAATGGAGCTGTGTGTGTGTTAAACACAAAGTTAACTGGCAGTAAAGTCTTTCTCAATGATATGTTATTTCATGGACCTTTTTTGGGGATCAAAACTGTGTTCATTGTGTTCATCAAAAAAAATTTCATTTGTCACAAATAAATTATGTGAACTGAATGACTTTTAACATTGACACTTGTTAACATTGAAAACTGAGTTTTAATTTCCATAATATTATTATAGTGTATTTTTATGGCAAGAACTGATGTTTTAAATCAAGCAGAAATCACTCTTTAAGGAAACAGTTGCAGGTCACACTTTATACAGTGAACAGTGATTTCCTTAAACTGACTTAATTCCCTTGCTGGATGGTAAAACACGACAACGCCTGTTTGATTGCTTCACAATTTCTTGCCATCACAAACACACTGTAGAGATTTTGGAGGTCATATCTCAATTTTATGATGACTTGCATGAAAATGTTCATCCGTCTCAATTAAATTATGTGAACTGAATAAAGTATGTGAACTAATACTTTTAATAAAGTATTAGTAAATCTTGAAATTAACATTAACAAAGATAAATAAATGCTTTTTAATGCAGTTCATAATGTTGTTAAAAAATTGTTAACTAATGAACCTTATTGTAAAGAAATGTCTATGATTGGGCTAATGGTTAAAGAAAATGTCTCCTTTAGTAAGTAGCCAGTTATAAAAAGCAGCTCTAGAGTCTCAGAGCCTCTGGGACAGCAGGCCATTCAAACAATAGAGGAGTGTGAATGACATGTGTGTTTAAGGGCCCTTACAGTTCCTGCTCCAGCCTACAGGGACGCTGCTGAGAATGGGCTTAAACACACACACGTAGATCACCAGAGTGTTTTTACTTTATTTTAACATGATTCAAACTAGGGGTGTCGCAATATACCGGTATTGACGATAACCGTGATATTCAAAGCACGAAATATCGACATCGTGTTAATTTAGGGTGTGGCAATATACCGGTATTGGCGATAACCACAATATTGAAAATTAACAGGACTGGTATGATAACATGACGCGTAAATACTCCGGTGTCCCGAGTCTGACTGTAGCCATGTTTTTTCCTCCCTCTCTATTACACACTGTTGCAGCCATAAAAATAGTTCAGCTTTGTTTGTAATGTCAAATTTGTTATATTTCGTTTCGTTTCTTTATTAAGTTAATTTAGAAAAAATGTTTGGGGCAATTTTCGTTAGTTAAATTAAAGTTTTAGTTTTTTTCCTACTGACCAAGCGGCCAGCGGCCGACAGTGAGTTAACCGCATGTTTGATCAATTTATCCTCTCAAATCAACACTTGACTTGTCTTGCCTAGCCTATAATAAAATCCATATATATAAAACACTTCAAGCATATCACAATGTAAGTTTATATGTTTACTATCACCACCACAGTAAAAACGCATTTATGACAAGCTGAGGCAGGCCCGCACGCAACGGCGCCTGCAAACGAAACGGGCTACACAATCTAAACTATAAAAATAAAAACATGCATTGTCTTACCTTACACCTCTCCGCAAAATGAATATAAATCCAATCTTCAATTTCCACTCTATAGGCTATGCAAATTCAGTTTACGACAACGAAAGCAACAGATATGAGTTGAATTTTATTTATCGGCTCATTTCAAGTTCAAAGGCCGTAATAGGAGAACGAGCGACCTAAGCACTGGTAAGAGCATTTAGTCTCATTCGTTTTAATGGAGATTATTGTGTTTTTGAGCATCTGATTCTGAGCCTTTGGCTACTTTCACTTTCACTGGCGGCCGTTTGCGTCTTTTCTTCCATCTTCGTGTAGTGCCCCTTCAGCACTCGGTGCGCGCAGCGCGTGGTGGGAGCGGTGGATCATCTGAGTGATCGGATTTAAATCCGCCTCGAAATAATTTCGGAAGACATTTACTCATGATCTCTTCACAATATGATAGATATATGATCAGAGAAAACGAATGAAGTGAGCAGGTGTAAAAAGGCCATAACTCTTGCAGCTACGCTGAAGGAACTATTTATTCATCATCATACTGTTGAACTTGACAGTAGGCTATTTTCTCTCTTGCTATTTCATAGGGAGCTTCAAAGACAATTTATCAGTAACATAGTATTACCCTGTTTATCATTATCCAATTATGTTTGTTGGGTAAAAAATAAAACTAAATAAACAAAGTAAAAATTAATTGGTAACACTTTACAATAAGGTTCCTTAATTAACATTAGTTACATTAGTTAACATGACTTAATAATGAACTGCACTTATTCATCTTTGTTAATGTTAATTTCAACATTTAATGCATTATTAAAATCTTACTAAAATGCACTGTGAACTAACATGAACAAACCATGCTTTATATTACAGCTTTATATTAACTAACATTAACAAAGAAGATTAACTAATGCTATACAGCTGTTGTCAATGGTTAGTTCGTTAACTAATGCATTAACTAATGTCAACTAATACAACCTTATTGTAAAGTGTTACCAATTAATTTGATAACTTTCTCCCCCAAGGTTCTATAGATATCGCGATATATCGATATCGTGATTTTTTTTGGCCACAATAACCGTGGTGTGAAAAATCTGATATCGTGACAGCCCTAATTCAAACACACGCACCTGTAGGTCCCCTCTTGTTCAAAAGTAAAAAAAAAAAATCACCAGAGCGTTTTTTTTGGTTGTTTGTTTTTTTTACTTGAAAATGTTTACTTGATTTTAACATGAGCATGACCAACAGGGGACAAAAAAAGGTCCCCTGTTAGATAGGTAGACAAGTACACACACACATACCAACCAGAGGAAAAAAAAACGTTGCAGTCCGTTGTCTGACTGACAGAAAGCCTGTTCAGATGAAAACCGCTTCAGTGAGCTCAATTATAGTAACGCCGCATTTTATTCTCATTAACACTGATGGCGTTGTAACGGGAGAAACAGTAATTAGTTTGATTACTCGTTACTGAAATAAATAATTCTGTTAGTGATGTCGTTTATCTATAACGGCGTTATTCCCATCACTGCTTCTTACCTGTGTTGGATTGTGTCAGCGCCTTAACTAGGATTTAGGATTGGATATCTTCATTGCCTGCTGGGACTGGGACTTCTAAAACACTCGGATAAAAGACTTGCATTGCAGAGTGCATATCCTTTTCCCTACAGCATTTTGAATTGTTTGGTACACCTTCTTTATATTTTTTGCTGTTTTTTGTTTATTTGTGTATCACTTTAGTATTTAGGGTTTGAGTTTGGTTGACTGTTTATTTGTTTACTTTCAGTGTTGAGCTTTTGATATTCACAATACCGTCTTGGATTTCGTCCATGTGCAAATTGTTACTATGTTATCATTCTGTGATTCAATAGCTACAGTTTATTTTCACTCCCTCATTGAGACTCTTACAGTTATAAAAAAAAAAAACTATGGTGAGCCAGTTACAAGCATGAAGGGGTTTGTTTGTGTTTTGATTGTTTATTTCTGAAGTCTAAAAAAAACATTAACCTTGCATCCTTGAGTCCTTCTTCATCCCTTGCCTCACCTTTATTGATTTTAGACAATTTTTTTTATACATAAAATCTATAATAAGACTCCACGACATTTGCAGTAATAGAGATATATGTCAATATACGGAATTTCTGATAGCTGTGCATATTGTTACAATTACGTTTGTCTTGTCTTCACCTGTTCTCGTTTATCCCTGATTAGTTTATCAACTCAACCTGTGTCTAACTAGTTCCCTCCATTACCTTGTGTATTTATACTCCCTGTTCTGTTCAGTCCTTTGTCGGTTATTGTTTGTCTACCCATGTCTGTGTGAGCGTGTACTATGCCTTCTAAGTCTGTGTTTGGATTAAAACCTTTGTTATTCCTCACCTCCTTCGTCGTGTGCTTACTAAGCCACCCAGAACCGTGACAGACAGGGCCGGCCCGTGGCATAGGCGGAATAGGCAAACGCTAGGGGCGCCACTCATCCATAGGGGCGCCAAAACTTATTACTGATACTATTTTATTAATATTAATTTGAAATATTACCAAATAAAGCGCAAAAAAACTTAACTAAGTCCCCCGCATCTTCCCGGTCCGCCTCATCAATCTCCCCCCGCCGAGCTACTTGAAGTGCGTCAGCAATATAACGCGCGATCAGTTTAATGTTGGGAATGTGTTGTGTCGCGTCGCCTCTCGCCGCATCTAATGTAGACAGGATTGCTTTCATTTTTTAGGGTGCTTGGCCGCTCGCTCCAGGTGTAGACCCGGTGAAAGTTGCCTGATAATTTATGACGGATTGCCGAATTGTAGTGTCTTAAAAAAACAGAAGCCCTCTGATGCTGGCAAGATAAGGGAAACACTGCAAAAATGCTCTTCTTATTTAGTATTTTTGTCTTGTTTCTAGTCTAAATATCTAAAAATTCTTAAACCAAGATGCATTTACTAGATAAGTAAAATAATATGTTTTCTTAAGTGAGTTTATGCTTAAAACAAGCTAAATTATCTGCCAATGGGGTGAGAAAAATAATCTTGTTTCTGATTGAAATCTTGTTTCTTGTTTCTGTCCCAAACTGAAATAATAGGCCTATAATTTTCTCACCCCATTTGGCAGATAATTGTGCTAGTT
The DNA here is from genome assembly GCF_949357685.1 of Gobio gobio. Taxonomy (NCBI): domain Eukaryota; kingdom Metazoa; phylum Chordata; class Actinopteri; order Cypriniformes; family Gobionidae; genus Gobio; species Gobio gobio. Next base: position 50,657,193 of record NC_137114.1, read on the forward strand.
TTAAGCTAAAACTCACTTCATTTTGATTTTTTCCCCCAGAAAACAAGGAAAAATTATCTAATGTAATTTTACTAGTAAATACATCTTGATTTAAGAATTTTTTGATGTTTGGATTGGACACAAGAAAAATTATTAAATAAGAAGAGCATTTTTTGCAGTGTAAAGACAGGTAAAGTGATGTAATGAATGAACAGTTTATTTAATTGCATAGTAAAATACTAATGTACGCTAATTAATTCCAGTTTTAACTTAAACCATATGCAGGCAGCAGTTCTGGGTTCTCCAGTGGCCACAGACAGTGTATTTTGTAAAAATAAATAAATAAATCATATCTGTTTTTTTTAAACGCATGTTATCACTTTTTTAATAGCCTAATGTTTTTAGTTGTGCAGTTTTAAGGGGACATATGGACATTTTAAAATGTATTTGCCGAAATTAGTAATGATATTTATATACAGGTTTATTTAAAATAGCTACATTTTATGTAAATTTCACATTAAATATCTAAATTTCTCCAAAGTTTAATTCATGGTGAAAACATGAATGTGCATATTAGTGGAAGATTGCTGCCATCTACTGGAAAACAAACACTTTTGCTAGTTCTCAATAGTTTGTGCATGAATGCAAGATGCAATTACTTGTTAATTGTGTTTAGGCTGTAATGTGGCATAGGTGCTATTTTTGTATAGTTTAACTATCATCAGCCTTTAAAAAATAAAATAAAAATAATAATATCATGAACATAATGACGGGGTAGAATGGACTGGACATCATATAAAACAACAACAATAAAAATTAAAAAACATCAATGCATTAAAAAAATAAAACAGTACCAGTGTTTCCGCAATTTAGACTGAAAACATGTAGTGCTAAACCTTGATACAAGGGGCACCAAGTAAAATCTTGCCTAGGGCAGCAAATTGGTCAGGGCCAGCCCTGGTGACAGAATAACCGACCCTCAAAGTGAGTATTAAAGAAGATGGACTCACCCATGCTGCAACTTCTTCTCCGTCCAGAGAGCCGGCCGTACCTGGGATACCTGGCCTGGATGATCCGGAGTGGCGGTCTCCTTCCTACAGCCGGTGAGCCCGAGGCACCCACCGAGGTGATTCGAGTGTTGGAAGACGCAAAGGCCCCGGAGTTGTCGCAGGTTGGTCAGTCCATCTTAGAGCCAGGAGCAGACTGTAACCTGATCGATCTGTGGTCCGCGGATCCTTTTCCCACCCTAGTCCCCACCCTCTCTTCGTCACCTTCTTCGCCAGTCCAGCTGGTGTTGTCCAGCTCCTCGGCTCTACCCCCGCCGCTCACTCCGTGCGGCCCATCATCTGCGCCTCGGGCTTCCCTGCCACCAGCTCAGCTAGAGGCCAAGTCTCCGGCTACACCTCGGGCCTCCAGGCCCATATCTCCACCTCGGCCTGTCAGTCCGTCACCATCGCCTCGGCTCTCTGCTCCTTCAACGCCTCCGTGGCCCGTCTGCCCAGAAACTCCGCTGGGCTCCCTCGTCTCTCCAGGTCAGCCTCCGGCGGTCGACGCACAGCCTATGCCACGGACTTCCGGGATTCGGGCTACGCCCTCACCCTGCACCCCTACGGCGTCGGCGTGCTCCTCCCTTCCTCCAGCCTCCCCGTCGACCTCACTCGCCACATCGTCGTTCCGGTCATCCGAGTCCCCGTCACCGCTTCAGTCCCGTGAGCCAGCGACTCAGTGCCAGGCTTCCAGGCCTGCGATGTCGCCCTGGTCCGTCGGCCGCTCGGTTCCGCTGGTTCCTCCCCTCACCATGGTTCCGCCTCCGCCGATCGGTCCCAGGGCTCCATCCGCCCCTGCAGTCTGGACTCCGTCCTGGACCCTCCCTCTGTCAGCGCCACCATGGTACTGGTGCCCGCCTACTCCAGACGCCTGTCTATCATCAGCTCCACGCCCTACACCGAAGCCTCCGCCCCATTTTCTACTTCATGGACTCTGTTGTCTTCACGGCGCGAGGACGCGCCTTTCCGAGAGGGGGCGTAATGTTACAATTACGTTTGTCTTGTCTTCACCTGTTCTCGTTTATCCCTGATTAGTTTATCAACTCCACCTGTGTCTAACTAGTTCCCTCCATTACCTTGTGTATTTATACTCCCTGTTCTGTTCAGTCCTTTGTCGGTTATTGTTTGTCTACCCATGTCTGTGTGAGCGTGTACTATGCCTTCTAAGTCTGTGTTTGGATTAAAACCTTTGTTATTCCTCACCTCCTTCGTCGTGTGCTTACTAAGCCACCCAGAACTGTAACACATATATGTGCATTTATGTTTTTACTCTATATGAGCATATTAGGATATTTCATATATGAGACATTTATGTCAAAATATGTATTATACATGCATAAACATATATAATATATGGGATACATGTATATACATGTCAATATATGGAATTGTTCCAATTTCTAATAGGTTTCATAAATACGTTTTTACTTTATATTTTGCATATATTGATATTTCATATATACACATATAGGCCTATTACATTTCCGTATGGGGTGTATAAATCCATAAATCTACACTCACAACTAAAGCCACACATTAAATATTTTTGCTAAGCACCCTCAAATGCAAGCCAAAGCCCCCTCAGTTGATACTGTAGTAATATTGGCGAAACAGATTTGGCTGATTCAAATGCATCTATTTACAGCGAGTTTTTGGAGCGGTGAGTAATGTAGCCAATCACAGATATAGTTGGTGATTTCTCGAATACAATCAGAATCTCACCCCTCAAAACGCATTCAGTGCTTAGTTATACTGCCTTCACATGCTTCACGATTATCGTGAATACGATTTTCTTAGGTAAAATTGCATATGAACGCCCTCACATTGAATGCAATGAAACTTGAATGCAATGAGCTCATAATCACGATTTCAGAAGTCGGAATTAAATTTCTGATACCATGTGAAGGCGGCATTAATGCAGGCTCACGAAACCTCTCATTAACAAACAAAGTCAAGACACGATGTAAGTAAGAGATCTATTGTTGACGACTTCATTTTTATAAAGGAACTTTGTGAGATCCTGATGAACTGACAAAGCAACAGCATTTTAGTGATTGTAGCGATCTTAGCTTGGCTCACTTTCAAGGCTACAGTCATTCATTGAATAAAACTATTATTGCTAAGAGGACCGACGGCCAAATACATGCAGCAAAGTTTCGGAAGTGACATCTAAATATAAATGCCACTCTGCACAAGACAGAAATATCCTCCTGAGACCCAGAATAGAGGTTTTGCCTCTGTTGAGGACATTTAGCGAATTTCTCTGACAACACAGTTTTTAGTCTGGATATTCTTATGAAATACAAGACATTGTTATGAAAGTATTATTACACGTCTTTTACATTTACATATTGTCCCAAAACTCTTTAATATGCAAACTAGATACAGTGTATTGATGCATTGCCTAGAAATGTGAATGGCATTTATGGCCATGTTTGGACACATATTGCATAAAGTAAATTGGTATATCAAATTATTCTGTATCTTTCATAACATTGAGAATCATCTTTATACGAAGTTTGGATAAAAAAACTTGGGCCCCACTTTATATAATGTGGCCATAACTACTATGTACTCACATCAAAAAATAAGTACAATGTACTTACTGTGTTCAAATTGTATTGCAAAACACCTGTGCTGATATTGAAGTGGGATATGGGTAGGGTTAGGGACAGGTGTGGTGGTATGGGTAAGTTTAAGGGTAGGGTTAGGTGTAAGGGAAGGGTCAACTGTGTAATTACTAGTGGTGGGCCGTTATCGGCGTTAACGTGCTGCGTTAACGTGAGACTCTTATCGGGCGATAAAAAAAATATCGCCGTTAATCTATTCTCAAAGTTGGGTTGGGAGCTGGGTCTATACTACGCACGCTATGATGACTTTCACCTTGATATTTTAGCGCGGATGTACACCTAGCCGAATTGCACTGTAGCGGGCGAGAGAACGAGTCTTCGAACCTGTGTGTATGCCTACTAGTGTTGTCAAAAATATCCATATTTCACTATGTATCGATACTGAAATATCTGACAGAACTAAACTTTGGCTCATCATAAATCTGATATTTGATGGACAGACACATGATCTCTTGTTTTCTGTTATTACCCTTATGAAAATTAAGCATGGTTTTACAACAAACAAAACCAAGAAACATAGTTTTTTATAGTTAAACCATGGAAACCACAAATTAACCATGGCTTTGCTACTCTAACCATAGTTTAACCATGGTATTTGTGAAAACTGTGGTTAAATGGTCATCAATTAGCCACAAAACGTGATTACTACACTTTTTCTATAATAAAACCATGGTTAATTTCCGTATGGGTAAATCAGCGTTTACTTAAAACTTCACATTTATCCTCCTTGAACTGGTTTTATATACTAAATGTTTTATTTCAGACTCAATGGCCCTCATTTATCAATCTTGCGTGGAAACGGGCGTATATGTTGGCTTAAGATTATGCTTACACTCCTCTCACCACCTGATTTATGAAGCTGTGCGCACCTCTGAAATCCAGGCGTACGCAATACCTGCCCTTGATAAATGCTGCGGCGGAAAACAATCGTCATTAGAATAACACGCCCCTATATATTCAAGTCTCTGCCTCCCCCACGCAGAGAAGCGCACTCCAGGAGAGGTAATAATGTTTTATTGCTTAATATAGACTAGTGATCAAGTTAAGTATGAGTTTTCTTGTTTATTGTTGGTGAAAAAAAAGTAGTCTGATATAAAGATCGCCACAAAGAGGCGCGTCTCGGCACTGAAGAGGAGCCAGAGTCAGATATCATTGACAATTGGTGTACGGTGGAAATCCAGTTTAAATAGCTGTTTGAATGAGAAATTACCTATCACAATGCATTATATTTACAGCAGAATTAGCATTTAATTTCGTATCACGTCACATGTATTGGGGTTTACAATAGTGATGATGATGTGATGTGGAGTAGCTACCATTCATTCACATTAATAATTGCATGACAATTTGTAAGATTCTTCTTCTTATTATTATTATTATTATTATTTTAATTATTAATGACGCTTATTGTTATTTAGAAGAAGAAAGTCATTATTATTTATTTTATTATTATTATTTAAAAGAAGAAGAATGTAATTTTTATTATTTTGTCAGTCTGAATTATTTTCAGTCCCAGTCCGTGCGCAGCTGCCGGGCCTAACCCTGAAACGTCAGGTAAAGCGAACAGGCTCGCAACTGGAGGAATACATATGCCTACAAATCAAATGCTTTGGTAAAGTCACACAAATTAAACATTGAAGTCCATGTTGCACAAAAATAAACACTGAAGTTTATAATTACTATGTTGTTGTTGTGACTAGCAGTATGAGCACCATTTTCTCTAGTACATTAGAAACGGTTGCACCGATCAGATTAAAAAAGGTGAGAGAGAAAAGTACTGCACCGTGGTACAACAGTATTACTCACGCTATCAAGAGAGAAACTTGTAATCTAGAGCGCAAATGGAAACAAACACATTTAGAGGTCTTTACAAAGACAGCACTTCCCGTTATAAAAAGGCTCTAAAAGCAGCCAGGGCTGAGCATTACCATAAACTGATAGAAAGTAACCAAAACAACCCCAGGTTTTTATTTAGTACAGGGGCCAGGTTAACAAATAAACGCACATCACCTGAACAAAATATTACAGTACAGTTTAGTAGTAATGACTATGAATTTCTTCACTAAACAAATTGAAAACATCAGAAATACAATTATAAATGTACAACCTTTGACAGCGTTTCATGCTTCAGCCTCAATTATCACCCCTGAAGAACAACTGCAGTGCTTTACAACTATAGGACAGGAAGAGCTAAATAAACGTATCATTGCTTCTAAACCAACGACATGTTTATTAGATCCAATACCCACTAAACTACTGAAAGAGCTTCTTCTCAATACTATTAATTCATCTTTAACTCTAGGTCATGTCCCAAGACCATTCAAGATGGCAGTTATTAAACCTCTCATTAAGAAACCACAACTAGATCCAAATGAATTAGCAAATTACAGACCTATTTAAAATCTTCCATTTCTGTCTAAAATACTAGAAAAAATTGTGTCTGCTCAATTTTGCTCTTACTTACAAGAAAACGATATCTATGAAAAATTTCAATCTGGATTCAGAGCCTATCATAGTACAGAAACTGCGCTCGTTAAAATCACAAATGACTTACTCTTAGCTGCTGACCAAGGCTGTATCTCAATACTAGTTTTACTTGATCTTAGTGCCGCATTTGACATCATAGATCATAAAATACTCTTGGATCATCTACAAATTTACACTGGTATTCAGGGACAGGCATTAAAGTGGTTTAGATCGTATCTATCAGAGCGTTACTATTTTGTCTATTTAAACAGGGAACAATCTATGATAACGTTGGTAAATAATGGAGTGCCGCAAGGATCTGTGTTAGGCCCTCTGCTATTCTCAATATATATGCTGCCACTTGGTAATATTATAAGAAAACATGAAATTAGTTTCCACTGTTATGTCGATGATACTCAGTTATATATTTCAGCACGACCAGATGAAATCTCTAAATTATCCAAGCTGACAGAGTGTGTTAAAGATATAAAATATTGGATGACTTGTAAATTTTCTCCTACTAAATTCAGTTTACCAAAAACTGGTACACAGAATCTCTTGGATTATAAGTGAAGTTCACAACATAATTTCGGGAGGAGTGAACCCATCTAATCTTTCAATCAACTGCTAAGCATATAAGCAGCCTCCTACCTCCTTCAGGCATCAGTCGTTTTGCATCCCTCCACCTCCCCAACTCCACCTACTTACATTCATGTTTACCTTTCTCTTCTTCCTAGCACTAGTAGTCCCTGGGGGGTAAATCTAAGCTTGAGTGGAAGCGGCTTCCTCGAGCCCCTCCACCGCAGTCAGCAAGCCAAATATGCTTAAACCTAAATCAGCTAAAGAGTATATGGGTAAACAAACTCGTGAACTTGCATTTAGAAGGATGTACTGTTACTTCATCTGCTACAGTAAAAGACCTGGGTGTTATATTAGACAGCAACTTGTCTTTTGAAAATCATATTTCAAATACTACAAAAACAGCCTTCTTCCACCTCAGAAACGTCGCTAAGCTACGAAACATGCTATCTGTCTCTGATGCAGAAAAGTTAGTTCATGCATTCATGACCTCTAGACTAGATTACTGTAATGCACTACTAGCTGGCTGTCCTGCCTCCTCAATAAACAAGCTACAATTAGTCTAAAATGCAGCTGCTAGAGTTCTTACTAGGGCAAGAAAATATGATCACATAACACCAATTCTAACATCCCTAAACTGGTTACCTGTTAAGTTTCATATCAATTATAAAGTATTGCTACTGACCTATAAGGCCCTAAATAGTTTAGCTACTGTGTATTTAACTGATCTTCTATCGCCTTATAACCTATGCACATGATTCTCTTTGCTTAATGCTTTGAACAGCAGCTACGCTAATTATTTTTCTGTTGTTTTATCTTGGGACGCCCATCCCAAGGTAACTAGAGAGTCCATCAGCTCCAGTCTGGATCCAGCTTCTCATAAAGACTTCAGATGACCAACACCTGTGAAGAGACGACTCAACTCCTGCGAGGACTTCAGATGACACAGCTCTGCATCAACACGTACCCATGCTCATCTCTACATATCCTATTCATTAACAACATGTATTCTTATTTCACTTATTTCTGTGCCTTAATTATTCTATTGATTAATAATAGATTGTTAGCTAATCTGTGTGCTTTGTATATGTGCATTTCTGAAATGCATAACATGGCTAATCACTTTCAATTGTAATGTAGACGCATACATTTTCTGTGAAGCTGCTTTGAAACTATATGTATTGTGAAAAGCGCTATACAAATAAATGTGAATTGAATTGAAAGACAACCGTTTATCCTGCCCCTCGGATTGAGCCCTGCCAATGGTGTGCCAATCCCTCCATGTTGAAGTAAAATAATATATATTTACAAATAACTTATTTTGTTACATTTGTTTCTAGTCTCTTTTATTTTTGTTATTTCTTTCAGTGAGCGTCCAATCAAATAATAATTCAACGATATTCACATGAATAATTTAATAAAGCACAAATCTTGTGGCATTTCACAGCAACACTAGTTTATTAGTTTCACATGATTTACATTTTCTGATCTGAAGAAAACATTTGCTCACTGTGACACAGAACGACACTTTTTAATATGAGCCACTAGATTACTTGAATATCTAAAACTCTTCTCACACTGAGTGCAGTAGTACGGCTTCTCTCCAGTATGAACTCGCTCATGTGATTTCAGAGATCCAGACTGAGTGAAACTCTGGTCACAATATGAGCACTTGTAAGGTTTTTCTCCAGTATGAATTCTTTGGTGCTGTTTCAGATTTCCTGCTAGAGTAAAGCTCTTCCCACAGTCAAAGCACACATGATCTCTCACTTCATTATGTGTTTTCTGGTGCAGTTTAAAACTATTCAGCAGTGAAAAACTCTTTCCACAGAGAAAACACACATGAGGCTTCTCATCTGAATGAACTGTCAGGTGTTGTTTTAGATTTGATGATGAAATAAACTCTTTACCACACTGATCACAGTTAAATGGTTTTTCTCCAGAGTGAGTGCGCAGATGATACTTGAGATCCGTTACACATGTGTAACTCTTTCCACACTGAGTGCATGTACACGGTTTCTCTCCAGTGTGTATTCTCATGTGTTTGTTAAAGTTTCCTTTATGTGTGAAACTCTTTCCACACTGAGTGCAGGTGTGCAGCTTTTTGGCTTTTGTTCTTTGAATTTGAAAGTTATGATGTTCCTCCTCCTCTTCATTCAGTTCTTGTCTTTGCTGTTTCACTTCCACCTGGTCTAAAATACACATCAAGTTAGAATCAGTTCAAGTGAACCCTGATTTAACAGCAGAAAGCAACAGAGATCAGGTATCAGATCTTTCATGTGGCAAAGTTTTGTCAATCACTTTTCAATATAGTAAACAATATACTTGACAACTACTTTATACAAGGTTATGATAATTTAGATGCATTTCTCTATCATTTATCATCCATATACATATACTTAAGAATCAAGAATGGACACCAACCTGTTTGTTCCTCTTTATCTTCATGTTTTATTCTGGATGGATCTGGATAACTCATGTCTTCAATCTCCTCTTTAATAAACTCCATCTTTAACAGTCACACAGATTTCAGCTGCTACACCTGGAGTTTGTCCTTCTCTTGTAGGATGATGTGGATATTCCCAGTATTTATTGGTGAATTGTTGTGGGAGGGGCTTCACTGCAGGTGTGAACTGTGATCACTGTGTTTTGATTCAATCTGCATTTAAAAAGTACAGGCCATAATGTTTAACTTGTTGCTAAAAAGCCAAAAGTTCCCTGTTTTCACTAGGGGTGCATGATATATCGATTCAATATCGTTATCGCAATATCACGTTGCCCGTATTATATCGTAAGTCTCGCGATAATTATGCGATATTTTGTTTATGACAAAATGAGACGCGTTTCACTGTATATACATTTTTTATCAAATCTATTTTTTTAAAAACAGGGTCCCTCCTACTCACTCCAAAGCTAACCGTCACTCTCTCACTTCTCCCTCCCTCTACACACACACACACACACACACACACCCTTGTCGGGCCGGCTCGATGCACACACCAGCGCACAACAAAACGAAGTGAAAGAAAAGAAAGGACCTAAAGAGAGAGCGAAGGGAGCGAGAGAAGCAAAAGAAAGAACACAAAAGTAAGAAAATGAGTGTTGCTCAGGGAGAAGATGAAATAGTTAAGAACCACCACATTTAATTACTTATTTTTATTTCTCTCCGTTTTAAATATTTCTCTCAGTTTATTTCGGCTCTGTTTGAGTGTGCCTTTCAGTCTACGCACTGATATGAGCATATATCCGATCACTATGCACAAGTTAGGGGGTGAATAGCCACGCTTGCAATGCTGGTGTCAGAGAGTTATACTCACGGAACACTATAGTTATTCACAATCATGAAAGTTCATTATTTTAATGCGTATAAAAGCATTACGTTACCGGTTAAACATTTAATTAGCGTGCTCATGCACTGTTTAACATGCACTAAAAGCCTGTCAAACACGTGATTACTGGACTAAGTAGTCTTATTGCGCTAATACTGTCAAATACACACAAGGTTAACATAAACACAGTCGGTTATGTCTAAAGTGAAAGTAAAATCGTGTGTGTCTGTATATTAGATGTGTAGAGATCTTACATTGACAGCAGCGCAGCCTAGGGAACACACTGCAGCTTGTCCTTAAAGGGACAATTCACCTCTAAAATAATGTCATTATTTACTCATCTAATGTTTTTCAAACCTGTATTCATTTCTCCTGTTGAACACAGACAGTTGAACACAGACAGCTGATGGTAGCCATTGACATTCATATTATTATTTCCTACAATGGGGAGCAGCAACTGTTGGTTTCCAACATTCTTCAAAATATATTTTATGTCCAACAGAAGAAAGAACTTTATTCAGGTGTAAAACAACTTGAGCGCCAGTAATTGATGACAGAATTTTCATTTTTGAGTGAACTCTCTCTTTAATTTTACATTTATTCATACACTTTAGGGATGCACGATATTGGATTTTTGCCGATATCCGATTTGCCGATATTTTTCAACTAATTTTCGCCGATATCGATACCGATATATGTTTATTTTTTTCCCTTTGTTTGGAAACCACTATTTTGAGCAAAAAAACTATTTTTTTTTTCATTCTGGTTTCAGATTTCTGAGGTCTCCTTACTAAAAGGACACTTGTTAAAGATAAATAAATGTTAATAAAGTTATTTTTATAATAAGAGTATATTAAAAGCGCTGAAAATAACAATAATAAAGTCAGTAATTTTTCAACCCAGACAGATGCAGTTGTAATCTAAATATTTTATTTTTGGATTTAATGTTTGTGCACATGAAGTGGGGGTGGCATGGGATCAGTTGATGCTGTATTTAGCTTCAGATAAAAAAAAAATTACAATTATTTTAGAGCTCCTTGGATTATTTTTCATCATCAATTTCATAAAATTTTATTACAGATGAATAAACTGTATGTAAAAGTATTTAATTTACAAGTGCCATGCTTTGACTTCATTACTGCTTTATTTATTCAGATAAAGAAGTAACTTCTATTTATTTGTGTATTCTACTTTTCATTCACTATTACTGTAACAACAGCGCCTCCACTAAATAGGCTATATCGTCACCTTCCTAAAATAATTGCCTAAGTCATTTTTTGACAAAAATGATTTTTTTGCTTAAGTCATCTCCTCATGATGCTGGCCACCTCTGGTAAAATCCTCCACATCCTCAGTTGAACAGATAATACAATTCTACCCCTGTAGTATAATGGCCTATGTCAAGTGTGTGACTTAGGCCGTTTTATTTTGCCCAAGTCAAAAGGTAATTTGACTTAGGCAATTTTACAAGCTTTTCAAGATGGCAGGTGCATCAAGAAGACCAAAAAGCTACTCAACCTCTGAAGTTATTTCCATGATTCAGGGCTCACCCCCTATTGGTAACTGATGAGGTTTACTATAATATAGGCTAGACTATAAATATGCCATAGTTTTTTGTCTTTTTATTGAGTCTTTTTAGTCAGCATTTTAGTCAAGAAAAATAGGTAATTCAATAAAGCTAGCATTAGGGTTTCAGTTAACTCTTTTAAAACAATTTCATCTTTTTGTCAATTTTTTCCACATTACATGATCTAATTAACCCTCTGGTGCTCTTCGTTTAGGGGTTGCATTGGTTGTCTTCCCGGTCATAAGTGACCGGACACCTAAAAATTCAACTTCCTCCACCCCAGTAAAACCCATGCAATTTATTTTTCTTCAATAATATTTTTTCTCTTTAATTTTGAGATTATTTGATGGTATTTTTTAATATTTATGCAATAATTATGGTCTATTTTTGCCATTGAAAATTATACAACATTTTTTTTAAATTATTATTATTATTGCAGTATTTCAGGTTAAAATAGAGACTAGGCCTTCAAAATATATTTTTTTGAAGGCAGATTAGCACCTCTTTTGGAATTATTGAAGAAATCATGCAACCATGGGTGTAATCACTAGAGGTCTCTATGGAGAATTCCCTAGTTCTGTTTTGAACACATGTAATGATTTTTTGTTGATGGATTTGAATATATATTTAAAAAATCTCAAAGACTATTTATTATAAAGTTTTAGATATTTTTTTTGTTTTGTTATAAATATAGATTTTTTTTCTGTGAATTTGTGTTTTTTGCAGATTTCCCATTCATTTCCTATGGTGTCATTTTTGACCAAAGAGAACAAGTGGGAGTATTTTTTTACGACCACTTAGCATGCTCAAATCATGCCCTCAATTTTTTTGGTGTGTTTACATACCTAATGCAAGAAAAGTCACCAAATTTCATATAATTCCAATGAGGCTGTGATTTTTAACATTTCAAAACAGAACATTTTCCGGTCAGAAATGACCGAAGAGCACCAGAGGGTTAAGAAAGATTTGAATAGGCAACCGAACACCGAGAAATTATGTAATCTGTTTGGTTGTAAAATGTATTACCTGAATGAAATGAAATCGAATGTATCGTCCTGTGGAATAATTCATTCACAGACAGCATATTAATAAAGATCTTCATCGCTGGCAAACAAAATAATTAATTTTCAGATTTGCTTTCACTTGACTGTACTGTAGGTCCACCTCCACTTCACCCGACGCTTGAAGTTCTTAAATCTTCCTGTTACGAGACAGAGTGTGAAACCGCTTCAGATTCAGTGCGCGCAGGAAACCAAACAAATAATTCAAACTGATTTGCGAGCTGAAATCGCACGGACATCGCACAGTATGCCCGCCTTAAGACAGTTCTGCCAACTTATTTGAATTTGAACAGAATCGACACAAAAGAGTGATTCATTTGTGAATTGAGCATCGCTCATGCCCAGACAATGAAGATACAGCACGCTTGGAATAAAATATGCATTTAACAACTTAATGTGTTAAAATAAAGTAACAAGAGGAATGTTGCCCAACGTAAAAGTACAGTTTTTTCATTAGAAATTTACTTAAAGTAAATGTACCCACATTTAAATCTACTCTAAAAGGAATAGTTCACCTTAAAATGAAAATTGTGTAATTTACTCACCCTCAAGCTTTAAACACAGAAAGATATTTTGAAGAATGTCAGTAACCAGACAGTTGATGGGTCCCATTGACTTCCATAGTAGGAAAAAAAGTAATTGGGTACCATCAACTGTCTGGTTACCAACATTCTTCAAAATATCTTTCTTTGTGTTCAGCAGAAGAAAGACATTCATACAGGTTTGAAACAATTTGAGGGTGAGTAAATGATGACACAATTTTCATTTTGAGTAAAAATATTCCAAATAAATACTCAAGTAAATACTTCGTTACCATTTCAAGCTTTCCTTTCCGGGGACTCTGTGTGGGAAGAACTGACACAGAGGGTGTAGTTGCCAAAAGAGCCAATACTATGGATAAGAATATTTCCATGTGCTCTGCCAATCAAGGAGAGAAAGTTCCAGGACCTCCAGTCAATGAAACACATCATGCCTGTTGAGTGTAATCTCTACTTTGATAATTTGCCAAATTAATAGGCATCAGGCAAGAACCCAACAAAGAAGAGCTGGAGGTGGAATTGATGAGATGCACATGCCTCCTCAGAATGATGTTTAGTTTGTTTGTTAGTGTTTTATTGTTGACAGAGTTGAACATTTAAAATTGCCTAAGTCACAAAGGCATGTTCAAAAATCTGCCTAAGTCATTTATTCCTGTTACGTTACATAGACATGCATTGTTATTAGTATGTCAATAGTCATCTTCCAACATGAACTTTTTGAGTGACATTATCAATAAATATCATATATTCAATTATTGGTTCAGTTTTTTGTGTTTTCTGAGAAACCTGGAAAAATGACTTCGGCAATTATTTTAGGAAGGTGACGATATATAACACTCTACCGGTTGGGCACTAGGACCTGGAGGAGCTTCAGCTGCTGTAGAGGCTGCTGCGTGCGCTATAGAGTGGGGAGACGCGATTGTGCTTGTTTCGGGCTAGTTTTTTTGTGAAAACCTGGCAATCTGCGTTGATTCACAAATTCAAGGCAGCATTTAAAAACTGTCAATGTAAATCACCATACATGCAATGCATTTGCTTGTTTTCACTTGAAGAATGACCACAGGGCTAACTTGATCTTATCGCTATAGAAGTCCTTGCACACGTGAGTTATTGCAGGCGCATATCAACACGTTATCATATCGGCAAGGCATATCGGCATAATTTTTTCATTTATATTTTAAGCGTTTATCGGCCGATTCCGATGTCGTGCCGATAATATTGTGCAACCCTAATACACTTTCATGCTGTACTGCTCTGAGACGCCACTGTAAATCTTTATATATATTTATTTTATATTATTATACTATAGACTAGGTATGTGTACAAGGTTTTTTTAAAGTAAAGTTTTAAGTAAGGTTTTTCCAAGTCTTTTAAGTAAAATAAAAAAGAGTATTGCAATAAAAAATAATTTATAATAAAAATAAAAATAACTCTTTCTGTTCCTTGGCTGTTGGCTGGGCGGCAGTGGCTCAGTGGTTCATGTAGGTTGGCAAAACGGAAGGTTGGTGGTTCGATCCCCGGTTCCACCTGACCAAGTGTCGAGGTGTCCATGAGCAAGACACCTAACCCCAGCTGCTCCCGACGAGCTGGATGGCGCCTTGCATGGCTGACACCGCCGTCGGTGTGAATGGGTGAATGTGAGGCAATGTGTAAAGCGCTTTGGATGGCCATTGGTCTGTTAAAAGCGCTATATAAATGCAGTCCATTTACATTTACCATTCCTGTCGGCTAAGAATAGAATATCAAAAAACTGATGTGACAAGCCATCAGAACCGAACCCGAGGTATGTATTGAACCGTGGACTAACTGTATTGTTGCATCCCTACTGTACAACCAGACATGATTATTTATTTATTCATGTTGTACCAGTCCAATATGACTGTCTGTTGAAATAAACCTTGTGTTGTAAGAACTTGTTTAATTTGTAACGAATCTATTTTGATGCATTTTCCGTAACTTGACCAACAACTAATTTGTAATTTTACGGTTTAAAAATACCGAAATTAATATCAATATTGCAATATTCATTATCGATATCGATATCGCAATATCACATTTTTGTGAATATCGTGCACCCCTAGTTTTCACCTTTGAAATTTCACTTCCATTGAGTCTGAAATAAAACATTGAGTATTTAAAATCAGTTCAGGAAGGATAAATATGAGGATTCAAGTGAATCCTGATCTCTATCAAATATCAGATTTATGGTGAGTCAATGGATAGTTCTATCATTCTACAGTCAAAATGTGAATAATAACTGCTGTACAAGATTATGATCTATAAGTGCATGTCATATATCCCTAACTAATTTTTACAGCTCTTATGATTGTTATCTAACAATATATGAACTAAGTCAAACAAGCCAGTGATCACAATTTATAAATGTAGATTTACAAACATACCCATTCAACTGTTATTGACATATTATACTAACCTTATACACCTATTGAATAAAAAATGGACTGAATCCCTTATATGACGTTAGTTGTATTTGTTTACCTCTTGTAGTTTGTCCGTTCTCTCGTCTATTTTCAGCTGCCGCAAACGCGCTCTCAGCTGTCGTGAACACCTACCGCACGCATTGAGCAGCAAACGTTACTCTCTTGTTTCCTCCAGGGGGCGCTCGGTGACTCGAAATAACCGAGAGAAATAACAACAGCACCACATTAACCCGAGGTACTGAAAACATCTCTGTCTCAATCCAGTTTAGATCCAGTTTCATTTATCAAGCTGAGACAAACCTTTGACATCAATGTTTTAACAGTTCAATGAACATTGATGAACATAGCTTGCATTTAAGACCAAATTAGACTTTTTAACATAAGTTAACATGACTAAAGTTTTTTACAAAATAACATTAATGAACACAAACCACAACATTAGCACTGACATTATAACACTTGCATAAGTTATTGAATTTTCTGTCTTGAGTTAGGACTTTCTTGGGACTTTCTGTTATTTCTGTTATTGAAAGTCCTGCTCTGCTACAGCTGTACGGATTCTTAACGCATTTATTGCAGCTACATTTAATCTTTTATTCATCAAACAACCAGACTAACGAATGACTCGACACAACACATACCGGGGCAGAGCCTAGACAGGGATTTCTTCTGTGTTGATAGAAATTCACATAGGCCTACACTTCGCATCAGCTGGGTATGACATGATAGGTCTATATGACGGCTGTCCACCCCGTTTGCCCAGTGTTTAAAAAAGAATAATAATTAAGATAAATTAATATAATTAGTTGTAAATGAAATATTTTAAACACTAATACAAAAAGGAAAAAAATAATGCATTGACTTGGGTATGTTGGGCCTATAACGTTCACACAAGAACTGTCATTCTGACTGACAACCGGAGTACAACAGTTCACACAGTTCCAATAGCCTAAGTTGCGATGAGTTAAATAAACTAAAGCAGATAAACACGCCAACAGTCAAGCGCAGACCAGTAGGCCTATTGAAGTGTTCAGGAAATACGCAGCTGTTAGTTATAGCTACCTTTTGTTTTTGAGTTTATCTTGTTAATAGTGAGTGTTAATTGATGTCAAGCAAAACGGTGTGTGTTATTTTCTCTGCCAAGTAAACTTCCAAAGCACATCATGTGCGTTCTCTCCACGCTGTCCTGTGTGTCCCGCAGCTTTCACACATATTGTGAGAGTTGACCATCCAAACAAAACAGGCCAAAGAAGTATATGGGACATGCGAGGTAGCCTACATTCATTTATGAAATAAACACTTACATAGCCTAGCCTATTTCTCTTTTACATGCGTATAGCCATAAGTGGATTGTAAATTTACAAGGACCCCCATAGCCTAATTATAACAGTGATCCAGCAAAAAAAATTATGTTGGTAGGGCAATGAACACAATATTTTTTGTGCATGTGTTTGTGTCTGTGCGCAAATGGCCTCCATCCTATGATTTTTGTATTAATAGCCTGCAACTTTTATAATCGACCGTCGCTATTTGCCAGAAAATGTGTCACACCTGGTCATGTTGAGAGAGAAGCGCGCGTTGCATCGGTGGTAAAACTGCACTTTATTATTAGCCTACATTCAGAATTAATTAGTATAAAATATGCTACCAGTAAATAAAATAGCTACAACAACACCGCATTCTACTTGCCCAAGAGACCAAACCATTGACCATTGTACAAAAGACCAATTCAATTAAGCAGAATATTTTTTTAATGTTTGGCTGTCTGTGTTTTATTTTGATAATAATGTGAGGCGCCAGCGCCAAATTAAATTTTTTCCTCAGCAGGGGAAATAACTTTGCCTAATACTGTCATCATCATAGGCTACAGATGAGTAGGACATCATAATCATCATCAAAACAGTAAAATGTATAATTTTATTTGGGCACATTTAAAATGACTACAATGTCATGCATTTGAAAAATAAATAAAACAGGATGCGCTGCGTGCCCCTCGGTCTCCTTGAACATCTGGCGCACACCACAAACCTGAAACAAAATAGCCTACAGCGAACGAGTTTTAAAACATTTCATTTATTTGATATTAAATGCATTATTTAGTCACTTTGGAATAAATCACAGTATGTTTCATGATGATAAAAAACGTGACGGAAAATACGGTATGATATAGCAAATTCGCGGACCCTCTGGCACTTTGCTGGTCTAAAGCCGCTGGTCTACACAGAATAAACTCCTGTCTAGGCTCTGTCCGGGACGTGTTGTGTCGAGCCATTCGTTAGTCTTGTGGTTAACTGAGAAAGAGATGAAACGCAAGTTCAATAAACGTCAAGAATCCGCATTTGCTCGCATTTGCCCATACATTGTTTTCAGGCGGATGCAAATTTGTAAAATAATCCTATGCAACTCGTGTCATAGGCTATATTCCAAGTGTTCTGAAGGAATAGTTACTGTAGGGTTTGCTGGTGAGAAACAACCGAAATGGCAAGTGAAAATCTTGTGTTGCAGTCCTATGTGCGTGTGCAGCATAAGCGCATTCTTTGAGATATCAATTATAATAAATGTTAATAAAACATTTTTTTAACATCTCTGTTGTTCTCCGGTTGTCAGTTAGTCAGAATGACAGTTCTTGCGTGAACATTATGGGCCATAGGCTATGTCAACGCATTATTCTTTCCTTTTTGTATTAGTGTTTAAAATATTTAATTTACAACTAATTTATTTATATCTTACTTTATTCATTTTTACTGGGCAACCAGGGTAGGCTATGAGCTGTCATATATCCTGCCATAGGCTACCCAGCTGATGCAAAGTGTAGGCCTATGTGAATTTCTATCAACACAGAAGAAATCCCTGTCTAGGCTCTGCCCCGCCCCGGTACGTGTTGTGTCGAGTCATTCGTTAGTCTGGTTGTTTGATGAATAAAAGATTAAATGTAGCTGCAATAAATGCGTTAAGAATCCGTACAGCTGTAGCAGAGCAGGACTTTTATTCTGCTGTGCGGAACTGAGGAAGAACTGATGACGGAACAGTTTGATCTTCGGCTGACCAATCAGCAGAAAGGGGCGTATAATTCCCACCCACATGTAGAAATCGAATATTCAAGCCTTTTGTTAATTTTTCTACTTCTGAACGAAAAATGAAAAATCAAGCTGAATTTTTCTTTTTCGTTTTGTTTAAAAAACGAAAAAACAAAAAAGGAGCCGTTTTTTTTTTAATACCAGTTTCTATAAGGAAAATCAAATGGCCAAAATATACACTGACCCTAAGACACAAGTATATATGTGAAAGAATGTGAGTGTATGAATGAGAGAGGGTGACTTCCTCGACAAATGTTCAATGCTTGTTCAGTGTTGTTTAGTGATTACAGATTAAATGCTAACAGTTTGTCAAGTCTGCGAACTAGGGTTGCCACCTTCAGTATGGCAAAATAAGGGACACCCAAAAAAAAAAACCTAAAAAACAATTCCCTAAAGGACAGAAATAAAGAATACATCACGAAATGATTATTTCAACATTGACAACTTGACAGCTCAACAATAAACCATAAGAAAACATGAGATCAAGTATGTGAACTTGCAACAGAACACATTTTATATTTTTTTTACATTTGATTATTTTATTTATTTCTAAAGAACTCTTCAGTAGCCTATGTGGTGCACTTTAAAGGGATAGTTAAAAAAAGTGATGACTGGTTCAGAATGACTGCTTAAAGGAACAGTTCACCCAAAATGAAAATTCTGTCATCATTTACTCGCCCTCATGAGAGTAAAAACCTGTATGAGTTTCTTTGTTCTGCTGAACACAAAAGAAGATATTACGAAGAAAGTTTGTAACCAGGCTGCTTTGGGGCACCATGTGTCCAATATAACAAAGAAAAGTATACATGTTTGGAACAACTTGAGGGTGAGTAAATGACAGAATTTTCATTTTTTGGTGAACTGTTCCTTTAAGCAGTCATTCTGAACCAGTAATCACTTTTTTGAATTTACATTTTTTTTTAAATGTCATAAACTTTATATGACAGGATTATTTATTATGTATGATTAATATAGCCTAAATTATAAATTAATATAAATATTTATTAGGCTCTAATATATTAATTAACCGGTCTAAAAAATAATAATTCTGTCTGCCAAGCTCTAATGTATGGAATATTATATTAATATATTATCCATTAAAAAAAAAACTATAGACCTAACTTATACCTTTAAAATCACGGATGTGTGTGTAGACCGGTCTGTCAGCGCTGCTGCTTTAAGACACTGAAATGCTTCTCATAAAGTTTGCAGTTGGCCTGAGGTTCATGAGTTACTGGACAGACCCATTGATACCTTTTTGATATTCAGCTCTATATCTGGAGATCCTCTTGCGTTCAAACGGTGGACGCGACGCGAGCTCGACATGTTTTTAAAAACCGCGCAAGTTTACAGGCACACTAGCACAGCGCATGTTCTCGAGACTCCGCCCATGTATGGACCGGTGTAAAATACGGGACAAATCGCGTCCCGTATTGGTTTGATACGGGACGCGTAATTTTGCTTGTAAATACGGGACGATTCCGTATTTTACGGGACGGGTGGCAACCCTACTGTGAACACATACAGAACAAGCATCACCACCAATCTTCATGACCTGATGTTCAGTCATGAAGAAGCTCCATCAGCACAGCAAAGGCATGCAACATCCTTCAACTTATCCAGGACAATCTCCTCCTTTAAAAGCACTGGAATGATCTCCATTGGGGAAAGTCGTTCTCCTTTTTTACCGGCATTCATCCCGGTCACCATCTGTTCATCAGTGGGTTAAAAAGAGGAAAAATAACATTACTAAGGAACACAAAACAAAAACCATTTGCGTAGGATGTTTCAATTTAGGGTGCAGTGTCTCCCTACACAGGGTGTAGCGTGGAGCCCTGTATGATGTTTTCCTGTCATTATGAAGCTCAACAGGCCAGAAAATTATTTTAGTAAAAATATAAATATATTTTGGAAAACGTTGTTGAAGTATTAAAACAGAAATGACATACACAAACCTCACAAATTTTGATGAACTTGGAGAGCTTCTCTTTAAAGGGTTAGTTCACCAAAAAAAGAAAACGGTCATAATTGACTCACCCTCATGTAATAATAATAATAATAATAAGGCAAGGCAAGTTTATTTGTATAGCACATTTCGTACACAATGGCAATTCAACGCTCTTTACATAAGAAATAAGAATACCATGTGTAAGAATTAATAATAAAAACAGGGATAATTAAAACAGTTGTAAAGAGAACTAAAAATAATAAAATATATAGATAAAACAACAATGAACAAGGGAAACTAAAACAGTTAATAAAATAATAAAAAAGATGATGCATAGATAAGATAAGGTGTAATCAGTCTGACGTACAGTGGCACAGCTCATTCAGTAAATGCACAGTTAAACGTGTTTTGAGTCTGGATTTGAAAGTGGCTACTGGTGGAGCACATCTGATCTGTTCAGGAAGCTGGTTCCAGCTATGGCTGGCATAATAGCTAAAAGCAGACTCTCCTTGCTTTGAGTGAACCCTTGGTATTTCTAACTGACTTGATCCTGATGATCTGAGTGATCTGTTTGGTTTGTAATTAATCAGCATATCTGCAATGTACAGGGTTGCCAACTCTCACGCATTTGGCGTGATACTCACGCTTTCAGGCTCAGTCTCACGCTCTCACGCTGCCCAACTTAATCTCACGCCAAATTGGCAAACCTGCTTTTGATATCAAACAAAGTCTAAGCTTTTACATTTTTTTTATTTTTATTGCAAAATTCAAACAATAAATAGCGTTTTGGTGCTAATATGGCATAACAGTTAAAGCCAAAGTGTTGAAAAACGGAGTTGCAACATGCTCTCTCATCTCCCGGGCGCGCGCGGTCACGTGCTTCACGGAGCTCTCAATACTTCTAGCGCTGTTTCAATACATTTGAATGCATGGGCGTCAGTTTGGTTTGAAATGTGCTGGGGACAGAGACGCATTCAGAAGTGCATTTTCAGAAGTGCTGGGTACATTTTTTTTCTCTTTCGCGCAGGTCATGTTTTGAAAGACTATGTCCTGCAGCTTACTAATGTAAATAAATAAAAATGTCAGATGAGAGACATATTGCGGGTCTTATAGCCTATCTTACTCATGCCGACGAAAGCGCCCCGCGAATTCTTTAATATTTTTCATTTTTGACAAGATGAGGCAGGCAGATCGCAACGGCGCGCGCAAACAAAACGGGCTACACAATCTAAACAAATAATTAAAAATAAAAAACATGCAGGTTGTCTTATCTTAGGCTACACCTCTCCGCGAAATGAATATATATCCGATCTTCAATTCCCGTGCTATATGCACATTTAACGGAGTTCATGTCAACGAAATCAACCGATATGAGTAGGCTATTTTATTCATCAGCTCTTTTCAACATCAAAGACCGCATTATGAGAACGAGCGACCTAAACACTGGTAAGAGCATTTAGTCATTAATTTTAATGAAGATGATTGTGCTTTTGAGCATCTAAAACTTAGCTTATTTTCAGTTTCACTTGTGGCAGTTTGCGTGTTGGCTCATTTGCGGCGATGTGTGTTGCATAGCGCCGTCCTATAGCCTAAAAAATCCCGAAGCCTGGCCCGCGTCTGAGGTAGGCTATGACTGGAAAATTGGCCCGAAGCCCGGCCCTAGGGCGTAAAAAAGTCGGGGCCCGTCGGGCTCGGGCAGAAATGTAGGGCTCTACTTTGAGTAAGGCTGAAAGCGTCTTTCTTTTTAATACATTTCTTGAATGTCTCAATTACAGTAGGCCTAGCCTATAGATAATTATGATATTTGTGGCTGCACCGGGGTCCGTCATTACGCTAAATCATGAGCGGTCCATGGCACCTGCTACCCATGGCTGTTAAGAACTGTACATCAATCCATTACAACAATTTCGTGTTATGGGCACTGCCACTGATACAGGCAGCGGAAGAGTCTATTTTACGGAGCTTGCTTCTGCTTTTCAAACGTTTTTACAACAAAAGATGTTGTTAAAACGACATAAGATCTCGTTATTATGAGAAAAGATGTAGTTAAAACGACATAAGATATCGTTATTACGACACAATTGAGCATAGCTGTCAACATTGAACATTGAAAATAAGGGAGATTTCCCGGAATCCATCCACAAAATAAGGGATTTTTTTTTACACGATTCTTACCCACAAACTTAAAAAAAAGAGTCTAAAGAGTTTACAACTACACAAAATATTTTGATTTTGGCCGTCAGCGTCCTGATCCATCATTGCACATCACACTCATCTACCTAATCTCCTTGAAGTTTACTTCCCGCTACTTTTTCCCTCTTCCTCCCGCCCACGTCTTCTTCTTCTTCGATAGTAGCCTAAGCCAGTGTTTCCCAACTTTTTTCAGTCATTTTATCATACGCTACGCTAGGGGTATAACGGTACAGATTGCTCACGGTTCGGTTTGTATCACGGTTTTAGGTTCACCGTTTCGGTACGGTTCAGTATTTGCTATGTTCAGGGAAAAAAGGACTACTGTCAAATAAAAAAAAGAAAATAATAAGAACAAATCATTTATATACAAGCAGCAGCACAAATAAATACTATTGAGCAAAGATACTAATAAAATAAACTATGCTTTTCAGGTTTTTCAGGTACGTCTAACATTAGTTTTCAGGTACAGAAATTGATCAAATGTAAAATAACATTGCATATTTGACTGTATAAATTAAAGATTAATGCTATTAAACTTACAAAAGCTATTCAATCAAGAGCAGTGAGTGATGCCCTTGTCTTTTGTTTGACATTAAACAGACAGCTGTAAAGGCTCCTGCCCCTTTAAGACCTCGGATATGCGTCGTCTTTTCTGGACTGTATAAAGTTTACTTAAGCCATAAACAGACTATGTCTGCTAGAATACTCATCAATATGGACATGTTGACATACTTTTTGCGTGAGTTTGTCCGTTCAAGAGCAAGACTTGAAAGAGAACTCAATATTTGCGCGCTGAGAGACGTGTGCGAGCTCTAGGATAAGTGCACAGACAAATTTTCTCACAGTGCGCGCGACTTCTCATTCGCGTCTTCTGGCACTAAAACAGATAGTTGCGTGTTCTGAGTTAACACAATCAGAACGTAAAAATACGGGATATTTTACGGGAAAATACTAAAACGGGAAGACAGCGGGAAAAGAGCTAAAATACGTGAGAAACCCGGAAAAAACGGGAGGGTTGACAGCTATGAATTGAGTGGAAAAAATAATGTGTGTGTGTCAGCAATGCTTCACCGCAAAATTGAACTCAAGGTTTAAAAAAAAAAAAAAAAAAGTGGTGGGTACAAAAGGACTCATGACGAAATCTGGTGGGTACGCGTCCCCCCCGCAATCGACGCCTATGTTTGAATGGCTTGATACACAACAGCTCCACTTTACAGGTGTTTGCAGCAAGTTTTGGTAAACAGTACAGCATAGTGTGCATTGATTATTATGTCAACCATACAGGATCGTTTTATAATGGAGAGTGATGGAGATGCAACAATGTTAACATTAGTGTTGTTTTTGGCGGCCTGTTTTAATTTTAGTCTTAGTCTAGTCTCTGTGTCAAGATGTAATTTTAGTTTTTATTAGTTTTAGTCACGTTCATACTCTTTTTAGTCTAGTCAAGTTTTAGTCGACTAAAAGTCTGAGCATTTTAGTCTTATTTTAGTCAGAATTATCCATGACTATTTTCGTCTAGTTTTAGTCGAGGAAAACTTAAGACATTTTAGTCTAGTTTTAGTCAATGAAAATTGTATTTTAGTCTCTTTTTAGTAATGCAATTCTATTCAACCCAGTCAATATAGTATAAGTAAATATGTTACCGTATAGACTCAAGAATACATCCATTCCAGACATGGAAGACGCTCTGATTTGAATTTACAACATATTTATTTTACCAACCAAACATGTTAGAAGTACACACACGTTTAAATAAAATAAATAAAATAGCATCACATGACAATGTCAGAAAAAAAAGTATACATTCAAGTTTAACATAAAGAGAAACAAGGTGCTTGAATGCTCGAGCTACAATAACGTAAACGTAATAAAAAGTGCAAATAAAATGTGTGTGTCTGTTACCTGTATTGCTTGTAAACTCAAGTCAGATTTTGCATCATAAAAACTATTAAAAGACTACAAATCGTTTGAACCTTAGAGAGATATAATGGGATGGGAAGCACTGGCTGTGGCTGCATACAGTGGAATTTGTTGACAAAAGAACAAACATTACTGAATTATGCCAACTACTGAACTAAATAACCAGCAGTCTCAACAGCAACTACATAAACTGTAACCTCCAGGATTTGTTATTTTAAGACTGGTTGTCACAAACAACAAAACTGTCTAGTACACATTTCTCTTCTTTGGCTATATTTTTGACCTGATATTTCTATTTTATTTATTTATTTTTTACTTATTATCTTGATATTTTTTTTATATTTTCTCTGGTGGTTTGACTGTCATAAAACCCACATTTGTCAAACTGCTAAAAGATTACACCTTCAGCTTTCAGCTATTAACACTGCGTGTTGGCTTGAACTTAACTGAAAATATGTGTTCAGGAATGAAAAAAAAAGTCTTCACAACCAAATCAGAATAAACAATTTAGGGGCAGCAGCAGGTTTTTTTGCATGGATATGGGAAAGGTTGCTTATCAAAATGCTGTGTGTGTGTGTGTGTGTGTGTGTGTGTGTGGTACATGCATGCTTCTTGCATGTCTCTTGCATGTCTGTTCAGGCCAGCCATTAACTATTACTTAGGCTTGTTTACTTTGAGGAAAGTGCTTCTTTCCAAAATGGCCCTAGCCCTGTTCCTGCGGCCACAGGAGAGGTAACCAGTTACACTAAAGACCCTCTCTGTAAATGCCTGAGAGGCTGGCATCGCCAGGAGGTCCAAGGCCAGAGGTTTCAGTGTTGGAAAAGCAGTAGAACAACACTGAGTTAACCAAAACTCAATGCCGGATTCCTCAACCTCAGCACTAGTAGCAGCAGCCTGGTGGGACTCGGACAGCCCCTCTTTATATTTTAAAATCTCCTGCCTAATGTTTATTGTCTTGGCTGTTTTGGGCCTCGATGGACGATAAGCACTGAAGAACTTAAATCTAGGCCGTTTTGCAGGGGTTGAATCTGGAACCTCTGTACCCTCATTTGCGACTTCCTCATCATCAGTCAACTGTTCTTCTCGTACTTGCACTCTTTGTGGCACAAGATGAGCAATGTAGTCCTCTGCCTTTCTGACAAGATTCTGTACTTCATCGTCATCATTTTCCAGAAGGGTTTCAGCTACACAAGGGTCCACAAGGCATGCTGCTGCTGGAAGCGGTGAGAAGTTGTCAGCCGTTATGTCAAGAAACACACTAAAGCGCCTATCCATGCTGGACAGCATCTTCTGAGCCAGAGTAGCTGCATCTTTGTAGGTTCGCCCATGTGCAAGCGAGAACTCCGACAGGTGGTTTTTGAGATCCAGGAGTGCTGGCACAACAAGGGAAAGTGATTGTGTGTCATTTTCAAGTGACTTGGTGTGCTCTGCAAATGGCAGAAGAAGGTCTCTCAGCATCCCGATCTTCTGCCACTCACTGGGCTGCAGGCTGTCCCAGCCCATGGACTCAGCCACAGCTGTGAGGTGCTCCTTGACTTCAAGACAGCGCGACATCATAGCAAAGCAACTTGACCACCTGGTGGGACAGTCTTTTACCAGAACCAGAGCACACTTCTGCAGCAGCCGCTCTGTGGCGACAGATGACTTTCTAAATTTGTTCACCAAGTGCCTAACTTTCTCCAACAACTTTTGGATTGGGGGTTCCTTCTGGACCATATTCACTACAAGCTGTACAGTGTGAACCACGCATGGGGTCCTCTCTATGGCTCCGAAGTCATATCTACATGGAAATAAAAAAAAGCAATGTAAATATTTAACCATTTTAGCCCTTACATCATTGAAGCAAATTAAATAGTAGATAACTTTCTATGAACTTAAGTCTTTATGTATATGAAATTAAATCATGACCAGTTTCATAAATGCTGAATTAATTATATTGTATATAGTATTTTTTTAAAGTTTCTTACGGTCCCGTTGTTGTGTTTTTACTCTTTATATGTAGAGTGTTTGTTGTGTACTTTAAGAGCAAAAACTAACTGTAGTCAATGTTTGTTTATGCAAACCAGGTCAATAAAGCGGATTCTGTATAATTTCACACACAAACTTAGCTTACCTGTCATCCTCCCCTTCCTGATGCTCATAGTCATCGTCGTGCTCTGCCTCCGAGTCCTCTTCAGAAGTTGTGGCAACTTCTGCATGTGTGTGGAACGAAGCCACCATATTGCTGCCATTGTCAGTAATCGTTGTGAGGACCTTCTCTCTGGGGATCCCCCATTCTTCCATTGACTCCTCCACAAGTGTACTAATCGACTCTGCGGTGTGAGGGTGAACCATCTCCTTCAGGTTCAAGAGTTTGTGTTCAGCCTTGTTGTCCTCAGGGTTGAAGTAACAGGCGCTGACTCCCAGGATCCAAGGATGCTGTAAGCCCCTTTTTAGTCCAAATATCCAATCCTGTTGTTATTCTACGTGCTGTGGCCAGGTTTTGTTTGAGCTTTTCTTTCTCCTCTTTGTACATTTTGTCGATCAAACTTAAAATTTTATGTCTTTTTGGAACGTTAAACTTTTTGTCAATTTTTGCCATCATGATTATGAACTCCTCATCTTCAATAATTCGTGCTGGCAGTCCTGTGCGGCCTATCCACTGCGCTATCCGCTCCTCTTTGGTCCGCTGCTCTGGGGAGTTGTCATACCTCTTTGTGGCAAAGAAATCCTGAACACTAGGCTTTCCCATCGTCTTGGGTAGGACTTGCTTCACTGATGGTGTTATTTTTGGTAGATACAAATGTCAGGACAGATGCAGCTTCTGGAAAACTGTTGTAAATATTAAGTAGCATAAATCCTTGCTATAATTTTTCACCATAGTAAATCAACCTCTGAGTGAGTGAGTGAGTGAGTGAGCATAAAATTAAAAAAAAAAAAAAAAAAGTGTCTACATATTCAAACCAGAAGTAGTCTCGGCAGGAATGTTAATGCCAATACCATTTGTTTACATGTATGTATTGGTCTGTGTATATGTAAATGTATTAGAATAAGGTATTCAAAGTCATGTTGTTGATGCCAAATTCTGTTCAGTGTGATTGCTATGTGAATGACAAAACTAGCTAACATTACAGTAGTTGGCCAACAAGGGATGCTTAGTAGTACACATGGAGTCAGGTAAGAACTAAGAACCCACTTTACACTCTCTCACACACACTTTACACTCTCTCACACACACACACACACACACACACACACACACACACACACACACACACACACACACACACACACACACACACACACACAGACGTATGTCATTTTCAGCTCCAGTGGCTAACATTTAAAGCTAACGTTGAAATGAGACACATTACCCACAGCCTCATGTTGGCATGAACTTTCGAAAATATAAAGTAATGGTACATTAATGTCTTGACTTACCTCAATTTCATTATGGAATGCCTTGAGCCTTGAGAACCTTTTTTAAGGAATAGAGGTGAGTGGCCTCATCACACAGAACAGTGAAAGCAGTGTGGACAATGAATAAGGCACTTTATGCTCATTTCTGCAAAGCCAGTCCTGATGCTGAACACGGCGAAAATGAGAGATGCATGTTTCAGGGTGCTTGCAAGAAAGCTCTCATTAGGGGACTTTATAAAGAGCGTGGGTTTCATGCTTGATGCTCTGGAGGAGCTTAAAGATTTTTCTGAAAGTTTGCAGTCAAGGGACATATCATTATCTCGAGCTGTGCACCTGGTTGAGAGAGAAGTTGGTACTTTTCTAGCTAGACAACACAACCCTTGACCATACTACAGACAGGCAGCTGAAGCAGTGGAGACTGGAACCTTTTATGGGGTAACACTGCAAAAGGACCCTATAGGATAGAGTTTGACAAGGGCCAAATTGTGATGGCTAGACGACTGGGTCAGAGCATCTCCAAAACTGCAGCTCTTGTGAGGTGTTCCTGGTCTGCAGTGGTCAGTATCTATTTAAGTGGTATCTGGTGAACCGGAGACAGGCTCATGGGCGGCCAAGGCTCATTGATGCACGTGGGGAGCGAAGGCTGGCCCGTGTGGTCCGATCAAACAGACGAGTTACTGCAGCTCATATTGCTCAAGAAGTTAATGCTGGTTCTGATACCACAGCATTTACGATTTTTAATATAACATACAACACATTTGTAAATCTTTCGCATACCATTTAATTATTTATTAATGTATAGTCATGTTTTGAGAGCACATGATATTTATTTTATTGAAAACAAAAGGGCGATTCACACTCAAAGATGTTGCTTACATTTGTTTTATATCAGGTATGTTTTCTGTGTTAAACTATTTTCTTGTATAAGTGATTTCTCAGCTCAGTTTAAAGCGAAACTGCTTCCTGCTGCTGTCCCGTGTATAAATCCATAAATCTACACTCATAACTGGAGACACACATTAAAGAATGTTTTCATACATGTCATTTGTTTATAAATTACCACGTCTCACGTTCACTTCAGGTTTGTGAGAGAATATTGTGGACTTGTGCCATCCATAGGCTCTGTATAATAAATGTCCTAAAACTGTTATAATTCTGAGACTGGAACAGATTTTAAAACATAAAGTTCAAAGGTTTGTCTCAGCTTGATAAATTAAATGAAACTGGATCTATACTGGAATGAGACAGAGATGTTTTCAGCAGCTCGGGTTAATGTGGTGCTGCTGTTATTTCTCTCTGTTATTTCGAGTCACCGAGCGCCCCCTGGAGGAAACAAGCGAGTAAAGTTTGCTGCTCAATGCGTGCGGCAGGTGTTCACGACAGCTGAGAGCGCGTTTGCGGCAGCTGGAGAGCGCGAAGAGCATGGTCATCTGAACAGATTCTTTTAGGGGAAAATAAACTAGACTCCCATAGACTTAATCGTACATCAGTTATTATTCACATTTTGACGTAAGAATGAAAGAACTAACCTTTGGCTCATCATAAATCTGATATTTGATAGACAGACACATGATCTCTTGTTTGCTGTTATTACCCTTCTGAAAATGAACCATGATTTTACTACAAAAAAAAAAACATGGTTATTATTGTTCAACCGTGGTAACCACAAATTAACGATGGCTTTGCTACTCTAACCATAGTTTAACCATGGTATTTGTGGTAAAACTGTGGTTATATAAATGGTAATCAATTAGCCAAACAAACATGATTACTACACTTTTAATATAATAAAACGATGGTTATTTTTTCGTAAGGGTAAATCAGTGTTAACTTGAATCTTCACATTTATCCTCCTTGGACTGGTTTTAAATACTCAATTCAGACTCAATGGAAGTGAAAGAGTAAAGACAAGAACTGAAGTAAGATTTCAAAGGTGATGATCCTGTTGTTTGTTTCAGCCTGTTGACACCAATAAAATGTGCTTAATGTGCCAATTTACAGCAGATCTCAGACATCACCATAATGAATGAGGTGAAAATAGGGACCTTTTGGCTTTTCAGCAGCTCAGTTAAACATTATGGCCTGTACTTTTTAAATGCAGATTGAATCAAAACACAGTGATCACAGTTCACACCTGCAGTGAAGCCCCTCCCACAACAATTCACCAATAAATACTGGGAATATCCACATCATCCTACAAGAGAAGGACAAACTCCAGGTGTAGCAGCTGAAATCTGTGTGACTGTTAAAGATTGAGTTTATTAAAGACGAGATTGAAGACATGAGTTATCCAGAACAATCCAGAATAAAACATGAAGATACTGAGGAACAAACAGGTTGGTGTCCATTCTTGATTCTTCATTGTTGACTGCTTTGGTGGATGTGAATTAATACACAGTATATGGATGATAAATGATAGAGAAATGCATCTAAATGGTAATAATAGTACTTGTCAAGCATATTGTTAACTATATTAAAAAGTGAATGACGGGCTTTGCCACATGAAAGGTCTGATCTCTGTTGCTTTCTGCTATTAAATCAGGGTTCACTTGAACTGATTCTAACTTGATGTGTATTTTAGACCAAGTGGAAGTGAAACAGCAAAGACAAGAACAGAATGAAGAGGAGGAGGAACATCATAACCTTATAACTCAAAGAACAAAAGCCAAAAAGCACACCTGCACTCAGTGTGGAAAGAGTTTCACAGAAAAAGGAAACCTTAACAAACACATGAGAGTTCACACTGGAGAGAAACTGTATACATGCACTCAGTGTGGAAAGAGTTTCACAGAAAAAGGAACCCTTAAAAAACACATGAGAATTCACACAGGAGAGAAACCGTTTACATGCACTCAGTGTGGAAAGAGTTTCAGACAAAAAGGAGACCTTAACACACACATGAGAATTCACACTAGAGAAACACCATTTAACTGTGATCAGTGTGGTAAAGAGTTTATTTCATCATCACATCTAAAACAACACCTGATAGTTCATTCAGATGAGAAGCCTCATGTGTGTTCTCTCTGTGGAAAGAGTTTTTCAAGGCTCATCAGTTTTAAACAGCACCAGAAAACACATGATGAAGTGAGAGAGTATATGTGCTTTGACTGTGGGAAGAGCTTTACTAGAGCTGACCATCTGAAACAGCACCAAAGGACTCATACTGGAGAAAAACCTTACAAGTGCTCATATTGTAACAAGAGTTTTGCTCATTCTGGATCTCTGAAATCACATGAGCGAGTTCATACTGGAGAGAAGCCGTACCGCTGTACTCAGTGTGAGAAGAGTTTCACCCGGTCAAGTAATCTAGGGACTCATATTAAAAAGTGTTGTTCTGTGTCACAGTGAGCAAATGTTTTCTTCAGATCCAAAACGTTCAAGTAAATCATTGTGTGCATCCCTGGTGAAATTTTTTTTTATATTGTATATATTCTCTTTTTCAATAGTACATTGTAAATATACTAACCAAAAATTGTACATTCTTTAAATATATAAAAAGTATATTAGCAGAAAATAACCAGAGAAAATGTCCTGCTGTTTGGAGGCAAGTTGTAGCCTACTAGTCGTTAAATTATTCATATCAATCTCACAAACGAAAACCTTTCAATGTTTTGTTTTGCTTTAACAAACAGAAAAGGAGGTTTCGGTTTGATATCTCCTTTTTTTGTTTGTGGTAATGTCTTAGTGTTCTTTTAGTGAAAAACCTATTAAGTTAATTTCGTTCAGTTTTGCTGAAACCTTGTGAAGTTTGAATAATGTTGGACTTGTTAATGAAATATGTCTCTTCATTAGTGATGCGTTACATTTGATTTATTATAATGGCCTTGAAAACAAAAGCATTCAACATAGGGAAAATGTCTTCCAAGTAATTCATAAAAATGTATTTAAATGGCAGCATGTTTAAAATACTGTATTGTGTGACATTATGTAATTCAAAGTATGTTGTACAAACTATAGCCAAATAATAAAGTATATTGTTACTGACTACAAAGTGTGTGTCACAGTGTATTTTGGTTTTGTTTCATGTTCTTATTTTATTTTATGTTCAATGTCTTGTTTCCTGGTTAGTCATGTGATTCCATTGGGTTCATCTACGCTTGCCATCTGTAACTACTCGTTGGTTATTCAACAGTCCACGCTTCTGAACTACTGATGTCCATAAGTTTTTGTATTTATTGATCTGAGGCACAGTGAAAACTAGACATCAACAGAAACAACAAAAACACAGGTTTTACACACAACTCCACAAAGACACAAAATCAAATAAAGAAATACATAAGATATTGACTCTTTTACTGTGTTTGCCTGGTAACCAACAGTAGAATAATCAGGAGCCCATGTATATCTGAATTCACATCTGGCATTCTATTGACGCTAACACTATTGGGTTAAATAACCCAGGAAGAGTCACATGACAATCACTTTATACAAACAAGGAAACACAATCCAATACCACCAAAATTAACGAAATTGGTACACATACATACACATTTGAATCATAGAAATTAAAATATGAAATAAACATTAACCCCTGTGTTGGGGTAACAGCTTAGGACCCAGGGCCAGTAGTGAAAAATGAAGACCAAGAGTCAGGAGTTAGATTAATTAAAGAAAAATTTACTGAAGAATAGTTTGCAGTTTCATCAGCAGAAGCCAGCTCACAAGGAGTTCGTAGGCCGCACTCCCTCTAACAGTCTCCCCGCCTCCGCCTAATGTACATACAATTTCTGAACAGTTACACTGTTTTCAAGGTCTAGCCACTTCATTACCGCCATGTTGAATGATTCTGATTGGCAGAGAAAATGCACAGTCACAGTAAATTTCCACACAATGATAGATAGCAGAGCATCTCACTAAAATGGGTAGACTAGTTGTCGCCCCATGACTAGATTTAGATCACAATGACCCAGGAGGGTGTCGTGTGCAGAAAACGTCCATCTTCAATATTGGGCCTGCACCGATCATGCAACGCACACACAAAAGCACCAGAGAATAACAGTTCCCTAGTGTTAATTTTGTCACCTATTTTTAATTTAGTCTTAGTCTTAGTCTTGTGCCAAATGTCCTTGTTAGTTTTAGTCATATTTAGTCATTCACATATCTTTTTTTGTTAGTCAAGTTTTAGTCGACTAAAAGTCTTGTCATTTTAGTCTAGTTTTAGTCAAAAGACAACACAAGGTATCTTAGTCAAGTTTTAGTCGACCAAAAGTCTAGTCATTTTAGTCTAGCTTTAGTCAAAGGAAAACTCAATATATTTTGTGGCAAAATAAGTTACATAAAATATATATAACCTGCATAATGTGCAACAACACCATAGCTAACTGGTTGATTTACAGCATAGATGCCTAAAATCAGCATTAGCTCATGAGACGATGGGCACAAATGTTGATTTCGATCTTGATTCAGTATGAATTCATATGTATATAGCCTATAAGGAACAATACGTTTTTTACACTTTTTTGGGGTTATATTATATTTGCTTGCATTCTTTACTATTCACTATTATTAACATTTCAAAATTTCACAAATAAGTAAGCAGTTATGATCTGCAATACTTTTTTGAGCAACTAGACTACATGTGTATTATTAAAGAGCCATACAGGCACCCAGTGGGTAATGGCATTACAAGTGAATTTTTGTATTTTTCCAGCCACAAAATGGCTCTAATTTACCTCTTTGCAGTGGAATTCTCTATTTTAACCTTAATTAACACACTAATTGTAATATAAATAATAAAAATATTAGAAGAAAAATATTTTAAGTGGTCATTAATGGACCATAAGTATTGCACAAATAGTATTTAGTACCAAAAGATCTCCTCAAAATATTCAATAAATATTATTGAATTAAAATATAGGCTATTTATTTTTAAAATAGTTAAGGTGTATGGTCACATTTGACCACCAATGAGTATAAGTGTGACTTAATTAGTAAGGAATACCTGAGGGTTAAATACAAGAAAAACATTAATATTAATGTTAACAATGTTGCATCTCTACCACTCTCCCTAATAAAATGATACTGTAAATGTGGCTGACGCACACTATGCTGTACGGTTTACCAAAAATTGCTGCAAACACCTGTATTGTGAAGCTGTTGTGTAACTTGCGCGGCTTAAGCCATTCACATACACTGACACAGCGCTAGAAGTGTTGAGCGCTCCGGGAACCACGTGACCACACGCGCGCGGCCGCGAGATGACAGGAGGAGTATGAGAGACCTGTACTCCAGCAACAGCGGGAACTCTTTCGGAATATTTTGAACAGCTGAATATTCATCTCATGATGAAAAAGTAGAGACAATTGTAGACGAAAATGAAGAGAGATTTTATCTTAGTTTTTATTTTATGCAAAACATTTTAGTCTCGTCCTTTTTCGTCAACAATAATGCATGTTAATTTAGTCTTAGTCAGTGTTTTTGGACATTGGTGCAGTCTCGTCATCGTCTCGTCTTCGTCATGGAAAAAAAGGACGTTAACGAACATATTTAGTCTCGTCTCGTCTGACGAAATTAACACTACAGTTCCCTCAAGGTTGAGAACATCTTAACTAACTATCAACAAGGCCCTTGCTCCAAGGTCCAAAACATGCTGATACTACATCTAGTACAGAAGTGAATTTATTCTATTTAGTAAGAAAAGCATATAAAAGAGGTACATTTATCTGAGTCCCCGAAAGTCACGTAGACCTGTAACATATGTGACCCTAAGGTCACTTTAGGAAGACATATAGTTAACACATGCTGAGGGGCCTTCTCACTCCCGGGGTGTTTTACATAGCACTGACAGTTGCCTGTCAGCACGTCTTGCACCTAAAGAATGTGGATCCAAAAGCACACAGCAAATATAATATTAAAATATCCAAAATCACTCATTAAATATAGAGAGGTTATAGGTGAACTGATTTCTGTGGAGGTCTGTAACTGCATCGAGTGGTTTGCGCTTCACAGCCGCTGTCTATATCACCTCTGTATCAGCGAGACCCCATGCTTGCGCTTTTCCTGTGAGATTTGCAGTGTTTTATGTATACATGTGCATGTGTGATTACTTGTGTGGGTTGCGGTGAAACACGAGTGTGGGATTGAATTACGGAAGGCATCGGTGGTTTCTGTGAAAGCCTGTTAATGTGATTGCAAATACTCTTCTCTCTTTTCGTTGAATCCAGCTGTAGGAAAAACGCTAAAAGCTGTGAAAGTCCGTTGATATAGTTGAAAATACTCCCCTCTCTCCCTGTTTGCATCAAGTTGCAGGAAGCGTTAAGCGCTGTGAAAGCCCATTGATGTGGTTGAAAATACTCAACTTCTCTCTGTTTGAACCCAGTTGCAGGACATGCTAAAAGCCGTGAAGTATACGTATCTTCTTTCTGTCTGAGTCCAGTGAAGGGCCTGCTACAAGCTGTGAGTTAAGAGCCTGCTAAAGGCCGCGAAGTGTGCGTGCCTTCCTTTCTGTCTGATTTACAGATGATTCTTATTGGGGAAAACAATTTTACAGTGCAAAATAATTAGATTGTCAAACCAGTATGAAATAAACAGGTAGGATGATTTTACTGGGAGAATGTTTTTATTGCAAAGTGGTCAGGCTAATGTCTTGTGTTTATTCCAAGACTGATTTATAATTATTAGATTATTTTCTAATTTCACTTACCCTGATGTGCATGAACATAGCTGTTCCTCAATTTGTGTGTTTCACATGTGAATGGTCAGCGTATGAGGGGCAGCTGCTGCTTGCTCTTGGAACTATAGTCCAAGTCTATTTCACCTGTTTGCCAAAAATGACTAATTATATCCTTGGGACTGTCTAACACTGGTGCATACATACTGTAATAGACGTAGCAACAGAAACTAAGGAGGGCGGGGCTTACATTTACATTTATGCATTTGGCAGACGCTTTTATCCAAAGCGACTTACAGGGTCCTTATTACAGGGACAATCCCCCTGGAGCAACATGGAGTAAAGTGCCTTGCTCAAGGACACACTGGTGGTGACCGCTGGGACCAACCTTCTGCATATCAGTTCCATGGTTTAACCCACTGGCCCACCATCTCATAGCTTAGCAAAGGGTCAATTATAGTTAAAAAGACTGGCAGAGTCCTGAGTGTGAGGTGAGTGGCCTCATCACACAGAACAGTGAAAGCAGTGTGGACAATGCAAAAGGCACTTTATGCTCATTTCTG
Organism: Gobio gobio; assembly: GCF_949357685.1. Classification (NCBI taxonomy): domain Eukaryota; kingdom Metazoa; phylum Chordata; class Actinopteri; order Cypriniformes; family Gobionidae; genus Gobio; species Gobio gobio. Next base: position 50,693,539 of record NC_137114.1, read on the forward strand.
CAAAGCCAGTCCTGATGCTGAACACGGCGAAAATGTGAGATGCATGTTTCAGGGTGCTTGCAAGAAAGCTCTCATTAGGGGACTTTATAAAGAGCGTGGGTCTCATGCTTGATGCTCTGGAGGAGCTTAAAGATTTTTCTGAAAGTTTGCAGTCAAGGGACATATCTTTATCTCGAGCTGTGCACCTGGTGGAGAGAGAAGTTGGTAATTTTCTTGCTAGACAACACAACCCTTGACCATACTACAGACAGGCAGCTGAAGCAGTGGAGACTGGAACCTTTTATGGGGTAACACTGCAAAAGGACCCTATAGGATAGAGTTTGACAAGGGCCAAATTGTGATGGCTAGACAACTGGGTCAGAGCATCTCCAAAACTGCAGCTCTTGTGAGGTGTTCCTGGTCTGCAGTGGTCAGTATCTATTTAAGTGGTATCTGGTGAACCGGAGACGGGGTCATGGGCAGCCAAGGCTCATTGATGCACGTGGGGAGCGAAGGCTGGCCCGTGTGGTCCGATCAAACAGACGCGTTACTGCAGCTCATATTGCTCAAGAAGTTAATGCTGGTTCTGATACCACAGCATTTACGATTTTTAATATAACTTACAACACATTTGTAAATCTTTCGCATAACATTTAATTATTTATTAATGTATAGTCATGTTTTGAGAGCACATGATATTTATTTTATTGAAAACAAAAGGGCGATTCACACTCAAAGATGTTGCTTACATTTGTTTTATATCAGGTATGTTTTCTGTGTTAAACTATTTTCTTGTATAAGTGATTTCTCAGCTCAGTTTAAAGCGAAACTGCTTCCTGCTGCTGTCCCGTGTATAAATCCATAAATCTACACTCATAACTGGAGACACACATTAAAGAATGTTTTCATACATGTCATTTATTTATAAATTACCACGTCTCACGTTCACTTCAGGTTTGTGAAAGAATATTGTGGACTTGTGCCATCCATAGGCTCTGTATAATAAATGTCCTAAAACTGTTATAATTCTGAGGCTGGAACAGATTTTAAAACATAAATTTCAAAGGTTTGTCTCAGCTTGATAAATTAAAGGGGTGGTAAACCACGATTTCACTATTCTAACTTTAGCTAACGTGTAATGTTGCTGCTTGAGCATAAACAACATCTGCAAAGTTACAACGTTCAAAGTTTAAAGCAAAGGGAGATATTTGCTTTTAAAGAAATCAGTTTCTAAGGACTACAGCAAACGGCTGCTAGGGACTACTACACATTCACCCAGGTTTTGCTGACATCACCAGGCCCAATATTTACATAAACCCCTCCTCCGGGGAATATGAAATAAGGGGGGCGAGGCAATTTTGCATCGCCGCGGGGAAGCGTTAGTAGGCTGTGTTTTTGCCGCAATGCCGAAGAAACGCTGTTATTTTCATCCGGATTGCAGGTCTGGGGTACTTGTTCAGCCTTCTTGGGAAGGGGGTGCGTTGCAGAGCGTTTAACATACAGCATGTTATATGCACGTGTGTTTGAGTCAGCGGGGAATCAAGCGTGCGCAGGGCTCCCTGCATCCACCGTCTTCGCGATTTCAATACCAGATTTGCACAACGTCAGCTGCGTGAAAAAAACACTGCCGGTGCGTGGATGCACGACGCGCGCGCTGCACATTTCACGGAGGACAACACAAACTTCGCGAGTTCAATACAGGATATGCACCACGGCTTGTCCTGAAAGCTGGATTTACAAACAGAAGCTGTTTACGGGCCACAACCTGTAAGTCTGATTTATTTTTCATCGATGTGTTTTCCTGTAATAGGTTGTAGCAAGGAAGTAAACAGATGACAACGCTGTTCTGCAAACCAGTCTGTTAAATGCTCATTCATACTTAACGTTATCCGACGAACACCTAACGTTACAAACACTAACGTTAAAATCTCAACAGCGAACCTGGCATTAGTGTAAATGATTCTTTGATTAGAGCTTTTATGTATTGTTTATCTACAGGCATGCTAAACATGGTTCTGTGTGTGATTTGGCTAACTTACTAGTTAAAGCCAGTGCTTAGTGTTTGTTTTGGGTTAGTTCTTGCGACAGATATTTGGCTATAATCGTTCTAAAAATACAAAAGTTAAAGTGCCATTCAGTAGCGATCATTATAGATCCGCAGTCTTTACTCTCGAGGACTGAACAGGTTCTGCTCGATCATCTTCACTCAAATGTTCTGGGTCTGATTCGGGCGGTAAGGGGCGTGACGTTTCCGACGTGCACTGCGGTTAGCGAATCACAACACACCGGGCCAGCTAACCAATCTGAGCCCACTGCGTATTTTTGAGGGACCGGCTTCATACAACCCGGAAAGCATCAGACCGTTTTACAAGGAGGGACAGAGCAGTGTAGAATAAAGGTCAAATATATGAAAAATAAGGCAATTTTTTTTTAAAACGAAGCATGAACACATGTTACAGTGCACCCCACAAACACAATCAAGCCTTCAAAAGAATGTGTTTTACCACCCCTTTAAATGAAACTGGATCTATACTGGACTGAGACAGAGATGTTTTCAGCAGCTCGGGTTAATGTGGCGCTGCTGTTATTTCTCTCGGTTATTTCGAGTCACCGAGCGCCCCCTGGAGGAAACAAGCGAGTAAAGTTTGCTGCTCAATGCGTGCGGCAGGTGTTCACGACAGCTGAGAGCGCGTTTGCGGCAGCTGGAGAGCGCGAAGAGCATGGTCATCTGAACAGATTCTTTTAGGGGAAAATAAACTAGACTCCCATAGACTTAATCGTACATCAGTTATTATTCACATTTTGACGTAAGAATGAAAGAACTAACCTTTGGCTCATCATAAATCTGATATTTGATAGACAGACACATGATCTCTTGTTTGCTGTTATTACCCTTCTGAAAATGAACCATGATTTTACTACAAAAAAAAAACATGGTTATTATTGTTCAACCGTGGTAACCACAAATTAACGATGGCTTTGCTACTCTAACCATAGTTTAACCATGGTATTTGTGGTAAAACTGTGGTTATATAAATGGTAATCAATTAGCCAAACAAACATGATTACTACACTTTTAATATAATAAAACGATGGTTATTTTTTCGTAAGGGTAAATCAGTGTTAACTTGAATCTTCACATTTATCCTCCTTGGACTGGTTTTAAATACTCAATTCAGACTCAATGGAAGTGAAAGAGTAAAGACAAGAACTGAAGTAAGATTTCAAAGGTGATGATCCTGTAGTTTGTTTCAGCCTGTTGACACCAATAAAATGTGCTTAATGTGCCAATTTACAACAGATCTCAGACATCACCATAATGAATGAGGTGAAAATAGGGACCTTTTGGCTTTTCAGCAGCTCAGTTAAACATTATGGCCTGTACTTTTTAAATGCAGATTGAATCAAAACACAGTGATCACAGTTCACACCTGCAGTGAAGCCCCTCCCACAACAATTCACCAATAAATACTGGGAATATCCACATCATCCTACAAGAGGAGGACAAACTCCAGGTGTAGCAGCTGAAATCTGTGTGACTGTTATTAAAGAGGAGATTGAAGACATGACTTATCCAGATCCATCCAGAATAAAACATGAAGATACTGAGGAACAAACAGGTTGGTGTCCATTCTTGATTCTTCATTGTTGACTGCTTTGGTGGATGTGAATTAATAAACAGTATATGGATGATAAATGATCGAGAAATGCATCTAAATGGTAATAATAGTACTTGTCAAGCATATTGTTAACTATATTAAAAAGTGCATGACAGACTTTGCCACATGAAAGGTCTGATCTCTGTTGCTTTCTGCTATTAAATCAGGGTTCACTTGAACTGATTCTATCTTGATGTGTATTTTAGACCAAGTGGAAGTGAAACAGCAAAGACAAGAACTGAATGAAAAGGAGGAGGAACATCATAACCTTAAAACTCAAAGAACAAAAGCCAAAAAGCTGCACACCTGCACTCAGTGTGGAAAGAGTTTCACACAAAAAGGACACCTTAACACACACATGAGAGTTCACACTGGAGAGAAACCGTATACATGCATTCGGTGTGGAAAGAGTTTCACAGAAAAAGGAAACCTTAACAAACACATGCGAGTTCACACTGGAGAGAAACTGTATACATGCACTCAGTGTGGAAAGAGTTTCACAGAAAAAGGAACCCTTAAAAAACACATGAGAATTCACACAGGAGAGAAACCGTATACATGCACTCAGTGTGGAAAGAGTTTCAGACAAAAAGGAGACCTTAACACACACATGAGAATTCACACTGGAGAAACACCATTTAACTGTGATCATTGTGGTAAAGAGTTTATTTCATCATCACATCTAAAACAACACTTGATAGTTCATTCAGATGAGAAGCCTCATGTGTGTACTCTCTGTGGAAAGAGTTTTTCAAGGCTGGACAGTTTTAAACTGCACCAGAAAACACATAATGAAGTGAGAGATTATATGTGCTTTGACTGTGGGAAGAGCTTTACTACAGCTGACCATCTGAAACAGCACCAAAGAACTCATACTGGAGAAAAACCTTACAAGTGCTCATATTGTTTCAAGAGTTTTGCTCATTCTGGACACCTGAAAGTACATGAGCGAGTTCATACTGGAGAGAAGCCGTATCGCTGTACTCAGTGTGAGAAGAGCTTCACAAAATCAAAGTATCTAGTGACTCATATTAAAAAGTGTTGTTCTGTGTCACAGTGAGCAAATGTTTTCTTCAGATCCAAAACGTTCAAGTAAATCATTGTGTGCATCCCTGGTGAAAAAAAAAAAAAGTATATTGTATATATTCTCTTTTTCAATAGTACATTGTAAATATACTAACCAAAAATTTTACATTCTTTAAATATATAAAAAGTATATTAGCAGAAAATAACCAGAGAAAAAGTCCTGCTGTTTGGAGGCAAGTTGTAGCCTACTAGTCGTTAAATTATTCATATCAATCTCACAAACGAAAACCTTTCAATGTTTCGTTTTGCTTTAACAAACAGAAAAGGAGGTTTCGGTTTGATATCTCCTTTTTTTGTTTGTGGTAATGTTTTAGTGTTCTTTTAGTGAAAAACCTATTAAGTTAATTTCGTTCAGTTTTGCTGAAACCTTGTGAAGTTTGAATAATGTTGGACTTGTTAATGAAATATGTCTTCATTAGTGATGCGTTACATTTGATTTATTATAACGGCCTTGAAAACAAATGCATTCAACATTGGGAAAATGTCTTCCAAGTAATTCATAAAAATGTATTTACATGGCAGCATGTTTAAAATACTGTATTGTGTGACATTATGTAATTCAAAGTATGTTGTATAAACTATAGCCAAGTAATAAAGTATATTGTTACTGACAACAAAGTGTGTGTCACAGTGTATTTTGGTTTTGTTTCATGTTCTTATTTTTATTTTGTTATGTTCAATGTCTTGTTTCCTGGTTAGTCATGTGATTCCATTGGGTTCATCTACGCTTGCCATCTGTAACTACTCGTTGGTTATTCAACAGTCCACGCTTCTGAACTACTGATGTCCATAAGTTTTTGTATTTATTGATCTGAGGCACAGTGAAAACTAGACATCAACAGAAACAACAAAAACACAGGTTTTACACACAACTCCACAAAGACACAAAATCAAATAAAGAAATACATAAGATATTGACTCTTTTACCGTGTTTGCCTGGTAACCAACAGTAGAATAATCAGGAGCCCATGTATATCTGAATTCACATTTGGCATTCTATTGACGCTAACACTATTGGGTTAAATAACCCAGGAAGAGTCCCATGACAATCACTTTATACAAACAAGTGTAGTACCTGCCATGCAGTATACCTTATTTTAAGTCTGACTACGCCACCCCCTGAAGATGGGCAGGAGGAACCCCAACTCTTCCCGTGAATGTAGTGTGGCTAATAATACGTTTATCCCCGCAAAGGGACAGTCAACAAGAGGCAGAAATGTAAATGTATTCCAAAATTTAATAAATTAGTAAAAAAAGACGTAGAAAAGTTATTTAAAACGAATCTTAAAAATACTGTGATAAATGACTGGTGGATTTTCCTCAATCTAGGAAGGTTGGATCAGCCGATGCAAAACCCCTGCTCAGGAGGCCCCTGGAGAGACAGAAACAGGAGACAGCAACCCAACACCAGTCGAAGCATGCAACACAACAAGCACTACACACTTAAGATCTTTATATACCACTACAAAATATCACACCGTGTTGTAGTTATAAGTACACACCAATACAGTGTCTCTCCCAGTGTGGTCCCCTGAAGAGAAAGGGCAAAGCATCAGTGTGGATCCGGCCTTGTACAAGGATAACCTACGCAGAAGACATTTAGAGAGGAGAATCACCAGCATAAATGGCAACACTTAGTCAAAATAAGAAATACTATAAATGTAGCACATGAGTGGCAAAATTATGGAGAACCAAACAAAACAAAAAAATCAAACAACAGGAAGCAATAAAGAAATGCCTAATAATTACAGGAAAACAGTGGCTGGCCTGGTCCCTTTACAAAAGAAACCAAGCATGTTAGTTAACAACCTCATTAAACAGCATACCAGTCAGTTAAAACATAACTAGAAAATATAAGCCTACTTTTCAGTATGATCAACTGTCCCACAGCGCATTAACACATGCAGAGAAAAGGTAAACGTTCCGTTGCTACAGACAGAGAAAGTCGTTAAAACATGTTTCAATGCAGTTATAAAACATTCAATGGAAAATGTAAATATTAAGACATTTACCAGTGCAGTTCAGCAGCTCGAGACACACTGGGGTGATTACACAAATGTTAAAACTCCATTCAGCAGCCTGTGTCCTCCGTGAAGAGTAGACACGCGCTTCTAGAATTACCCTAATCAAATAAAATAAATAAGTATTAAAATTTACTGGCAGTAGATTAAACATGCTCTGCAATGACCAATTTTACCTGCATGAAAAAGGGGCCCAACTCACACAACAGTGTCTAGCATCAACACGAAAAGAGTCTGCCTTGCAGCCAGCAAACATTTATCACTTCCTGATTAGTCATGTGACCTTACAACAGATCACATGATTGATTCAGTGAATGTGATGCAGCTGTGTTGTATGCCTGCCTAAGTAGATCCCCACACTCACTCCTCCCAAAAGGTATCGTCGCCCCCGACGATCAAACATCAGCCCCAAGGGATGCAGCAGCCCCTACCATCCCCACATTGGCACTGGATACTGCAGACCTTGGCAAATTGTGAGGATTCTGGTGTTTCCCAGCTGTTGCCCGTCTGGTGCGTCTAAGACCTGGCGACCTGCCTTGAAGTTGGGAGTTTCCCATCTCGTCATCATCGCCCTCGTCACAACCCTCATCTCCTACCGGTGTTTCTGACACTTCGTTGGGAGCCGTTGGTGGCAGATCTGTAGTGACAACAGCGGTTGGAATAGGTCTTACTTCTTCTATCCAGGTATGGACATCCTCGTCACTGCAAGTCAAGTTACTTTCTGGGCAAGTAGATTTTGTGCAGGGCTGAGGGACCTTTGCTACGGATGGTATAGTCTCTAGTTGTGATGCTTTAATCTCTGTTCTGTGGACTCGACGGACATTACCAGTTCCATCAACCAATGTTACCGTATAGGGCCCACCAGGGTCGGTCGGTGCCCTGACAACTTTGTACAGTACTGGTGACCAGACATCCTGGATCTTGCGGCGACCTTGGCAACGATGATGTTTTAAATAGACCAGTTGACCCTCTGTGAAACCCGTATCACACACCTGTTGGTTATGGCTTCGTTGCCGGTAATCTGCTGCCTCCTCCATGTTCTTACGGGCCAGTTCACGAGTTACCTGAAGTCGTTCCTGATGCTGTAAGACCCATTCATCCCAAGAGCTTGTTTCCTCTGTGTCAGTAGCCCCCAAGAGGAAATCCACGGGGAGTTGAGGTGTCACGCCAAACATCAATGAGTAAGGGGAATGACCAGTGGAGCGGTGGGTAGAGGTGTTGTATGCCCACACCAACTGGGAGATGTACTTTGGCCACGCCCTTTTCTTTTCTGTAGTGAGTGATCGGAGGAGGTCATGAAGGGTCCTGTTAAATCTTTCGCATTGACCATTCCCTTGGGGATGGTATGCCGTTGTTCTAGACTTTTCAATCCCATATAGCTGACACAACTGTGCGATGAGTGCACTCTCAAAGTTTCTCCCTTGATCGGAATGTATCCGTTTAGGCACTCCGAAGCGATAGAACCAACAGTCAACTAAGACCTTCGCCACTGTACTGGCACTTTGATCTTTGGTTGGAATTGCCTGTGTGTACTTTGAGAAAACATCTGTCATGACCAAAACATTTTCCCTTCCGTCTGTTGCGGACTCAAGCAGGGTGAAGTCTATAGCAAGTACTTCCAATGGCTGACTGGCCAGCAGAACCCCCTGGTAAGTCTTTACTCTGGGCTGAACAGCTTTAGACAGCACACAGCGTTGGCAGTTCTGACAGTACTTCTCAATTTCCGCTCCCATCCCTGGCCAGTAACACCGTTGCCTCACCAGGTCAGTAGTTCGTCGTACTCCTTGATGTCCATGTTGGTCATGGAGCCCCCGGAGAAGCTCCTGATGGAGACACTGGGGCAGGAGTAGCTGCGTGTATGGCTCCCCATGAGGGGCAGTTGTCTTCCGGTACAGCACGCCGTCCTTCTCCAGGATACGATCCCACTGCCGGAGGAGATGCTGTACATCCTTGGTGAGTTTGGCCCGCTGCTCCTTGCTGGGAGACCTTCCTTGTCTCCAAAGAGACAGAAAGTCTTTCAAAACAGGGTCCGCTTCCTGCAACGTTGCCAGATCAGTATTGGATCGACTTAGGAGGACTCCAATTTGATGAGACATGGCTTCCTCAATTCTGTTGGGAATGGGCGGCTGGTAAGATTCTACTCTCAGCTGGTCAGTCTCCAGAACTGTGGTCTCTGCTTGAGTGCTGTATTGACGAGAGAGAGAGTCAGCATTAGCATTATTTTTACCTGGTCGGTAATGCACGGTGAAGTCGAAAGCTGCCAACTGAGCAACCCATCTTTGTTCAGTAGCCCCCAGCTTCAGGGTCTGAAAGTGACTCAAAGGGTTATTGTCAGTATAAACCGCACATTTGCTGCCAAGTAAATACTCTCTGAACTTTTCCGAGACTGCCCATTTTAATGCCAAGAACTCCAGCTTCATGGAGCTGTAATTTTCCATGTTACGCTCTGAACCACGCAATGAGCGACTAGCATATGACACTGGTCTCAATTTTCCATCCTTCTCCTGGGACAGGACTGCACCTAGTCCTTGGTGACTAGCATCTATCTCCAAGACAAAAGGCCTGGTGAAATCGGCGAATGCTAAAATGGGAGCACTTGTAAACATCCTCTTCAACTCAGTAAAACTTCTCTCACAACTTTCAGTCCACATACTGGGTAGAACTGCAGCTGGCCTGGTCCTACTCATCTTTGCGGCTTTAATCACATCTGCCACTAGTTGGTGAAGTGGAGCCGCTAACTGGGCAAACCCCTTGACGAAGCGACGATAATAGCTGCAAAATCCAAGAAATGATCGAACTTCAGTCACATCACAGGGTCTCCTCCAGTTACTCACAGCAGATATCTTTTCTGGATCAGTGGCCACACCTTCTTTGGACACACGATGTCCCAAGTACTGCACCTCCCTCCTGAAAAAGTGGCACTTATTCAGCTTTGCCTTAAGCCCTTTCTGTTGGAGTCGACTAAGGACCATCTCCAGTCTCTGCAAGTGCTGGGCCACAGAAGAAGAAAAAATGATGACATCATCCAGATATAAAAGAACTGAGTGAAAGCTCTGGTCACCAAATATTCGCTCCATGAGCCTCTGAAAAGTTCCGGGAGCATTACATAGTCCAAATGGCATCCTTTCAAATTCAAAAAGGCCAAAGGGGGTACAGAATGCAGTTTTTGGCTTATCACTCTCAGCAACAGCAACTTGATTATAGCCACTAGCCAAGTCCAGAGTTGAGAACCACTGGGCACCTGACAAGGCGTCCAAAGACTCCTCAATGCGAGGTAATGGGTAGGCATCCTTTCTTGTTTTGGCGTTAAGTTGACGGTAATCAACACACATCCGTAGCTCTCCAGTTTTCTTTTGCACCAGGACAATGGGTGATGCGTAAGGGCTGCTACTCTCCCTAATCACTTTGCTATCCATAAGCTGTTTAATATGGTCTTTCACAGCCTGCCACTGTGTAGGGGGTATTCGCCTATATCTTTGTCTGACTGGTGCATCGTCTAAAAGAGGTATCTCATGTACAATTTCATCAGTACAACCCAGATCTCCATCATATCTAGCAAAGACATCACTATACTTCTCTAACAGCTGTTTTGCTTGACTCGCCTCTTCAGGTGAAAGCTCTGACCAGTGTAAAGCTGCAAGGGCTTCTGAGATTGAGGCAGGTGGCTCACCAGCAGTATGTATATTAACTAGGGCAACCTCTCCATTCTCCCCTTCAAACCTCAGCTGCTCTGCCTGAATGTCAACTACTGAGTGTAAAATCCCCAACACCTGCTTTGAGTGGACTGTAGCACCAGTGGCTCCTACATTAACTACCGGAACATAGGTCACACCATTAGTAACACTAAGTAATGACGGGGACAACAACAAACCTGGGGCAAGATCTGAGCCTCCAGGTTCCAACAACATTGTGGCAGGTGTCGTATGTGGGACTTTTGGGCAGGTGACCTTAATAAACTTAAGTGACCCAGCTGGTATAAACTCCCCGCCCTTTTCTAAAACCCGCACCCGACCCTCATGAGTTAAATGGCACACATCTTGGCGACGACAGTAGCGGAGAGCAGACTCCCAACAGGCTTCAGCCTGAACAGCACATAGAGAAGCAAATAAATCTTCACCCTGTTGTGCAAATAACTCCCTATAACACTGAGCAATGACATTCATTCCTAACAGCCCAGGAATAGAATGTTGTAATGTGCGAGGGGCATCTTTCACCACCAAAACCCCCCGTCCTGGAAGTGTTCTACCCAGTACCTGGATATCCAACTCTAAATATCCAACATAGGGGATGTCTAATCCATTTGCAGCTTTTAAAGCCAACCACCCACATGACTTGAGCTTAGGTGCACCCCAATGTTGAAAGACTGCCTTAAAAAGAGACTCTGTTATTGTCGTCACCATAGAACCAGTGTCCAGTAAACACTTTACTTTAACACCCCCCATCTTTACCTCCACTACAGGGCATTTACCTACAAGTGAGATTGACTCATTTGAAGGGGGCAAGACCTGATGAGAAAGACTAGGATTGTTCGTCACAGAGCTAGGATCAATATGATGCATACCTGACTGTCCTGTAACTGCAGGATTTTCCTCAGGCTGGACATTAGGTAGACTGGCTGTTCGCGGTCTCGGCCCCTGTCGACACTGACGGAGGACGTGCCCAGGCTTACGACACCGGAGACAGATGGGTTGACCTTCTGGGGTAAACTGGTAATTGGGGTTAAGGGGACGAGCAGTTGACTGGCTTAACACAGATTCAATCTTGGACAGACTCTGTAGGATTTTATTAATCTGTAACTGCTGTTGGTTAAGTTGTTCCTGCAAGACAGAAACTTCCGACCCTTTTCCCACCCCAACTGCATGACAAACCCCTTCAACATTTATATCCACCCCACAGTGGTAAAGCCCAGCTCGATTTTGTCCTGAAGGACGCTCACCCTCCTCCATCCATCTAATTGCTTCATGCCGCAGTGCTATAAAATCAACTGCCGGATTTTGGCGCACAATGCTCTTTAGCTCTCTTCTTAGTGAAACATCACGTACATGCTCCATAAACTGATCTCTAACTAATATATCTGGGTCTGTCAACCTATTAGGGTAAGCACGCTTGATTTCTTCAATTAAAGCCCACAGAGAGTGTGAAAATTCTTTAAGAGACTCCCCATCTTTTTGTTTTCGGTCAAAGAATTGTCTTTGCAGGCTGACAAAGGAGGAGGAGGAACCATAAACCTCTTTTAAGATTTTTAAAATTGTGTCCGGATTCTCCCGCTCAGCCAAAGGGCGGAATCTAATTTCAGCTTTTGCTTCTCCTTCCAAATGGTCATAAAGAAAGAGGGCCTTCTCTCTAGCGCTCATATTTCTATTCCTCACGCATGACTCAATATTTTCTATCCAATCATAAATCAATATATCAGATTTTGATTTTGAGCCGGAGAAGTGGGGGCACTTCCTTTCTCTCTGAATATAAACAAAACGTTCAGATCTAGGTTGTGGACCAGGAAAATTTGGTGAGTACAAATCGCCACTGGGGGCTGTCCAACCAGCAGTAGTGCCATTACCAGAGGTACTTGCGCTGGCACCTCTTCCTCTCTGAAGTTGTTCATTAGCCACTCGTAACCTCTGCACTTCCTCCCGAAGAGTCAGAAGTTCCTCTGGCATGTGTTCCTCCACCTCACTCATTTTACCAGTTTAACAGTCTCACTATCACAGAAGAGAACATAAAACAATGCCAAAGACATGAAAAACAAAACACTTCAGTTGCGTAGTAGTAGTCACTAGCCTCTGGTTCCAATCGTGATTCGTCTTGGCCGTCCAATTGTAGTCTTCTGTTGTCCAGAGCCAGCCACTGTTTCTATTTTAACAATCGAAGAATACACAAACAAAACCATACAAGCAATATAAAATGTCAATGCCTTTATTTATTTTTTATTTTATTTTAATTTTTTACCCTGCCGACTACGCCAAAATGTAGTACCTGCCATGCAGTATACCTTATTTTAAGTCTGACTACGCCACCCCCTGAAGATGGGCAGGAGGAACCCCAACTCTTCCCGTGAATGTAGTGTGGCTAATAATACGTTTATCCCCGCAAAGGGACAGTCAACAAGAGGCAGAAATGTAAATGTATTCCAAAATTTATTAAATTAGTAAAAAAAGACGTAGAAAAGTTATTTAAAACGAATCTTAAAAATACTGTGATAAATGACTGGTGGATTTTCCTCAATCTAGGAAGGTCGGATCAGCCGATGCAAAACCCCTGCTCAGGAGGCCCCTGGAGAGACAGAAACAGGAGACAGCAACCCAACACCAGTCGAAGCATGCAACACAACAAGCACTACACACTTAAGATCTTTATATACCACTACAAAATATCACACCGTGTTGTAGTTATAAGTACACACCAATACAGTGTCTCTCCCAGTGTGGTCCCCTGAAGAGAAAGGGCAAAGCATCAGTGTGGATCCGGCCTTGTACAAGGATAACCTACGCAGAAGACATTTAGAGAGGAGAATCACCAGCATAAATGGCAACACTTAGTCAAAATAAGAAATACTATAAATGTAGCACATGAGTGGCAAAATTATGGAGAACCAAACAAAACAAAAAAATCAAACAACAGGAAGCAATAAAGAAATGCCTAATAATTACAGGAAAACAGTGGCTGGCCTGGTCCCTTTACAAAAGAAACCAAGCATGTTAGTTAACAACCTCATTAAACAGCATACCAGTCAGTTAAAACATAACTAGAAAATATAAGCCTACTTTTCAGTATGATCAACTGTCCCACAGCGCATTAACACATGCAGAGAAAAGGTAAACGTTCCGTTGCTACAGACAGAGAAAGTCGTTAAAACATGTTTCAATGCAGTTATAAAACATTCAATGGAAAATGTAAATATTAAGACATTTACCAGTGCAGTTCAGCAGCTCGAGACACACTGGGGTGATTACACAAATGTTAAAACTCCATTCAGCAGCCTGTGTCCTCCGTGAAGAGTAGACACGCGCTTCTAGAATTACCCTAATCAAATAAAATAAATAAGTATTAAAATTTACTGGCAGTAGATTAAACATGCTCTGCAATGACCAATTTTACCTGCATGAAAAAGGGGCCCAACTAGGGATGGCAGACGCGAAACAGACGTTTCGGGGCTTTGCCGAGATCCCGAAGCGCAGATGTTTCGAAACACTGCTCCGAACTGTGATTTGAAACACCCATGTCACGTGACTATGGCTAAATGAAGCTTCAAGTGTTTCATCAGGTGGCGCCTTCCGAAACTGCGTTGATTAAAGGGGGCGGGAACAAGCCACACAGTCACACATCTGTATAAACCTAATTCACCACAGTTTAAAAGTGAAGTAAATCCATCTTCACCTCGTGGGTTTTTGTGAGAGGAGAGTGATTTTGTGATAGCAGTGAGATTTATAGTGCGCTTTGGTTAGTTATATTTAGGCTAGATTTAAGTTAGATATATTGACTGATAGGTATAGACAGTGACATATAGTTAGGATAGATATAGTGACACATTCATATAGGCTAAGTTAGATAGTGACAGATAGATAGCACAGCATAAGTTAGATATATAGAATTATATAGATATAGATTCATAGGTGATATATAGATAGATATATTAATAGAATATATAAAAATGGAGGCTGCACGCAAGAGATGCCGTACATCTGTGGTGTGGGAGCATTTCCATTTGGAAGCACCAAATAAAGTGAGATGTGTGTATTGTGATAGGCAGCTAGCCTTCTGCAACAAAACATCATCCATGTTTTTACATCATCCAAAAATATTTGTGCATGCCAGCAACAAGTGTCCCTTGTGAGAGGATTTTTTTCAAAGGCTGGAGAAATTATATGTAAAAAAAGAAGTCAGCTGAGTCCTTCAACAGCAGAACAATTCATATTTTTGAATAAAAATGTTTTGTGACAAATGTGTTTTGTATAACAAACAAAATATATATAGTTCTTTACAATGACGAGGCTACAGGTTACAAAACCAAGATCATGTAGTTGTCAGACAGATGTTAAAAACAATTTTTTTTACATGGATCATTGTCAAGGTATTTCAGATCAACACATGGAAATGACCACTAGATGGCGCCGTAGAGACGGGTGTCAGATTGATTCGAAGCTTCGAAACAATATGACACATTTGCTTCAACTGCTTCAGTGCTTCACGAAGCCTCGGTCTGCCCATCACTAGGCCCAACTCACACAACAGTGTCTAGCATCAACACGAAAAGAGTCTGCCTTGCAGCCAGCAAACATTTATCACTTCCTGATTAGTCATGTGACCTTACAACAGATCACATGATTGATTCAGTGAATGTGATGCAGCTGTGTTGTATGCCTGCCTAAGTAGATCCCCACACAAGGAAACAAAATCCAATACCACCAAAATTAACGAAATTGGAACACATACATACACATTTGAATCATAAGGAATTAAAAAATGCATAGCAATTGAAAATCCGTTATCTTACCTGTCTCTCCTAACCTCTTGACACGTCTCCTTGGATTTTTTATCGGGACTTCGTAGCCCAGCCACTTTTCTGGTATCGGATGGTCTTCTGTAGGTCTTGTGTGCACGAAATGAAAAGAACAAACATACGGTCGCTTCGGTGGTTTCTTCAAATTTAAAGCTTTTAACCACAGGCGAAGGGATTTCTCATTCTTCGGCAGGGGGTAAAGGTCGTAGGGCGCCTCGCATCCACATTCAGCTCTCGTACGCGTTTGATGAACAAAACACTCCTGCTCCAAGTAAATCTTTCTTTTGTACCTTTCTTTTGTACCAGTTATTATGACAACCTCTAACTGCACAAACAATCCCGGTCTTCCTCGAAGCCATAACGACGAGTTAGTTGTTACGAACGAACACTTGTTCTACGATGAAAGGTGGGTTAACTAGGAAGTGCCAGACCGGAAGTGCCAGACCGGAAGTCTCGCACAAAAAAACGTCAAGTGGCCGTGTCCGTATTTCCGTTAAAAATAAGGTGAATAAGAGTGTCTAAGTCTGGCTCTGCATACTTGGACCACAGCATTTCCATTATCTTGCTCTCAGTTTCAAGAAAGTTTTGCTCACTGGCATCTCTCTTAGCCAGGGCATCCCGCGACTCACTGTCGTCACCCGTAGGATCTATTTTAGGGATGCACCGATCATGGTTTTACATGGCCGATTCCGATACCGATTTTTTTTAGGCAAACTGGCCGATTCCGATACCGATTTCCGATTTTTATTTTTTTTTTATTAAGCAACAAACAATATGAAAGTATACGTGAACAAGATGTTTATTTGGTGTTTAATAGGCTAAATTGGCTTTTGGCCAATTAAAACAAGTTTGTAATCTGAAATTAAATTGGGTTGAACCCATGTAAAAATCAACATATTAACATTAACAACTGCATATTCTGCAATCCAAACAACACAATCAACAAACATTCAACAATCCAAACAAAGATGTAACTTAAATCAGCATATGTTTTTAAATTCAGTGTAAAAAAAAAAAAGTATTTACCAGTTAAATGAAATTAAATAATTAAATTAAATATAAAAAAGTATATAAATACATTGTTCCAAAATGTTAAATCAAATAATGTTTAGTGCAACGAAAAAAACAAAGATGCTACAACAGGTGCTTTTTGAAATTAAGTCAATGTAATTAAGGTTAAATAAAAATGACCATCCTTAAGTGACAGTATTTCACTTCAAAAGTGCAGTCATGTTCTTCTTTACAAAGAGAAGCATTTCGGCTTTGTCACAAGTTAGTCTGTTTCGTTTCTCATCCAACACGTGAGAAGCTGAGCTGAACAAACGCTCACTATCAACGCTTGTGCACGGCGCGGAGAGGTAAGCTCGCGCAAATTCAGCGAGTGCAGGAAAGCAGCTCTTATTTGTGCGCCAGTACACCAACGGCTGTCCGCTTCTTGGTATCTGTGCCTCAGACAGGTAGCTCTGCATTTCCAGTGCTGTAGGGCTGCTCGTGTCCGGAATCACTTCAGAATGTTCTTCTATTATCTCATCGTGCATCGCTAACAGCGAGCTTGCTCTGCGTGGTATTTTTTCTGCTGACGCCTCCATGGACTCTTCATTCCCTTCAGCGCATCTCGTCTCTTCCCTCAGTTCTCCAGTTTCCGTTTGTAACACCTTTTGAAGCATTTCTCGTACTATTTGTTTGATTGTGTTGGAGAAATATCGATCCTTGTACCTTTTAATTAAAAAACAAACAAAATGGCATAGATTATAGCCTGTTATTATCCAATAAATTATTATTATGATTATGATTATTATTATTAATATCAATGTTGTTGTCGTTACCTTGGATCGAGGATCGTAGCCAGACAGTACAAAGGCTCCAGTTCAATGTTGCTAAATCTTTTCTCAACCGCTTCCAAAAGAGTGGATTTGAAAGTTTTAACGCCATGATCCGTTTCAGCACTTTTTCTTAGGAGACGTTTTAGTGCAACGATTGAGGGAATGACATCTGCTGCAGTCGCAATGGAAGAGCTGATCTCTTTTGTAAGCTCCTCAAATGGTGCAAGAATAGTCAATATGTTCTCTATAAGACTCCATTGGTACGCGGTGAGGGTTACAGGTAGTTCGTAGTCTGCAGCATATGCCCCCAAAGCATGCTTTTGCTCCATAAGACTTGACAGCATGTAATATGTGCTGTTCCATCAAGTTGGGACATCTTGCTGCAGCCTTTTCTTTGGCTGGCCCAGCTGTGCCTGCACATTCTGAAGTCGGGAGTATGCAAGCTGCGAATGTTTGAAATGGCCAACTATTTTTCTTCCAGTCGCTACAATATCAGTTACACTGCGCTGTGAGAGCAACCCTTCATTTACGGCCAGCTGAAGAGTGTGGGCCATACAAGGCAGGTTAGGCAGGTGAGCGTCCTGCATTGCTTTACACATGTTTGCTGCATTATCACGCACAATTACGTGCACTTTGCTTTTGGAAATGTTCCAGGTTTTAAGCATCTCTTCAAAAGCCATGGCAAGCGCAGATGCTGTATGTGAACCAGATAATTCTTGTGCATGTAAGAGGACTTTATGTAGTTCGAAATCAGCATCAATATACTGCGCGGTCAGACTGAGCATAGATATTGGGCTCACATCAGCGCTCCATATATCTGTGGTAAAGCTAATGAATTTGACCTCAGCATTAAGTAGACTGTGAACATGAGTTGACACGGCATTGTACATTTCGGGTAGAGCCACATCCGAAAAGTATCGTCTGCTGGGCAGTGTGTATCACAAATCCATGTGTGTCATTAGACGGCGAAACCCTTGGTCCTCTACAACGGAGAACGGCTGATCATCCAGTACAATAAATTCCATTACTTTCTTTGTAATGGGTTGTGCTTTTGGACTATCTCTGCTGTAATTCTGGTTTTTTAGAATTATGGATTTTACCGATGGTTGAGTGAGTGATGAAGGTTTGTGCTGTTTTGCTTTATCAACAGATTGTTGATACTCGTCATGTTCTTTCGGGTGATGAACTTTTAAATGTCTAATCAAGTTTGTTGTACCGAATGTCTTCGCTGTTGTTCCTCCGCGATGATGATCATCCTTCAATCTCGCTTACTCTTCTGACAACTCAACTTCACGTAAACGGCCAGCACTAACTTCAAGGCGGTTTATTCGTGTTGTAAAGTTTCGTTGCGCATTTGAGCGTTTCCGCTTTAAACCCTCTAGATCTGGTTTGTTATCTGACATTTTTGTCGTTCTTCTCTTTTCCGATGAACAGAATCACAAAAATCACCTCTTAGCAAAAAAGATTTGTTCGAAAGAATCGATTCAAATGACTCATTCAAAAAGGATCGATTCAAAAGATTCGTTCAGCTGTTATGGCTTGTAGGTAGCGGCGTTGTTTACAAAGTCACTTTATGAGCCCCGCAGCTGTTATTATCCACAGTCTTACTCACGGTTGTGGAAGTCATTCAGCCCTTTACCGGCCTCCGTTGTAGTGGTGGTTGACGGCCGCTTCCTCCCCAGAATCCGGGTCTCCGATCCCGCGCACCGGTCATCAACGATGGCTCTCCTCCGCTCGGCGTCCGTGTAGGCTACTCTCTAGCACGGCTCCGACGGCGGTTTACAACTGTCCAGTTCTCTACTAAGCTACCTGCTATAGCTCAATAAACTGCCCACTGGAAGGGTTTCAGGACAAGCACGGCGGATACAACTCGAGTCACTTTATGAGCTTTTATTGCGCATGTATACACAATAATCATCCACAAAATAGGTAACGTTAGCCTGAATGCTCCTGCTACATTAGCCTATCAGCTGGATATTAGTGACATTAGCTCGTTTTAGCTAGTTAGGTTGTAAACCTGCAATGAAAACACAACCACAAAACACCAGAATTAACTAATGAACTTACACATTCATGTGATATTAAATGTTGATCTGAATTACAAGCAATGCCAGTTTACAGTCACTCACCGGCAAGGCGTACCAGTCCCGACCATCAATAGAATGAAAATGAAACTTAAAGGCGACGTTAGTGCACTGTGACTAATTAAGCATATACGGACACAAAATGATTATCGGAACGATAATAAAACAAACCTGTAACCTAGTAAGATTGTAACATATATGAAATATAACATAAATGTGCCTGCATTTGGAATAAGATGGTAATTGTACACACTTATTTCCTCAAATACCCCAGAACATAATAAACACCCATCGCTTGAAATATATACACATATATATATAAAACAATAGTTACACCTGCTGGAAAGTTCAACAAACCTATTGAGGAGGATAGTGTGAAAGATTGTTTCAAAAGCTGAACTCAGGTCGAGGAGAATGAGAATGGTAAGGAGTCCAGAATCAGCTGCCATAAGGAGATCATTGGAGATTTGAATTAGTGCTGTTTCGGTGCTGTGGAGTGGGCGAAAACCAGACTGGAACTGTTCATACAGGTTATTATCGGATAGATGGAAATGGATTTGAGAGGCAACTGTTTTTTCAAGAATTTTGGAAATGAATAGTAAATTTGATATAGGACGGAAGTTGTTGAAGTCGGATGGGTTGGCACCAGTGATGCGCGGGTTGATCCAAAATGAGCCCCGAGGTTACCCGCGGTTACGAGTCATCCAAAAATATTTTTAATGATATTCGGGTCACGGTCGGTCGGATCGTCAATAAATCCTTATTTACCTTTTGAATGTTGAGCGTTATTAACTTTTGAATAAATGCTGACGCGGGACAAAATGCCCGATTTCCCAAAACGTTGAACTGAGCAATGCCATTGTACCATTTTAATAGGCTACTTTTAAACGCATTTAAAGTCAGTTTTATGTATTTTCTGAGAGGGGGCGGGATTTTTGTTGGGAAAGTCGGGGGAGAGACGCACACTTCGATTAGACTGGATAAACACATGCAGCATCTTAATTGTTAAGAAAATTAAACGAAATAAATGAATAAATCAAGCCTGTATTACATAACACTAGGCTATATCATACAGCATTCAGAAAAATAACAGTTTGCGCTCCTAAGGGCTTTCACACTTTTCCAAATGTTTTCCAAATGTGGGCTGATGAATTCTTCAAGCCGGGTCGAAACATAAACATCGTGTTCATCAATAATATGCATCTGGAGCTGAAATGGAAAATGATGGGCCGCCTCAAGAACTTCCTGCTCTCGCTGCTGCACCTCTGAGCGCACCACGCCAGGGCCTGAAACATTTTCTCAATGGCCCAATGAGCTACGATGAGCATTTACTACTTTTAAAAAATGCGGGTCAGGAAGCGGGTCGGGTACAATATTTTCTTCTTTTTTTTTGCGGTCCGAGTTGCGGGCGGGTTAGTTGAAAACGTCGGTCGGGTGCGGGTTGTTTATACATTGACCCGCGCATCACTGGTTGGCACCATGTTTTTTTTTTTTGTAATGACAGCAGTTTTTAATGATGTAGGAACAGTTCCAGTGGTGAGAGAGGAGTGAATGATAGCAGAAATGTGGGGAACCAGCGACGGAAGACAGGCTTTAACAAGTTGTGTGGGAAATGGGTCAAGTTGACAAGTAGAAGCCTTGGATGTTCCAATTAGTTCTGTGATTTCAGAGATGTATGGATGGGTCAAAATCAGCTGAGTTGCTGAGGTGAGGGATAAATCCAAGGTTCTGGTGAATATTCTTTATTTTCTCAGTGAAATACGACATAATGGAGTTGCAAAAATTGGTTGTATACAAGTGAGGGGGGAGAAAGTCCTGGGGTTGAGTGGAGTTATTAAGTAGAGAAAAGAGTGACTTGAAGTTTCCTTTATTAGCAATGATTATACTGGAGTAGTAGTGGGTTTAGGTGCTAGCAATGGAGTCCTTATAACGTAAAATGTGATTATTGTACATTTCTTTGTGAATAATGAGAACAGTTTTTCTGTAGAGACGTTCAAGTTGCTGACCTTTGGCTTTCATGAGACGAAGATCGGGGGTGAACCAAGGGGTAGAGACGGAAAATGATTAAGATTAAATATTAATTATAAAAATATTATAAAAATTAAGAATATTATGGAGTCCAGTGTTGTAGTGAGAAACCAGATCATCAGGGGTGATAAATTGTAGGAGTTGGGGGTGGGTAGAAGGACTGGATACTTGAAGTGAGCATGGTAGGGTTGATATTCTTTATATTCTTGAATGAGATTAACATGTGTCTTTTCTTCACCACCTGTTTTTGTCTGACCCAATGAGCATTTCACGGTCCAATGGTCATGCCTTAACTGCAAAGTCTAGTATTGCATTAGTATGTACATTGACTTTTCAGTTAAATCTCTGTTTTGGCTCATTTTATCAGTAAAAGAAAACGTACTTAATAATTCTGCACACCTGAATATAAGATGTTTTTCATTTCCAGCCTTCATGAACAATTATATATCACTTATACATGAAAAAATACAAAATTAATAGTAGTTATTAAGATTAATGTGGTTTGAAGTTGGTCAAATGTGCCTGGAAAAAAATATGATCAGAAAATCAACGTGCCCAATAATTCTGCACATGGTGTATATTTTTGTTATGTTAGTGAAGCATCGTTGCTAAACTGTGTGAGTGGCATGTTGGTGTTTTTCTTTTGTATGAGATTTAATTTATTCTGATTTGGTAAATGGTAAATGGACTGCATAATTTATTCTGATTTAATGTATTTTTGTATGTATATTTTAATGCACTGTAAACGCTAGTGAGGGATGGCATTTAGTTTGTGTATGTAAATGACAATAAAAATAAAACTATGAAACACTTTGTAGATGTTTTCCATGTATGAGCAGAAAAGGGGCGTGGCACTACTTGACCCGCCTCTTGTTGATAGGCTACACAAACCACCCATGAACCAGCATAAATGTACAATGTCTGTTTGTATAATATAAACAACAAAAGAGTGAAATAACAGCAGCACCACATTAAAGGAGCTGCTGGAAAATTTGTGAATTTAAATAAATGACATTTATGAAAAATTTCTTGCATTTATATATTGAGATGAAATTAACAGCTAAATGACAAGTCAGAAAGTTACAACTCAAAAAACTACTTTCACAAAATATCACAGAACACAAGTTTATTTCAATACACAATTGTTTTATTTGAATGTCATTGTTCATTTTAATTATTGGATCCTTTTGGATCTGAAGAAAACATTTGCTCACTGAAACAAAGAACAACACTTTTTAATATGAGTCACTAGATGACTTGATTGTCTAAAACTCTTCTCACACTGAGTGCAGCGGTACGGCTTCTCTCCAGTATGAACTCGCTCATGTAATGTCAGAGATCCAGACTGAGTGAAACTCTTGTCACAATATGAGCACTTGTAAGGTCTTTCTCCAGTATGAGTTCTTTGGTGCCGTTGCAGACCTATAGCTGTAGTAAAGCTCTTCCCACAGTCAAAGCACATATACTTTCTCACTTCATCATGTGTTTTCTGGTGCAGTTTAAAACAGTCCAGTCTTGAAAAACTCTTTCCACAGAGAGAACACACATGAGGCTTCTCATCTGAATGAACTGTCAGGTGTTGTTTTAGATTTGATGATGAAATAAAATCTTTACCACACTGATCACAGTTAAATGGTTTTTCTCTAGAGTGAATGCACAAATGATTATTGAGATCAGTAGCACATGTGAAACTCTTTCCACTCTGAGTGCATGTATACGGTTTCTCTCCAGTGTGAATTCTCATGTGTGTGTTAAGGTCTCCTTTACGTGTGAAACTCTTTCCACACTGAGTGCATGTATACGGTTTCTCTCCAGTGTGAATTCTCATGTGTGTGTTAAGGTCTCCTTTATGTGTGAAACTCTTTCCACACTGAGTGCATGTATACGGTTTCTCTCCAGTGTGAATTCTCATGTGTGTGTTAAGGTTTCCTTTATGTGTGAAACTCTTTCCACACTGAGTGCATGTATACGGTTTCTCTTTAGTGTGAACTCTCATGTGTGTGTTAAGGTTTCCTTTACGTGTGAAACTCTTTCCACACTGAGTGCAGGTGTGCAGCTTTTTGGCTTTTGTTCTTTGCGTTGTAAAGTTATAATGTTCCTTCACTTCATTCAGTTCTTGTCTTTGCTGTTTCACTTCCACCTGGTCTAAAATACACATCAAGTTAGAATCAGTTCAAGTGAACCCTGATTTAATAGCAGAACGCAACAGAGATCAGGTATCTGGTCTTTCATGTGGCAAAGGCACATTCACTTATTAATATAGTTAAAATATGTTCGACAAGTACTATATACAAGGTTATGATTATTTAGATGCATTTCTCTATCATTTATCATCCATATACATATACTTGAGAATCAAGAATGGACACCAACCTGTTTGTTCCTCACTATCTTCATGTTTTATTCTGGATGGATCTGGATAACTCATGTCTTCAATCTCCTCTTTAATAAAGTCCATCTTTAACAGTCACACAGATTTCAGCTGCTACACCTGGAGTTTGTCCTTCTCTTGTAGGATGATGTGGATGTCTCCAGTATTTATTGGTGAATTGTTGTGGGAGGGGCTTCACTGCAGGTGTGAACTGTGATCACTGTGTTTTGATTCAATCTGCATTTAAAAAGTACAGGCCATAATGTTTAACTGAGCTGCTGAAAAGCCAAAAGTTCCCTGTTTTCACCTCATTCATTATGGTGATGTCTGAGATCTGCTGTAAATTGGCACATTAAGCACATTTTATTGGTGTCGACAGCAAGGGCGTTTCTAGGATTGTCATTTTAGGGGGGCTCAGCCCAGTGAGGATATGAAGAAAAAGGAAATTGGTAAGACTTTAGTTTAGGGTCCAATTCTCACTATTAATTAGTAGCTTATTAGTATGCATATTAGGATTTTGGCTGTTTATTATTACTTATACCTATAAAGCATATATTAATGCATCATTCTGCATGACCATATTGTAGGCTACATCCCTTAATCATACAATGTAGGCAGGTTTATAATCAATGAGATCCCAAATGTGAGGCTGGGGGGGGTTTCGGGGGCTCCCCCGAGAAAATGTTGATTTCTATGATCTACATATGTGCATTTTAAGATGTTCTGAACGCCAAAGAATTAGATAACAATAGCTTGAAAACCATCAGATATGTGGGCAGATATGACTGATGAAGTTTTTCCATTTTTGTCAGTGAAGAAAGTAAACATATGTTTAACTGATATTTATATGTTTTATGAATCACAATATTCTTTCACAAACCTGAAGTGAATGTGAGACGTGTTAATTTATAAATAAATGACATCTATATCTGACAATAAAAATGACATAAATAAATGACAATTTTTTTTTTTTATGTGGATCCAGTTATGAGTGTAGATTTATGGATTTATACACGGGACAGCAGGCAGCAGTTTCGCTTTATCTTTTATTCTCTAGAG
This sequence comes from Gobio gobio, assembly GCF_949357685.1. Taxonomy (NCBI): domain Eukaryota; kingdom Metazoa; phylum Chordata; class Actinopteri; order Cypriniformes; family Gobionidae; genus Gobio; species Gobio gobio. The sequence continues at coordinate 50,718,146 of NC_137114.1, forward strand.
AGTGAATTGCTCTTGTTTTCTCCCCCATTCAGTTACAATTCAAAAGGGACATATACAAATAAATTTGAATTGAACTGAATTGAATGAAACGGAAATTGACCAGAGAAATCACTATATGCGAGAAAATAGTTTAACACAGAAAACATACCTGATATAAAACACAAATATAAGCAGCATCTTTGAGTGGGAATCGTTTGTTTTCTTTAAGATAAATATGATGTTCACTTGTCACCATGTGCTCTCAAAACATGACTTTGCGTAAACATACACAGCACTTTCTAAAGCCAAATGGCGTGTTATCTGTACGCATTTTGAGCTATCCGCGTGCATGTCTACGCCGTGTGATTCCACGTGTATGTGTACGCCGAAACGAACATCATCTCCGCGTGTATGTGTACGCCGTGTGATTCCGCGTGTATGTCTACGCCGTGTGATTCCGCGTGAATGTAAATGGATTTATAAACATACTAAATGATGCTTTTTTGAAAATGTAAAAATGCAGAATGTTTCTTGTGATGGGTAGGTTTAGGGGCAGGGGAAGTTTAGGGGGATAGAATGAAACAGCGTTGATAAACACGCTAAAAAGCGATTATGCGTCTTGATAGCACGCCAAAATGGCATAGCATGTCATACATACGCAATTTCATGAGATCAGTCTGAATAAACATTCATAAATAATTAAATGGTATGCAAAAGATTTACAAATGTGTTCTAAGTTATCTTAAAACATTGTAAATCATGAAATAAATCAAAAAGATCAGATGGTTTAAAAGTTATTGGATGATAATTATAGATTATTTTTCACTTATATATCATTTAAGTATTTATGTAAAACATATTTTAGAATCATTATCTCTCAATAAACAATGATTAATATTGTGTTGGTCCCCACCCCCAAGGCATATGACTGTAAGTGCAATACTCTCACTGTTTAGTGCAATATCTTCTAAACTCAGGAGATATTTATATTTATTCATACTACTCACATACTGTAAAATATGTTTATAATCTGTAAATGTTTATTCTGACTAAACTTAACTGTGACCTAATATGTTTTTAATGCTATATATTCTTATAATTTGTATTACTATGTTCTTGTTGTGTTTGTATTGTATATGTGCACTGGAAGCTTCAGCACCAAGAAAAAATCCTTGTGTGTGCAAGCACACTTGGCAATAAAGCTCTTTCTGATTCTGAAGTCGTGATTAAGAGCTCATTGCATTCAAATTTTGAAATGGGAGGGTGTTCATGTGCAGTTTTTTACCTAGGAAACCCGTATTTACGATAATTCTGAGAGAACGTGAAGGCAGCATTAATAACAGAAAACAATTGTGAGATCATGTGTCTGTCTATTAAATATCAGATTTATGATGAGCCAAAGGTTAGTTCTGTCATCCTACAGTCAAAATGTGAATAATAACTGCTGTACAAGATTATGATCTAAGTGCATGTCATATATCCCTAGACTATTTGGTTAAACAAGCCAGTGATCATCATCCACAAAACAATTCATGTAGATTTACAAACATTCACATCCAACTGTTATTTGTGTTATCGACATATTTAACTAACCTTACACATCTATTCAATAAAAAATGGACTGAATCCCTCATATGACGTTAGTTATGTGTTTGTTTACCTCTTGTAGTTTGTCCGTTCTCTCATCTATCTTCACTTTCAGATTCGCGCTTTCCAGCTGCCGCAAACGCGCTCACAGCTGCCGTGAACACCTGCCGCGAACACCAACCGCACGCATTGAGCAGCAAACGTTACTCTTGTTTCCTCCAGGGGGCGCTCGGTGACTCGAAATAACCGAGAGAAATAACAGCAGCACCACATTAACCCGAGCTGCTGAAAACATCTCTGTCTCATTTATCAAGCTGAGACAAGCCTTTGAAATCTATGTTTTAAAATCTGTTCCTGTTTCAGTATTATAACAGTTTTAGGACATTTATTATACAGAGCCTATGGATGGCACAAGTCCACAATATTCTTTCACAAACCTGAAGTGAATGTGAATAAATTACTACAATTAAAAAAATCTTTAATGTGTAACTGGTCACTCAAGCTATGAGAGACTTAATTCTGCGTTGTGTAGCTACTCTTACAAAAATATCCAGCAGGAATCCTGAAGGACTGTGCAGGGACCATGCAAGAATACTGCAAGACAGAATGAAAATCCTACAGGACAGGGTACATTCCTGCAGGAGTCATGTAGGTTTGTCCACTGACATGTCCTGCAGAATTGCATAACGTCCTACATTTTAAGAGCCCTAGCTGCAGTAAAACATATACTGATTGATTGATTGAATTAATACACATACAATTGCTGCATTAAAATATTAATTCACACACTTAAGGATTTCCAACATTTATTACATACCTTCAATAACTTACTAGCTATACATACTATATAAGCAGTTATTGTAAAAGGAGCATAACAGTTAACTGTTTTGTAGAATTCTTCCCACATTCATTTTAAAACAATACCACATATAACATTTCTATTAATTTGTATCAACATTTAAGAAAACAGCATATTGCAAAATTAATAACTCACTTTACTGTAAGTCGTACAATACAATCATGCCAATAATCTAGTGCACAGTGCACTTTAAACTTTCTCAAACAATGCATTGAAGATTAAACTGTCCAATCAACAATGACAATTGATGCCCTCACAACTCAAAATAAATCAGCTGGCCTATAAACTTTGCTACATACAGAATAGATAAAAAAAAAAAAAAAAAAAAGCACAAAGCAAAACCACATTGTACTATTTTAAAAATAAGTGTGGCCTCAATACAGTAACCAAAAGTCTCTATTAAACACTTGCTAAAAATACATTTATGTAAATGACAGATATGTACAAATTACTGTACCATACAGTACATTACTATACATATAGTACATGACTATTCAGTCAACTTCCCATTTGTTAGGTTGAATGCAAAGTAAATTAAGTACTCCGTACAAACACAAGTTGTTTTGATTTCAGAGCACTTAATTAATTTGACATCACTAGAAATACAGCTCTCCTTAACTATCCCTGAGACAGTAGTCCCTGTTTGTCTGTCTTTAACCATGCTAAATTTGGCAGTGCTAACTGGATCGATAAAGGTGTAGCCTGTGTCAAGCCCCGCATCAACAAATGACCCCACCAGTGCCACTGCCCCGTTTTCTGTAAGAACTGCATGGTTAATTCTTCTAGATAATGTTGTGCTTGTTCTTGAGTGAAATCTTTTTCCATTAATTATAGCCCTTGCATAAAATGCACACTGATGAACATTAATGCCATGTTCGCTGAGAAGATATGCCTCTCTGGGTGTTGGTGATCTTACAACTGGTGAACCCAGGAAGATTACATTTTTTTTAATTGCGCAGTTTTTGGCAAGTTTCCATGTAACATCCGCTCAACAAAGTTCTTGCTTAGTCGATTAATACTATTGCTGTAAACGCTTGTCAAAAGTCTTGGAACACTTTGAAAAAGAAGAAACGCATTGAGAATTTGCTCTGGAACTGCCTGTGTGCCATGGAAGAGCTTTTGCAAGTTGCCATTGTGACTTTCAAAAATAAAAGCACTCTGGCACCATAGTGGATCCCAGTTTCTCACAGATTGTGCAACATGCTCTAAAATGTGCACATTGAAACTGACATGACATTTGCCATACAATTTGTAAAAACGGCTCACAAAAGTTTTCAGCAGATATTCAGCTGCATCTATGTCATGTGAAGAAATATTATCTTTTAACAGACAATGAGTTCCTTGTACAAGTAACAGTAAGTGTTCAAGGAACTGGCATGGTAAAATGCCACTCAGGCATGGAAGACTATAAAACAAAAGAAAATTCCTGTATTCTAAGGCCTTCAAGAACTTACGAATCTTTATAGATCGGGGAGGTCTTGTAATATTAACTGGTAATATTTCAAGTAGCCGTTTGTCAATGGCCATGATTACTTTTCCAATTTACTAGCTCTCTCCATGGTACTTTGTATCAAACCATAGTGTTGTCAATTGCCGACATACATCCAGTAAAATTCCATGCATGTAATCAAAAGAAAATCCTAGTATGATATTAAAAAATATTAAAAGCATTAAAGGTGATGGCTCTTTGACTCTTTGAGCACATGTGCCTGTTTTAACTGCTGTTCTCACATCATCAAGATGCTGGTTATGCGTGCGTGTATAAAAGTGTATATAAAATACACATAAATATTCTAAGTAAACAATATAACCAAGTAAAAAGAACAAAGAGCCTTATAAACATACATTAAAATGAATGGGGGAAAAGATAAGTGACACAATATGCATCTAAAGGAAGGCGACGTAAAAGGAACAACAATACAATATGTGGACATCTAAAAAGGAACAAATATACAAAGTATACAATATAAAACGAGACAAAGAAATCTATACATTAAAAAGTGTATATAAAATATATGTAAATATTCTATATATGGGAACCAATAAAAGTATAAGTATATAAACATAGGAATAAAGAAAATATAAAATGGAACAATTGAATATTAAAATTATAAATATAAAGGAATTGTGACCAACTCTAACAATGTTGTTTGAGTTTTGAACATTTTTTCAAACTGGCATGATGGGCTGGTGATGTGATGCATAGTGTGGGTCAGCCGTGTCTGGTTTGCAGTAGCTAGCCTAACCATCCACACTGGCCTTCCATCAACAAAAGCATCATCTTCATCAGAAATAGACATGTGCCGGTAAACGGTAATACGATATATCGCAATAATGAACATGCACAATATTGTTATCGTGGGCACTTCAAAATACCGTGAATATTTATCTATTAGCCTACCTATTATTCCGATTTTTAGAATGCCTTTACTTTACCCATCAACCGTTTAAAATGAACAATACGTCAAAGAGGAACGAGCACTGATGTAAACAAAACCCAACGTGCATGAGCACATGGCGGAACGAGTGAAGGACGTGCCTTGAATGAAACGCACATTCACTATCTGACAGCAGAGGGCGCTGACGGAACAGCAGAAATGCAGCCGTTTCTCCGGTAATCCCTGGTAAACAAAACAGTTTTCTGTATTCGCTACGGTGATCATCACATAACTATAACTAATACTTAAAGACGGCTATTAATTTTCAAACTTAAACATTTTATATTTTAATCTGGACTAAATCACATGCCCTAGATATTGTTTGAATATGTTCTGATTGTTATTCAGTCACACACTTTACAATAAGGCTCCATTATTTAACATTAGTTCATTCATTAACAAGCTGACAATGAAAAAAACTTGTATTAATCTTAGTTAAATGTAAATTTCAGCATTTAATAACACATTAATATCAAAAGTTGTAACTGTATTATTTAATGAACCCGAGCTTACACTGACTAACAGTTGCTTTTTTAACTAACATTATCAGAGAAGAATAACTGTAAAAATGTTGTTATTTGCTCTTTGTTGATGGTAATGCATTAACTAGTGAGACATTATTGTAAAGTGTTACCTATTGTTCTTTATAATTCTTTAGCTCTTTAATCTGTTTTAAATATTTGTTTACTTTATACATTTTTGTGTATTGCTTTATTATATTTAAATGTTTGGTTCTTTTGTTATTAGAAAGTTATTAAACCTGTTATAGTATGACACTTTTTTTGCAACAAATTTCATTATCGTGATAATACCGTATACCGTGATAAAAGCTTCAGCAATTAATCGCAACATGAATATTTGATACCGGCACATGCCTAATCAGACATCAGGTCTATAGTTGCGGTCTTCCACAGGTTCTGTGTTGGTTTGTGCAACCCTGGACCTGGTCTCCAGCAACTGCAAAACATGACAGTAAATTAACCACTAAAACTCAGAGAGGAGTATAGTAACATTCTAACCACTTTCTTAACTTACCCGTCTCTTTCTCTGACGGTTCTGTGTGATGTTCTTCATAGTGTTTCTTTTCTGGGCCTTTTCAGACTGAGAATACTTCCTCAGCAAAGTCTCACAAAATAAAATACATCTTGCAACCTGCCAAATAAATCATGAATAATATATAGTTAATGCCAATAAAAGTAAGTAAAACAATTCACTTAAAATGTATTTGTATAGCGCTTTTCACAATACATATTGTTTCAAAGCAACTTCACAGAAAATGCATGCGTTTTACAGAGAACAGAGAACATTAAAATAATTACAACATTTTTAAGATTACCTTTTACACATTCAGGGTCAACATCTGTAAAAGTTCTTCAGGATCATGGATCCAAAACTTCTGGATCATGAGGGGGGAAGAAACATGCACACACACAAATGAATATTAATTTGTTTGATAAAACATTAATATTAATTATCAACTTACTGACATGGACTTACAAAACGTACTCACCAGGTCCATACAAAAACTTCACAGTAGAGCCAAAATCCTGGTTTGCCTATAATTCTTCGGAGTCCAAGGATGGTGGTTTCCTGTCCTCTCTGCTGAATGAGTGAACATGTTCTCAGATTACTCATTCCAAAGCTCCTTTACATTTTATGACAAGCTTGATCTTAAAACTAGCTGACAGTAGGGATGGGCATTATGACCATATTATTCTACTTACATGAGAAATTTTATTTCACAATAACGATATCACAATATATTAATTTTATTTTAATAGATATGAAAGCTCTAGCATAAGTTCTGCTGGGAAGACTCAATTACTACGTCACTTATTGCCTTCATTCTAACCCAATTATATTCTCATGCTCACCGTATAAAAGCCTGGTACTTACACATGTTTGAGTTCGCAGATACTGAAGTGACGATTACGCAGATCTGAAGCGATGATTACGCAGATCTGAAGCGACGATTACCCCCATCCTCCCCACCACCACCAGGATGGTCCTGTCCATACCTCCCGGGGGGTCGGCTGTGCCCCTGCCCTCGTCTTCAGGCAGGAATTGCAGATCCGATACCCTCGGATTATGCCTACGGACGGGGCCTACGCCAAAATGACTTTGTATATTATTAGCTTGCTGAGCTATTATTAAATGCACTATTGTCGATATAATTCTCCCGAGTCTTTCCTGCAGAAATTTTATTAAAATGCTACAGAATAATATTGCTTTAAAAGTCTTCACTGTATGATATTCTATGAATTAATATCAATGGATTCTTAAAGAAGCTTCTCTATTCTTTTGTTGTTTGATTAAAATTATGACAGACAGCAGTTTATTAATCTGCTGCCCCTTTAAGAACGGATGCACAGAATGACACGCATCCGGGTTTCCCCACGTTAACTTGAACTGTTTAACTCTACTTCAGACATAACTGACTGTTTAAATCAAGTGAATACCTTACATGACAAGGTTTCTGAGATATTTGTGCGCATTTTACAGAAAGATAATTAATTTCGGGATTGCATGCTGTCTGAGAGAGGCTTATTTTAACACATGCATGTCCCGTTCATTATTCTACATTCATGCATGTTTCTTTGTCAAAATGTCAAAAACGTTTAGTACAGTCAGTGCTAACGTTACACTATATTCACATTCCGCGATATAAAAAGGTAATGTTAACGTTTAGGCCTACTGCAAAATCGCTAACAATAGTCAGTATGATCGTCATAACACCCAGCCCTAGCTTAACAGTATTACAACACAACAAAACACAGAATATGTAAGTTAATCGCGATTAGGTATGACTTTAATGCACTAACGTTATATCTTGATGAGCAGTTGAAAAAATATAAAGGGATTTACGTTACCTTCTGCCGTCTGTTGTCCGCCATTGGTAACTTAGTCTGTTTGATTCATGTTTTTTCGTTCTCAGTCGACATCCCATAATCAAAATTCGTCCAAAATAAGATTTAAACAGATGTAAAATTATCCATGCAATGCCATTGATGGACCGACGAAGCAGTCCTGTTGCAGATTAGAACTAGAAGCCCCGCCCGCGTCCCCGCGAGCCACTCCAACGACAACGGGTGTATAATTCAAACTGAAGGCGCGCACTGTCATTGGCCAGATTTCTGGATGACATTCAGATTGACCAATCACGCTCAAAAGAACACGGAAAGACAGCATAGCTTTGCAAATATAGAAAAAAAACTTGTTTTAAACTACAGTTAGAAAATGTGTATATTTCTTTTTATTTGCTGTTATATTTAATTAATTGGTCAAATGGTGTTTTGTGGTGTGGGCAGAGGCCTGAAAGTTTCAACCTGGAGAGCAGTGCAGATTTGTACTCTTTAAAACCAATTATTGTTTGATATTTAGTTTGCTTTATAGTTTATTAAATTTATATCCAGAATTACAGTTTGAATGTAAAAATACACCTACACTGTAAAACAGAAAATTAAAGTAAAATATCTTAATTTAAATAAGGAAAAATCTGTAAACTAACAGTGTTTTCTCTAAAACTTTTATTTAATGTAAATTTCTGTGAAGTTTTTGAACTTTATTTGACTTAAGATATTTTACTTTAATTTTAAGCTTTTTGTTTGGCAGCCGTAGCTGGCAGTCATTTGACAATTTTTTTAGGTTTTTATTTTTACAGTGTAAATATACAACTAATAAGATTTACTTTAAAATGACAAAGAATAATGTTAAATTGTTAGTATGGACATAAACCTTTAATACAATGAGCTAGATATTTTATTACAGATTATTTCTGTCATTTTACATACATTTGTATGTAATTTATGAAAACAGAAAATTAATACAGTGATGTTCCTGTCTAAAAAATGAGAATTACTGTAATTTGTCATTAATGATATAATCCATAAAATAACAGTCAAGTTGTTTATTTAGATATTGTTTGTAATTTTACATTGCTTTAAACATAATTCAAAATTACAAGAAAATACTGTAAAAACGGAAGTTTTTTCTGTAAAATTAGGATTTTTTTTTTTTTAATAGTGTAACCTTATTGGTTGTACCTCCATTGCGTCCCCACATCTATTGTGAGTGGTGGATTTCAAACCTCAAAACGCCCCTTTTTTGTATCTTGTTAAAGTTAAGAATCTTGGAGTGACACTTTTTGTTAATAGTTGCAGAGCTGAAAGATCTGTGTTTCTGTGTTTCTTGAGCAAGTGAATCCCTGCTCTTTTTTATTCTATATTTTTTATCAGTTTTTGGTGTTTTTTAAACAAACTTTTTTATATTCCACATTTCATCTCCTTTTTATTTAATGTTATTATTGCCTGCAATTTGTAAAACTTTGCAAAAATTGTTTGGGGATAGTCTAAAATGTTTGGTTAATTATCCTTTGTTAATTCCATTACATTTCTTTGTTTATTTCATTACATATTCAGATTTTTTTGTGAACGTATATGTTCAGACAGGGTTTTTATTTTGTAAAAATAAAAACGCTTTTAGTCATTGCTAGTTCGGTTTAGTGTTTCAGGGCCTTAAGAATTTATTTTTCTGTACAAAAAGCTTGTTTGCTGTAGCCTACAGTAGACCAGAGATCATTCTCAACCCTGAAGTCCTCCCCTGCCACCCCTCCCTCTGAGAACAGCCAGCTCCTAGTGTCAGTCATTAACATATGAAAGGTCTTCTTCACACCAAACAGTCTTCAGCAGTGTTTCAACTGGATATGTCCGTGAAATTTCACGGATTCCTGTATACGTCCGCATATGTGAGGTTTCCGGGTTTTTTTGGAAATATACTGTTCCGTGTTACTCTGATCCGCTTTTTCCCACATACATCCGGTAAACATCCAATTACACAGGACTATACCATGCCCGGATATTGCCGGATTTCAGTGTTTACATGCAGTGAAAGATGCAATAATACATTTAAAAAACAGTAAAAAAAAATATAAATAAGTAAATAAAAGAAGAACAACTGAAAAGCATGTGACATTAAGTAGAATATGCAATTAATAGATTAATTAACAGATATGTTTTGAGTTGCGATTTGAAGTGAGAGAATGAATCGATGTTTCTGAGTTACAGTGATAGTGAATCCCAAAGTCAGGGAGCAGAGCGGCTAAAAGCTCTGCTCCCCATAGTAGTGAGACAGACAGGGGGAACAAACAGGTGTAAGAAGGAAGAGGATCTAAGAGAGCAGGTAGGGGTTTGAACCTGAAGAAGATTAGACAAATATGGGGGTGATAGGCTGTGGATGGCTTTGAATGTTAATAGAAGAATTTTGAATTGAATACGGAATTGGACCGGGAGCCAGTGAAGCTGTTGGAGCACAGGAGTGATGTGGTGAATGGAGGGGGTTCGGGTTATTATGCGGGCAGCTGCATTCTGGACCAGTTGAAGTTTATGAAGAGATTTTTGAGGGAGACCAAAAAGGAGAGAGTTGCCGTAGTCCAAACGGGAAGTGACAAGACTGTAGACAAGGACAGCTGTAGTGTGGGGAGAAAGGGAGGGGCGGAGGCAATTAATGTTTTGTAGGTGGAAGTAGGCAGACTGGGTGTGATGATGAACCTGGACAATGACATCATCACTAGTGTGCCAGCCAAGTGCTATGGTAAATTTATTGTGTGTTTGAACATGTTTATGCTGTGATGTACATGTTTGGTGGGATAATACCAACATTTATGGTTTCATTTTTCAATGTTGGGTAAGGATAACAGCAAGCTAGTGTCTGTGTTAAATTGTCTTTATTTGATTAATTTGCATAATATAGCACATGTTAGATCTAATCTTTCAGGACCTGTAGTTTGGAGGCGGGATCTGGTAGCGCGCGTAACCAGAGCTTGCTGTCTGATCGATCATACCATTTTTCCAACATGGGGAGAGATGTGAGTGCTATGAAGTGATTAAATGTTTGTTTTTATGTTTATATGTTGGGTTTGTTTGTAAAATAAGAAGAGGATGTTAATTTAAATAGGATGTTAAATTAATTTTGAACATGAACTTACAGTATTTTGCTGACAATGTTTTGCTGTGTAATTCTGTGATGACTGTTTCAGGAAAAGGTTCCACCCCGTGACAATGGTTTATCCCACTAGGGTTTGGCGGGAAACTTGACTATTTAAACCATTGTTTGAATTTGTTTGGGGGGTTGCATTCGATATACTGCGCAAAGTGTTTGAATGTTTGTCTGAGGTGAGACATGAAGTTTGCTCTGATGGAGAAGCTACTAGGTATTGTTTAGTGCCAGATTTTGCTGCTCACAGCATTTTGCTTTTGTATTTAGCTTAAGTATAAGTTACATTAAGTTTATTTGTTTTCTCTGTTTTTTTTTGGTACTTTGAGTGAACTGCACAATTTTTGAAATGCTGTAAATAAATCACGTCTGGCATTTGGGAAACTACCCCCTTTGTTGTACTGAGCCTTCCTATCAACCTCCTGGCCTCTCGACAACACACTACATGACACTGGGTAATGTTATTGATGTGAGAATGAAAAGATAATGTGCTATCAAGGATGACACCCAGACTCTTTACCTGGGGGAGGGTGAAACTGAGGAGTTATCAATAGTGAGAGAAAAACTGTTGGTTTTCGATAAAGTGGATTTAGTGCCAATGAGTAGAACCTCAGTTTTATTACTATTTAATTTGAGAGAGTTATTTCAGAAATGCAGTCAGTAATAGAGGTAGGTGGGAGAGTGGATGTTGGTTTGGTCGAAAGGTAGAGCTGCGTGTCATCAGCATAACAGTGGAATTGCATATTAAATTTGCGAAAAATATTGCCCAGGGGAAGGAGATAAATTATGAAAAGTAAGGGCCCCAGGACAGAGCCCTGGGGAACACCTGAAGTGACAATGGAGGGACTGGATTTAAAAGACTTTAATTGAACAAACTGAGTGCGGCCAGATAGATAGGATGTAAACCAGTCTAACGGAGTCTGGGTGATGCCAATAGAAGCTAACCTATTGAGGAGGATAGTGTGAAAGATGGTTTCAAAAGCTGAACTCAGGTCGAGGAGAATGAGAATGGTAGGGAGTCCAGAATCAGCTGTCATAAGGAGATCATTGGAGATTTTAATTAGTGCTGTTTTGGTGCTGTGGAGTGGGCGAAAACCAGACTGGAACTGTTCATACAGGTTATTATCGGATAGATGGAAATGGATTTGAGAGGCAACTGTTTTTTTTCAAGAATTTTGGAAAATGAATGGTAAATTTGATTTAGAACGGAAGTTGTTGAAGTCGGATGGGTTGGCACCATGTTTTTTTTTTTTTAATTGGAGTAATGACAGCAGTTTTGAATGATGTAGGAACAGTTCCAGTGGTGAGAGAGGAGTGAATGATAGCAGAAATGTGGGGAACCAGCGACGGAAGACAGGCTTTAACAAAGTTGTGTGGGATATGGGTCAAGTTGACAAGTAGAAGCCTTGGATGTTCTAATTAGTTCTGTGATTTCAGAGATGTATGGATGGGTCAAAATCAGCTGAGTTGCTGAGGTGAGGGATAAATCCAAGGTTCTGGTGAATATTTTTGATTTTCTCAGTGAAATAGGACATAATGGAGTTGCAAAAATTGGTTGGTTACAAGTGAGGGGGGAGAAAGTCCTGGGGCTGAGTGGAGTTATTAAGTAGAGAAAAGAGTGACTTGAAGTTTCCTTTATTAGCAATGATTATACTGGAGTAGTAGTGGGTTTAGGTGCTAGCAATGGAGTCCTTATAACGTAAAATGTGATTATTGTAAATTTCTTTGTGAATAGTGAGACCAGTTTCCCTTTCAGTCGGTCACGTTCGACGTACGTCGGAACTGACCGACGAATTGGGATCTGATCTCAGAGACCAATCTACTTCGAGTGTATTAAAAACGAGCCAATGGAGATTGGCATGCGATCCACGCATTCCACGCACCGCCCCGCAGCGCGGGTATAAATAAGGAAGTGGAATGCTTGATCATTGCTTTCTACTTCGGAGCCGAACAGTGAATGTTTCCTGTTTCTACGAAGAGTGTTTTTGACGAGTCTCGTGAGAGGATCTGCTTCCAGTGCGGGTGTGACAGCGCGTCAGCGAGTGCCGCTTCAGACGGAGATCAGCTGTTGGTTCGCTGGGCGTTTCCTATTTCTGAGTGCACACACAGGCTTGCACCTTTGTACTGTGTGGTGCCGCGGTCATCTCCCTGAGTGCTTCAGCACGTTAAAAGAGCAGTTTCCTTTCTAAAAGAGCAACACGGTTTGACCCTGCGTCTTTTTCAAGATGTCATTCAAACCGTGTGTTTCTGGATGCGGTCGATATCTGTCCCCAGCTGACGGTCACGTTCGTTGTCTCACGTGTTTGGGCGTTCAGCACGCTGAGGCTGCGTTCGTGAATGACTCATGTTCCCATTGCGGGAACATGACCATCGCAGTTTTACGGTCCAGACTCCATTACCTCGAAAGAGGCGGAGCACCATTGCGCATCCCCCGATCTAGTGGTCCTCCCGCTGCAAAGCAGAGGGCTGCTACTTTGGCTGATGGCCTTGGTGGGGACCTGAGGGTTACTGTGAGGGCTTCCCCGACGGGTCAAACGGCTCCTCGGGCCCCTCCCCCCTCCGCTGCGCCGGTGGAGCTTCCAGAAGAGCGCGCTGGCCTCCCCCGGGAGGTCCCAGGCGTTTCTTTTGGGGCTCCGGCTGAGGACATGCTGTCGATTGCAGCCTCGGGGGACGAGCTAATGGGCTCTGAGGATGAAGATTCGGCTGCGCTGCCCCCTTCGGGTGTGACAGCGTTGCCCGAGTCCGACCCAGAGCTTACGGCTATGCTTTCCCGGGCCGCCGCGAGTGTCGGGCTCGAGTGGAACCCTCCACCGTGTCCCGAACCCTCGCGGTTGGACGATTGGTTTCTCGGGACGGCCCGTGCTGGTTCTCAGCGCCCCGCCCCGGTTCCTTTCTTCCCGGAAGTGCATCAGGAGATCACGAAATCGTGGGTAGCGCCTTACAACGCTCGCTCACGGTCGACTGACTCCTCCGTCCTCACTACTCTCGATGGTGGTGCGGCTAAGGGCTACGTGGGAATCCCCTCAGTCGAGCGGTCTGTGGCGATGCAACTGTGTCCCAAGACCGCTGCGGACTGGCGGGGTGCCCCGCGTCTCCCCTCCCGGGCGTGTAAGTTCTCGTCTGGTCTCACAGGCAGGGCTTACACCGCCTGCGGGGAAGCCGCATCATCTCTGCATGCTATGGCGCTCCTGCAGGTCCACCAGGCCAAGGCGCTAAAGCAATTGCACGAGGGTAGTTCCGACCAGGGTGTTATGCAGGAACTGCGTGCGGCGACTGACCTCGCTCTCCGGGCGACGAAAGTCACTGCACGCTCCCTGGGTCGGGCGATGTCCACACTAGTGGTCCAGGAACGCCACCTGTGGCTGAACCTGGCAGACATGCGTGATTCCGACAAGGTCCGGTTTCTCAACGCCCCTGTCTGTCAGGCCGGCCTCTTCGGCGACGCCATCGAGAGCTTCGCCCAGCAGTTCTCGGTGGCCCAGAAGCAGACGGAGGCCATCAAAAACATCCTGCCCCGACGACCCGCTGCTGCCTCCACCCAGTCGTCGTCGGCAGCACCTCCGCCTGCTCGTCGCCGAGGGCGTCCCCCTGCGTCCGCCTCCGCCCCTGCGAAACCCAAGCAGCAGCCTCCACCGGGAAAGCAGGGTGCCGGACGTAAGGGAGGCGCCCAACCCGCTCAGGGCTCCGCTAAACCAGCCGGCAAGCGCAAGGGGAAGCGGCCCTGAGACGGGCAGCCCAGGGAAGACGGGAGCTGCTCTGAGGGAGATGATGTCCGCATCTTTCTCCCACCCCCCGGAGGAGGACCGGGGGGCCCCGACTGGTGTTACATCTCTGCCGCTGGCTCTCCGGAGTCCAGCGGCACCCACATTCTCAATAAAAGAGCAGTTTCTATTTTCCCTGGGCCCCAAGAGGGCCAGGTTGGCAGTGCGCGACGCCCCCGGGCCTTGCCACTCCTTTCCTCCCCTCTCCCCCTCGCCAGGGGGCAGCAGTGTGGGCACCGAGAACGCCCCCGGGCCTTCTCACCCACACTCTGCCCCGCCCTGGAATATTCGGACAACACTCCGGGCCGCCTCCGGGCCTCCCGAGTCGGGTCCGTCCATTCCACTTCGCTGCCCCACCCCGGGTACGTCTGTGGTGCCGTTGGTCCCGCTTGTACGGTCTCTGGGGGCTTGGCTTCAGCTCCCCAGGCCGTCTCGCTGGCTCATCCGTACCATCAGACTCGGCTACGCGATTCAGTTCGCTCGCCGGCCTCCCAAGTACAAGGGCATCCTCTTCACCTCAGTGCGGAGCAGCGATGCCCAGGTCTTGCGGTCAGAGATCGATGTCCTGCTGGCGAAGGACGCGATCGAGCCGGTTCCTCCAGCCGATATGAAGGCGGGGTTCTACAGCCCCTACTTCATTGTACCCAAGAAAGGGGGTGGGTTACGGCCAATCTTGGACCTGCGTATCCTGAATCGGGCCCTGCACAAGCTCCCGTTCCGGATGCTAACGCAGAAACGCATTTTCGAATGCATCCGTCCCCAAGATTGGTTTGCAGCGATCGACCTGAAGGACGCGTACTTTCATGTCTCTATCCTTCCTCGACACAGACCGTTCCTACGTTTTGCGCTCGAGGGGAAGGCATATCAGTACAAAGTCTTGCCCTTCGGGCTGTCCCTGTCGCCTCGCGTCTTCACGAAAGTCGCAGAGGCAGCCATTGTTCCGCTCAGAGAACGCGGCGTTCGCGTCCTCAACTATCTCGACGACTGGCTTATACTCGCCCAGTCTCGGGAGCAGTTGTGCGAACACAGGGACATGGTGCTCAGTCACCTCAGCCTGTTGGGCCTTCGGGTCAACCGAGAGAAGAGCAAACTCTGTCCCGCACAGAGGATCTCTTATCTCGGTATGGAGCTGGATTCGGTCAGCCAGACTGCGCGCCTCACGGAAGAGCGGGTCCGGTCGGTGTTGAACTGCTTGAATTCGTTCAAGAACAGGACGGCGGTCCCACTGAAATTTTTTCAGAGGCTCCTGGGGCATATGGCATCTGCAGCCGCGGTAACGCCGCTCGGATTGCTTCATATGAGACCGCTTCAACACTGGCTCCATGGCCGAGTCCCGAGGTGGGCGTGGCAGAGCGGCCAGTACCGGGTCCCAGTGACTCCTTACTGCCGCCAAACTTTCAGCCCATGGTCCGACGCTTCGTTTCTCCGGGCCGGGGTGCCCTTAGAACAAGTGTCCAGGCATGCTGTGCTCTTCACGGATGCCTCCTCCACGGGCTGGGGGGCCACGTACAACGGGCATGCAGTTTCAGGTCTGTGGACGGGACCTCAATTGCATTGGCATATCAATTGCCTCGAGTTGTTAGCGGTACACTTGGCACTGCGCCGCCTCAAGGGGCCGCTACGTGGCAAGCATGTACTGGTCCGTACGGACAACATTGCGGCCGTTGCGTACATCAACCGTCAGGGTGGTCTACGCTCCCGTTGCATGTTCCAACTCGCCCGCCACCTCCTCCTTTGGAGTCAGAAGCATCTGAGGTCGCTTCGTGCCATTCACATCCCAGGTGCGCTGAACCAGACAGCCGACGAGCTCTCTCGCCAGTCGACACCTCCGGGGGAGTGGCGACTCCATCCCCAGGCGGTCCAGCTGATATGGGACCTCTTCGGAGCCGCACAGGTAGACCTGTTTGCCTCTCCGGACTCGACCCATTGCCAGTGGTACTATTCCCTGTCCGGGGGCACCCTCGGCACGGATGCACTGGCGCACAGCTGGCCCCGGGACCTGCGCAAATATGCGTTTCCCCCAGTGAGCCTTCTTGCACAGACCTTGTGCAAGGTCAGGGAGGACGAGGAGCAGGTCTTGTTAGTTGCGCCCTACTGGCCCAACCGGACCTGGTTCCCAGAACTAACTCTCCTCGCGACAGCCCCTCCTTGGCCGATCCCCCTGAGGAGGGACCTTCTTTCTCAGGGACGGGGCACTCTATGGCACCCGCGTCCAGACCTCTGGAAACTCCATGTCTGGTCCCTGGACGGGACGCGGAGGTTCTAGGTGGTCTACCACAGGCAGTGGTAGACACCATCTCTTCTGCTAGAGCCCCCTCTACGAGGCGCCTCTACGCTTTGAAGTGGAACCTGTTCGTTGAATGGTGCTCTTCCCACCGGGAAGACCCCCGAAGGTGTTCGATTAGTGTCGTGCTTTCTTTCCTGCAAGATGGGCTGGAGCGTAGGCTGTCTCCCTCCACCCTCAAAGTGTACGTCGCAGCAATAGCGGCGTATCACGACGCAGTCGAAGGTAAGTCCGTAGGAAAGCACGACTTAATCGTCAGGTTCCTCAGAGGTGCGAGGAGGCTAAATCCTCCTCGTCCAAACTCGTTACCCTCTTGGGACTTAGCTCTAGTGCTCAGAGCACTTCAGAGCCCTCCCTTTGAGCCTTTGCAGTCTGTGGAGCTTAAAATCCTGTCAATGAAGACAGTGCTTCTGACGGCATTGGCCTCCATCAAGAGGGTAGGGGACCTGCATGCACTTTCGGTCAACGAATCGTGCCTAGAATTCGGGCCGGCCAACTCTCACGTTGTCCTGAGACCCCGGCCTGGATACGTGCCCAAGGTTCCTACCACTCCCTTCCGGGACCAGGTAGTGAACCTGCAAGCGCTGCCTTCGGAGGAGGCAGACCCAGCCCAGGCTTTGTTATGTCCCGTCCGCGCTCTCCGCGCTTACGTCGACCGGACTCAAAGCTTTCGGACCTCAGAGCAACTCTTCGTCTGTTACGGAGGCCAGCAGAAGGGAAAGGCTGTCTCCAAGCAGAGGTTGGCCCACTGGATAGTGGATGCTATCGTCTTGGCTTACCAGTCCCAAGACGTGCCTTGCCCGTTCGGGTTGCGAGCACACTCAACAAGGAGTGTTGCTTCTTCCTGGGCGCTGGCTCAAGGTGCCTCGCTGACAGATATATGTAGAGCTGCGGGCTGGGCGACACCTAACATGTTCGCTAGATTCTATAGCCTCCGTGTAGAGCCGGTATCTTCCCGCATCCTCGCCCCCAGTGGCCAGTAGCGCTAAGTGCCCGTTCTAAGTGTCGGCTTGCAACGCCACTCCCGCCCTCTGGGCCGGATACGTGCGTCTAATTTTCTCCAGTTGTGTTCCCCGGAAACGGCTAACCCTGTCGAGCTCCTCCGTCACCCCTGCGGTGCCAGACGTTGCGGCCGTCTGACGCCAGGCCTGCACCCGTATGCTTGTGAAACGTGTGTGTAGGCTGGGTTCCATATGTAGCGGTCCCCTCACGGCTACCCCATATGTGTATTCTTCCACGGTACCAGCTACCCTACTCGGCTAGCCCCGTGTCTTTCCCTTGACAGAGCCCGCTCTGTCGTCTCTGGGCGTGTTCTTTCCCCCCTGGGACCAGGCTGGAACCACCCCAGAGACTGCCATATGTTGCACTACCCTGCCAGGTTAGTCCTTATGTGTATTCTGCCACCTAGCCTTCTACTGAAGGACGTGGCTCCGCAGCGTACCATCTCCCGAGACGGGCACGCTTTCCCAGCGTTATCCAATAGTCACACTGAGTGGGTCTTGCAGAAACAGCAGTGACTGACCTCCCTGCTTGGAGCCCTGACTTCCGTACCATCTAAGACGGTCCAGTGCGCTCAAGCAGGACGCTGGAAGGGCCAGCGCCCTGGCGTTTTGGTAGGGATCCCAATTCGTCGGTCAGTTCCGACGTACGTCGAACGTGACCGACTGAAAGGGAACGTCACGGTTACGTATGTAACCCTCGTTCCCTGAAGGAGGGAACGGAGACGTACGTCCCGTCGCCAGGTGCTGTGCTTCCGCTAGGGGGCCGAGTCACTAGTTCGGCTCCTCAGCAGAAAAAAGCAATGATCAAGCATTCCACTTCCTTATTTATACCCGCGCTGCGGGGCGGTGCGTGGAATGCGTGGATCGCATGCCAATCTCCATTGGCTCGTTTTTAATACACTCGAAGTAGATTGGTCTCTGAGATCAGATCCCAATTCGTCGGTCAGTTCCGACGTACGTCTCCATTCCCTCCTTCAGGGAACGAGGGTTACATACGTAACCGAGACGTTTTCTGTAGAGACGTTCAAGTTGCCGACTTTTGGCTTTCATGAGATGAAGATCGGGGGTGAACCAAGGGGCAGAGACGGAAAATGAAACAGATCTGGAATTTGAAGTGAGCGTGGTAGGGTTGATATTCTTTATATTCCTGAATGAGATTAACATGTGTCTTTTCTTCACCACCTGTTTTTGTCTGACCCAATGAGCATTTCACGGTCCAATGGTCATGCCTTAACTGCAATGTCTAGAATTGCATTAGTACGTACATTTACTTTTTAGTTAAATCTCTGTTTTGGCTCATTTTATCAGTAAAAGAAAACGTACTTAATAATTCTGCACACCTGAATATAAGATGTTTTTCATTTCCAGCCTTCATGAACAATTATATATCACTTATACATGAGAAAATACAAAATTAATAGTAGTTATTAAGATTAATGTGGTTTGAAGTTGGTCAAATGTGCCTGGAAAAAAATATGATCAGAAAATCAACGTGCCCAATAATTCTGCACATGGTGTATATTTTTGTTATGATAGTGAAGCATCGTTGCTAAACTGTGTGAGTGGCATGTTGGTGTTTTTCTTTTATATGAGATTTAATTTATTCTGATTTGGTAAATGGACTGCATAATTAATTCTGATTTAATGTATTTTTGTATGTATCTTTTAATGCACTGTAAACGCTAGTGAGGAATGGCATTTAGTTTGTGTATGTAAATAAAAACAATAAAAATGAAACTATGAAACACTTTGTAGATGTTTCCATGTATGAGCAGAAAAGGGGCGGGGCACTACTTGACCCGCCTCTTGTTGATAGGCTATACAAACCACCCATGAACCAGCATAAATGTACAATGTCTGTTTGTATAATATAAACATCAAAAGAGTGAAATAACAGCAGCACCACATTAAAGGAGCTGCTGGAAAAATTGTGAATTTAAATAAATGACATTTATGAAAAATATCTTGCATTTATATATTGAGATGAAATTGACAGCTAAATGACAAGTCAGAAAGTTACAACTAAAAAAACGACTTTCACAAAACTAATATCACAGAACACAAGTTTATTTCAATACACATTTGTTTTATCTGAATGTCATTGTTCATTTTAAGTAGATTAGATTAGATTCAACTTTATTGTCATTACACAAGTACAAGTACAAGGCAACGAAATGCAGTTTAGGTCTAACCAGAAGTGCAATAGCAGCAAGTGCAGGATATACAATGGATGCGTAAGTGCAGGACATGGATATGTACTGAATATGTATAAATATGTATAAATAGAGAGACGTTATTACTATAAACAGAACTGAATTTACAGGTGAATATGTAGAGTGAATAAATATACAGATGGCTATTACTATAAACAGAATTTACAGGTGAATATGTTCTATGAATACAATATACAGATGGCTATTACTATAAACAGAATTTTACAGATAGAGGTATACAATAATATGTTAGGCTAATATGAGGAATAGCAGTGGATTAGGGTAGTGCAATAAATTATGGACAGAGCTATCCGGGAAAAAATAAAAAATAAAAAAAATAAGTGTAAAGTGCAGTGGAAAGTGGTTGCATATTACAGTTAGAAGTACAGTAAAAAATGCAAATGTAAACATTGGTACTATAAATACAGTCGGCAGTGCAAATGAGCATAATCCAGTTAAGATATGGCAGTGTAAGATGCATATGTAAACAGTTGTTACTGTGATAAACAGTCGGTAGTGCAAATAACAAAGTGAAGGAAGATGTGAGGTAGGAGAGTTATCAGTTTATGAGGGAAGTGGATCAACGGGGGTTTGAGTTCAATAAAGAGACAGCTCTGGGGAAAAAACTGTTCTTTAGTCTGCTGGTCCTGGTCCGGTGGATCCTGAAACGCCTGCCGGAGGGCAGGAGAGAAAACAGTCTGTGGGCTGGGTGAGAGGAGTCCTTGAGGATGCTGCGAGCTCGATGCAGACAGCGTTTCCTCTGGATGTGTTCGATGGCAGGCAGTGGAGTTCCTGTGATGCGCTGGGCAGTTTTCACCACCCGCTGCAGTGCCTTGCGCTCCGCAACAGAGCAGCTCCCATACCACACTGCCACACAGTTGGTCCGGATGCTTTCTATTGCGCAGCGGTAGAAGTTCACCAGGATAGCCGAGGAGAGCTGATTCTTCCTCAGTGTCCTCAGGAAGATGAGGCGCTGGTGAGCCTTCTTGACCAGGCTGGAGGTGTTGGTCGTCCACGACATGTCCGCCGAGATGTGGATCCCCAGGAACTTGAAACTGGAGACACGCTCAACAGCCATTCCATTGATGTGGATGGTGTCGTGTGTGCCTCTTGACTCCTTCCTGAAGTCCACGATGAGCTCCTTCGTTTTGGTGGTGTTGAGGAGCAGGTTATTATCAGCGCACCATGTGGCCAGGTGCTGGATCTCCTCCCTGTAGGCGGTCTCATCGTTGTTGCTGATGAGCCCAATCACCGTAGTGTCGTCCGCAAACTTGACGATGGAATTAGATCCATACACAGGCTTGCAGTCGGCGGTGAAGAGGGAGTAGAGAAACGGACTTAGCACACAGCCCTGTGGTACACCAGTGTTGAGTGTGATGGATGTGGAGCAGGTGAATCCTGAACGAACATTCTGGGGTCTGTCAGTTAGGAAGTCCAAAATCCAGTTACACATTGAAGTGTTGATGCCCAGGTCTCCAAGTTTGGCTATTAACTTGGATGGGATGACAGTGTTGAATGCTGAGCTGAAGTCAACAAACAGCATGCGTGCATAAGTGTTCTTATGGTCCAGATGGGTGAGCACAGAGTGCAGTGCCATGGAAACGGCATCCTCTGTGCTCCTATTGCTGCAGTAGGCAAACTGGTGTGAGTCCAATGTGGATGGTAGAGAGTCTTTTAGGTGTTCCAGGACCAGCCGCTCAAAGCACTTCATAACGATGGGTGTGAGTGCTACAGGGCGGTAGTCATTAGGGCACCTCGGGTTAGAGTGTTTTGGCACTGGCACAATGGAAGTGCGTTTAAAGCATGTCGGTACAGCTGCTTGGGCAAGAGACAGGTTGAAAATGTCTGTAAAAACCCCAGCGAGCTGCTCCGCTCATGCCCTGAGCACACGTCCAGGGATGTTGTCTGGTCCAGCAGCCTTGTGCGCGCTGATCCGGCTCAGTGCCTTGCAGACATCTGTGGAGGAGAGTGTGATTGGTGGGTGGTCAGCTGAGGGTTTGAGCTTGGTGGCAGTTTCTCTGTTGTCTCTTTCAAAACGAGCATAAAAGTGGTTTAGCTCGTTCAGGAAGTTGACATCAGTGGCTGCGGGGGTGGAGTGGGGGGGTTTGTAGTCACTGATGGCCTGGATGCCCTGCCACATGCGTCGAGGGTCAGAGTTGGAAAAGTGACCCTCTATCTTTAGCTTGTAGCAGTGCTTGGCCTTTTTGATGCCCCTCTTCAGGTTAGCTCTGGATGTACTGTAGGCTTGTGCATCACCTGATCTGAAGGCAGTATTGCGTGACTTCAGCAGGAGTCGAACTTCCCTGATCATCCAAGGCTTCTGATTAGGGTATGTGGTGATCTGTTTCTGGGTTGTAACACTGTCGATGGTGGTATTGATATGATCCAATACAGAGGAAGTGAATGAGTCAATGTCCGTGTGAGCGCCACTGGTGGCTTGAGAAGCAAACATACTCCAGTCTGTGTTTAGAAACCTTTCCTGGAGTGTGGAATCTGCCCCCGCAGGCCACACCTTGATGGTCTTTACTGATGGCTTCACACGGTTGATGAGGGGTGAATATTTGGGTGATAGAAACAAAGAGAGGTGGTCTGACTGTCCCAGGTGGGGGAGGGGTGTCGCAACGTAAGCGCCAGCCATGTTTGTGTAAACATGGTCTAAGGTTTTGTTTCCTCTGGTGTGGCAGGAAACATGCTGGTGAAACTTGGGTAGCACTGACTTTAGGTTTGAATGATTAAAGTCACCTGCAACAATAAACGCAGCTTCCGGGTGATCAGTCTGTTGTTTACTGATGGCTGCGTGAAGTTCTTTCATAGCAAGCTTGGCATCAGCATCCGGAGGAATATAGGCCGCAGTGATAATAGTGGAGGTGAACTCCCGCGGTAGATAAAACGGTCTACATTTAACCATGAGAAACTCCAGGTTAGCTGAACAATGACTCCCAACAATAGCAGAGTTTGTGCACCAAGCTTTGTTAATATAAATGCACAATCCACCCCCAGTATTGGATCCTTTTGGATCTGAAGAAAACATTTGCTCACTGAGACACAGAACAACACTTTGTAATATGAGTCCCTAGATTACTTGATTGTCTAAAACTCTTCTCACACTGAGTGCAGTGGTACGGCTTCTCTCCAGTATGAACTCGCTCATGTAATGTCAGAGATCCAGACTGAGTGAAACTCTTGTCACAATATGAGCACTTGTAAGGTTTTTCTCCAGTATGAATTCTTTGGTGCTGTTTCAGATGGTCAGCTTTAGTAAAGCTCTTCCCACAGTCACAGCACATATACTCTCTCACTTCATTATGTGTTTTCTGGTGCTGTTTAAAACTGATGAGCCTTGAAAAACTCTTTCCACAGTGAGAACACACATGAGGCTTCTCATCTGAATGAACTGTCAGGTGTCGTTTTAAATTTGATGATGAAATAAAATCTTTACCACACTGATCACAGTTAAATGGTTTTTCTCCAGTGTGAATGCGCAGATGATACTTGAGACCAGTTACACATGTGAAACTCTTTCCACACTGAGTGCATGTATACGGTTTCTCTCCAGTGTGAATTCTCATGTGTTTGTTAAGGTTTCCTTTACATGTGAAACTCTTTCCACACTGAGTGCATGTATACGGTTTCTCTCCAGTGTGAATTCTCATGTGTTTGTTAAGGTCTCCTTTACGTGTGAAACTCTTTCCACACTGAGTGCAGGTGTGCAGCTTTTTGGCTTTTGTTCTTTGAGTTTTAAAGTTATGATGTTCCTCCTCTTCATTCAGTTCTTGTCTTTGCTGTTTCACTTCCACCTGGTCTAAAATACACATCAAGTTAGAATCAGTTCAAGTGAACCCTGATTTAATAGCAGAAAGCAACAGAGATCAGGTATCAGACCTTTCATGTGGCAAAGGCACATTCACTTAATATAGTTAAAATATTTTGGCAAGTACTATATACAAGGTTATGATTATTTAGATGTATTTCTCTATTATTTATCATCCATATACATATACTTAAGAATCAAGAATGGACACCCACCTGTTTGTTCCTCTGTATCTTCATGTTTTATTCTGGATGGTTCTGGATAACTCATGTCTTCAATCTCCTCTTTAATAGACTCCATCTTTAACAGTCACACAGATTTCAGCTGCTACACCTGGAGTTTGTCCTTCTCTTGTAGGATGATGTGGATATTCCCAGTATTTATTGGTGAATTGTTGTGGGAGGGGCTTCACTGCAGGTGTGAACTGTGATCACTGTGTTTTGATTCAATCTGCATTTAAAAAGTACAGGCCATAATGTTTAACTGAGCTGCTGAAAAGCCAAAGGTTCCCTGTTTTCACCTCATTCATTATGGTGATGTCTGAGATCTGCTGTAAATTGGCACATTAAGCACATTTTATTGGTGTCGACAGCAGGGGCGTTTCTAGGATTGTCATTTTAGGGGGGCTCAGTCCAGTGAGGATATGAAAAAAAAAAAGGAATTGGTAAGACTTGAGTTTAGGGTCCAATTCTCACTATTAACTAGTAGCTTATTAGTATGCATATTCGGATTTTGGCTGTTTATTACAGAGCTGCCAACTTTATATATATATATATATATATATATATATATATATATATATATATATATATATATATATATATATATATATATATAATAGCTATATACACACACATCACAGAAAACACTCTCTCTGCATCAGCATTTGAATGGGGTAGTATTGGTTTTTGTTGTTGATTTCTTTTTTGATTATTCTTTTTTGATAATTAATTATTTCTATTAAGACAAAATGCATCTATATGACGCTTTGTATACAGTATATCCTATAGACACACACACACACACACACACACACACACACACACACACACACACATACAATTTTAAAGCACTATGTAGAGGCATGGTTTTGTCTAAATAGAACAAATTGATTATACATCAAC
Organism: Gobio gobio; assembly: GCF_949357685.1. Taxonomy (NCBI): domain Eukaryota; kingdom Metazoa; phylum Chordata; class Actinopteri; order Cypriniformes; family Gobionidae; genus Gobio; species Gobio gobio. The sequence continues at coordinate 50,743,194 of NC_137114.1, forward strand.
CTACAGCATACTTTTACAGGGAAGAAAAAGGAAAATAACTGTCTGTCCTGTCTGTTGCTCTTCTGTCTGTTGTGTGGTTCTTTTTTGCTGTGGCTGATCTAAAAAAACAGTGTTGTAGTAAAGTTATATTCAAGCTACCCTTTTGAAAATAGCTACACTACAAGTTACTATCAAAAAGTAGCTGGCTACATTGAAACCATGTTTCTTTTTCTTCTTCTTTTTTTACAATGAGATTGTTACAAATAACTGAATAATTGTTCTTGAAGAATGTTATAATATTTGGGGTTTCAAGCTTCATAATGCAATGTAATTATGATTTCAAAGAGTATAGGCATTCAGGGTTATTGGGACACTTTTCCCCAGTCATTTCAATGGAAAAAACTGTCAGAATCATTACACACAATACTCAAATATAGCCTATATCTCAAACTGGCAGGCCAAGTGCAAAATGGCTACAAATTTAACATCAGTGCAAGAACAAAATGTATGCAAATCAACTTTGCGATGCTGTTTGCGAACTTTCGTTGGAACTATGGTTTCGGGAAACACGACTCGTTTAACTATGCTTATAATGACGGAACTTGTGACCATAGTTAGCGAACGACACTTTCGGGAAACGCACCTCTGAGCGTCACAGCGCTCCACTTCGCTCGTCAGAACCCAAAACGGAATGTAGCTTTAGGTCGCGCAACACCGTATTTATTTTCCCATTTATCTTGAACCCCCTCACCGAAAGCATGATCGGCTCAACATGTAGATATAGATATAAAGATAAACTCATCTTTCAGGCATTTGACAGACCGGGTTGGCACTTCAGCGTGAGAAATCGGGGGTGTGGCGTGTGAGCGTGTGAAACCAATCAAATGCGTGTGTCTCACGGCCAATGCGTGAGAGTTGGCAGCTCTGTTATTATTACTTATACCTATAAAGCATATATTAATGCATCATTCTGCATGCCCATATTGTAGGCTACATCCCTTAATCATACAATGTAGGCAGGTTTATAATCAATGAGATCCCAAATGTGAGGCTAGGGGGGTTTCGGGGGCTCCCCCGAGAAAATGTTGATTTCTATAATCTACATATGTGCATTTTAAGATGTTCTGAACGCCAAAAAATTTGATAACAATAGCTTGAAAACCATCAGTGGGCAGATATGACTGATGAAGTTTTTCCATTTTTGTCAGTGAAGAAAGTAAACATATGTTTAACAGATATTTATATGTTTTATGAATCATTTTTGTAGACATGTTAATTTACTGAAGGCTAACAGGAAAGCTAGGTAGCCTAACTAAATGTATTAAATTAATTCACAATATGCACACATTCATTACTAATCTTATGCCCAATACAGGCTGAAAAAAGTTGAGCTTTTTTATTTACTGAGAGCTACACATGGAATTATTAAATTTACAATATGCACACATTTACAGTATTACTATTATTACTTTGTTAATATTTATTGTTTGTTAATTAAATTATAAATGACATTACATAGGCCTATTTCAAATCAAAATGGCAAATTAGACAAAAGTTTATTAATTTGCCTGAACATTTTTGTCATTTCTTTAACATTTCTGAAGAAGCAGCTGTCAAATATGAAATGTTTAGTTTAGCTACATATTTTGCACTTGATGTGCTGCTAAAATCCGCGCTCCGCCTCAGCAGCATTGGTGTTAGCATAATGCCTGCCTACTCTGATATGATTGGTTTTCTCAAATATTTTGACATTGACGAGCGGTGACAGAGGCTCAGATCAACACACACACTTCTGCTTCTGACGTGTGCTCTATTCGCCGCTACAGCGGATTGAAGAACACGCTGATTAACGCAGATTAAAAGACGGGAAGAAGCCGAAGCCGAAGCCTACCGCCTGTTTCATATGTTTGAAAGGTTAATCACACATTATTTTTTAAGGGGGGCTGGACAGAAGTTTAGGGGGAAAGCCCCCCTAAAAAGGGCCTAGTGACTACAGGATCATCACCTTTGAAATGTTCCTTCAGTTCTTGACTTTACTCTTTCACTTCCATTGAGTCTGAAATAAAACATTGAGTATTTAAAACCGGTTTAAGGAGGATAAATGTGAAGATTCAAGTGAACCCTGATTTACCCTTATGAAAAATAACCATGGTTTTATTATAGTCAAAGCGTAGCAATCGTGTTTTTTGGCTAATTGATTAGCATTTAAATAACCACAGTTTTACCACAAATACCATGGTTAAACTATGGTTAGAGTAGCAAAGCCATGGTTAATTTGTGGTTACCACGGTTTAAATATAATAACCATGGAAAAACCACAGAAAACAAGAGATTGTGTGTCTGTCTATCAAATATCAGATTTATGATGAGCCAAAGTTTAGTTCTGTCATTTTACAGTCAAAATGTGAGTGAGAACTGACAGTGCCGCCGCTCCAACTGCGTGTAGGGCACCAAGTGCTCAGAGGGGCACCACAAGAACATTTTCTCAGCACCCCCTTCTCTCATCTGTCTTCACTTTTTCCATGTTCGCGCTCTCCAGCTGCCGCAAACGCGCTCTCAGCTGTCGTGAACACCTGCCGCACGCATTGAGCAGCAAATGTTACTCGCTTGTTTCCTCCAGGGGGCGCTCGGTGACTCGAAATAACCGAGAGAAATAACAGCAGCACCACATTAACCCGAGCTGCTGAAAACATCTCTGTCTCAGTCCAGTTTAGATCCAGTTTCATTTCATTTATCAAGCTGAGACAAACCTGTAACATATATGTTTTAAAATCTGTTCCTGCCTCAGAATTATAACAGTTTTAAGACATTTATTATACAGAGAATATGGATGATGTTTTCAGCAGCTCGGGTTAATGCCAGCGCTGCTGTTATTTCTCTCGGTTATTTCAAGTCACCGAGCGCCCCCTGGAGGAAACATATGAAGGTATTTTTGGTGCAAAACAACTGAACACGTGTGAGAGTGGAATTTGTAGCTGTAAAAGTGAAAATAGATGAGAGAACGGACAAACTACAAGAGGTAAACAAACACATAACTAACGTCATACGGATGCAGTCCATTTTTTAGTGAATAGATGTGTAAGGTTAGTTAAATATGTCGATAAAACAAATAACAGATGGATGTGAATGATTGTAAATCTACATTTGTATGAATTGTTTTGTGGATGATCACTAGTTTGATTTTGTTAGATAACCATCATAAGAGCTGTGACAAAATAAACAAATAGTCTAGGGATATATGACATACACTTAGATCATAATCTTGTACAGTAGTTATTATTCAAATTTTGACTGCAAAATGACAGAACTAACCTTTGGCTCATCATAAATCTGATATTTGATAGACAGACACATGATCTCTTGTTTTCTGTGGTTTTTCCATGGTCATTAGTTAAACCGTGGTAACCACAAATTAACCATGGCTTTGCTACTCTAACCATAGTTTAACCATGGTATTTGTGGGAAAACTGTAGTTATTAATGGTAATCAATTAGCCAAAAAACATAATTACTACACTTTTACTATAATAAAACCATGTTTTTTTTTTCTTCGTAAGGGTAAATCAGGGTTCACTTGAATCTTCACATTTATCCTCCTTGAACTGGTTTAAAATACTCAATGTTTTATTTCAGACTCAATGGAAGTGAAAGAGTAAAGACAAGAACTGAAGGGACATTTCAAAGGTAATGATCCTGTAGTTTGTTTCAGCCTGTCGACACCAATAAAATGTGCTTAATGTGCCAATTTACAGCAGATCTCAGTCATCACCATAATGAATGAGGTGAAAACAGGGAACTTTTGGCTTTTCAGCAGCTCAGTTAAACATTATGGCCTGTACTTTTTAAATGCAGATTGAATCAAAACACAGTGATCACAGTTCACACCTGCAGTGAAGCCCCTCCCACAACAATTCACCAATAAATACTGGGAATATCCACATCATCCTACAAGAGAAGGACAAACTCCAGGTGTAGCAGCTGAAATCTGTGTGACTGTTAAAGATGGAGTTTATTAAAGAGGAGATTGAAGACATGAGTGATCCAGAACCATCGAGAATAAAACATGAAGATACTGAGGAACAAACAGGTTGGTGTCTATTCTTGCAGAGGTGGAAAGTAACGAATTACATTTACTTGTGTTACTGTAATTGAGTAGTTTTCTGTGTACTTTTTTAAGTAGTTTTAAAAATCTGTAATTTTACTTTTACTTAAGTATGTTTTGTTTGAAGTATTGTACTTCGCTACATTTTAAACCACATCCGTTACTGAGTAAAAATAAATAATACAAAGGGATGAAAATCGCGATTCGGAAATGACTGCATTGAATTGAAGGGTTAGTTGTAACACGCATGTTTTAACCCTTTCCACACATGCCAGAATGACGAAACTTAGTGTATTTACTAGTTGCCATATCAACATTATTTAGAGAAAAAATAGCGCCAAAATTAAAAAATCTCTGGAAGATATCACTGAACATGTATTTAACCATAGCAAAAGTAAATTTCTTACTTAAGTTTAGTTTTCATCTATGTTTTTTGTGTTTATTTAAAATCTGATATTATTGTAATCTTATATCTGTTATTTAACAGTTGAGATGGTTCTTTAATGCTGATCTAACAGCAGAAGACACGAACCGCGATTTAAATCCTAGTTGCGCAGATGGGGTGTGTTGTAACACTGCGTTACAATGAGCCCCTATTAGAAATATGACATTATATTCTATACTTTTATGAATTCTTTTGAGAAACCATGAGAAAAGGATGAATAATGACTGAGAGTTAATGTTCAGAAATTATTCATTATTATTATGTTTTGAACTATGCTGTTTAGCTGTATTTAGTGATATATTTTTAATGAATAAAAAATGCCATTATTTTATTTTAAAAAGTTAGCAATTGTATTTTGTTGACAAAATATTTTTGTTTGTCTTGTATATTTTTTTTGATTATATCAGGTAACGTTTTAAGCTGTTATTTGGTCCCAACCTATGGGGCATGTTGTCACATTTCACTTCCATTCTTTCGGGGTAAATCAAGAAAAAAGTATACAATGTACTAATGAAACAAAACCACATAATTGTACTAGACATGTGCAATAATTGTGGGAAAAAAATCAATACTCTGAACCCCAAGTGGATTTACACAAACTGAGAAAGTCAAAAAGTGTTAGGTTGTGCCCCGCTTTTCCCTATAACGCAGATTCACGTAAAACACGCAAACGGATGGATGGATGGATGAATACATCGAAAGTAGAGCTGTACAATTAATCAAATCGCGACATGGTCTATGAATATCAAAGCTCAAAACACTGCTATTTAAATATATGATCTGCTTGTTCTGTCTCTGTGTGAATGAACAGTGCCGTTTCGTCTACTACAAACTCAAGTACTCAATGCTCGTGGTGTTTTTAATGTCCCACAAACCATATTTGGACATGAACACATGAACATTTCCAGAGCTGATCTGAGACCCCCTAATGAGCATTCTCATCATTTTGATTAATAACCATTGTCAAATACACTCTGAAACAGGTCAAAATAAACGTTTGGTTTAACTAGATGAAATTGATATAAGTATATTAGCCTACTATTGTAGCCCTACAATAGAATACTTGTCAAAATAATAATAACAACAATAATAATAATACATAATTTAAACATTATAAGAATATATTTTTAAATCCATGGTTTTATATAGTCACATTGTTTTGCAGCGCTTTGCCAAAAAAAAAGGATAAAAGTTTGTTACATTTTATTTGATTTCCACCGTTTTGGTAATGTATTTGTATAAAAATCATAAAAAGAAAAAATTCATAGGAAAGTTGTTTCTTAAAGTTGTTAATCTAATTCATAATAATTTATTTAATTTAGTTCAGACATGTTTTATTGAAATTTTAATAAACAAAACAAACAAATGGTTTCAAGTTTGTTATAATAAAGCATTTGTTCAACCAAAAAAAAAAAAGTTTTCATTAATTTAACGCCATTTTAACTGGAGGTAATAATAACCATAATTTAATAATACAGTTTATTTATTAAATAATGAATACCGTGATGCTGGGAAACTGATGTTTGCATATCGTGAAAATCTCATTCTATTACAACCCTACACTGGAGTCCCCATCCCGCTGTTAAAAAAAAGTAACTCAGTAACTTTTACTCTGAGTACATTTTAAATGAACTACTTTTTACTTTTACTTGAGTACATTTTTAGATGGGTACTTTTACTTGTACTTAAGTAAAATTGTATTGAAGTAATAGTACTTTTACATGAGTAGAATATTTAGTTACTCTTTCCACCTCTGCATTCTTGATTCTTCATTGATGACTGCTTTGGTGGATGTTAATTAATAAACAGTTTTTTGGATGATAAATGATAGAGAAATGCATATGAATGATAATAATAGTACTTTTCAAGCATATTTTAACTATTTTTACAAGTGAATGACAGACTTTGCCACATGAAAGGTCTGATACCTGATCTCAGTTGCTTTCTGCTATTAAATCAGGGTTCACTTGAACTGATTCTAACTTGATGTGTATTTTAGACCAGGTGGAAGTGAAACAGCAAAGACAAGAACTGAAGGAAGTGAAGCAAGAACATCATAACCTTAAAACTCAAAGAACAAAAGCCAAAAAGCTGCACACCTGCACTCAGTGTGGAAAGAGTTTCATGCAAAAAGGAAACCTTGACACACACATGAGAGTTCACACTGGAGAGAAACCGTGTACATGCACTCAGTGTGGAAAGAGTTTCACACATAAAGGACACCTTGACACACACAAGAGAGTTCACACTGGAGAGAAACCGTATACATGCACTCAGTGTGGAAAGAGTTTCACGGAAAAAGGAAGCCTTGATACACACAAGAGAGTTCACACTGGAGAGAGACCGTATACATGCACTCAGTGTGGAAAGAGTTACAGACAAAAAGGACACCTTAACACACACATGAGAGTTCACACAGGAGAGAAACCGTATACATGCACTCAGTGTGGAAAGAGTTACAGACAAAAAGGAGACCTTACCATACACATGAGAGTTCACACTGGAGAGAAACCGTACACATGCTCTCAGTGTGGAAAGAGTTACACATGTGTAACTGGTCTCAAGAGTCATCTGCGCATTCACTCTGGAGAAAAAACATTTAACTGTGATCAGTGTGGTAAAGACTTTATTTCATCATCAAATCTAAAAAAACACCTGATAGTTCATTCAGTTGAGAAGCCTCATGTGTGTTCTCACTGTGGAAAGAGTTTTTCACGGCTGGACAGTTTTAAACGGCACCAGAAAACACATAATGAAGTGAGAGATCATGTGTGCTTTGACTGTGGGAAGAGCTTTATTACAGCTGACCATCTGAAACAGCACCAAAGAATTCATACTGGAGAAAAACCTTACAAGTGCTCATATTGTAAGAAGTGTTTTGCTCGTTTTGGATCTCTGAAATCACATGAGCGAGTTCATACTGGAGAGAAGTAATTCATTAAAATGTAGTTAAATGGCAGCACATTTAAAATACTGTATTGTGTGACATTATGTAATTCAAAGTATGTTGTACAAACCATAGCCAAGTAATAAAGTATATTGTTACTGACTACAAAGTGTGTCACAGTGTATTTGTCACTACTCGTTGGTTATTCAACAGTCCACGCTTCTGAAGTACTGATGTCCATAAGTTTTTATTTATTGATCCGAGACACCATGAAAACTAGACAATAAACAGAAACAACAAAAACACAGGTTCCCTTTCGTTCAGTCACTACGACGTACGTTAGTGACAAACAAATGGGGGTTTCGCCTAGAAGCCAATCACCTTCGAGGTATTTAACAGCGCCCAATGGCAGTGCCAATGCCATGGGCATGCGGAATTTGCATGCGTAACTCCGCCCCACCTCGTGGGTATATAAGGAAGTACGCTGGCAACATCGCATTATGTTTCTGCTTTGGAGCCAAGAGTATCTCTTCACTCCTTCAAGCCTGCTAACTGAGTCTTTGTCAGCCTTCGAGACGAACAGCTTTCCAGAGGCGTTGGTGTGTACGGCGCGTTCCAGTGATCGCATACTGCCTGCCTGCTGATCTGCGCAGTGGTCCGTCTGACAGCTGGTGTGTGGTCCCTGGGCGCTTCGGCGTTCTCTGCGAAGCTTCCTCTCATAAAAGAGCTTACACGTGGCATGTCCTTTTCAGGATGTCTCGCCCGTGTACTTCTGGGTGTGGCCGGTCGCTGACTTCTTCCGATGGGCACAATCTCTGCTTGGTATGCTTGGGCGTTCAGCGTGCTCAAGCAGCGTTTGTGGATGAGTCATGTTCCCGCTGCGGGAACATGACCATCGCGGTGCTGCGATCTAGACTCAAGGATCTTCGTAATGAAGTGAGAGTCCCCTCAACCACACCCCGATCTACCGTTCCCCCCGTGGGCGGTACTTCGGCTGGTGGTCAGGGTGATCTGAGGGTGACGGTGTGGAACAAGGCCCCGACGCTCATGCCTCGGGCCACACCCCCCTCTAGCGCTCAGCAACCCGTGAGCGTTCAGGCGGAGATCGCGGAGCCTGCTCCAGCACCCTCGCACATCTCGTTTGGCGCTCCGGAGGATGATGCAATGTCGGTCACCGCATCACAAGGTGGGCTCGAGTCCTCTGAGGATGATGACTCGGCTGTGCTGCCGCCTTCGGGCGCGCCAGTATTGCCCGAGTCAGACCCAGAGCTGACAGCCATATTGTCTCGGACAGCCGCGAGTCTAGGGATAGAGTGGAACCCTCCGCCCTGTCCCGAACGCTCGCGGCTCAACGATTGGTTTTTGGGGACCCGCGCTGACTCACGTCAGTCCCCGCCCCCAATACCTTTCTTTCCTGAACTGCATGAGGAGATTGCGAGGTCCTGGAAGTCCCCGTTGTCTTCCCGTGACCGGTCTGCAACCTCCTCCGCCTTCGCCACCCTTGATGGGGCCACGGCCAAAGGGTACACTGGGGTCCCCCCAGTTGAACGTTCTGTTGCGATGCAACTGTGTCCGCAGAGCGCTTCAACATGGCGTGGTGATCCTAAGCAGTGCTTAGTAAGCACCCCTCCAAAGCCTGTCGATTCACATCAACCTTGGTGGCGAAATCGCACAGAGCTGCGGGGCAGGCTGCCGCCTCTTTGCATGCCATGGCGATCCTCCAGGTCTACCAGGCCAGGATCCTCAGGGACTACACGAGGGTGGAGTTGATCCGGGGCTCTTAGATGAGCTGCGTGCCGCCACCGACCTCCGGGCGACGAAGGTGACCGCACGCTCCCTGGGTCAAGTGATGTCCACAAATGTGGTCCAGGAGCGACACCTGTGGCTAAACCTGGCCGATATGCGAGACAGCGAGCCTCCACCCAGCCGCCGGCACAGTTGCCTCAGCCTGCTCGCCACCGAGGACGCCCTCCTAAGGCTCCCGCCCCTCCCACCCGGTCCAAGCAGCAGCCATCACCCGGGCCGGGTCGCGGAGGAAGCCGTAGGAAGGCGTCCCAGTCCCCTCAGGCCGCCCCGCGCCCTGCTAAACGCCAGGCCAAGCGGCGCTCCTGAGACGGATGGCTCAGGGATGGGAAATTCTTTCCAGGAGATGGTAGCAGGACCACTCCTTCCCCTGGTGGAGGGCCGGGGGAGAATCCTTTGTTTTGCACCCTAATTTGGTCAAAGAAAGAATGAACTCTCCCATCCCTGAGCCCCCAGAGATAGGTGATGACGGTGCGCCCACCCTCGGGTCCCGCCACTCGCATCCCTCTCTGTCGCCAGCCTCCTGGCAGAGCAGACCCCAGTGGAACGCGCGTCCTTCCCTGGTCTCCTCTGTCAGGACGCAGCCGTTAACCGCACCCCCACACCGGGACGCCCAACAGCCTCCCTTGTCCGGGTCGGTAACGCTGCATCGCTGCCCCACACCTGGTACGTCTGTAGTCCGAATGACCCCGCTGGTGCAGTTCCTGGGAGCCTGGCTTAAGATTGCAGGGCTGTCCCGCTGGGTCGCGAAGACAATCAGGCGCGGCTACGCGATTCAGTTCGCGCAGGCTCCTCCCTGCTTCCGGGGAGTCCACTTTACTATGGTCGGGGCCAATGCCCCTGTCATGCGAGCGGAGGTTGCTACCCTACTGGCGAAGGGTGCGATCGAGCCTGTCCCTCCAGCCGAGATGAAGTCCGGGTTCTACAGCCCCTACTTCATTGTATCCAAAAAGACCGGTGGGTTAAGACCAATCCTGGACCTGCGCATCTTGAACCGTTACCTACACAGTTCAAGATGTTGACAGCGAAACGCCTTTTCGAATGCGTTCGTCCAGACGATTGGTTTGCAGTGATCGACCTGAAGGACGCCTACTTTCATGTCTCCATCCTAGCGGGACACAGACCGTTCCTACGGTTTGCTTTCGAGGGGCGGGCATACCAGTACGCGGTCCTCCCATTCGGGCTATCTCTGTCCCCTCGCGTCTTTACGAAGATTGTCGAGGCAGCCCTTGCGCCTCTCCGGCAGCACGGGGTTCGCATCCTGAACTACCTCGACGACTGGCTCATAATGAGTCACTCTCGAGAGCAAGTTTGCGGACACAGAGATCTGGTTCTCCACCTCTTAGCCCGTCTGGGCCTTCGGGTCAACTGGGAAAAGAGCAAACTTTGCCCCGTGCAGAGGATCTCTTTTCTCGGTATGGAGATCGACTCGGTCGCCATGTGCGAGCAGCTTACGAGCGAGCGTGCGCAGTCTCTGCTGACTTGCCTCCGTCAAATCGAGAGCAAGAGTGCGGTTCCACTGAAACACTTTCAGAGGCTCCTGGGGCATATGGCATCTGCAGCCGCGGTGACGCCGCTCGGTCTGGCACGCTCCGGGTCCAAGTGACTCGGGCCTGCTTACAGACACTCACCCCGTGGTCGAACCTCAGCTTTCTACGGACCGGTGTGTCCTTAGAACGAGTTTCCAGGCATATTGTTGTATCAACAGATGCCTCCACCACGGGCTGGGGTGCCATGTGCAATGGACAAGCAGCCGCGGGCTCCTGGACAGGACCCCAGCGCCTTCTGCATGTCAATTGCCTCGAGTTTCTGGCAGTACGGTTCGCCCTGCACCGCTTCCGAGCGTTGCTGAGGGGTCAACACGTACTTGTCCGGACAGACAACACGGCCACTGTAGCGTACATCAACCACCAGGGCGGTCTACGCTCCCGCCGTATGTCTCAACTCGCCCGCCATCTCGTTTTATGGAGTCAGAAGCACCTGAGGTCCCTTCGTGCTGTCCACATCCCGGGAGAACTGAACCGTGCAGCCAACGAGCTCTCACGGATTCAGCCACTTCCTGGAGAATGGCGACTCCATCCCCAGATGGTCCAGCTGATTTGGGAACAGTTCGGCGACGCGCAGGTAGATCTGTTTGCCTCCCACGACTCTTCCCACTGCAGCCTGTACTATTCCCTGACCGAGGGCACGCTCGGCACGGATGCACTGGCGCACAGCTGGCCGCGGGGCCTACGCTTATATGTGTTCCCCCCAGTGAGCCTTCTCGCACGAGTACTGTGCAAGATTAGGGAGGACAAGGAGCAGGTCATTTTGGTTACCCCGTATTGGCACGGCCAGACCTGGTTCTCAGAACTGCTACTCCTTGCGACAGTACCTCCCTGGCCTATCCCTCTGAGACCGGACCTCCTCTCTCAGAGACGGGGCACTCTATGGCACCCGCGTCCAGCGCTCTGGAAGCTCCACGTGTGGCTTCTGGACGGGACGCGGCAGGTTTCGGTGGCATCCCACCTGCGGTGGTCGCCACCATCACTTCCGCTAGGGCAGAGTCTACACGACACCTCTATGCGTTGAAGTGGAACCTCTTCGTCACCTGGTGCTCTTCCCGCCAAGAAGACCCCTGGAAATGCCCGATCGGGTCCGTGCTTTCGTTCCTCCAAGAGGGGTTGGAGCGAAGGCTGTCTCCCTCCACCCTGAAAGTGTATGTGGCCGCAATATCTGCCCATCACGACCTCTGGGGGGACAAGAAGGTAAGTCAGTACGACCTGATCATCAGGTTCCTGAGGGGGTCGAGGAGACTGAATCCTCCTCGCTCTCCTCTCGTACCTCTCAGTAGTCTTACGTGCTCTGCAGAGGCCTCCCTTTGAGCCTTTGCGGTCGGTCGATATTAAGTTTCTGTCGATGAAGACGGCTCTGCTGACCGCATTGGCCTCCGTTAAGAGGGTCGGGGACCTGCAGGCATTTTCGGTTGACGAAGCGTGCCTAGAATTCGGGCCGGCTAACTCTCACGTGATCCTGAGACCCTGGCCTGGATATGTGCCCAAGGTTCCTACCACTCCCTTCAGAGATCAGGTAGGGAACCTGCAAGCGCTGCCTTTGGAGGAGGCAGACCCAGCCTTGGCATTGCTCTGTCCAGTACGCGCTCTCCGCGCTTACGTAGACATGACGCAGTGTTTCAGGACCTCAGACCAGCTCTTTGTCTGTTATGGTGGAGAGCGGAAGGGAAGAGCAGAGGTTGTCTCAATGGATAGTGGACACCATTGTTTTGGCTTACCAGCAGCAAGGTCGACCATGTCCCCTTTGTGTGAGGACACACTCTACTCGGAGTGTGGCCTCCTCTTGGGCTCTAGCGCATGGCGCCTCGCTAACAGACATCTGCAGAGCTGCAGGCTGGGCGACACCTACACATTCGCCAGATTCTGCAATCTCCGAGTGGAGCCAGTGTCCGACTATGTACTCGCCCCCCCCCCCCGAGGGGCCGGTAATGGACTAGGCTCAGGTGTCTTCGCTTGCTCGCCATTCCTCTCCACGGACGGGATACGTGCGATATCTTCCTCAGGTGAGCTCCACGAGAGCCCTAAGTTCCTCCAGCACTGTCGACGCCGTCATCAGTTCAGTCTGCCCTTTCGAGCCCAGACCCTCATGTCCGGCCAGGTGCCCCGTGTGCATGGTTCCCCTCCGGCGACCCCCACACGAGTATTTCCACTGTAAGCCTCCTCAGTGAGCAGGTGTCTTTCCCTTGGCAACCCCTGCCACCCCTAGGGTTAAAAGTCCACCTTCGGCTGGTACCCTACACTGTAAGCAATTGCTGTAAATTTAAATTTAAATTTCATCTTGAGTTTACAAATGCTTACACAAGGTAACATGTCGTAATTAGACCATGTTGCTATGACTTGAAGTTTCAGGTGCAACAGGGCAAGTCACAATTGAAGGTTGGATGATCACCTTTGAGGGCCGTGTAATCGAGGGCATCTCACCAACATTTGCAACAGGACTTGCCCT